>NW_026249953.1:0-600000 GCF_024043155.1 Alternaria arbusti | reverse complement strand
GCGGTTCTTTACTCTGGAAGTTTGATCTCGGGCGCCTTCGGTGGGCTCATCACCGCGGGGATCACGAGTAATATGGACGGCACGCAGGGCTTGAGAGCGTGGCGCTGGGTGTTCATAATCGAGGTGAGTGTCGCACGCGTCGAACCGGGTGTCTGGAATGTTAGCTGATTCTCCAGGGTATCATTACCGTCGCGATTGCCTTCACCGCGTTCTGGATCCTACCCAACTTCCCTCGAACAACGTCCTGGCTCACAGAGGAAGAACGCCAACTCGCCGTCTACAGGCTCCAGGAAGACGTTGGCGAAGACGACTGGGTCTCGGCAGAGTCGCAAACCTTCTTCCACGGCCTAAAGCTTGCGTTACTCGATATCAAGACTTGGGTGCTTACAATCATGCTTCTAGCGAACGTATCCTCGGCCAGTGTTACCAACTTCTTCCCAACAGTGGTCAAGACGCTAGGATACCCAAACATCGAGACACTTCTGTTAACAGCGCCACCTTATGTTCTCGCAGTCATCACCACGTACCTCAACGCCTGGCATGCCGACCGCACCGGCGAACGATTCTTCCACATCGTCCTCCCTCTCTGCGTCGGCGTAGCAGCCTTCATCCTTGCCGCCGCTACGACTGCAACCGCACCTCGCTACGTCGCCATGATGCTGATGGTACCTGGTGTATACACTGGATATGTCGTAGCTTTGGCCTGGATCTCCAACTCTTTGCCTCGTCCGCCAGCGAAGAGGGCGGCTGCACTGGCTTTCATCAACGCGATCAGTAATACGAGCTCGATTTATGCAAGCTACATGTATCCTCAGCCAAAGAGTGGTCCGGCGGATTTGACGGTTCCCCTGAGTGTGGATTGCGCAACTGCAGCACTGGCCATTATCATGGCGGTCATTATGCGCATTATACTGGGGCGGCTGAACAAGAAACTTGCTCGTGGAGAACACGTTGAAGGCGCAATCAACGCTGTCCCTGGGGTTGGTGCCGAGAGAGGTTTCAGATTCTTGATCTAGAGACTTGGAAACTGGAGATTGTAGGGTATTGAGTTGGATATAGAGACGAATAGCAGGATTGTACATCGATTGGTCCCCCTGTTTTACGCCTTTGCCACCCCCTTCTTTCGTCACCTTACTGGATGACGACGCGTACAGGTGCTGAGACAACAGTTCCCCTCTTCAAATTGCTTTTCCTCAGTGTCTCAATCAAGACTATTCGTGATACATGTGTGAAGGCTGGTGAGTGGCTGGATGCCGACTTGGCGAGGTACTGGAAGGTTCCATATCGTCATCGGCCCGAACAAGGCTTAGCGTCTATCGCGAGCTTTGGCCACCCAGACAGCGCGTCGCGCGACGACTCACCACGTTTTATCGCAGCCCATCCCAGCAGCACATCATCCGTCGAGGATTCAGCAGCACATTCGTACGACACATCACTATCGGCCCGCTTTACCAGAGTTGCCAATACACCTTTCACTGCCGGGGACCATAGAGTGAACGCCTTGCGATAGCTAGCGGCACACTCTGTTAGCGCTCTGTGCACACACGATGCACCTCCACGCGACCACAGGAACAGCGCCGATTATTCAACGCAGACCTTGATCACTTTCGCGTCGGGAATCGCACAACATCAATCACTTCGATACTGTGTAACTTTTGAAGGACCAATCAATACCACCACTCAAGGCAACCACGCGTTGTCAGCTGACGCCACCCGCATATCTTCTGCAAACTTCAAAGTCCAACTTGGAGATCAACCTCATTATGGATTTTTCAAACAGTGCCTTTAGGGCCATGCCGAACTCTAAAGTCTCCGACGACACCATGTCTCACGCAAATCTTGTAATGGCATGTCGATGGGGCTGGACGAGCACCCCGGATGAAGGAGCGAACAACCCCTTCGCCTCTTCATCTACCTCACAACAAATGCCCGCCTCTACGTTCAATAACATCCGGACCAAGCGTTTTGCGCCGTGCCAAGGTCGTCTCTATCACCAGCTACTCTGCTCTCACCGTATCCGGACGGACCTTGTCGAGGACTGTGGCGAAAACTGCATCGACCCGTATGGCGACACGGTTGACGCTGCCTTCATTTGCAATGAGTGCATTCAAGCCGAAGCAGCAAAGATATGGGAGCAACGGGAAGCGGCGCATAACGCGACCTACCCTCCTATGGGACAGATGAGTAAAGAGCAGTACGAGCAGTGGTATGCCGAGCACCGACAGCTCGAAGCGGAGTTCTCGCGCGACCAGCGAGTGTACGAGTTGGACATCAAGGCTAAGACGCGACCGAGCAACATTTGCTCTGCGCTGGAAGCTAGCAAAGAGGAGATGGACTTTGCGACCGAGCTTGACACGTTATCTCTTTCTTTGATGGCGTCAAATAACTCAAACGCCGAGCAAGCGCCATACCAGCCGCAAGGACGTACCCGAACGAGCTTGGCGACAGATCCTGATGAGCAGCTCCATTGGAACTTGAACACGCTTGCTTTGGATCGCGGCGCATGTGGTATTGAGTACTCGCAGCCGAGTAGTGGAGTGTCTCCAACACGGCAACTGGACCCGGAGGAGTTGTGGAGGAAGCCACGGAATTGAGAACTTGCAAAGCAGTGTTGTTGGCGTATAACTTGTCGTGTTGATTAGCGATTGCATAACTTTGGCGTATGGAAAACTCTGCGCATGTGGAGATGTTTGTGTAGGACTTTCGTGTAAGCAATAAATGTCTTGTCTAGCAACTATGCTATCTAAATGGCTCTGAAGTCTATCTGTACCGCGGTTTTCAGTGGTCTGCATGAAGCTGCGCAGCGACGCGAAGATTGTGGATCGACGTGGGGCATAGTGATGTGTCAAAGCATTAGCACGACGCACACTGCCCCTCATGCGAAGAAAGCACACATCCTATGGGAGGACTGCTTGGCTGTCCCTTGATAGGGCGTTCTAGATCAAAAAGATCGGCTACGAGACTGCTGTAGCTCTTATCAAACCCGGAGTTATAGTGGATGTGTGTTTAAATTTCTCCATCGAAATACATTCGGAGCCTTGGCGCAATGGTAGCGCGTTGGTTTTCGGTCAGAAAGCATAAACACCAAAGGTTGTGGGTTCGATCCCCATGGGCTTCGTCTCTTTTTGATCGTTCTATAAAGTACTGCGTTATGGGAGTATACGCACGAAGCCTAGGATGAGATAACAAAAGATTGATCGACCCCACCCAGTGATCCCCACAACCAGCAGTAAGAGTGTGAGTGCAACCTGGCCATGTACCTCGCTGCCCCCGCGCCGCGGCTGAATAGCTTCGATTTTTTTTGATTTTTTTTTGCATCCCTTTTGTGCCTTAGAAGAGCAAGGCCGCTAGACATTGACGATGCTGGCCTGACGGACTCGTTGCAGCATTACCCCGCAATCGGCCCTCTAAGGGCAGATCAACTGCGGAGACAGCCTCATTGTTGCTGGGTAAAATCTTCATGATGTCCTACACTACTCTGGCTATCTCTATTCCAAGAGTTCCTCTACCACTTCTCCAACATAGGCCTTACATCAACCTCATTGGCCCAACCCCTTCGTCCTTGAGTATGTAGCCCCCAGTAAACCTCCGCAATATCCTCACTTCCGATACTCGCCTCCTCCGGCTTCCCTTCTATATATTTCTTCGTAAACTCGATGTCTATCACGCCGTCAATGACTGCGTGCGCGACGTGCACACCTTGCGGACCGAACTCCTTGGCGAGGCTCGTGGATAAAGCGCGTAAGGCGAACTTTCCAGTGGAGAAAGATGACATTTGGGCGTTGGATTTGACGCTGGCTGTCGCACCCGTGAAGATAAGGGTTGGTGGGTAGGTGCCGGCAGGAGGGTTGGACTGTACGTGGGTGAGGAGCAGGGGAATGGCGTGTTGGGAGATGTGGAATGCTCCTTTTCTACACGATTGAGATTTGTTAGTACTGTATACATGTCGTCGTTGGAACGACATAAACTCCGTCCAGGACAACGTACACGCTAACATCCCACCCCATCCCAAATTCCTCCGTCGTCAATTCCAGAAATGGCTTCCTAGACGGCCTTGCGCTTGCGTTGAAGATCATCGCTGCGACAGGCGCCCCGTTGTGGACTTCCCTGATCTTCGCGAACGCATTCTTCACGCTTTCTTCGCTGCTGACATCTGTGGAAATACCTATGGCCTCACCACCCGACTTATTTATTTCTTCGGCGAGGGCATCAAAGTTGGAGGGATTGCGAGCAAGAAGGACGACAGGGTAGGACTGAGCGAAGCGGCGCGCGAGGGATGCGCCGGTGCCTGAGCCGACACCCGCGATAATGGCGATGGGTTTGTTGGTCATGGCTGTTGCGCTTTCGATGTCTGTATCGTGAGACTGGGATAGCAGCTGTAGGTAAGATGGGTCGTCTCGTTTCTGTTTGTAATAAGAAAATATAGATTTGTGTTCCATGTGAGCAAGGACAGCTGAGGTTATGGAAGGTACGTTGGATAGCTACGCAGCTTCAACGCTTCGTAAGCATCACGATGTGGAAGAAGTTCGAAGTGAATTCGATCAGTAATCTGGGGTACTTTATACCTAGGCATTCTATAGCATCTTGTTGGTAAGCGCTAGCTTCAATCCTGTGTACCGTGTTACTCAGCAGAATCCCATCTAGGCAATAGGTCATTCAGTGGAGTAAAGCGTAAAGCGTAAAGCGTAAAGCGTAAAGCGTAAAGCGTAAAGCGTGAGGTCCGGAGGAAGTTCAGACCGTTTACGGCCGTAATCTGTTCCCATTCAATCTCCCGAGGTCATGTTAGTCGTATCAGTCGTCGCGCTGTGAGAGGTGTTCAATGGTGTCTACGTCAGTCCCGACCCCTCCCTGACGATCATCGCCTAGCTGCATGCTAGCGATGGCAGTAGTAGAGATCTAGATACTGGACTTTCTCATGTGTTAGTAGACAGCGGTGTTTGCTGGGCGACTAGACTTGCGATCCGTCTGGTGCATGTTGTAAGTCAAAGCGATGTAGGTCTACCCAGGTTTCCGTCCGCACAGCAATGTGGCCTGTGCGTACCTGCCCATGGAGGTATGCGTCCACGCGTCTGCACGCCCCAAACATCAAACACCGCATCTTCGCGCGCTCCCCGGAACTCGAGGCAAAGAACGCGGAATTTTTGTATATCGCGTACTGTCGGCACCAGCGCATTGAGAAGACTGCACCGTTGTTGCCACCGTGCCGCACGAGGTCCTATCCTCGCAGGGACGCGTCGGTCGAAATGACGGATCGACGGATGTCGCAATAGTCGTAAACTCTCGACGACTGCAGTCCCCGCTTCTCGCATTGGAATTCGGGGTCACTCGACATGTGCATTCGGACGCGATCACTAGTCAACATGTACCCATCAGAACGGTCCAAACCTTCCCTCTCCTGGTGAGTATATAAATTGTCGCTTTCCCACAGCACCAAGATACCATACACAACTTTTCCAATATCTACCAATGGCTTCTTTTGTATACAACAGCGCTTTTCAGTGCTGCGTACCCAATCCTCTGACCCCTCGAGGAGAAGGAGAGATACCTACCCCAGAAGAAGAAGCATTAGCTTGCAAGATCAACCGCGCTCTGGCGTCTGGACCCATATCCATCACCAAGAATGCCACCATCGCCGATTGGAGCCACTGGGGCCCCGACCGAAAACTAGTCATTCTACGAGAAGGGACGAACCATTGGACAGCCTTCCCCGGAAACGAGAACACGGTTGGCAACGTTCCCATGTGCGCTGACCCCATGGGTCTCCAATGGATCCAAGATGCCTATGCCGCTAAGCCAGCACCCACAAACACTGCGCCAGGTCTCATATACATGTTGTGCGGAGCAAATCAGCACACTACCACGAATCCGGCAGACAGAACGAGCCCGGCTATTCCGATCGGGCCGCACTACATGATCCTGTGGCCTTTTGAAGCGGAACGAGATGGGTTTCCGGATACGATTCGCGACCAGGGTGCCTGGGTCATGTTCGACAAAACGCCGTACGCTCATCTGCACGTTTGTGGTACGCCCTGGGCGGGGAAGGAGTACGACAGGGAGAAGACGAAGGCGAACTGGGATTTACGTTACGAGGATAGGACTTGATGATGATTTTGTCGCGTCAAGATTATAACGAAAGAGCGATAAGAGCTGGTCACCGACGAAGCTAGACGTTTTTGATGAGATCGATATTGATGGAGGCGATGTATGCCGTGACGGAGTTGTTATATACTTTATACCAAAGAATACCTGAAACGAAGATGGCGCGGTCTGAAAGCTCAGGCATCAGATCTATATCACAGTCAAGGCAGCGCCACGTCCATCTCATGCCTGATCAACATACTATGCGCACTCATCCACAACTTTGCATTCCCTCAACCCTTTAGCTTCAATCTTCCTCTTGTAGCTGATGACCGCAGCCTTCTCAAACTTTACCTTTCCCAGGCCCACTTCGCACCAGAGGGAGTGCTCTTGGTTTTCAAAATCGTCAAGTGCGTTATAAACTCCGTCGGTACGTTCTATAGTACGGTAGAGGTTTTCAGGATATGGACCTTTCGTATTTCCGGCTTTGCAGTCATCCATGAATTGGCGGTAGTTGCGGTGAAGTTCAGATGTATAGCATGAAGGACAGAGAAAGTTTGGCTCGGCGTGGGTGCATATGTTGACGTCTCTGCAGTTTGGTGCGCATTTTGATGACTCTTTCAGGTGGAAAAAGGAAGCTTGGACGGTGTGGCCACACATCAGGATGTGGACTGGTAAGCCTTGACAAGGCTCAACGCGCTCTGCGATAAAGTTAGGCGCCATGGTGTTGTTGATGCTCGGCTGGGAAATCTGTGTTCGGTACAGGAAGGGCTTTCTGGTCTGTTGATCGTGAACCCGCACGCGCGACTTAAATCTACCCATTCAACTGCACTGTGAATGTAGCGTAAAGGATTTCTGATACATATCGTCAGGTGACATTGTTACTTTGTTGTACAAAGCGCTGAAGGTCTCATTGACCGACGACAATCTTTCTACATTCGCATGGCAGATGCTGTATCGTAATCTGAATGCCATTGAGACATCATCGTCGGAGGTTTGTCAAAGAGCGAAGGAGGACGCGAAGCGAGCGTGATGGAGTGGCCGCTGCATGGACGCGATTTGACGGGAAAGCTCTTCGGGAAATGAGAGCCTTGACGATCGTGCTTCTTTGTACGCGATAACTAGCAGCGCATGGTCTGTGATGGATATTAGTAGTCCCTCCACTTGCGATGATGGAATCAAAGGATGATGATGGTCGTGCACAGAATCTTGGTAGACGACGGCCAAGGGCCGTGATGCACGTGCGGCATGCACAGACTAAACCTATCTCGACTTAGTGGCAGATGGACTTAAGGCTGTCAGCTGGCTGCAGTGAGCCAAGACGTCACTTTCACAGAAACAATATCGAACGCGCAACAGCAAGCACCACCTTCCATCGTGGCTGAGCATCGTACGGTAATTGCATCGGTCTTGTCATCTTGTGCTTCCTGCCTCTACTGATGTACTAGTCACCTTGATTACTATCTCTGCTTGCCATCGACCTGGCGCCAACCAAGGAATTAACGACACTAGTATAGGAGTCCTGAGTCCTTTCTCATTATCAACCTTGGTGCGCGGACGTGCTGGCCGACATATCTCGGCCATCGTCATGTCAGCTCTTTGCATGCCAAGCTCAGCGGCGAGAGAAGGGCGGAGGAAAACGTCCACTACGCCCTGGTCTCAACACAATATCCATGAGATAGGGTGACGCAAGACATGGCAGTGCAAATTACTGGAGCTCATGTTAATGAGATATAAGAACGGTGTGTTGCGACCGTGAAGAGCATCACACATAGCTTTCGCATCCACGCCAATCGACTCAGCATACATTCTACCATCTCAACGTTCAGAAGATGCCGTTGTCCGCCGTCACATCTGTAGCCTTCGTGGCCCTTCTTCAGATGCTTCCTGCTACGGCACAAAATATGTCATATGGAGCCAACAACTTCTACCGCAGCGACAACGTCACAATGTGGCCGATCACCTTCCCCAGTCTCTACCAGATGACCGTCGCTGGCAACCTCTTTCTACCCGACAACCTCGATCGCACCATCAATGCTTCTGCCATCGTTGTTGGCCACCCAATGGGGGCTGTGAAGGAACAGTCCGCCAACCTGTACGCTACGAAGATGGCTGAGCAGGGTTTCGTCACTATCTCAGTCGACGTTTCGTATTGGGGCGGCAGTGACGGCGAGCCGCGCAATGTCGTCCATCCTGACGTCTACGCCGAGACCTTCAGCGCTGCAGTTGATTACCTAGGCCTCCAGGACTACATCGACCGCGAGCGAATTGGTGCCATTGGCATCTGCGGCAGCGGCTCATTCGTTTTGAGTGCAGCAAAAATCGACCCGCGTATAAAGGCTATCGCAACAGCAAGCATGTACGATATGGGTGCAGTAACCCGCAACGGTCTACAGCGAGCTCAGAGCCTCGAACAACGCAAGCAGGTCATTGCGACCGCGGCGGCGCAGCGCTGGGTTGAAGCCAGTGGTGGAGAGACGGAGTACACCGGCGGAACTCCTCAGGCAGTCACCAACGAGACCGATCCAGTGGGACGCGAGTTCTACGACTTCTATCGCACGTCTCGCGGAGAGTTCACACCTGCAGGATCAGCGCCAAACCTCACCACGTACCCGACGCTTTCCAGCCAGACCAAGTTCATGAACTTCTACCCTTTCAGCGACCTCGATAGCATCTCTCCCCGTCCAGTGATGTTCATCTCCGGCGACATGGCACACTCTCGCGAGTTCAGTCAGGACGCGTACGACGCTGCTGAAGAGCCGAAGGAGCTGATCTGGATTCCGGGCGCCGGACATGTGGACCTGTACGATCGCGTCGACTTGATCCCGTTCAACAGGCTCACCGCGTTCTTCCAGCAGAACCTGGGCGAGTAGATTCGAGAGAAGCTGTTCGGTGCGTGGACAAAGCAGCTTATGATAATATCCGAAGGACCTGTAATAGATAGAGTAGCATCGCAGCAATACAAGGACTCACCCAGAGGTACTCAAAGGATTCCAGATCTTCCACTCGTTCTTTGCAGCAAGCTCGCCCTGATCTGTACCTCGATCGAATCTAGCTTGTTGAGAGAGAGCCTCGGTCTAGCGAACCCGTTTCCATGTGATGATAGCTGTGAAAGAGACGAAACTGGAATATGCGACGCGTTATCTTTCGACTTCGGAGGCCGACCGGTTCGTAAAGTCGCATATAAGAGGTATCGTAATAAAGAGCCAGCACCACCGTACCGCGATGACGCGTTCGACTCTGTCGCGAAACACCTCGTATTTCGTACATCAATGTACAACTCTAATACCTAGCGCGAAACAAGACCACATTGTAGTCTGGCATGAGTGCGCATCTCCCGAGCTCTACTTCGTCGAAAGTTTGTTGAGATAACGCGCTGTCAGGGACATCGTTGGGGATTCGGGCCATTCGGCTAGTCATAACTTCTCTCCAGCGCGGGGCTTACTGACGAAACCGCATTAGCCCGCTCATCCCTTCCTTCTTCCGTTAATCCAAAGGGTCAACAGATGGTAAGCGGAAGGGCGGTAAGCGATTTAAGCATTTGCTTGGTGGCGCTTAAGATGGTGCCAATGTCTTTGCATATTGCTTCGTCTGCAGCCTTGCTTGCTGCTTCTCTGTTTGCGTTGCGACATTGTCTTTTCTGAGAAAACGGGCAGGCGGACGGCAAGATGGCGCTTCCGAACGATGTCGAGGCGTGCGAGAAAGACTTGCAGAGGGTTTCGGTATGAATTCATTCGGCGATGTTCATGATTTGCTCTCTAACACCGTCAACAGGACTCCAAAAACTCTCAGGACTCTCAACACATAGATGCAGCAAGCGATTACGATAATACAGCCGTTCGCGCCCTAGTCTGGAAACAAGACCTTCGCATCATCCCCCTCACAGCAGGAATCTACCTCCTCTGCTTCCTCGACAGATCCAACATCGGCAATGCCAAAACCCTCAATGCCAACGCCGGAGAATCCCTCCTGCAAGAAGCCAACATGACAAACTACCAATACACCATTGCGCTCATGGTCTTCCTTGTCGCGTACGCCGTGTTCGAAGTCCCCAGCAACTACTTCCTGAAGAAATTGAAACCCAGTCGCTGGATTGCTTTTCTCATGTTTGGCTGGGGCGCGTGCACCATTGGACTTGGGGGCGCGAACAACTACGCGACTGTTACGGCTGTGCGGTTCTTGCTAGGCATGTTTGAGGCGGGATTGTTTCCGGGGTTGGTGTACTATTTGACGTTTTGGTATCGTGCGCAAGAGAGGAGTATGCGTGTCGCTATCATCCTGGCGAGCGCGACGCTCGCCGGTGCGTTTGGTGGTGCGATTGCGTATGGCGTTGGGCATATGAAGCAGGTCCAGGGTCTTTCTGCATGGAGGTGAGTCTTGATGCATAGCACGCATGTGAGGGCGATACTGACTTCTTTCAAGGTGGCTATTCATCCTCGAAGGCATTCCTTCCTGCGTCTCATCAGTAGCCGTCTGGCTTTTTTTGCCCGACTATCCTGAGGAAGCCTCTTGGTTATCAACATCCGAACGTGAGCTAGCAGTCGCGCGGCTCGAGAAAGAAGGATCAAAGGGTGATGCGCCGTCGTTGAACTGGGAAACCGCAAAGGCAACCCTACTTGATGGTCGACTTTGGGTGCATTACATCATCTACTTCGGGATCTCGGCGCCGTTCAGCTCGCTTTCGCTCTTCACTCCCACTATCACTGCAGGTCTTGGCTACGAGAACCTTCAGGCACAGCTCATGACAGTGCCACCTTACGCCGTCGCATACGTGGTTTCCATCGTCACAGCTTGTTCATCGGACTACTTCAACGCCCGCGCATTACACTCCGCTGTCCTGGCTACTATTGGCGCAATCGGCTTTCTGGCATCGGCCCTCCTTCCAGCTGAATCCTTCCATGCGCGCTATGGATGTTTGATCGTTGCAGCCAGTGGAGCTTTCTCTTGTATTCCACCACTGCTGGGTTGGTTAAGCAACAACATGCACAGCACCGCTGCTGCAGGATTGGCCATCGCATTAAATGTCTCCTGGGGTGCTCCAGGTCAAATTGTAGGTGTTTGGATCTACAAGGCGAACGAGAAAGAGCGAGGATATCCTACTGGCCATTGGACGAACTTTGGAATGTTGGTTATGGTCGCTGTCGGCTGTGTTGGGTTGAGGTTTTACTACCAGTGGCGAAACAAGAGATTGCAACGCTTGGGACCGGATGCGACGGGAATGGACAGAGAGTTCAGTTATTGAAGATACTATATCATTTGGCAGAGGCTAGGAGCCTACACGTAGCGAGGCATGCCGAATCAGCACGCCTGATACCCACCTTAACTAGCTATGGGTTTTATGCATGCGACTCAACGCGCTCAACACCATTCTGCTTCTCATACTGCATCGCAGTCTCCGTCAAAGCAGGCTTCAGTGAGTCCGCTGCTTCGCGCGTGAACTTGCGTGCAGAAACCTTGTGCTCAAACATGAGATCGAGCTCAGAGTAGGTGAAGCCCTTCGCCTCGGGAAGACGGAAGTATCCCCAAAGGATGAACAGTAGCGCAATACCAGCCCAGAAGAAGCCACCCTTGGCGCCCCAGTTCCAGTCGTTCTTGCCAACCATCTTT
The DNA here is from genome assembly GCF_024043155.1 of Alternaria arbusti. NCBI lineage: Eukaryota > Fungi > Ascomycota > Dothideomycetes > Pleosporales > Pleosporaceae > Alternaria > Alternaria arbusti. Next base: position 588,315 of record NW_026249953.1, on the reverse strand, counting down.
GGCATGATAGTGTTCGTGACGAAGACGATGGAGTTGTAGGAAGCACGAGAGAGAGCGACGGTCTTGACACGGAGGCGCGAGGATGGAATTTCGGCGGCTAGAGAGTAGCAGATGGGTCCGAGAGAGAGCTGGTTGTGTTAGCTTTGGTCTGGTGGCTTGGGAAATGCAAAGACTTACCTGGAAGCAGAAGATCATCAGAATGATCAAGACACCTCCAGCAAGACTGGCGCTCTTGTTGGTCGGTGGTGCAAGGCCGATGAAACCGACGATCATAAGAATGATGAAGATGGCAGTCAATCCAACGAGGTAGATAGGTCGTCGACCAAAGCGTGTCATTATCCACCAGGCAATGAAGCATCCAACAAGACCCAAGCAGTCTTGACCAATGGTAAGATGGAAAGAGTCGTCTTGGCTAAGTCCAACTCCTTGCATGAATTGTGTTCTGGCAAAGTCAGTATAGTCGCTACGTCGGTCAGTCGTGGAGAAACTTACCCAAAGCCCATGAAGGGGACACCGCAAAGAGCTTGAGTGATGAAAGCCATGGCTGAGACCTCGGTGCGGTGTAGATCGCTTCCTTGGAACAAATGCCAGTAGTTGGTTCCAGAGCCGACTTGCTTCTCGTACTGGTCTGTCACAACCATCATCTCCACGTGCGCATCAAGATCGAACTCGATGCCCTCAGTGGGGGTTGTGATTGCGCGAATAGCTTGTTTGGCCTCGTCGATGCGACCTTGTCGGACCAGCCACCATGGCGATTCTGGTGCAAGGAAGGTAGCTGCGATGATGGGAATGGGCCAGATCCACTGGAGAGCAAAAGGAACGCGGTAGCCCCACTGAGTGGTGTTCTGCATGAGTCCAGTCAGAATGCCGGTGGACAAAAGACCGCCGATGACCCAGCACATGTTGATCCACGAGGTCATGTATCCTCTGAGGTGCATAGGGCAGAGATCCGCAGCATACGAGATCGCAAGTGTTTGGAAAACACCCCATGGAAGACCCTGGATGATACCTCCGACAAGGAACATCTCCAATCCTGTGGAGAAGAACGGGATGAAGATGGCAGCTGTCATGAACAGCATGCTGGCAATCATGGTCTTCTTGTATCCGATCCATTCAGTGATGTAGCCGTTGATGATGAGACCGAGAATGCATCCAACCTATGCGTGTGTCAGAGTCTGTTCAGTCGACGTCCTCATTGAGAGTCTACGTACCTGAGTTCCATTCAGGATGATGGTTTGCCACCTCGCAGACACAAGCTTGTTGCCATCCGCATCGACTTCATCGCCGAACCTGTTACGGAAGGGCTGGAAGGCGAAGAATTTGTTCATGAGACTGGTATCGTATCCCTCCATCACAACGCAAAGCGAAATGACGAAAGAAAAGACGATGGCCTTCCACCAGAACCTCAAGGACTGTCGGACGGACATGTTGTGCTCATTGTTGATAGCCGCGTTGGTGTCGTCTCCGGTGTTGTGTCCTTGTGTCGAGGTGACCCTTTCGGCAGCCACATGGCCAGTAGTCTTCTCTACTGAAGCCATATTGAATTGAGTCCAGAGTGTGCCCGGTATCAAAGATGGGTCTTCGATGTTGATGGGTTGAGAAGATGCAGGTCAACCACATGTACGGATCTGCGGTCTAAATAGTCCCCAGCGCTGTGGTATGCATGCCTGACAGACGAACCCATTACAGGAGTCAAATGGCTAGCCCGAGAGATTGGGAGGCTAAGCCCCGGTAATGACCGAAATGGGGCAAGACCACGGTGACTTGCGGGGAAGGAGACTCGTAACAAGAGTGCCCATGGGGAGACGAGGCGTCAAGTGCGCAAATGAAGCCAATCAGAACGCTGACGAGGTTTGCCCAGGCACCAGATCGCGAGAGGATTTCAAGAAAGCTTTCCTCGAAGTTTTCCGCCGCTAACATCGTCACTTGGCGGACCCGTCCCGGCTCTAGTGTTGCAAAGAAAGCCAGGGCCCAGAAGTAGGACTTGCAGCAACCCTTCTCTTCTCATTATACGCTATAACATAAGATACAAGTTCTCATAAGACGACGGAAGTAACGTAATGCTCTGAGTAGGACAAAATGCTCGATTGAGCCTACCAGAGTGTTTTTGTTGTTGTTTCGTGAGAACTGCCCGCTGTCAGCCCGAGCGTGTTTCCAACTTCCGATGCCACGCTAGCCGAGGCAATGTGTCTGCACGAGCCAAGCAGACCCGCTTTCTGACCCCGACTTGAGCTTTCCACATGAGTTTTCCACGTTCCATTCACGTTCCATCCACTTCATCCCCAGGTTCTTGCGCAAGGCCGACAAGCTATGCGCAAACCATCCGCCTGCCAAGCGTGCCGGTAAGCATCTCGCACGTTGTCAGTGGAGGTGAGCGACCGCTAATTCGGTTGGAAGTACCCGACGCCGAAAATGCATCTACCCAACAGGCGGGCTCGCAACGGCATGCGAGTATTGCTTGTCACATGGCCTGCAGTGTCTCCAAGGCCCGCCAGAAGGAGGCTACTATGCCAAACGCCGGGCCAGACTTCAAGAACTGAGTCGGGTACATCGCGCTCTCCCAGACCAAGCGGAAGCACTGCCAAATCAAGGTCATGGCGATCTGCCACCGACAGCTTTGAGGCAGGCGCTGGTGGAGCTATACTTCGACTACATTCACGACCAGTTTCATTCCATGTATCACAAGGCGTCGTTCATGGACGATGTCGCAAACAACCGGGTACCGTCTATCGTGCTTTTCGCGATATGTGCGCTATCTGCCAGGTTCTCTACCGACAGCTTCTTCGACGGAACTGATCCGAGAGAAAGAGGCGAGGTCTACCGCAAGGCAAGCGAGAGGTTGTTCAACATGCGCGACCTCACACCTACCACAATTCAAGCATGCGTTTTGCTGGGAGCATACGCTGCCGCGGGTGGTGAGACTGATGTCGAAAACATGTACTACAGCATGGGTGGACGACTTTGTCTGGCCCTCGATCTACCGAATCGACCCGTCACGAGTCTGGTAGAACGCGAAGTCAACATCAGAACTTGGTGGACACTGTGCATGGTAGACGTTTGGTCATCTACTGCAGTGAGACTACCGCGAATCATGCCGTTTGACACTGCTGTGCCTCTTCCAATCGATGAGATACCGTTCTCTATGATGAACGACGGGGCTATCAGCGATCAAACGCATGGCATCACCTCACCTCTTCTCGCGGAGATGATCAAGCTCAATCGGATTCTGGCGAGGATCATCGACTTCAATCGACTGTGCGTGTCAGAACACCTTGAAGGCCTACCGCTTGAGAAAGGGATACGCGAACTATCCCGCGATCTCGATATTTGGCTGGAGGAAGTTCCGCATCATATGCGTGACACGCCAGCGAACCTAACAGCGTTCGCGTCGCGTGGCCTTGGGCGCATGTTTGTAGCTGTATATCTCGGCTACTACCACTACGGATTGCTCCTGAACTATCAATTCTTGTCGTCTTCCATCGAAGCATCACCCGATTCCGGAAGATATGCTGATGCTTGCAAGCAACATGCCGCCCGACTCTGCGCCCTCGTCTACCGCTCACAGTCAACACCGGGAAGCGAAGTCCTGTATCCGGCGGTTTCACATATCCTCGTCGTAGCTTCCACCGTTCAAATCCACACCTTACTCTTTTCTGGTGATGAAAGCCAGATACGCATCTCAAAGACCAGATTGGAACGCAACTTCGAGATGCTCCTGCGGTTGAAGACCTATTGGCCGAGTGTCGACGGTGCAATGAGTCGTCTTCGGGCGTTTCACCAGACCTGTCTCCGAAGCAAAGAGACCAGCTTTGTACTTGATCGGTGGCTGTTGCGCTTCCTGGTCCAATTTGCCCCTCATATGGAGCTCGAGCCAAGGGATAACGACCCCGAGTACGAAGCGTTGCTCGCATTGAGCAGGCAATCCCCATTGTCGTGCTATTCAGGCCTGTCCATGTGATCATGCGCGACCGAGACTCTTAGCAGCACGCTGGGAATCCTGGAGAACGAGGACGGCAGCGAAGTGGTTCATTACGGCTCAAGCTGGTGGAGCCGAAATTAGCGTCGCGAAACTTACGAGCTTTCCTGGAGTGTGGAGCCCCAAGAGAGCCAGGGCTTGGCGACAGGGTCCGTCGCTCACGATTGCGGTCCACTCGAAGTAGTACACACGTGTAAAGCTGTTTAAGAGTCTGAATTGTGCTTCTTTGCTCGAAGCAAGAATCATCTTCGCACTCCGGTCATGGCTCTATCACGCAGCACCATTTTCGTGGTCACGACGCTGCTGGGCAGCGCGACAGCGATCAACAATGGCCTCGCTACTACCCCTCCAATGGGCTGGGTAAGACATTCGTATTCTATTCTTGAATTGTCATTAACAAGATCAGAACAACTGGAACGCTTTTGGATGCGACGTCTCCGAAGACCTACTCCTTACAACCTCCGCACAGATTGTGAGCTTAGGCTTGCGAGACTTGGGTTACAACTATGTTGTACTGGACGACTGTTGGCAGAACCCAAAGGGTCGAGACAAGAAGGGAAAGCTTCAACCGGCTCTCGACAAATTCCCCAACGGTCTGAAATCTATCTCAGACCATCTGCATGGCCAAGATTTCAAGTTTGGCATGTACAGCAGTGCTGGTGAAATGACATGTGCGAGATTTGGTAAGCTGGATCGTGCAATTCCGCATCTTGCAACAAACTGATATCAAATAGAGGGATCATTAGATCATGAAGTCGACGATGCAGAGAGTTTCGCAAGCTGGGGTGTCGATATGTTGAAGTACGACAGCTGCTACCACATGGGTCGTGTTGGCACACCTTCAGTGTCATTCAACCGCTTCAAGGTCATGTCGGATGCTCTGAAGGCCACTGGAAGGAACATCCTTCTTAATCTGTGCAACTGGGGAGAGGATCTTGTCCACACAGTAAGCATCACATGATAAAATAACTCAACGATGTTCAGTCACTTACCATGTACAGTGGGGTATGAGCATCTCAAACAGCTGGCGTATCACGGGCGATATCTACGACTCTTTCTCTCGCCCTGATGATCTCTGCGGATGCAACACTGTATCTCCAGGCGACGTAAACTGCGTTGCACCAGGCACACATTGCTCAGTCCTCTTCATTCTCAACAAAGTCGCTCCCTTTGCTGATCGCAGCATCCCCGGTGGGTGGAGTGATCTGGACATGCTCGAGGTCGGTCAAGGCGGTATGACCGACGAAGAGTACAAAGCACACTTCGCTCTCTGGGCCGCAATCAAGTCTCCTCTCTTCCTCGGAAACGACCTGCGCAACATGCCAGCTTCCGCTCTTACCATCATCAACAACCCAGCCATTATTGCGCTGAGCCAAGATCCCCATGGACGTAGCGTAACGCGCGTGCGAAGGGACACGGAAGGTGTAGCGAAAGACGAGTGGGGGATGGGCGAGACGCACGTGTGGGCAGGCCACCTACAGAACGGCGATGAAGTCGTGATCTTGCTCAACGCTGGTGGCGAAGACATGGAGATGAGCGTCTCCCTCGCTGAGATCTTCATCCCATACGGACCCGGTGGATCAGCCCCACACGTAAAGTACGACTGGGCGATCCACGATCTCTGGGCTCATCGCATGCCCGATGCGACAGCGGAAGAGCTCCTCGCAGCGGCGTCTCACACCGAGCGAGAATCGATCCTGTCAAAGGCCAATTGGTACAACGCCACCGAGACCCCTTACGCCAAGGGTCTCGTTCAGGAGGATCCGCGACTATTTGGCGAGAAGATCGGCGTTGTTGAGGCTGGTGGTAGGCTCAAGGCAGACGTCAAGAGTCACGCTGCTCGCGTCTTCCGACTACGAAGAATCGCGCCAGAGGACGATCAGTTCGAGGCGAAGAGTATTGCTAGAGAAGACGGTAACGAGAGGGATGAATTGTAATGTTGAGGCGATTCGTAAGGTAGATTCGGTGGGTCAAGAGATAGCTCACCTTGATGGAAAACAGAAAGGGACATAAATTCTTAGACTTGCGATACTTCTCATTCGCAATAAATCGTGTGAATTGTGGAAGGTGTGGATGGCTCGTTATCTCCAGGTCATCACAGTACCATGGAATGGAGTGGATAGAACCAGAGTATGGACTTCTGGACTTTTCGAATATATAGCGATCTCGCTCTTCCTCCCTCCTACACATATTCACCCTTATACAGGCTGTCTCTGTGTTCTTTATCACACACACAGCAATCAAATCTACACCAGACGCAGCCATGACCAAGAACGCAAAGGTCATATTCCCGGCTAAAGCCACATCCGCAACCCAGACGACATCATGGGAATGGTCAGCTCCATACTTCGTTAAGCGAGCGCAGGAAGTTCAGGCCAGATTAGATCTCCAACGGCAGACTATGAATGATCTTCAGGGCCAGTATAAGAACCTCCAGAACCAGAATAGGAACCTTCAGGACCAGAAGAAGGATCAGAAGAAGAATCACGAACGCGAGTTACACACGTGCACCGGAACGTTTATTGTCGTTTTGCTCACCTTCGCCGCCTTCATGATATGTGGTTTTCTGCCATCTTCATCGCCCGAACATTGTTCATCTGCGCTAGAAGCGAAAGCAGTACAGATGACGGCCACGCCTACTACGGTCACAGTCACGCTGCCTATCGCAATCAACGCCGTGCCGACAATCGAGGCCGCATCAGCGATCAAAGCTACCTCATCAACCGAGGCGGCACAACCAACTAAGCCGGTAAGCTTTGGTCTACAACCACTCTCCCTAAAAACCGCCCTAGCATGCTAATGTCTCAAATAGTTCTGGAAAACCTTGACCCACGAGCAGATAATGTCTGTCATCCGCGACTATGATAAGATTCAAGGCCGATATCGAGACAACCAGAAGGCTTGGCAACGAGAACAAGATACGAAGCGGAAGGCCAACATGCAAAAAATGATCGCGCAGTGGGCGAAGAACATGGCAGAGAAAAGACGACGCGAAGAGGAAGCCCAAGAACAGGCCCGGAAACAATTGTGACGTCAGCGATGATGCTCTACACATCGAGGGTGAGTGCGTTGAAAACACCATTCCCGAGACACACTCGGTAGATTGTCGATTGAGAACTCTATGCAAAGCAGCGCAAACCCATAGATTGACTTCTTCTAAGCGCTAGTGGTCGTGCTTCTGGACCGGTCTTGAGACCTTTTAGAGAACAGGGCCTCGCGCCGCAATGACATCGTCGGATAACGAGCTAGGCGCCTACAGAGAAGCTAACGCTCCGCATTCTGTATTGCAGCAAATAGATATGAGTATACGTAATCTTCTACTCTGTCGAACTGCGTTGCTATGAATACTTCGGTTTAGGCCCTACTAAGGCTCCCACCTCATGCTTACAGTGTCGTATGCCTCAGAGCAATTCCTACACTTGCCCAGCTTGCAAGGCACTTCACTTCACAGTCCGCACGAAGCAACTCCCCGCTGGAAGCACCAGACCAACAGCACCATGAATACTCTTCTGGGAGAGGTACTCTACTACCCCAGCCCCGTAAAGCGACCGACGATACATCGTGCTTGTGAGCATAATACATATTTTCCGCCTTGTGTACTATTCCTCCTATTATCTTTTGTAGCATTGTGAGACCTCTATCTTTAGAATGTTAGTAGGCTACGCATCTACTACTATTTAGCATATTATATTGTATCATACTTTCTGTTTATTCGCTCCATCATCTTCACTATAAACACTCTTCCCCCCTCCCCACCTACTACCTTAACCCTATCAGCTACCCAGCTCTCCCCCTACAACACATAGATAATATCAATAAGCGCGAACCAACAAGAGCCGCTAATCTCTACGCCGCAGAGATTACAGAGAACGTTCGCAGTGCCACCTACTAGAAGAACGCCATCAAGCTCACAAGGGCAGAGTACTTTTAGATAAGCCCCTTAAACTAGAACACAACCCTTAACGTAAGCCGCAACAACAGCAGATCCAAAGACAAGAAAGCTGTTGTGAAGATGGCGGACACGATGCAGACAAACTAGCACGGCCTTTCCACCTGGGAAAGTCCTTCATCAAGGGTGGAACCGCATGGCACTACACAGAGGCCCATATCAATAACCCGTATTGTATAGAAACAACCTTGGAATGGTTAAACTTGGTAACCGAAATGAGAAGATATCCCAACAGATGGGAAACTCCAAGAGCGGCATGTGCTTACGAGCGAGTGCTTGGAGACCAGATTAACAACATTAAAGTCCCGAAGGAACTCTTTGTAGTTGACAGGTAACGAAGCGACATGCCCAGAAAGACCCCGTTCACTACAGCACTACCATTGACAGCCTCCGCCAGGCAGACGTTAGAAAGCTCGAGCACGTGATCAAAACGATCATCGACACTACTGCTTCTAGCTAAATCAGGGAGTCTTATTGATCACAGGAATACATCGAGGGCGGGACATGTTGACGGCAGACAACTACCAAGTATATGCTGGCAACCCGGTTTGCATGGTCCAGATGCCGACATTACAGCGATTCAATGAGACATCAGCGCAGTTTACATCTCGCCAAACTCTCCAAAAAGCGTACAAGAAAGCTATCCAAATCTACATAGGACACACAAGCTTAGGAGCAGCAGCAGATCTAGCAGAAGCCGAAGCTAAGCTCGAGAACGCAATAGAGAGGAGGATGCGACATAGACAGAGCTTTAAGCGGCTAGAGACCGTATAGAAAACCTCTAAGCCTATCAACGACAGTAGTTCCCGCAGCCTTGTCGAAGCAGAACAACTAGAGCTATACTATGCGCAGATAAGTCCCCACGCGAAGTTCGCTTGTTAGAACGCGAGGTAGAGCTAGGACGTCTGCATGTCCTTACTCTTAGGTCGGGAGCAGTAGCAGAGCTTAAAAATGCCGAAGCAGAACTGGGAACTGCAGCGCTCAAAGACTAAGTGACTTAGGTCAAACTGCAAAATCCTAAAGGACTAAGCCAAACACTACTACAATATTTGGATTACGACGTTCCTCTTACCATGTACCGCAAGGGATTCCTCTAGCTCGCAGAACTCACATTCTAGTACATCTTTAAGCCTCTAAATGCGATAGCTGTATGCGAGAGCGCCGTCACTACGTCCGTCATTCGCGGATCCATCGAGTTCCCCGAGAACACGGGAATAGCATATGCGGAGTTCAAGCGTACTAATGCTAAGTTGTATCCTCCGTATAATGGCTGGGAAGGGAATAGGCCTCGCTGGTGGGAGAGATGGGGAGGGAGGATGGTTTTGAGGATGGCGCGGGTACTGCGACAGCGCCATGATGCGCAACATGTACCACATCAGAACTCTTTACCTGAAGGCCTCGTGGCTCAGCACTTCCTGTTCCCCGAAGAATTACTACCGCATGCACGCATTATTCCAAGGTAGTAATGATACGCTACACATGAGACGCGACAGCGGACATAAAGACGCATCTACAGCTCATATTAGACGTAGTTATGTAGAAGAGAGTAGAAGTAGACAAAGAAGTCAAGACCGCCCTTTGCATTCATTCCTGCACTGAGCCTCTTACCAGGAAGCGTCACACGATGGAGAAGTCCACCGCAGCATGTCACCGCCTCCCGAGCGGCAGCGGAACGTGCATCCGCACCTATCGGTATTGTCATGAAGTGTAGAAAACGCGCGTTCCCTGCATGTTGCTAATGTCATACTCGTGTTACATAAATGCTTCGGGGACATCGTGATGACACTCATAGCTCACTTCGATAACCAAGTATCCTTTCGCGATGATCCAGTTGACATACTCAAATACTTGCTCTTCTGCGGGCATAGTATCCGGCCGGTCCATCTCGTCGTAATGAGACATCGCATTATCCAACGTCATTTGGAACATGTCTCCATCTTGTAAGTCTCGGAGGCTTTCTCTTCGGGGGATAGGTATTCCGAACTGACAGAATTTGGCGTGTTCATCCCAGCCGGCACGTATGTCATCAACTCTTTTCCACCATTTGCTTCTTGTTGGCTCTGCTCGAGGCCCAGGACACCGCACTGAACACCTCTGCCCAAAGAAACAGCAAGTATGCTCGCCACCCAGAAAATTGAACAGTTGGATTCGGGTGAAATCGTACACGTATTGCGTCTTCAGAGGCTGAGGTGGTCGGACGTTTTCGAGCCACTTGCGCACACAGCGTTTGGTCAGACCAATGCGACTTATTCTAGTCTCAGACATGAACTTGACAGGTGTACAGCCTGTGGGTGAGCATACGCATGTGCAATCGTCGTGAGGTATACCCAGCTCTTTTTGGACTGCTTCCATGTAATACTCCTGTGTGGGTACCGCATCGATATCGTGCTTGAAGACAGCTCCAGGGTATTGCAGTCGCTTGGCGTAGAAATGGAGAGCAGTTAGTCGTGCAACTTCATGCTCTGATCGCATCGGGATTCCTCTTTCTGTAAACCAATCTACCATCGCAAAATTGGCCATGAACCAACTCTGGAGAAATGGCGTCACGCCGCAGTCGTCGGGCGTGTCGATGTCGCGAAACCCAGCATTCCAAAACAAGTCTGCTGTTGCAGGCTCTAATTTAATCATACCGTGCATGTCCGAGAAGTTATAGAAGCTCTCCCCGTCAATCTCAAGGGCCTCAGGGACATCGATCCCATTTGATAAAAGGGCCTCAATGATAGACGGTGCCTTTTGTTCGTGAACTTTCCCAGGCGTTAGGTTGAGCTTGAAGAACAGGGTTGGCGGCAAACGCGAGCTGGCTAATTCAACAAGCCGTTTATGGCGGTCAATGAGCGCTGGGACAAGCAGATCGAGTATCTGTGATCTTTGCGGACCTTCCAAGTCTAACGCGTGTTGTAATAAGCTGTCATCGTGCGAAGGCGTGAAAAGCCCACAATCTGCACCAATCAAGCATCTTACGGAGTCAGTAAGGCCTAGGGCCACGGCTAGGTGTATAGGCCGCCGACCGAAGGTGTCCGCGGGATTGACGTTCACACCCCTCTCCACGAGCAGTTTAAGTCCAGTTGGCCATAGGACAGAGAAATGAACCGGGGCTAAGCCATTCACCGGAGATTTACGGTTCAAAATGGATAGCTTAGCCTTTTGGACCAGGCGCCGAAAGTGTCCCTCATTGCGTTGCAGGATCACTGGCACAATCTCACCAAGACTTAAAACTGGGAAATTTTAGTGATACTACTGCCTCTAATGGAGGGAAACGCACTGTCAATCTGATCTTCGAACAAAGACAGCTGCTGAGCCTCTTTGGGGAACCCGCGAGATCGATAGCTTGGAACCAAATTGGGCACGTAGGCTCTCGTGGAGTGACCTCCAGCATGTTTAATTCGTTCAAGAATGTCGATAAATAGCGGTCTCTTGTTGCCATGTCCGAAAAGATCCTGCGCGATCGTGTCTGCAAGCTGGTCAAATGTGGTGCCCTGGCAGGCTCCTTGGTATTCGAGGCTGTCGTCGCGCGTCGGAATCCTCAAAACGTTCGGGTCAGCCCCCATGTCCAATAGGAACTGAACGAGGACAGCGTATTCATCGCCAGCCCAGGATATGATGGGAGGAAAGGCGGTACATAGCCATATGATCTTCTATAGAGCGTGTCAACTCGACGTTGCTCGCGCCGCGCGCATCGGGCAACATACGTTTAGGAGAGTATTCCCATTGCTATCGGTGTCTAGCACAGAGGCTTCTCTGTCATCGAAAAACTGTTTTAGGGTGGCTTGGAGCTGAGGAATAAGTAAGTGGTGCTGCCCGCTCCTATATAGTTCCTCTTTAGCTTTCTCAATGGCACGAAATGCAGGTGATGTATTCGCGTCAACGAGCCTACTTGTACCTATCACGATTGGACTGATCGAGAAAGGGTTCATGGTCGACCAGTTCCGTACTCGGGTGCCCACGTCGATCGTGTGAGACACAAGCCAGGACGGAGGAACAAGTTGCATGGTGACCTCGAGGCTCTGTTCTGAGATGTGGTAGTCTGGACAATATGAGAAGTGTTGTGTTCGGAACGTTCGGGTGAACCGAAGTATCGATAGTGGCTGCCATCGACGTGCAGTGTTGACAGTACGACATCTGCATCTTTGGGGTCTACGACCATGGATTGCCATGCCTTGTCGTAATTCTTGGCTTACTTGGGAGTCGACATACACGTTGTCCATAACGTAGCCACTGCCTCCATGCGGACTGTGTTTGCTTGGGCTCACAGTCAACTTCTCCATCGCCGCAATAATCTGCTGTGTATTCGTCAAGGTCATCTCCGTGACCTGTCGACTTGATCTCCGTGCTGTTATATCCGCATCGTATCCTGCCAGGAGGCGTTGAGTGTCTTGTAAGATGCGTTCTGTTCTCGTGGAAGTGATCGCTAGGTTCTGGTCGATATGTTCGACGCAAGGAACCAGTTGTGCTGTACTCGTTGCAATCTTGTTCGACGTGCTGTCTACTGTCTTAAGGAGAGTCAAGGTCTCGCTAGCATCAAGCTGCGTCTGGTCTGTAGTCGCCGCGATACTTGATGCGACCTTGCTGTATGCTAGTCAGTACAGTGGTATTCTCCAAGCCAGGCAACCAGCTTCTCCATTTATCAATGCCCTACTTACAGATTCGCTGCTTCCAACCATAAAGAGAGGATGCTCTTCTTCTGTTCGAGTCGATCGCATGTGCTTGCTACTTCCTCCTTCTTACGGACAGAACAAATAGCATCCCAGCCTCGTTGCAGCACTGAATCGTTCTTGTGAGCGAGCAATGCTTCCAGTGTCTTGCAGAGCTCCTCAGCAAGGTCTAGATACTCGAGTAGAGGCGTGTCAAACTTGGAGGATGAAACTGTCGTTGCAAAGCCAGACAAATGGTGATTACGTATATGCTGGGCGATCTCGATTTGCTGACGTAGGTCGGTTTGAAGCTGAGCAAAACGACGCGGTACATTGCGCACGTCCGAGCAGAAGCGTTCGAGGCAGGATGAAAGGCGCAAAGCTACGTCCACGAACTGGACAACGGCGGCGACGGTGCCTACCACCTCCGCCATCTGAGGTATTGTAATGAGAAAGATGAGTGCCAGCAGTGGGGAATAGGCTCATATGTATTGGCACGGCTGACGAAGCCTATCTTGAGCGAATAGAATGCGTGCATGATCATGTACATGGTGTTGGCGAGGCTGAGCTTCAGCCTTGTAACCAGATTGATGAAGGCGATGAATTCAGGTCAGGGTCTCGCCGTGAGCCACGTGTCAAGCACGGGTGATTCAGAGATGCCGGGCCGTACATGGCACTTGCTGTAGATTGTTCACATTTTGATGGTGAAAGTAAAAGTGAAGGGAGGCGTGGATGAGATGGATGGCAGCTGCTGGACCCTGACGCTAGTAATCATCCACGGTTAGCGCCACATTCATCGGAATCGCCTTCCGAGAAGGCGCGGCGACAATCGTAAGCTCTTGGTAGCCTAACCGCCTTCTCGAGGCTTCTGATGCTTGCTCAGCTTCGTTATCACACACTGTCGCCTCCGTGTCAGCTCTCTAGCATCTTCTTCACTCAGCCTTCTGAACATATATCATTCCCATATCCATCACAACCATGGCAGCCAACGAATCAAGCTACACCGAGATGAAGGGCGACTTGGAAGCAATCGGGGCGCATTGCCAGATGGAATACTGCAATGTACTAGACTTCCTGCCATTCCGCTGTGAGAGCTGTCACGGGTAGGTACCCAACTCCCTCCAGGCTACGCGTCCCGCGCGTACCTACACACCATACACCACCATACTAACACCCACGCCCAGGAAATTCTGCCTCGACCACCGCACCGAATACGCACACAAATGCCCCAAAGAAGGCGAATGGGCGCGTCAAAAAGCCAAAAACGCCCAAAACACCACGCCATCCGCCCCCAAACCCAGCGTCTGCAACCACGACTCACAATGCGCCGACCCCTCCTGCAAGACCTTCATAGACACCGCGCGCGCCCAAGGCGTCCACTGCCCCCGCTGTAACAGACGATACTGTCTCAAACACCGCTTCGAAGAAGACCACGCCTGCTCCACCCTAACGCCCCTTGGCGCGCGCCCCCAGAACTACGTCCAAGCACGCACGCAAACCGCTCTCACTCGGCTAAAAGCATGGGCGGAACAAAAGAAGAAAGATGACGAGAAACGGCGTTCTTCATCCAAGAAAACAGGCGGTTTCCTCGGCCTAGGCAAATCCTCCTCCTCGACAGCATCATCCGCCCAAGCCGAACTCAACGCCCTCAAACGCGTCGCAAAAGGCGAAGCCAGCATCCCCGCCGAAAAACGCATTTACCTACACGTCGAAGCCTCGGCTGATACAACCAAAGCGAAATACCCCACGGGGAAATTCTTCTACAATAAAGAGTGGACAGTCGGGCGCGTGTTGGATATGGCGGCCAAGGCGCTGCAGGTGCAGAATGTGAACAATCGGGGTGGGGGCGAGGAGGAGAAGTTACGGGTTTTCCATGTGGAAGGGGGGCGGTTGCTCAAGTTTAGTGAGAAGATTGGGGAGCCGTGTCAGAATGGGAATATGATTGTGCTGTTGAGGGGGGTGGGGAGTGGGGAGGCGCCGGATTTGATTGATTTGTAGGTGGAAGGGGGGAATTAGGAGTGAGCAGTTGGGGGTAGAGAGACCATTGCATGGCGTGGCGTTTCGCGGTTGTGTTTATAGCGCTGGAGATACCCTGATGCCTATGTGGCATGATTGAATGAATCGAAGTATGAGCAACCATATATCCGACGACGTTAGTGGAGATTTTGAACAAACATATGTCAAGAGCCTACATATCTCATCGAAGGCGTGACTCAGTATGTCAACTTCCCTTTAGCAAGGAACAGTACGCCCGGCCTGACCACTCATGACCATAGACGTAAGCTTGATACGATCATTATATTTAGATTTATCCTTATTCGGTACTGATACAGCACTAAGTAGGCGTCGAGCACTTCGAACGCCGGTGCCATCTCCCATCGCATGTATATGCAGAACCCCAATGTAAACGCCAATGCCAACGCTATATCGCATGAACCATGCCCTTGGTATATAACCACTGCCCTCTCTGCTTGTGTGCTTGACCATGTCGCGCCATACGACCAGCACACGTCGGTGTGGTATGCTTCTGACCTTCCTGGACGCGTCTCAGTCTCCGCGGCGGAGGTGTATCGTTCGTATCCGTAATGTGGGTTGTGCCGTCGTGGTGCGACGAGTGCTACTCTTTCTGGATCGAATCTCGCTTGACGTATTTGTCGCAGCATGCATCCGCCTCTTTACATCATTCTTCGTCCATTCAGTCGTCCTCGTGCTCCTTATTACTGCACTTCAACCCATGTATCTTTGTCCCCCAACCAACACTCCCGAGGTTATTCGCGCCATCGGAAATAGTGAGAAACTGATCCAGGTTTTCGTCGCCGCTGCAGTCATAATTGCTGGCATACTGTCAGTTCCCCATCATTAACCTCGACGCCAACCACCAACAATAAACGTACTCATAAAACCGACAGCTCCAGTAGTCATCCCTGTCCAACACAGCCTGGACATCGTGCCCGCCTACTAAGATACTTTGCACGCGCCCATCGATGCTGTAACCTTGTGTTAGCCTTTCTCCTTCAATCATACGCGAGAGCGACAGGTGTGCGCAACATACAGATTATTATCCAGCGACAGACACTGATTATTATACGCGTCGACACTGACTTCGCTGAGGAACGACGGCGCAGCAAAAAGCTGCACTTTGATCTTTGTGCCGCTGATGGTATCGTCGGCGAGTGCGGAGCCCGTCCAAGCCAGCAGTACTGCGGACACGGAAACGAGGCGGCTACTGGGCTTCATATCGGCGGCATGCGATGCGTCCGAGGCGTCGCGCGAGGGGTCGTGCGTTTACGTGGGTAATAGGCGCGAAGGGCAGGGCGCGGTGGTCGGGGTAAAGCGTTCGTGACGGCGTCAAGGGCAGGCGTGCGACCAGCGATGAGGAAAGGATGAAGTCGGTGGTGGATGACGGCGGGTGTGTGGGTCGGGGGTCAGGTGGGCGATGTGGTTGGGTGGAGTGGAGGAATGCACCGCCTCCTCATTGCCGTTATGACCGCACGGACGTTTGCGACGGGGTCGTGACTGCCAATCTCCCTATAACCTCTGCATAGCTTGTCTTCACGATGCGGCAATGCGATGCGCGATATATGTCGTCTCGGTGCTAGATAGACTGCGAGCTTGTGCGATTAGACGGTGCGTATATGGCTAAAGGCCGCGTGTGCTACATGGCTAGCCCTCGAGTCCGCTGCTCGACTTGACGTCACATGCTATTCCACAACAATATTGCGCCTACATAGTTAGGACGGCTTAGGGCCCGGTCATGTTCACTATAGAGGGAACGAAGGGCCTTTCGGGATTACAATACCGATGTCCTTATCGCATGCTGTTTATCGCGAGGTTACAAGGTGGTAGATGTGCAGACATGTCGCAGTCTCGCAGAGCGTTCGATCCTGAAAATGCGGTTTCGACTATCTCGGTACGATTAGTTCCCGAGGGATTGGAGCAGGGCGATTTTCGCGGACGATGTCGCGGCGAAGACAGTAGACGAGTAGTCATTACCATCATTCCATTCTATCTTTTATGCAGTCTAAATGACGACCAGGACTACTGATACACCAAACTAAAACACATTCCTCGTACTGGTGACCTCGAAATCTGTAGTCACCATCACATTATCTTTCCCATCTTGCAAGCGTGACCCATCAGTGGTTCCAGTTGGTGTAGGGCTAGCCTTTCGGTCCAGAAAAGTCAACTCCATTTCATCGTCCATAGTGCCGCCCTGAATATTCGAGCTGTGCCCATTGAAGTTGATACCTTTGCTACCAATCGTTTTGCCGGAGCCAGCTTGCAGATAGCCTGAGTTGCTGCGGTTGGATGAGGTAGCGGGTGTGGGTTTGATGATGAGTGCCTTTAAGGACGGGAGCGAGACGACGATGACGGCTGTGCACATTTCGGCCGTGCACCAAAGGTCTGGGGGCTGTCAGTGGAGGCTTGGGGACGTGAGATGGGAAGCGTGACGTACTGCCGTCGGCGTCGGCGATGTCGTAGTCCATGTTGTAGACGATGAAACGGGCGAGACTGATGGCCATGGTGATGGCGCCCAGAGAGAAGATTCCGACCAGGCCGACCTTTTGTCTTCTACGCAGCTTCAAGCAGTTGAAAATGAAGAATGGCAGGCCGAATACTAGGAACGCTGTTAGTGCATGTTTTAGGAAGTGGCCTTGGTCTACTTACGCAGCAGATCCGTGCCAAAGTTGAGTGTCCAGTTGACTACCAAGTTGGAGTAAGTATTCCATGTTGAGTTGAGCTGGTTCTCGATAGACCTTTTGGAAAGTAGATGTTAGCTAAGGAACAACTTGATCGAAGTAAGGGTAAAGGTCGTACCAGTTGTCGGAGATATTTGGCGCGAGAAGAGTATCGCACAGTATGCTCGCAACAAAGCAGGCGATCACGATCGCAGTAGTGGCATAGACTGCGTAACGAAGACGTCTGAAGCCTTGCGGGATCAACCACCAGTAGAAAGCCACCAGCGAAACTTTGGGGAAGTACAACCCCGTGTCGAAGAAGTAGATAGACACGAATACGACCTAGCAGCAAACACCTGTCAGCTCACTCGTCTCGTTGCGTATCTCGAAGGTCATGTTTTTGACGTACTTTCAGGTATTCGACGGAGTCGCTCCTTGTCTCCTCGTCCAGAGGATGATCAATCAAGATGTAAAGCGCTCTTGTAGAGCAGGCAAACCATCCAAGCGCGCAGATGAAGCCTCCCCAAACGAGGTAGTCGGGTAGAGTCAATGAACGGTGCTCCATACAAAGACGGACCCAACATCTTAGGATCGTAACACCCAGTGCCAACACGAGGAGTATCCCCTGGATAACCTGTAGATGTGAGTGAGACTTCAAATCATTCGGACTCGCGTAGTTCTTACGATAGAAGTGACTATCTCCATCGCGGCAGCATACACACACAGTATGTGTGGCCGGTGGAGTTTAAGTTTGCCCCAATGGGAACAAACGGAAAGAAGTGGTGAGTGAGGTCAAGTGCGAACTCTACTTGGGGTTGTTTGACATCTTGACACCTGCATATAGCGGGCAGCGCGAAGCCTAGGGTCAGGGTAGGTTAAAAGGGAGTGGTACGATCCGGCGTCTTGTGCTACACGTCGGAATCATGAGTCGCATAGTTCCAGGCGGCTGGTAGCGTCTGTTCCGTGCTGATCAGTAGTCGATCAACCGGCTCCGCGGGCACTGCGGGTGAGATGAACCTTTTTTTCCTTTTGCTTAACGGGGAAGAGAAGCTTCGGTATTCTGCGAATACGAGCTTCGCACTGACGTGACGACGTTGCCGGAACGTCATGAGGTTCTCGCGACGTTTGTACGCGCAAGATAGCTGGCAGATATCGACAAGCTTCACTTTCAAGGCGCGGCGTCTCGGACGTGAGCGGGAACATTCCCCGTCCCGTCCATAATTTATCTTAATCTTGCCGCGAGTTGTTCAGTCTCTGTCGTCGGGCAGGCATTATGCATCCACGGACCTGACAGAGGGAGCTGAGCAGACAATGAAACACCAGTACCATACCAACACATCACTAGAAGAAGCCGAAGCAGCTCGAGAACTTCTGGGCCACGAATCGGGACTCTCGAATGCGAAGAGAACGTGGTAAGCTAAGTGTGGGCGCCGTCACGAAGTGCTTGAGTCCCTCCGTGTCCTTGGTTGAGCTTGTCGCGGAGCTACCGCACGCTACAGATCTTTTCTGGGATATCCTCGTGGCTTCTGCCCAGCCGGTCCAGTTTTGCGTTAAGACAGCCTCGTGGCGATGGACGACGCACGCTTGACTCGCGGCAGGGTCAGATAGCAGTCCAACGACTTGGCGATTTCGCGGGGTTGCCTCCGATCAGCATGCAATCCCTCGGAGTGGTCGCGGTCGACTTTCCCTCGACGTCGTCGGTCCTTCTTCACTCATGAAGCGACTGGGAACCTGCGTGCGCGTCTGACACGCCGTAGGCTAAATGTCTTTATTTTGCGATCGAAGGCGTTCCGTAGCGCCATGGTGGATTCCTTGTTTCTCCAAAAGCCCCGACCCTAGATTCCACAATCATCGCGCACTGATCTACAGATCTCTGTGGAGTGGGCCAACGGACCCGTGGAGATGGCCTGGATCTGAGGTCGAGGGTACAGTACCCTTGGCAAAATCAGCGTCTGGTGTCGCAGCCATGCTCCGACCCTCCAGGGGCTCTGCGCTAGAGGGGAATGACGCGACATCAGCAAACCTTATACAGTAGGGCCAACTGTGCCACTTTGACATCTGGATCATGTCAATAGGCTTACAGATTTCCAGATAAATGAGCTTGGTATGGAGCGCGAGATTCCTCGGCACAAGATATCTCGGCAAAGTCAAGAACATAATGCGCGACTCTTGATCGCGCCATTCTGGTAAGTCGCCTTGAGAGGGGAGCGCAAACTGGTGACGCTTGTATATCCTCCTTGGGGACAAGACAAGATCCAGGTATCGTCGCGATGTAAGAGCAGGATGTGGTAGAAAGCGGTCCAACCCAGCCTGCCACGCAATGCAGGCCGTCGCAGCTTCCTAAATTGAGATGACGATGAGCTGATATCATCAAGAAGATTCGAACAGTTCAAAAGTAGCTCTTTTCGACCATGGGAGCCGATAGAAGACATTCGATGCGATACAGAAAAGATGGCGGTGGTTCTGGTGTTCTGGAGATTATGGACGGCATTGGTGATGACGGCACGCACGAAAGACCTGGTCAAAGCTCCTCGCCGAGTAACTGCACCCGTGCACTCGTCCCGATTCATCCCGCCTCAGCGGAAGGGACCATCACAGGGCTTCCAGCATGTACAATGTCACTGAGGCTCCCTTCGCCGATATATCTTCACTGCCTCAGAATTGAGCCGCCCTCGAGACGCCCTTGTCGTGGCTGCGTCACCGCTTCGTTGCTTCCTGCTACTTGGTCCGACCCTCCCGCAATGCCGGTCCCCTTAGCAGCCGCACCGCAATGGTGTATACGACAATAGCAACGAGGCTCGCGCTCGCCCACGTCCCGTAAGACTGAAAGTATGTGAGGTCCCTCTGCTTGTAGCCAGCAATTTGCATCGACGTCGTTCGCAAAAGCCCGCTGAGAGAGCCAATGACCAGATAGTCCTTCAGACCAACATTGGCAAGATTCATCTTCAATGCGCGCTGATATGGTGGAAAAGAACGCGTTGATGGAGGATGGGTAAGCAATTAACGACTCAGCAGTGGCTTGGAAGGTTCTGATGACAAAATTTTCCGCGGCTATGGCATCTAAACGATCGAGATAAGAGTGGTGGATGTAGGCTTCGGGATTTCGGTTCTCCATGCAGGGCTGAGGCACTCCTAGCTTGGCAACCTGAGAACAAAGAAACACCCACCGATCACTTTTCATATCGGCGCTACGGCATGTTGACAATGCTCCCCACGACAAGAGAGAAGTTCACAAACGACGAGCGGCGGAACAGAGCGTTGACGCGACATCTATGGCAGCCGAATTGAGAGCATCCCGAAGTTCTCCGCCCACGTGCTGCATTCACAAACCTAATTCGCTTATACCGCATGCTCATCTCGCACTCCCAGCCAAAGTCCTCCAGAGGCTGCGATGAACGCCCCTTTGCGGCCATGATCCCAGTGTTGGACGGCTTTCCGTGCGCCGGCACCACAGCCCGCTTGCGCCTTTGTCAGGGTCTCGGAAGCCAGTCTTCCACCCGGTAGTAGTGAACGCCTGAAATGTCACTTTTAGTGACAAGGCTGGATTAAAGCATGCTGACAAGCAATCAAACATCAATGCCGGGAACACTTTTACCCCGCGCTCTCCTGGCATCCCTCACCACCAGGCAGCGCTTCATCGCAGTCAATACAGCTACATCAATCTCGAGCAAAGAGCTTAAGAAACAATGGCGGTGCAGCAAGAAGAGCTGCGATATGCAGACGGCTTTGCTGAGTACGGCAACTTCTATGGCGGACCATCCTTCGAATACCTTGCGCCCCACCCGTCGATATCTCCAACAATAACAGGAAAGGCTGACGAGAATGCCACTTATCCGAACCATACTCACAAGGTGCCGCGAAAGCGGCAAGAGGCAGCAAGTCTTCCATTGGCATCTTCCATTACTGGGTCTGGGGCCAGTATCGCTATGCAGCCACTCACAGCCGATGGCATATCTCTCCAGTCTGGCAACGTCTTCTCACCACTGCGCGAAGGACCGTTACTATCGCATAACCCTCAAATGGAACCCTTTTCCGAGCCCCCAACCAATGGATCCTCCCGACCTCCAGAATGCAAAGACTCGCAAGCTGTTCGGCCACAATTCCCACAACGCGCGTCGAAGTCTTCTCCACCACAGCCTTTACGCTTCCTGAAACATGCATCAACAGTCCCTCCCACTCCTCCCATGTCTTGGGGGAGCACCGATAGCACTGAAGACGGTCTGTCAGACAGGATGCAATCCATGTATATCGCTTTTGATCATCCTTCGCCCTCCACTTCGACACCACAACCACTGAAGGTCGTCCATGGCATCTCTGAGCGTGTGAGCACTACCTACATGGCGAACGGTAATCGCAGCTCTAGCATGGGCTCATCCGTATTGCCAGATCTACCTGGGGGTCTAGATCAGTCATCACGAAGAAATATCTCTATATCCACCACGCAAAGTATAGAGAGTGAAGCATCCGACATGAGTCCCGGCGATGCTCGAGCTGAGATACTGCGCAGACTGAGCAGGAAGGAGCCTCCATCAGATCGGAAGGGTGCATCTCCTTTCAAGAAGAGCTTCCTACTCAAAAGAGCGGCTACTACGCCAAATCCAGCTAGTAGCCCATCACAAAACGACCTGACCGATATTCTCGAAGAAGCTGCTGCAGAGGGTAGTCTTTCACTGGTCAGGGCAGTCATCAATATGGGAGCTGATCCTATTTATCGATCAACTGGTAAATTGAAGAAGGTAAAGCACGAGGCCTTAGCGAAAGCTACCATGAACGGACGAGCCAGAGTGGCCGACTATCTCTTGAGAGAGGGTGCCACTTACGGAGACGCAACGAAGAGAGAAGACTACACTCCAATGGATCGCGCGCTCTTGGCGGCTGCCTACAAGGGACATGCAGACCTCATCGATTGTCTTGTATATCATGGCGCAAACCCAATGGTCGAGCAATGGCCAAGAGAAATGTATGATGCGCAACACTACTGGAACGAAGTACAGGTTCGCGTCACGAAGACCAGCTTCCTTGATGGCCTATCGAAGTGGAAAAATGTCGATCGCGGTATGAGCACCCTTAACCTCGTCATGCAACATCATAACTTCGATCCCACGGCCTTCGTGTCCGGCGCATTCGACAACAAGAGCGAAATTCAAAACGCTGGTGTCACAAATCGCCCGTGGCAGACGACGTACGAGTACTCTGTTCTGTCTTGCTTCGTTCGTGCTGGATGGGCAGATGCAGTGGAAGAGATGTTGAGCATGAAAGGCATGCCGAGGGACTATGAGAAGGAAGACGATGTTTTGCTGCACCAAGAAAAGCTTACAAGTCTCGTATCACCAATCAACGCGTTGACCAAAGAGACCTGGAATAAGCGACCGGAAGACGCACTTCGCATACTAAGGCTACTGATCGACAGAGGCTTCAATCTATGTCTCACGCAACGGACGGCTACAGATCTGGGCCCAAGGACAGCGCTCAGCCGTGCGATCTCAGCAGACGCTGCACAGGCGGTCGAACTCATCTTGCAGACCAAAGGCAGTTTGGTACGAGAGGAAATCTCGTTCCGACGAAACAAGAAAGAGACCAAAGCACTACCGCTCGCCACTGCCCTCTCACTCGACTCGCTGGAGACAGCGCGTGTGCTTCTCAGAGCAGGCGCACATCCCCGCGACCCAGCTTTCGAAGACATGAATGTACTGCAATTCGCCGCGTACCAAAACAGTCCGACCAACACTACAATGCTCGAAGAGATGATCGGCCTCGTCCCAGAACTAACATACGACGCGTTGAGCTATGCCATAAAGGGCTCCAACAAAGACGCAGTGCGCGTCCTTCTCAACGCCATCTCCGCAGCAGCCCTGCGCGAACAAATCGCCGCTCTACCACCCATATACGACATGCTGCTGCACTGCACTCCCCCCACCAAACAGGAAGTTCAAACCCAGTATCTTGAGCTCATCGACATGGTGGTCCAATGGGATGTTGGATATGCGTTGCAGCGACCCAGGCTTTCGGCGATTTTGTCGGCGATTCGGAAAGACAACTACATCGGTATGGAGAAGTTACTCCAGAACGGCGTGGTGGATGGCAGGAGTTTGGTCTTGAACAGCAAGGCGCAGCCGTGCGGCGAGTTGGGGACATGGACTATGCTCGAGTGCTGCGAGTTGACGGATAGGAGTGCGGAGTGGTTGAGTTTGCTGAGGAGTTATGGGGCGCCGCTGTATCATTGATACTTACTGATATCCTGCGTAAAATGCTTTATAAGTGCGTCAACCTCGGGCTTCCGTCCCCATTTCCCCTTGTACTTGCCACCTTGTTGCTTGATTCGCTCTTTCTTCGTTTCAGCAACCCATTCTCCACGAAACCTCTGTCTGGGCTTTGCTTCTCCCTCTTGTGCCATCTTCCTCTTCGTGCTTCCTTCTCGGCCGTTGACATGTCCTTGGCTGACTGGATTGGCCGCGACCCACTCCTCGAGCTGTGGTCTGAGCTTGGGGCCCCAGACATGTTCACCAACATCCAAATCATCATACGGGATCGCAGCGGTATCCTCCGGAAACGGAGAAGGCTGGAGCACGAAATTGGCTTGCACTTCGCGCTTCAGCGCGGCCATGTGCGAAACGGTACCGCAAGCGACACCCAGATCGTGCGCGAAGCTGCGAACATAGAAGCCAGAACACACCGTCAATCTGATCCGCACCGCGGGTGCTGGAGCGGGTTCCTCCTCGCCGGGGAAGGCGAAGTCATGCTGTCCCGCATCATACCATTCCAGTAAATCACACCTCTTCACTTCCATTTCCCTACTTTCCAACGCGCGAGGCAACTCCTTGCCCTGTCGCACATACTCGCATGCTTTGGTTCCATTGATCTTCAGCGCAGAATACACGGGTGGAACTTGCTGGATTGTTCCTAGAAAGTTGGGTAGCTGTTCCTCGACAAGCTGACGAGTCACGTGCGAGGCGTCTGCTCTTGTCTTCATAGTTCCAGTACAGTCGTAGCTGTCGGTACTCATACCGAATAGAATGGTGGTGTCGTAGCTTTTGTCACATGCTAAGTACTGTGAAAGCGATCTTGTGCCACGCCCGATGCCTATGATGAGCACGCCGGAGGCCAGGGGATCGAGCGTGCCGCCATGACCTAGGCGGAATACTTGGTCGGAGGATTTGCTGGTACGTTTGGGCTGGTGTTTGCGCAGTGGCGCGAATGTATCTGAGGAAGCGAATGTTGACTGGAGTTTAAGAAGCACGTCTGCTGAGGAGACATTCGCAGGCTTCACCACGGCTATACAGAGTTAGTAACAAGGTACGGGCGGGAGGCGAAGATATCACTTACCGAAAACACCTTCGAGAACTTGTTCATGTTGCTCCGCAACAGCTTTGCCGTTTTCGTCTTCCATCGTATCGCAAGTCACGTTATGTCGCGTCGTGAACATCCGGTCCTGTTGCGCTAGAGGGAAGAATTGTCTAGATCGCGGGGCTAGCGCGTTCTGAAGTTCGCCCCACCTCACGCCCTACGCCTTGCATGCCTCGCAATATCTAGCAGTCGGCCAGAGACAGCCCGAGGTTCTTTGCGGTGTACTGCATTCGCTTGCTAACCTAGATCTATACGCGATCACTTGGTAAAGGTTGCATCGGTAGCGGCGCCGACTTCGGGCTGACGCCTTCATCGTACCTCCATTTCCAGCCATTGTCGTCATCTCCAAAACAACACTCGCGACTTCTGGAGCCATGGATCATCAACAAGTGAACAACTGGAACTTCCAATCATGGAACGAAGATACGATCGACCCTTCGTGGTTCGACAACTTCCTCGCTACAGATGTCGGCCAGGGTGCGACTAACGCTGTATCTGATGCTCCTGCCGCATTCAGCATCGACGACGACTTGGCGATCGACCCGAACTTCCACGACTTTACGTTAGATGATACGTTACAACCGCTGAGTGGTATGACTTCGCCAAGTTATCCATTCGACGCGTACCAGCCGACTGAGTTTCACGAGCGCCCACAGCCGCAGCGTCATCACACACTCCCTCGCCGTCGAAGCAAGTACTTTAAGCGAAGGTCAACGGGCACTGTCAGCCCGATGGTAATACCGAGTGGAAGTCCTCGACACGAAGAGGGTCAGTCACTGGCCATTCAGCGCTGGCGGAACTCGCCGCCTGAAGACGAAGCCGCATCTCTGTCGGCTATCTACCATGCCTTGGAGGACAGGCCTATAGGCCACTCACCACGTATCAGTCGGCCCTCCAGCGGCGATGCGTTCCGCAAGTATCGAGGCCCTTCCTCTACCACGAGTCTCGATAGCGCTGCAAGCGAATCCTCATTACGATCCGCGAATTCGAGCCGCTCCGCCACGTCGCAATCGAAGCGTCGCAGTCAAGCAAAGACAAGAAGCAAGGGAAGAGTCAGAGGCAATATGCTGGACCCTGATCGTATATTCAAGTGTACCTTCTGTTGCGACACCTTCAAGCACAAGTACGACTGGAAGCGACACGAGATATCGCTACATCTAAACCTCGAAAGCTGGATGTGCACGCCGCATGGAGCTTCTGTGGTGCTACCTCTTACGGGTAGAGTACACTGTGCCTACTGTAGTGCACTAGATCCAACACCCCAGCATCTGCAGAAACATAATCACGCGGCATGCACGGACGGCAGCAACAGCCCGCGTATCTTCCACCGCAAAGATCATCTCACGCAACACCTTCGTCTAGTCCACGGACTCGAAACGCTACCTCTCATCGACGACTGGAAACTTGAGACTCTGCCAGTGACATGTCGCTGTGGTATATGCAATGCCAATCTAAGTAGTTGGGATGAGAGAGCAGACCACCTCGCCGCACATTTCAAAGAGGGCAAAACCATGGCCGATTGGAAAGGCGATCACGATTTCGAACCGGCTGTGGCTGCCCGTGTCATCAATGCGTTTCCACCCTACCTACTGGCCGAACAAGCGAAGACTGTCGTACCCTTCTCTGCCACGAATCCCGGATCCATCGATCATACAAAGCAAATGATTTCGCAGATCCAACGGGAAGAATATCAACGGGAAGAAGAGCCAGTCCAAGAGTCTCCGAAAGAGGTTACCCAGACACCGGACCATCAAGCTTTCGAAGACTCTTTGGAAGCTCTCCGAAACCTTTCTACGCAGCACGATTATGACTTTGCGAAGGTTTTGACGCGCCATCTTAGTCGATTTGCGAGACAGCAGATGTTGTCGGGTATTATACCGACGGATGAGATGTTTCAACGCGAGTCGCGGAGGTTGTTATACCAGGATGCGGATGATGCGGTAAGGAAGCGAAACGATCCATTATATACCAGACAAATGCTAACATCTACGACAGTGGAACCAAACAGTAGCAGACAACCCGAACTGGTTGCAAGACTTTCGCCGTCGCAGTGGGCTTGAAGGAAGCCCTAGTACATGATGCCAATGCCACTTTAGTGCGATACCCAACAATTTTCTACCTGTTTCCCAAACTCTTCCTATGCCATATCGCGATCTTGAAATATCGCGATCGCCTTTCATCAGATGGTACCACCTTGCAATGTCACTTGGTCTTTGAGGTAGGACAGATCAACACTGCTCACCTCCCCAGCTTCTTCAAAGAAGCGTAAGGCGCGATTACCAGTCCAAATCGGATTCTCATCGCCTGTACCTTCGTTAGCTCTTTTGCTATAGCTGAGTGCTGTCCAAGAAAAGAATCTCACCAATCCAGTGCCCAGCCTTCGGAATCAACTCAGCAACAAAGTAATCGCCGATCTGCGACCATACCTGTTCCAACAGCGACACAGGCCCAAAGCTCGCCTCACCACCCAGCGCCAACAACGGCATCTGCAACCTATGTCCACTGCCAAACACAGAAGTAAAGTACGCCTCGTCATCCCACGCCGCCGCGAAGTATTCCATACCGCTCCTCAAAAACCCCGGCTTCGCAATCCCATTCGTATACCGCTGCAAGTGGTCTTCACTCACGGCCGCCATACCAGAATAACTCGCGTGAAAGAAATACCAGCTCAACATCTGTCTCTCGCGATCTCGAATGAAGAAC
Source organism: Alternaria arbusti (assembly GCF_024043155.1). NCBI lineage: Eukaryota > Fungi > Ascomycota > Dothideomycetes > Pleosporales > Pleosporaceae > Alternaria > Alternaria arbusti. The sequence continues at coordinate 561,033 of NW_026249953.1, read as the reverse complement.
TCAGCTGCATCAGGCACGGCAAAGAAGGCGAGCTGCCAGTTCTGGTACAAGCTGGGACTCTGCACTGTTAAGGGATATCCATATCCTGGGAGTGCGTATTCGGCGAGGATGATGGCTTTAACAAGCGAAGGATGTTCGATAGCGAGGGATGTCGCCAGCCCTACACCCTTGTCGTGCGCAAAGACGTATGTAGATGAGATGTTGAGGTAATCTAAGATGGCTTTGAGGTCTGCGCCTGCGGCTGCAGCGGTGTAGTTCTTGGAGGTCGGGATGGACGAATCTCCGCATCCGCGGATATCTGGGGCGATCACCGTGTCTGCTTTGATATTAACAGTTCACTCTCTCATTACCGAAGATGTGCGAAGACATGCAGTTTTGAGCCAGGATTGGACCGATGGTATGCCATGTTAGTGAGTGTTGAGGGAAGCCATGTACGAGGAGAACGGGTGGTCCTTGGCCGTGGTAGCGGAAGTGGATCGAGACATCATCAAGTTGAATGCGCTCGTGTTCCCAGTCATCGAAGTCCGATAATTGCGCGAACGTAAGCTGTGGTATAGCGAATGCGAATGCGCTAATGATGCTGGCGAGCTTCATACTGGAGGGTGGGCAGATTGACTGTAGGTCACCAGAATATCGTCATTTTGTGCAGCTTTATCTATTCTCACATCTTCAAAGGCATCAATATCTTGCACATCATGCATTAGGTCTCCTACGCCTTCTTGGCTCGAAGCGCTGTTTGCTTTACTACTCTTTCCTATTGCGCTACTCGGTCGTCTTGGCAGGGCACAAGAAAGCTGACTGAGCTTACACGATGCATCGGACTTAAGCAACTAGCTTAGTAAACTCGATGCATCGCCAAGTCGGGGCGGGCAAATAGTTAGAAGATATGCACAGTCGGGGTAACAGTTGTTCAGAATGTACGTGCATGGAGTCATGTGTCCACGCAAGACGCGTACTTCCACATTCAGACGAATGTAGGTTAGACAAGATTTATTGCACAACCCTTCGTTTGACACATTCTCGCACACCACTTTGAAGCCATCAGAATCACTGCATTACTACTCCTACCAAACGCCGAGTCAATGCTCATATATCTAGCCAACGCCACCAGTATGCAAACCCTTCCCAATGAACCATGTCCCCAGAAAGATCACGACCTAGCCTTCGTATCCGCATCCGCAACTCTCCCAACCAACCCCCTAATCTTCGGCCAAAGCTCCGGAATACGAAAAGGTTTCGAAATCGCATCGTCCATCCCCGACGCCAGCGACTGTTCAATCTGCTCCATACGCGCATTCGCGCTCACAGCCAGAATAGGCAAACGGAGCGATTGCTTATCCGGCCGCTCATGCGACGCCGAAGACGTAGATGAGGTCTTTTTATGACAAGCCCGCCCCGACGATGGTACTCCCGGCGTTGGTGGCGCCGCGAGCAAACCCTGGTGTTCATAGTCGCGGATAAGGCGGGCGCAAGTCAGGCCGTCCATGATGGGCATTTCTATGTCCATGAGGATGATGTCGAGGTCGTGTTTCTTGTCCGGCTTGGAACTGTCTTCCTCGTTGCGCCAGTATACGCTGTCTTTGAGCCATTCCAACGCTTCTTGGCCGTTACCTGCTACGCTGATGTTCCAGCCGAACTTCTGTAGTTGCTTCCTAAGGACCTTTTGGTTGACGAGGTTGTCTTCTACGATGAGCACGTTCAGTCTGATGGATTGCATGGCTTCTTCGCCTGTCATGGTACGACGAGGGACGGGCCTAGCTTGCACGGCGCGCGCGGAGACTTGGTCGGCTGGTGGGTGCGCGAGGCGCGTGCTGATGAAGAAAGCGAATGTTGAGCCTTGCTCTTTCTCGGAGTGGACGCCGATGGCACCTCCTTGTAGCTTCGTAAGCGACTTGGAAATGAAAAGACCGAGGCCTGAACCGCCGTATTTAACGTGCGTGCGTGGTGTTGCTTGCGAGAATCGGGAGAAGAGTTTCTTTTGTTCGTCTGTGGTCATACCACAGCCGGTGTCTTTAACCTTCAGCCAGAGGAATGCTATTTTGCCTTCGCCCCATTCGGCTTTGTCGGTGATGTCTGTCTTGGGCTTCTCATCGTCGGTGAAGGTTATCTCGTTCCAGCACTTAGGTGGACGGGTCCAGGAGCCACCGATAGTGACGGTGATGGCTTTTTGAGGGCGGTCTTTGGTGAATTTAATGGCGTTGGTTCTGGTATTGTTAGCGTAGGGTATGCGACATGGAGATGAGAATCTTACAGTAGATTGATGAGGACTTGCAAGAGGCGTGAGGGGTCAAGCATCGTCCAATCCATGCCATTGAAAGTCTCATCAATGAGGAAAACGAGCTTGATGCCCGCCTGGTTGCACTCGACGTCGAACATGCGCACCGCATCCGACACGACCACCGCGGGCTGCACGCGCATTGGCGTGATCAAGATCAAGTTAGAATCAAGTTTCGACAGGGTGAGCACGTCGTCAATGACGCGTTTTTGGTGCATTGAACATGACACTATGATCAGCAGCGATTCAATGCAGCTCTGAACTTCTGCTTCTGCCTTGGATATCTCGGACGGATCTTTCGATGCTATGATTTGGCGTCTGGCTAGTTGTTGAAGCGATGCAATAACGGAGTCGGCGCATTGTATGACAGCTGACAATGGATCTAGATGTTGGGATACGACGTTAGCGGTGGCTCGTATGTCTGGTGCAGAGGCGTCACTCACTCCTGAGTTCGTGCGAAGTCATATCAATGAAGCTGTACTTGTCAACAAGAGTCGATTGCAGAGCGCGCAGTGAAATACTTTTCTTGTTGTCGTTTTGCTTCCAGCGCTTCGTCGATGCGGCGCCGCTGAACGCTTTCAGCCCACTTGAACTGCGAGATATCGAATAGCGTCCCCATGATGCCTGAAAGGATCAGCGCGTTGAATGTGTAAAGTGCGGAGAACTATCTTACTTATGACTTGGCCGTTCTCGTCCAGCTCTGGGCAACTTGAACTTTGCACCCATATATTCGAGCGAATACCATCTTGATTGATCCAAGTCTTGTTCAAACGAAATTGTATTCCTTTGGCTTTACCGCTCGTGAGCATGTTCTCCCAATCTTTCTTGACTTTTTCGACATCTTCCTTAGCGATGAGGTCGAACCAGTCGTACTGGCTGACTGGACCATGTGGATGGCCAGTGAGCTCGAAGAAATGGTCATTGACGAAGTTCATGCCTATTTCAATATTAGCAATTACTCTGCGATGAGATGATCATACTTACCACTCTCAGGTATGTATACATATATAGCGGTAGGGGATACTTGGGCAAAGCGCGCAAATTTCCTTTCCGCCAGCCGCGCTTGTTCGAGTGCTTCGCTAGAAATGAACTTAGTATATTTACATCAGGCATGCTGCAAATCAACCTTACACCTGTGCTTGTGCCGCCTCTTGCGACTTCTTTTGTGCGTTGATGTCTACGGTATTACCGGCAACACCGATCAATTTCTTGTCATCATCGAAGACCGGAACACAAGCTGAAAGTACCCATTGCGCGGCGCCTTTGGTTCCTGGGCGTGCCTTCCATCGCATCTCAAACGTAACGGATTTTCCCTGCGAAAGTTTGTTCCACATGGACATTACAAGTGCTTGGTCATCGGGGTAGACAAGATCCATGAACGAGAACTCGTCAGGATTGACGTTTCTGGGTTGGGAGCTGGGCATTGTCAATGTCGTGAAACATCGTGCTGTAGTTGTAGTTACCTCAATTTATACCATGCTTCATTGGCATGCAAAAGCTTTCCCTCTGCGTTGTACTCAAACACTCCAACATCGCTCATCTCCATCATAGTCTGGATACTTTCCCACCTGGCATGAAGGTTCGTGTACGGAATATTCTTGAGCGATATTGATCTATCGTGCTTGAGGTCATTGATGAGCTGTGCTTTTGATCGTGTGAAGACTGGCGTTGGACGGATAGTGAGATGATCGTCATCGTCTGCTTCTTCCTCCAACGAAGGCGCTTCTTGCTGCTGCGCGTCGGATCCTGTCGCTCTCACTATCTTGAAGCCGCCATTTCTCCCTGCCAATTCCGCAGTCCAAACATGACCGCCAAATTCACATTGAGGTTTGTATTCACCAAGAGCCTGTGCCCATGAGCGGAACAGGAGTGATGCTCTATCCTCGGCTAGGATAGAGTTGCGGAGAGGGAGTCTGCGAAACGCTTCATTGCAGAAGACAAACTCGAAGCCCAGAGCTATCTCACCCGCTCTGATGACGAACAGTGGTGCGGCATCAAACTCCAGATCCTCTAGGTCCAGCGGGCGCGTGTGGGAGCGCTCGGCCGACGGCATTCCGGATGGGTCGTAGTAACCCTCGACGGGACATAGACGAAGGATAGGCGATTAAAGTTTGGCGTAAAAGATGATGATCGGTAAATGCTTGGTCTCAGCGCATAATGCAAGATGCGTTGTAGCAATGCGACGGAAAGGGCGGTGTCCAGCAAGGGTGTCGCGATGAAGCCGCCCGGACAAGACAGACTCGCCACTGGGGAAGTCAAGACCACGCTGTATTCACAAGTGGCTTTGCAATTGATATCCAGACTATGAATGTGGCGTGTATAACTCGGATGAGAATTGAGTGAGTTGGTGCGTTGTTCGTGGTAGCGTACCGGCTTACCCTAGGTGTGAGCCCGGAAAGAGCACCGGTGAAGTACCCAATGTGCGGCATTGCAGCTGCTCTATGTCCCTGAAAGTGGGGTCAAAATCGGACCGTTCTAGTTCTCGATGCCCGCAGTTTCTCACTAAACCTAGATGCACCGGATATCGGATCAGCGTACAGGAGAAGGAAACGTTCTCAGTGATTGGTCAGTGTGGCGAGTGTAAAGCTTTGATCTGGCCGCTAGATCAATCTCGAACGCGGGAGGAATTGAAATAGCGAAAGCGAATCCTTCAGGGTCTGAAAGATCTTCGATTTCGGCGCAATGCTCCGCTACCAACTGCTTCTTTCGGAGACCATGATATTTACTCACATCCTATGCGAGTGCCAACCCAGGTGGCCTCGCAGCATTTCGGGCGTGGCATACCGGGATGACCGTCCGAAAGTCGAAAACCACGTCGATAATCCCAGACATACGTGCATAATAGTCAAAGAGTACCTTGGCGGATGACCCGAAAGGGTGAAGTAGGTGATGGTGATTCTCACTCAGCTTGAGGAATGGGGCCGTCACTAGCAGATGTCGCCGTCAGAGCAACGCAGCCTCGGCCTGACAATGCCCGATCAAGAGATGTAGCCAGCTGTATGCATGACCATTGAGGGTCTTGGGGGAGTGCGTTGTCCGTTATCGTCCCTCTTCGCGAGCTGCACTGCAGGTGCCCAGGTGGTGACACGTCTAATCACGTGCTAGCGCGCTTTTGATCCCTTGGCGTGTAACCCTGGGTTTGGGTCAAGTCGCGACTGCCACGCATTGGTGACACCGCGACTTTCCCCAGCAATCGCCAATCGCGGTCGCATTTCCAAGATTTCGAACTACTACAGGTGTTCAGCCATCGCTTGATACGCTGACATGAGCGACGATGAGTTTGGCTGGTCTTCGGGTGACGAAGAGCAGTTTGCTGCTAGTACAAACGTTGCGCCTGATGGAAAGCGTAAGATCGCCAACGACAGCGCAGACATTGAGTCTTTAACCAAACGGAGTCGACATGAGGAGAACACCACCGATACGCCATCGGCCAGCAAAATCCTCGCAAACAACATCCTGAAAGGACGCTTCGGGCTGAATGGCTTTCGGCTCGAACAGGAAAGAGCTATTACCCGCCTCCTTGATGGAGGAAGTGCAGTTGTTGTATTCCCCACTGGAGGTGGCAAGAGTCTCTGCTACCAGGCGAGTCCTGTCTTTTGAAATCAGAATTCGTCTAACTTTCCAAGGTGCCTGCTGTGGCGTTCAGATATCAAGACGAAGAGCTTGGTCGCCGGACGCGTGAACAAAGTGGCGTCACTCTAGTCATCGCGCCACTCATTGCTTTGATGAAGGATCAGGTCGACGCCCTCTTGCGCCGCGGTATCAAGGCTGCCGTACTGAACTCGTCCATCTCTCGCGACCAGTTCCTGGCTACACAAAACGATCTCAAGAAAGGGCATTTAGATCTGATCTACTGCGCACCAGAACGTCTCAACAGCGAAGGTTTTATTGCGTCGCTCAAAGACATTCCCGGAGGTATCCGTCTGCTAGCCGTGGATGAAGCGCATTGTATCTCAGAGTGGGGCCACTCATTCCGTCCCGATTACCTCAAGATTGCTCGCTTCGCAAAAGAAGCACAAGTTGAGAGAGTCGTGTGCTTGACAGCTACAGCCACACCGAAAGTTGCCGAAGACATCCGGGATGCTTTCTCCATATCGAGAGAGGGCCTGTTCAGGACGACCATGTACCGTCCGAATCTACGTCTTCTTGCCGAGGCGAACGGAAAAGACGCCGATTACGTGTCGAAACTTGCTGCTCACGTCAAAAAGTACCCAGGTCCTACCATCGTATATGTGACGATTCAAAAGGGCACGGAGATGCTGGCCGCAGAATTGAAGAAGCGTGGCTTCAACGCCAAATTCTATCACGCTGGAATGCCTGCACCATTGCGCACGAAAACGCAAGACGAGTTTCTGGCTAGCACCGACATGATAGTCATCGCAACGATCGCATTCGGTATGGGCATCGACAAACCAGACATTCGTAGCATCGTTCATTTCGACATACCTGACAGCATCGAGTCTTACAGTCAACAAATCGGCAGAGCTGGACGAGACGGAAAGCCGAGTACGTGCATGTTCTACCTCTCGACGAAAGATTTCTACCTCCGCAACATCTTTACCTACGGCGACCGGCCTTCGCACCGCTCATTGAAGCTCTTGATGCAGGACATATGTTCTCCTGCTCGCTCGAAGCTCAAAGCAGGTGATACTTTCCAGCTCTCATTGTATACACAAGGGCAGGCAACCGACATCAAAGCCATCGTTCTTAGTATCCTGTACGCGCAAATGGAGTTGAACTTTGGGCTCTTCCGTTCTGCTGGAGCTATGTACGCGAAGTATTCGTACATCACGAAGAACCCGAATCTCGCAAAGAATGATGGGTCATCCGCAGCTTCCGCTATCGTCAGAGCATCCGTCCAGAGTAGTAAATGGACGCACGTCGCCTTGGACGACCTAGCGAACTCATCCAATATACCTCGAGCAGATCTAGTGCGCAAGATGGACGAATGGAATGAGCGTGGCGCGATTGAACTGAAGAAGGAAGGCGTACAAAACATTTACCGCCTCGAACGTCCTTTACCATCTACACCCGAAGAGATTGACAAGATCGTCGCGCAGCTGGACGAAACCATGGAGAAGACCGAGAAACAGAATCTCGCACGCACGAAAGCTCTAATCAACCTCATCACCGACAAACGCTGCTTGTCTAGGTCACTCGCAGACTACTTCGGAGAGAGCACTGACATAGCAGAGGAATGCGGGCATTGCACGTGGTGCGAGACTCATACGCAAGCCGTACTACCTGATGAGCCGCCTCAGCCTCCTGACCCAGCTAAGATCCAACAAGTACTGAAGGCAGTCAGCGTACGCGATGACCCTAGGTTTCTCGCCAAATTCGCGTTTGGTATCAAGAGTCCGCGTATGAGTGCATTGAAGGTGGACAAGAATCCGGCGTTTGAGTCGATGAATGTGTGCGATTTCCCTGAGCTGCTGAGGGTGTTTACAGAGGCTTGCGAGAAGGGAGCGAAGAGAGGAAAGGCTTGAGCATCAGCGCAATGAATCTCTTGAAAGAATGATCTTGGTCCGTTGCAAAGATACCCGTCTATATGAATGGAATCACATCTGGTCTTATTCAAAGCGTTTCGAAGAGAAGAATTCCATATTTACATTCATACAGAGTGTATAGCGTGTATCGTGATATCTACGCATGTCGTGTGTCCACCTCCCAAACCCTCTACAACTCCTTCTTCAGCTTATTCGCCTCCGTCTCTTCTTTCCTCAGTTCCTTAACCCCCGTCGCCGGCCTTCCCTCAACCGCCTTCTCTCCACCGAACGTCTTGAACGCATTATAAAACAGCCACTCCGTCGCATGCTCAACCGGTTCGTCGAATATGTAGGGCAAGAAAGGTACACCCGCGAGACCAAGCTATCGTTCGTTAGCATCTTACTCTCCTTCCAATGTCCTTCCACGCAAGCACTTACCCCAATAGGCCCCCACGTCCTCAACGTCTTATTCTTCGCATCCTTCAGCGCACGCCCCGAGTACCTGACTATACTGTGAATAGTAAAAGCCGGCAGACCCATTGACGCAACAGCCTGGAACACAGCTCTCTGCGCCATAACAGCCCTGTAATCCTCAATCGCCGGTATCCTCCCGCCAACAACCTGCCCACCCGTCAACGCACTCCCCGCATCCCCATACTTGACTCCCTCCGTACTCGTCGCCTGCTTCGCAGCCGCCTGCACCTTATCAAAGATACCCGCCGCATTACTCTTGCCACCCGTCGCCGCCATGTCCCTATCTTTACTCGTGACGTTCTCCAGGCTCTTCTCTGCGGCGTCGTCTATGTACTTCTCCGGGTGCAGTATGCGCTGGTTGCGAACGTACGCTTTGTAGCCTTCGTGCGAGACGTCACCCATGAGGTAGAGCCAGGAGATACCGTAGGCGCCTTTTACGAGGTAGGGATGTGCGATGGGGCGGAAGGATTCGCCTATGTCGGAGGTGTAGGCTACGTAGCGGTGGGCGGAGAGCATGATAGTGCGGATGCGCGAGGCGTAGGCGGCGTAGCGGAGGGAGGTGTCTGTTGTGTCTTCGCCTCTGGAAATGGGTTAGCTATCCATATCATGGAGAGGAAGACAGAGTAGACGCTTTGCTGGCAATCGTGAGGATGGGATTGAGGAGGTATACATACTCGCCATCGTAAAGCACCTCCCACAACTTCTCCTCATCATTGAGCGTATCCTGAAGCTCCTTCGGTAACTGTTTCCTCGGCGGTGGAATCGAGAAGTCTGGTCGTGCGCCTTGTCGCTCCACAGGCACACCGTCGACCTCGTCGATCTTCTTGTTGCTGTCTTTCGCCATGGTCGCGGTGTTGCTCAATTGCTTCTCTTTGTAACCAGCTGCGTGCGCGTCGTACTACTAAAGAGAAAAGGCGAACGGAAAGAGAACAAGAACAGGTAATTGAGCAAGCGCTGATAGCTTAAGCTTACCACCCCATGCTTCTTCGGTACCACTACTGCCTACCTCACAGGCCCCAACAAGCTCACTCACACCACCTCGGTAGCCGCATACAGACGTCACACCCACTAAATCGCTTCGTAACCCACCAGCCACCCACCTAATCCCTGCTCTTTCCCTCCCATCTGCGCCACGCACCAGCCACAGCCCGCCAAGCCCTATCTTCTCTTCCGAAGAGAGCTCCGCGCAAGCACCCGGCAACGCACCCACCCCACGACTCTCTTACCTCCACCCTCCATCCATTGACGACGCATCACCCCGCTTACGGCACGGAAAACCCTCGAATACCGCAAAGATGGTTGCTATGTACACTATTATGGGCCGTCAGGTCGGATCGCACGTCGTATGTTCTTGCCTTTTCCGCATGTCGAGAGGAGGAAAAGTTTGGATACGGAAGCTGCGAACAACTGCAGTGCGGCGCATGCTCTGCCCGTACTTTCTCGGCGACTCTGGGGCGGGAGAGGATCAATTGGGGATAATGGGATTGACTTGGAGGATATGAAGGATGTAGGCTAACGTGTTGCTACAGCTTGCGATGGCCACCCTCGGCGTGACATTCACCGGTGCTGCGCTCTCCATGGGCGGCAAGAAGGCCGAGGACCCTACCACTCCCCCGATCAACGCGAAGAGCCCTGATGAGGAGAACTTTGTCAAGTGCGTACACACTACATATCCACAAACCTACGCACATCCATGCAGTCGTAGCGGCACGAGCTCTTGCGACGGAGCAGGGAGGCTGTTGCTGGAATCGATAATAGATGTGAGGACTAGGGCTAACACATACAACAGGGAGTACGTCAAGAAGGCCGCCGACAAGGTCCAAGGAAAGCAATAAACACGATACAACCCCCCAACATACCGTTCGGATCGAGGGGATTGAATATAGTGGACGATAGACGAGAACATGCGTAGCGGAATCAGATGAAATCGTCGGATAAACGCGCGTGTGCCTCGAGGATACGGGACAGTGTAGATACATGCGCCGATTGTACCAACAAACAAGCAAGCAAGCATTGGAACGACTCTATCCACTATCTTTACGGAGCACTGCTATTGTCGATTTGAGAGGAATTGATAAACGTGAACTTGACTGGGTATTTGCGATCTTAACAAACAAGCAGAAAGATGTAATCAACCTGGTATAAAGCCCTCGTCACCAATCCATGACATGACAAGGAGAACGCATTCCACCTGCCCCTCTTTGCCTCCCTCCGCCCTTCTCATCCCCCTCTCATTCATCCTTTTCTTCCTCTTTCCCACGCACATCCATCCCATCTTACTCCCCATCCTCTTCAAGCACAATCTTCTTACTCATACTATCAACAACCTTGCAATAAAACTTCGCCGCCTGCGCCCTAGGGAAACAAATCTCTTCCGTCAGATAATCCGGCAACAGGTCCAACAACTCCCTGTCTCGTTGTTCGTTAAGCAGGGGCTGGTAGATGAACTCTGTTTCCTCGTAGGAGGAGCCCGAGGTGGCGACTGTGAGGTGGAAGTGTAGGGCTGTGGGAACGTCAGTATACTGGACGGGGAATGGTAGGGGCAGTGGTAATGGGAAGGGGATGGTAGAGGGATGTGGATGGTGGAAAAGACTTACTCCCATTCCTCCCCGTCTGCAAACAATCAAACACATCTTCCTCATCCTCACTCCTCTTCACGCCCAGGACAACCAGATTCGTCAGATCGCTATACAAATCCACTTTTTGCTTCGCGAGCGTCGCTTCCTTGGCTGCTTCCGCTGTACCTGGCAATACAACCCCTGTTGTCCTTTGCTTCACCGCGCTACCAGGCACGTTCTTTGTCTCGGGCTGTTGTGAGGAGGAACGGGCAGCGGCGAGCTTGCTAGACAATGTCTTGCTCTCATTCTGCGCGGTTGTAAGGGCGTCGGCGAGTTTCTTGTTTTCGGCCGTGAGACGGCTGGTTTCTTTTGTGGACGCTGCCAGGTCTTTCTTCAGGGTGGTGAGGGTCGAGGTGCGGGATTGGAGGTCGGTGAGTTGGGATTTTAGGGATTTGATTACGGCGTCTTGGTCTGTTTATCGTATTAGCACAAGCTCTCTCATCACATAACATATAGAAGGTCGTACCTTTTGCGATTTGCTCTGTCCGCTTCTTAAGCTGCTCAAAGTTCGATTCTTTGCCTGTTGACGCAGATTCCTTGAGCGCTTCGTACTTGGCAGTCATAGCATCTAGCTTCCTGGTAAGGTCGCCGACTTTCCGTCGCATGACTGGATCGCGTTCGGAGTCTGACACGCTTCCTGTTCTTTTCCGTGACGCTGATGTTCGGCGCGCTCTGCTGTTGGGTTGGGCTTGCGCTCGCCGTGCGGAGGGCTGTGATTGTGGTGGAGGCATGCTTTCAGGTATCTCCTCTCCCATTTCGATCGACTCTTCGATATCCATAGTGTCTGCGTCTGGCTCTTGTTGTGTCTCTGGGATTGTCATTTTCTCTGGCTCGGTTTCTGGCTCGGTCGCGCATTTTGTTCCTCTTGACTTTGGCGCAAGCTTCGCTTTCGTCTCCTTCTTCTCGGCGGGTTCCTTCACAGCTGCCTTGCGCCCTCTCTTCGCTGGCGCTGGTGCTGCCTCTTCGACCTCTTCTTCTTGCGCCTTCTTCGCTGGCCTGCCTCTCTTAGCTGGTTTGGCCTGCGCAACCGGCTCTGGCTCTTCAAAGTCTTCTACCTCCTCCGTATCACTTGCGTTGGCCTCCTCGACTTCCGCCTGTGCCTTGCGACCGCCCTTTGCCGCTACCTTCTTTGCGCCTGCCACCGCGCTCTTCTTCGTAGCTACCGCAGTTGTGCCGCTTGTCCGACGCGTCGCCGGCTTGCCCTTAGCAGTCGCCTTGGTCGCCGCAGCTGTCTTCTTGGTTTGCGCAGCAGTTCCACGCGTCTTTCGCGCGGGTTTGTCGCTGGTAGATGCGGGCGTGGGAAGCGCATTGAGCTCGTCGACCGTCATTTCGTCTTCCGAGGCCGAGTCGACCGTAAAGGAGATGTTCGCGGTTTTACTTCTGGGCGCCATTTCGGTCTCGTCGGTAGGTTGGGCAGGCAAGTGGGGAGTGTTGCGCCGGTTGCGTGCGCGGCGGGATGGGAGCGGGAGTGGGATGGATGTAAACACACGACCCTACCTAGGTAGCGTCGCTTCCTGACCCGGCGCGTCACCCCAGATCAGGCGGCAACATCTTCACGAACTTAACATTATTTCTGATAAAAGCCGATATGAGAGGATCGTTATTATTCACAAGAAGCTATTTACTACACTGGAGTGAGCTCAACAGCCCAGCTCAGGTATCATCCCAAAGTATGTATCCAGAACGCCAAAGATCAGTCCATCGTGAAGTCGTAGTACAAACCACATTACCGCCCCTTCCTTACCCCGGGTATACCTATCTTCCAACACTGCTTCCACCCCAGCTACTGGGAGTCATGCTACTAAGCTTACTCGAAATCGTGCTGCCAGAGAACCAACTCGACGATACGCCGCCACCGCCAAAGCCAAACTTCCACCACTTGTTCCTGCCGTATTTGCGGCCGCCTCCAAGACCAGTTCTATTGCTCTTCTTGTCGTCGATCTTGTCCTCCCATTTGAGCTTCGTCTCCATAATGGCTTGAATAGAGTTGATGATGAGGAAAGTGGTGGAGCCAATGGCACGGAAGAAGGCGAGACCAGCGACAGCCCAGAGAATGAAGGTAAGGTAGAAGTTGTTCGTCACCTTGCGGTCCGAGTAGGCTTCGCTGACAGTCATGGCGAGGACAGCGTTGGAGATGAGCCAGATGACTACCATGTAGGTACGCACGGCACGATAGTAGTCTTCCTGTTGCTGCGACTCGGAGATCGGGGGCTCGACAACTTCGACACGGTCACGGAGGTTGCGAAGCGCCTCGTCATATCCACTGTCGATATCCAGCTGCTCTGATGGCATCTCGAGTTCGACAATATCCTTCTTCTTTCCTTTGGCGTCACCCAGATCGGTCTTCGCGACGTTGTCTCCCTTGGTTCCCCAAGTGATGTCGTGGGTGTTGCAGAAGGCGTAAACCTGAAGTGTGGCGATGTATGATGGTAGGAGAGCGAAGTACTGCGCACTCGACGTGAACATGTGCCATGGATCCAGGTACATGAAGGACATAAGGAAGTAGAGACCAATTGTTGTCGCAGTCGAGATGATAAGGTTGGTGAAGACATTGGCACCTATCGTCTTTTCCGCCTTCGGATCCTTGAGTTGGACAATGACAATGTAGAAGGAGGCGAAGGTAGTGTAGGCCATAATGACACCGTACATGACCATACTCCAGAAGAACATCTTCTTGGCACCTTGGGGTCGGTTACCCATAGACAAGATGAATTGCATGCAGATGAGCAGCGTGCATGTGTAGCGGAGGATGTAGAAGATGTATTTTCCGATGTTGTGGCCGAAGGGATCTAGTTCCGGGTCTGACAGTGAGCCGGCGACGAAGTAGAAGGTCAGGTAGAAGTTGGCAAGCGAGAAGAACGTGAACAATAGCTGCACGAACTGGTAGACGAATTCGATGTGGAGCAGGATCTTGCGACCGATGGTGTGGTCAGTGGCCCAGACTTGCTTGAAATGGAGAAGTGAGTAGACAGCCGCGAAGAAAGCTCCGTTCAGCCAACGACGACGTTGAGAGATGAACTCGGGTACGGTATCTGAGACATGTTAGTTTTGGCCGTTGAGAGGATTGTGATGATTAGTTCTTACCTGGCACATCGGTCTCACCAGTCGCCGCTTTGACGTATTTCAAGACCCATTGTTCGCTACGCTTCGCTACAAGCTCCCAACACAGAATACGATCTTCAGCCAAGTACATGTTTGCGGTAAACACATCTGCGTCTTGACCATGGAGCGTTTCTCCCTTGAAGTACTGGCTGAGAGGACCGTGGCCTGTGTGATCGTTTTGCAACGCGTGATACCTGTATGCCGAAAGCGCACCTGGCAAGACCGTAATGTAGCCGAAAACCGATTCCAATGGCTTGTCAAGGATATTGGACATCTTGTATTCGAAGTTCTGCGATGCGACAAGCGGGTTGAGCAGACCGAGCCACGCTTTGCCTTTGCCAGCCTTGATTTCTCCAGCAGCTCCAGCGACCGAGGAGTCGGTGTCGAAGGCCTTCCACAGATGGTACAGAGCCTTGGGTCCAGGCTTGGTTCCCACGTCGAGTAGAATGCAGACGTTCGGGTTGAGTGCGCGACCAAAAGCATTAAAGAACCAACGATGGGAGTTCAGCTTCTTGGAGTTCTTCTCCTTCAAGCAGAAGATCATCTGGCAGGGGACAATGCCCTTCTCAGCACCCTTGAACTTGAGGTCTGAGTCCAGCGAGACTTGGGTTGTGTATTCGTAGACGTGGGCAGTGACCTCTTTCTGGTTGACGTGGTTCTTTGCGATACCTTCCTGGAAGCATCCCATCGCAGCAATCGCGTCGAGTGTTCTCGGGTGGACCTTTCCGCGACCATCCGCAATGATGCACACGACGATCTTCTGCCATCCGTCCTTTCCCCAGGTTCTTGACTTCATGCGGGAGCAGAAGTGACTGATGTTTTGCATGACACCGTGCATTGTGCGGGTGAAGTCGATCTCGTTCTCGTTGTACATGGTGATGGCGATGAAGAGTTCGGTCTCGCGGGGGTTGCCGATGTTCTGGCGCAGTTTGTATCCACGATCACAGTAGTCGTCTGGGTCGCATGTGACGGCCGTGTATCGCATGTGCGTGAACTCGATGTCGTCTCGTCGTGGAAGGAAACTGTGGAGGATAGTAGGGATTTTACACTCGAGAATGAGTTCACCGTTAATCAGGCGAACCTCCTTCTTTGTCATTACAGCGTCGCGCGCTCCACGTCGTTCTTGTGCGCCATCGGGAGCCGGCCCGTAGTGCTCTGCCTTCTCATCCATCTCGGTGTAGATGTCTGTGTATGTGTCGTCGGTCATGTACGAGTCGCGCGATCGCAGGTCCGGTCTATCGTCGCCAATGTCGGTGAAGGGGTCGTCGTCGTCGTGAATGGGTATCGAAGTCATATCAGTCATGTCCATGGTGCCCTCAGAGCCGCGGGAGTTGGGTCTGCGACCGGTGAACAAGGGTTGAGGTGGTAGTGGCCGCTGAGGACTGCCCGGCCGTGGGCTGCCATGAAGGTCCACTGGCTCGTATGAGTTGACGGACGCTGGCGGCCGCGAGTAGTCGGCTGATGTGCGCGTTGGTGAATAAGGTCGGTCGGGCGACAGCGGCCGTCGGTATGGTACGTATGGGTCTTCGCCTGGCGGCGGCATGTTTGGCGCGGTATCCATCACTGACGGCGTCCGTGATAAGCCGGATACTGAGGAATTTGTGGGGTGGTATGATCGCGATACTGGCGACGGAGGTCTGCGGGAAGAAAGTAATGGTAAGTCTGGGTCTTGTAACCGTACGGTCTTGTAGGGCGTCGTGTCGAACTGCGACTTGATCGTCTTCCGTCGCGGCATCTGCGTAGGCATTGCTGCCGCGCTCGACGTCGAACTCAGCGCATCGCCCGCCTCGCGCAGGAAGTCGTGAATGTCCGCCTCGGCAGCCTTCTGCTTGCCGACCTCAGACATGGTCATGCGCTCGCCCAATTCAGCCGTGTTGCTGTTGGCATTCGACATGTTTGAAGTGTCCTCGAAAGACGATCTTCTGGTGGGGAATGAGATTGGGTCCGTATGCGGGACGCAAGTGAATGGGGAGGAAAGAGTGAGACAAATACTCACGGCATGTAACTCTGTTCGTAACTTTGGTCCTCGTCCACGTTTGTCAATAAACGCATGGTTGATCCTCCCTGTAGTTGCTGAGGGGATCCGTCATCATAGTCATATGCAGGTGGCCGTCCATAGTGTGAACCACTGTGTGGTGTGGACCCGTCCATTATGTGTATGCGTCGCGAAAATTCAGATTGGGTATAGAAAAATGTCCTCGCTATTCGTGACACTGGAGAAGTGATTGCAATGGGCAACAATGCGATATGGATGTGTTCAAAAAGGGTGTAATAGTTACTTTCCCCAGCAGTGATGCGGCGGAGGCGCATGCAGTGGTGTTGTTTCTTCGGGCGTTGTTATGGTAACCCCGCACCCCTGTCCTTGTTTGCTCAGGCGTGCCAGGAACACAACCCCAGATGCGGCCGCCATGTGGCTTAGACCGTGACACCTCAACAATTCATGCGCTTCCGTCCTTAGCCGCGTGCGACTGTTTCGCCTGTCGTATTCTATAGGCCCGGGATTTAGCTTGCACTATTGGCATTCGTCATCAGAAGGTTGTCGAGGTGAACGTGAGCTAAGCCTTACTGCCTCTGTATTAGGCCCGAATCGTGTCAGATACCCACAGCCGAACCGGGTGTTCGCAGGTAATGTAGGTACGTTTGCTTCTATCCACCATGGAAGATCCCCATGAGGTAGGTCTGGACTGAAATTGGTCTTTGCAAGAAGTGGGTCAGAGATCGAGCAGAGCGGGCCGAGCGTCGCGATCTCGGTAGCAGGTAAGAACGACTTCACCAGCGAACATCACAGCTACTGCAATCATACCGTATGCCAAAGCACTATCTCAAGAAAGAGCCTAAACTAAGAAAAGACCCTAGTCTGAATTACAGGCGCACTATATTGTCATTACAAGAACGAGCTCAGCATCCAGGTGTTGCTCTCCACCTGAGCCGTATTTCGAACGTGAAGCTGGGCTTCAACAGTGAACTCATATCATATTTTCAGCTCGTCGAAGAACATCTCTTGTTTGGATGTCGCTTAGAATGTGGGAATTGTGAGTGGCTCGTCACCGCAATGCAGTACCATGGTAAGAAATGTGCGCAGACTGTGGTTCAGTAGGTAGTACATATCGCGCGTATCTACCGCTGCTCGTCTTGATATCTACCCTGATACATCATCTCTTACACCTTCGAGCTCTTACTGAACTACGGAAACCTCAAATCCAAAACCTCTATCACCATGGCTTCAACAGGCCCTACTAGCCAGATATCTATTACACGCGAGGCCGTCCAACAATAAATTTGCAAAGCCTTATGCACAGCCAAAATACAACGCAACAAAGAAACACTCCCAAAAGTGTGGGAGCACGCAAGTTCGCGGATGAGGTGAAGTCGAAACTCGACGTCGGGATGGAGTTGAAAGGAGATAGAGATGGATACCGAGAAGCGATCTGACAGGCGGTGATCCAGGCTTCGGAGACTATCATGCCGTGTTTGATACAGCATGCGCTTTGACTCTTCCTGGCTAACGTCCATCTCCATGTCGGTTCCTGGATCTGATGGCTCTGGCAGCGATGTTCCGGGTGCTAGTATTCGCGGGGAGGACGATCCTTCATAAGCTACGCGACTTAGTTCTTCGCGCATGACGTCCATGTCTGTGTCCCGCGGACAGAATGCGGATCTCCTGGCATTAAGAGGCGATCTGAGCCTCGTAGCCGATGCTTTGTGCAACACGCGCTCTGATGCTTTTCAGTCGGCGTCCATGCTTACTTCTCTGAGGTCGGTACTAAATAAGGACTAACACTTCGCGCGTTATGCACTCCATCTCTTCACGCATGGTACACTTTCGTGTCGCTAATCTCCCGACCTTTCAGCAAATGTTGCAGTAGCTCGTTGTTCAAAGATTATCGTATAGGTTATCGCAGTACCATGAGATGGTGGTAGGACTAGAGTTCGAAATTGAGCTGTTAACATTGTTGTTGTTTGAGCAAAGCCGAACGGGTATAGACGTTACTAACTCTTATCCGAAGTCATTTTGGATGGCGTTCTGCGTTGGTTCCAGATAGGAGGTGTTTCCAGGTGCTGCGACGCAGAGCCAACAGATACGACGGTGCCACGTCAGAGGGCGGGACAGTGATTCGAAAATATGACAACTTCTGTTCCTCTCAACGGTCAGGTGGCGCATCGCTGTCCAGTACTGAGAAGGAATCGGTGTAGTCCCAGGAGGTCCCTTTCTAAAACTCTAGGGCGAGGGCTACCTCTAAACCAGTACCACTCACCGAACTGCCCTTCCCGAAGCTATAAGAGTTTGGTATGTCACTCCAAAGCGATGTAGACTTTACGAGACCGTTCAAAGTTCCATTCCTCATGCCCGACGACGGTGATCTTCTCGAGCTTCAAGCTCAGCCTATCGTCGTGGGTCTCCAAGCCTCAACCCACAATCGTCCCAAAAGGTCTGCCCAATATGGCACGGAAGCCATCTTCGGCCTGGGTATATACCCGGTGGCCTTTCCCAGCCGCCGTGCCATCATCTCGGCTCTCGTGATCGTGAAGACAGGTCGCGATTCGCTCAGCCTGCCAGATTACCAGTCTGGTAGGCGTAGCGGAACATAGATTCTGTAGCGTACTTTGCTGCATACAATGCATAGTTCAACCTAAAAATATTTTCTAGGGGGGCTTGTGATGTTCAATACGAATTCTGTCACTGTCTAGTGTTAGTAAGAAGTAATTGTCATTGTGATAAGATATGAGTGACAACTACAGACAAGTTGAAAGGAACGGGTCGAACAATCTCGCCGGCTCATGGAGCGTAGGTAGCAATGTAGCTGCGTTCCCGTCACTTGCCGTCGATACACATCCGGCAATGACATACTGGTGATTGGTATATACAAGCTAGTGTGAAGGTAACTCGGCGATTCGCGCAAGCTACTCGGAGAACGGCAGCTTGATGGTATCGCTTAGCCTGGAAGCACTCCCTAAGACGCGGACAGGGCTTCCGCTTTTCCCTAGCGGGCCGATAATTGCGCGTATCCTTCAATGGACCGGGGATAAATGCTTTACGTCAGGTCGACGCTGATTGGCTACGCATCTGAAGTGGCGAACATAAACGGGCAGTCCAATGTTCCCGTTTACACCGATGTTGGCATGGGTGCTCAAGGGTAGTGGTTGCGGCTATTTTCCCCGGACCACTCACGTGTCTGTCATTGGGTTTGGTTATTGGAGGTGCTGTTTGCATACTATACATGCTGTGTCACGCTGACATTCTTTCCGTTGTCGAGATTGGACAGGGGTTGTGATGCAGTGTACCTAACAGCTGGGCGATTACACCTGGTGGCGCTCCGAATGATAGCTTGTAAGGGGATTTAGTCGATATGCAAGCCAATCGCAATACGGTCATTTAGAGGCTAGACGAGCGGGCTGGAATGCAGGGCTCTTCCATCCCACGACTGTATGATGACACTCTATCGCGGTCGGCCAAGTACGGGTATGACACCACCTAAAGGCACTATCAGACTGGTCTTGTCATATAGCTGAGACCTGTCACAACTGCTGGTCTCCTGGAAAGCTCCAATCGTTATCGACTTACCATTATATAATTGCGCGTCTGCTGTTCTGTACGTAACATGATCCGGATTCCCGAGAGCTGTTGATCGGGAAAGTTCAGCCGTAGATACGACAGCACGGCTGAGGTCAACAAGCCCATATTCATTAGCGGCAGGTTAGTCGGATGCCTTGCGAAGTCTTGTGTCGCATTCTCATACGTTTGTGTTTGGCCAGATCTGGTGGTTGCACGGCTGAGGCTCAGTAAACACGACCACTCGCTACTTAGAGACCAACGTATCCCCCTGGCCCAACAATTCCGAGTCTGACGTTCCATGTGAGAAACACGAAGTGGAGTAGCGAGCAGACTAAGAATGTAAGGCCAGAGAATGACGAGAACGGACGAATGAGGCGCCTTACCAGTGACAGGTAAGTGGTGTGGGTGCAAGGGTACATGCAGGCCAACTGTTCTCCGATAGAATTTTACTCGGCCCGCGGGGCTGTCACAGACTTAGAGGCTGAAAGCTTGAACGGTGAGCTAGTGGGGCTCTGTTCTAGGTAGTGGGCCACCCACTTGAACTGAATCGTATACATACATAACGCAGAAGTATACCAAGAATCGTGTCATATTTAAACATCCGTGTGCGCAGCTAGGAAGCGTGATGAGGTGGCGATGCTATGTAAGAATATATAATCAGACGCAGGGTATCACGCGGAATATTGTTGTCAAGTGGCGTAGAAAACGGGACTTCGCATGCCGGTCGAAGTATTCGATGGCGAATGTGCAGCAGCTAGTGGTACATAGTGCTGCAAGGAGGTTTCCGTGTGCAGAATGCATATAGCTAACGAAGCAGCGATGTGCATATTGATAGAGTATCGAATCATGTCGAGTCGCGTGTCGACAGAAGGCCGAAAGAGAAATTCTAGACGAGAAATGTAAGAGCAGCGCAGGAGATGAAAGCAATGCAGGCGTTAGTGCCACGCAAAGGCGACTTGGACAGAGCGAAGAAGCATTGCTGTATGATTGTAGATGGTGTTGATTCGCTGGTCCCACGACAAGAGACGTTGGTCGCTTATATCGGGATGGTATCTAAGCGCGCGGTGGAGTGATATGTAAGATGTGACGACAGCCTCCATCATGTATGGCTGCGGCGCAGGTTATGTGATATTTGCCGGCCTATTGGCGTTTGATTTAGGCGAAGTAAGCGTTGACGCATAGATGGTGATGGTCCAGGATGCTGATTCACTTCTTCTTTTTGTCCTTGATCTTTTTCTTTGACTCTGTCCCGCTGCTTGCGCCGCTGCCTGCCTCGCCGCCCATCATCTCGCCCATCATATCCTGTAAAAAGTTCTCACTGACACCGCCACCCGTTATGGCAGGTGAGTGTAGGGGGAGGATTTTGCTCATCTTCCAGCCCTTTGGTATCGCTGGCTCCGGCATCTCCTTGGGCATAGGCAGGCCCGCGATGGGTAACCTGAAAGGTGTATTCTTCTGTGTCGGATTGGCTTTGAGGGCCTGGGCGATGAGGATGTAGAGATGGTGCTTGTTCTTCACATCGTCGTCCATCAATTTGCCTTCGTGCTTGAGAAGGACGCGCACTCTGCCAGGATTGGCCCAGTCTTTGGGGTGAGTCTTGTCAGGCTCGAAAACAGTCCGGAGACCCAAGTCGGCAGCAGCGTCGGCCATCTCCCGTGCCAGAGGGTTCTCCACCGCGAGCTCCTTTCCCACGCGACGCCCTTCAGCCCGTGTCCGTGACTTGTCAAAGTATATAGGGTATAGACATTGGTAGTGCTTGGACTTTTCCCGGTCCGTAGATGTCGACATGGACGGCGATTGCGGCTGCAGCATCTGCGATTGGAGCGCCTGCATCTGCGCTTGTGTCGGCATGGACTTGTTGCCCGTGCTGGGTATATTATTCGCGTTCATCAGAGCGGGTACATCGTCGATGCCCATCTCTGACGGATCGCTGTCCGAATCGCTGACTTCTTCGACGCGTGGATTCATCGTGGCTTCGGTCCGGTCCTATCTGGAAGTCAGATCGCGTGCAATGGCAGTGTTCCTCGGGCCGTCACTCACCTTGCCTTCTCCGGTATGATAGAATTATCGCGTTGTGGTGAAGGCCGCCTGCATGTCTGGAAGGATGTGGGGGAGGCTAAACGCGGGGCTTGGCTATGGAAGAGGCAGGCGCTTCCGACTCGGCTCGGCGCTTCGGCGCTTTTCTTCCAGCTCCACATCACGGCCCGGGCAACTGCTCTCGTCCCGACGGACAACTTCATCGCTCTAGCACCACCTCCCAACACTGAGCTAACTCTCTCTCTTTCACCGCAACTTACGGCCTCCAAGCTCGTCAGGTGACGTCTTGGGACCCAGCTAACGGCCTGCCGGTATACGCAGGGTCTGGCCGTTATCACCCCGCGCCACCACGTCAAGCTTGCTCCGTCGGAAAAGTACCTCCCATTTCGCTATTGTGGCACCTAACCTAGCGTCTACATTTACTGTCTGCCTCATTGTATACCTCCGCGCTAGTGCCAGAATCTGCAGTTAGTCGATTGTGGCAGCTGGTTTGCATGTGTCCAGCATCCCAACCAACCATTGAAGCGCCGATATGCCATTCCTCTCATCAGGCCTGTATGATGAAGCGCGGCTGGGTCGCATGGATGTGGTTGGCCAAGCCATCACATGCACCAGGCGTCAGCGTATGAGCTGAGTCGTTCCCTCCAGCACATCCTTGCGCTGTCCTGATTTACAATATTGTAGTGGCATGACAAAAGATCAGTCTAGACATCGTAGTAGACCGCGTCAGGTCATGTATACGCAATCGAGGGAGTACTAGCATTGCAACCTCCAGGGCTTCTGGCCTGTAGAATGCGCCGGTACTCGCGACACTACGCATGCGGGCCTTCTCGCTTTTGGCAGAATTCGCGATACTCCCTTCGTGTTCAATGCCGTCATTAACCAAGAAGGAGCTCTTGGATTCTATACACTAGGTTCGGATACACAAGATGAACGGCTAAAACCCAATCCGATCTTCCTGGCACCGGATAGCATGCGGCCGCAGCGACCTCGTCGATCCCAAACCCCGGCGTATTTCTATACTCCACTTCTACCATGTGGCAACGATGCAGGCGTCCCAGCCGTTCGCGAGCCGCTAGATCAAGGCGTTGTCAGTCCTGCACTGCATACGTGTGCCAGCCTGTCCATGTGAGATACGATGGAGAATCCGACAAGGACGGGATATGCACGCACGACTCGCGTTGGCCCTGCTGACAACCGTCCCCGTCTCCTGGATAATGATACGCCGCGCAGCATATGCAAAGATGACTATCTAGGGGTATTTCTGGTTTTCGCCCTGACATCGAGGCGACAATGCCCACTGATCTGACACGATGCGTCTTCCTATCACATCCGGCTGACCGTCCTTTTATCATCTTGATAGCAAGCAAAATCCGGTAAAACAGCCACGGTCTGCGCTGATTGGCTAATAAGGTAAGCGATTGACCGTTAAACTCTCCACAAGAATGAATAAGCCTAGAATCTGTTCACCGCATCCTACCTACATATCTATCCACCTGGAAGCCAGTTCTGAACCGGCATCGTTTCTTGCACTGTTTTTCATGAATTTAGGCTCCTCAAACGGCCCGAATTTAGGGCTGAAGATGGTGTGCCGAGAATCAAAGTGTGGTCCTAGTGACCCTGAGCCTGATTACACCGCAAACGCTCCACTCCAAGAGGATGCCTCACCGGTCGGGCTACCATACGCGTCTTGGTTAGCTCACGCTACTATCAATCGAATATAAAGTCACCCATCATTCACCTGCGTTTTCAGTCTCTCCGGGCATCGTGCAAATACATTCAACATTTGCTGCACACACCGTTTCCTATATCAATCTCCCACTTTCTTCTCAACAACACTGACTACTACTCACTAATACTAAAAGCCAACTAGCAAAGATGGCACCGGCTTTATTGATAGATGATAGCGGCAGTTCCAGTCCCGCATCTCAGAGCAGCGTTTCACTTGGAACGATGGACCAAGTTCCTGCACTAGTTACTTCTCGCAGCCGTCGAGCCCGCCGAGGTCGCGATAATCTCGGTAGTCCTTTACTCAAACGCAGTGCAAGGGGCCCTCCGTTGTTTCTGGAAGGCGCCGAGGGCAACTGGCTTTCGATAGTAGACGGAGAGAAGGCCTGGAAGATCTTTGACGCATCTGGAGGTGCCGCTGTATCAAACATTGGTCATAGGGACGAAAGAGTGTTTGAAGCTGTGAGGAAGCAACAAGAGTCCGGTGTTGGGTATGCCGCATCGATGAGTTTTCACACCGAGATAGTGGAAGATTTTGCGGATTTTATTCTCGAATCAACCGATGACAAGATGTCAGAAGTAGTATTCTATGGGTCTGGTAAGATGGTTCCAAACTTCAGGGTGGAGGTCAAGCTGACAGATGTCAGGTTCTGAGGCTAATGAGGCATCACAAAAGCTAGCCTATCAATATCACTCCAAGCTGAAGCCGAATCCGCAACCTCAACGCAGCTGGTTCATTGCCCGCGATCGCTCCTACCATGGAGCGACTCTTGGTGCTCTCGAAACCAGTGGACACAAAGGTCGTAAAGAGATCTATCTACCTATACTGCCTGAGAAGACGCAGTTCATATCTCCTTGCTACCCTAGCCGCGATATGAAGAAGGGAGATTCTGTAGCTCAATATATTGGGCGGCTTGCCGATGAGCTGGAGCGCAAGATTCTTGATCTTGGACCTGACACAGTAGCAGGCTTCGTCATGGAGCCTGTCGTTGGCGCGGTATGTGGGCATGAGTTTCTTTTGCCCGCTTGTTGATGACTAACACATGAATACAGGCACTTGGATGTGTTCCCGCACTGCCCGGCTACCTTACGGCGATGAAGCAAGTATGCGAGAAATACGACGTACTTTTGATTCTGGATGAGGTCATGTGTGGCATGGGCCGCACTGGCTACATGCATGCTTGGCAGGAAGAGGACGTCGTTCCAGACATCCAATTGGTAGGCAAGGGCATTGCGGGCGGCTATGCAGCCCTCTCCGCAATGCTGGTCGGGCCAACCATCGTGGATGCCATGGGAGACAACGCGTTTGCACATGGACATACTTTCCAGAATTTTCCAACTGCGTGCGCTGCTGGTCTGGCGGTCCAAGAGATTGTCCGAGATGACAATCTTCTGGAGAATGTTCGCGACAAGGGGGAGAAGCTCATGCAGAAGCTGAAAGCTCGTTTGGGCGACCACCCCAACGTTTTCGATATCCGAGGAAAGGGTCTTTTCATAGGGGTAAGTTTGAACACCACATGGCATTCGCTGTGCGACTACTAACAAAGACAGATCGAATTTGTGCAAGATAAACACACCAAGGCAGCTTTCGATCCAGAAGTGGCAGTGGCCTGGAGGGTACATGAACTTGGTAAATTCATCTTTTCCCAACAAACATCTCATCGCTAACCCTTTTCGCAGGACTGAAGGATGGATACAATGTGTACACGTACCCAGGCTCCGGTACCGTTGATGGCATCCGCGGTGACCACATCATCATCGCCCCTGCATACAACGTCACCGATGCCGACGTCGACTACATCGTGGAGCGTGTCAGCAAGACCATCATTGAATTCTTCGAGGAGCTCAGTGTCGTACCGAAGCTCTAGATATCGACGTCGCACCATCTTAACGACCGCTGGACGATGGCCGCCACTCTACCATATTTCCGTCGCAACGAACGATTACGATTTTCCTTGGTTTTTTTCTTTGCACTGCACGGAAGGCCTTTGTGATCAGTATGTGCACGGCGGCTCTGTGATCGTTTTCTAGGACTGGATGTTTGAATGCTGCATCTTTTTCACGGTGCACTTAAGATTATCTGCAAAACTGCATTGGGGCTGCTGTCTGAATCATTTCTCGTAGTTGAAACGGCTATCAGGCTAAAGACCGAAAGCATATTCGCATGTTAGAAGCCAATGCGTTCATCCTCACCTCCCTTGGTCTATCGGGATGGAAATATATGTTTGTTTGTCCAGGTTAAACATGAGTTTTGTAACATGAGACCAGAGTTTAATACTTCCGCACAATGTCACAGTATACGGAATGATTACTTCAACAACTACTTCAACCATTTCATCGTAAGCTACGACTTCAATACTGGAGCCTAGTGACATGCAGATGTCACACTGCATTCGGGATGTACGACGTCTCAATTCTATCACATACCACACATAGCAACAGCAACATGTCCTTGTTTATCAACAACAACATAGAACTGGAACAACCTGCATTTTCGTAAAACACATTCTCACAGTACCCACATGTTTGCCAGACAAGGGTTGAAAGTCCGCTGCCACACAACTGTGCTGCGCACAGACCACCCGTCAAGTCACGACTCCGCCTTGGCGGTTAAGTCACCAGGAAGGCGCAGGCGGCTCCTTTACCAGGGCTATCTTCCAGAACCTGCTCATTATTCATCGCAGCGACATAGCCAGATGGGCTGTGCACATAACCCTACAAATTGTAGTGTAGGAGTGGGGAAAGCGTTGAGGGGGCCATGACGTTATCTTCGAAGCGGAGTGCAGCGTGCATCGAACCTTCCATCAGCCAAGAGGCAGAGGCAAAGAAGCGCATCCAAATGGGCGGTACCAATGAACCGCGGTAAAAGAATTCTCACATCAGCGTCAGGGCGTGTGCCTAGAGGGTAACATAGGTGAGAGCATCAAAATAGGAGGATGATTGCGTCATAATAGAGAAGCAACAGAAGGAAGTGCAGTTCCACGTGCGGCAGGGACCGCGCCTTGTATGTATTATCCCAGCCTCCAAGGTTCGCGAAGAACCGGGAATGTGCATTTAGAAAGCGGCATCGCGGGAATAGCTGCATTGGGATGGACCCTGAACACCTCGAACTTTGATCACAACAAATGTGTCGAGAAACTCATCGGGTTGTTGCCATGCCATCATGTCTCTCGAGGCGCTCGTCACGTACGATGGTTGAGGCTCGACGACTACTACCACAGTAACCAGATGACACTTGTAGGTACGTGCAGCATCGCAGATCATTGTCTTGGTCTTCTCGTGACCACGGTCGTTGCTTCACTTTGCAGAGCGGTCACACAAGGGCTTTGTTTGATGGGGAAAGGTGCTAGAGCCGCACGCGGTGTAGGGATTAGTGTTACGGAGGTCCTTTGATTGTTGGGTGGAAGTCTTGTGCAGCGGTTTCAGTCAGATGTCTGCGACGGAGGGTGGTGGTCTGGGCGCGGTTCAGCACCTGGGCAGTATCGAGGGCGGGAGGGAAGGAGCGATGCATATGGTGGAATGTACGTGTGAAGGCGATGAATGTAATCGTGAATTAATGATGAATGTTTGATATTGGTAATGTTTGAGTTCGAGGGAATCCAGACAGGTCGAGTGGAGACGGCGTGCCACCCTCTTTTGCAAGCGACCGAAGACATATTAATGGGCTTCGGGCGGCTTTTCTCTTTCACGAGGCGGGCTGTCGCCAAACGCGCTGCAGGCACATGATCTGGGTGCGGACATGTAGCAACAGCAGAAGACAAGCGCTGCGGGATTATTGCCATCAAATAGAGTCCCATAGAGCAGTGTCGAGTCTTGGGCCGCAGAATTAGGACAAAGCAGAGTTCGGCGCGAGACGCGAAAGAGAGACGTCGCTGGCGTGCCGTGAGAAGATTGAGCGAATGACGCTCCATGTGGACCGCACAGGCCGGTTCTCACCACAGACTCCGCAACAAGTGTGATCTCAACCTCGCCTGCTTCCACCCGGCGACATCAACGCTTCCACACCTCTCTGGCATGTCCGACGCCCGCCATTCTTCCCAGCGTGCACCCCCATCGCCCTCAGTCGCCTCGTAGCCCGCCCCGGCACTGCCTCCAGCCGCGGCTCCAGCACCTCCGCAGCACCATCCACCTGCCCAGGCCTGCGATAACGCCTCTGCTGGCTGCGAGCCCGCGTCCCAGCACGCAAAAGCGCCGACTGAGCATCCCGACGACGACGCTCCCCCAATTCGGCGCCCCCGTCGCGCCGTTTGGCCGCCTCACCGACGTGCTTGGTCCGCTTGCCTGTGCAGACGAGTAGCGTCACGACGTCGGCTCTCGCACCCCCAGCGACGCACCCAGCCATGTCGACGCCCTCGACCGCCACGGCCACACTCCCGCCCCATCACCAGTTTTATTCTCACCACCAGACGTACCAGCCCAGCATCGCCAATGCCCAGATCGCCAACGGCGGCGCTCGGATAGGCAACTCGCTCTACAACGGCTACGCTAGCGCTTCCTCCAGTTCAGACCTTCGCCGAAACGCGACTGCCCACACACGACACCCGCCCCAGCTGCCGCCCATCTCCCAGGCCCCGCCCATCGACATGAGCGCGAACGACCCGGGCTCCGCCCACCGGCGGCGGAACCCCGACTGGGCCGACTTCTACAGGAACGGCATCCCGAAGGAGGTCATTGTTATTGACGACGACGACGACGACGATGAACCCCAGCTGCCTCCGCCTCGCAACCACGCGCCCTCGTCACGCATCGCGACAAACCCGACTGCGCGCCACACAGACAAGAAGCGCAAGACGACCGCATCCACGGCATACGACCCCGTCTACAACCAGCACACGTCCTACTCCACCACCCAAACACCCTACTACGACTCTCCCAACCACTCACTGTCCACCGACCGCACTACCTCTGCGCTCAACACCACGGCGCCGACGTCATTAGGCTCGCAGGTCAGCAATGGCCATCACATCTCGCCTCTTGACAACAGCGCAGCGGGCCAGAAGCGCAAGCGCACACGCGCTGTGGTGCAGGATGAAGCAAAGCAGGCAAAAAGACGGGAACTGGACAAT
Organism: Alternaria arbusti; assembly: GCF_024043155.1. Classification (NCBI taxonomy): domain Eukaryota; kingdom Fungi; phylum Ascomycota; class Dothideomycetes; order Pleosporales; family Pleosporaceae; genus Alternaria; species Alternaria arbusti. Next base: position 532,693 of record NW_026249953.1, on the reverse strand, counting down.
GACGACCCCTTCAGCCTGTACCAGCCGCCGCCCAATCCGGTAATCAAGGCGAAGGACGTCTACGTACAGGTTGTCCCAGATGTAAGATTCACGCATCCTTTCCTAGGAGTCGAACTAACGTGCCCCAGAAGTCATATACGAAAGACCAAAAGGTAGACGACGACGACGGCCACTACATTGTAGTACCAGAGGCCGACCTCACAGAGAGATGTAGGTCTCTACGATCAATACCCCGAAGAATGATACTGACAAAGGACATCAGACCAGATCACAAAACTGCTCGGCCAGGGCACTTTCGGCAAAGTCGTCCAAGCCTACGATAGACGGAAAGGCACAAATTGTGCCATCAAGGTCATTCGATCAGTGCCCAAATACCGAGATGCCAGCCGTATCGAACTGCGGGTCCTGTCAACACTGGCATCCAACGACAAGCACAACATCAACCGGTGCATTCACCTACGAGATTGCTTCGACTTCCGGAACCACATCTGCATCGTTACCGATCTATACGGACAAAGTGTGTTTGACTTCCTCAAGTCGAACGGCTTTGTCCCATTCCCCAGCTCCCACATCCAGAAGTTTGCGAAACAGCTCTTTACCAGCGTTGCTTTCCTCCACGACCTCAACCTCATCCACACCGATCTGAAACCGGAGAACATCCTGCTTGTCAACAACAATTACCAGACTTTTACGTACAATAGGACTGTACCGTCATCGTCGACAACAGTGAACCGGACAGCGCGGCATCGCAAGGTCCTCCTTGATCCCGAGATCCGCCTCATCGACTTTGGATCAGCGACCTTCAACGACGAATACCACTCCTCGGTAGTCTCGACTCGCCACTACCGAGCACCTGAGATTATCCTCAACCTGGGCTGGAGTTTCCCTTGCGATATCTGGAGTATAGGATGTATCCTGGTGGAATTCTTCACTGGCGACGCCCTTTTCCAAACGCATGACAACCTCGAGCATCTGGCGATGATGGAGGCTGTCTGCAGTGGCAAGATTGATCGAGACATTGTGCGAGCGGTCTACAAGCAAGACCGCGGCTCATCACGCAACTCGTCGAGCTCGTAAGTAGACACGATACCATTCTCACGACGTTGCTAACAATTCTAGTGCTGCACGATACTTCAAGAACTACAAGCTCGACTACCCCAACGCAGACACCAACAAGGCCTCGAAGAAATACGTCAAGGCGATGAAGAAGCTTCCCGTACGTCGCCGCAGGTCACACTGTGCGTTTGTTAGTCGACTAACCTTTCCCAGGAAACAATACCAGCCCACACCGACTTCAACCGTCAATTCCTCGACCTCCTCCGGCGGATATTCGTCTACGACCCCAAGAAACGGATAACAGCCAAGGAAGCACTGCAACACCCTTGGTTCAAAGAGTCCCTTATGGACGACGGAACCGAAGCGCACAAGATCCGTCTAGAGCGGGAGAAGAAGGCCCGCCGCCAGGAAGAAGAGCGGAGGTTCCGTGATCAACAATCGCGAGCGTATTGAGCGAATCTGCGAACTTGACCGACACACACACATTATCCCGTCTGGATGGATTCGACGGACATGTGTCTTTGTATAGAATAACAGATTACCCAGCTCCGCCGCGCTTTTTAGGATTCACGGGCAGCAGCAAACAGTACGATAATTGGGTTGATGGGCGGTGGGTGGTATTGTTCCCTTTTCTTTTGACTGGCTTCACATCTACTGCATTTACGACAGCGACATGAACGCATGGAGAAACACCGAGAGAGAGAGAGAGAGAGAGAGAGAGAAAGGGTCAGAACTAGTCTCTTTGTTACTCTGTCTGGTCTTTGATTGGCGTTTTTATTGTGTTATATTTGGATTACACCAAACTATCCTCCTCTTGTGTGTGTTTTTTGGCTTTCTTTCTAAATGTGCTTTCGAGCCGATTATGGGAGAAAAGTATTATCTGTCTTTTTGGCTTGTTCTTGTTCTTGCCTTGCGAGTGCTGCGTGCGGCATGAGTGCGAGAGAGGAAGAGGAGAAGAAGAGTGTTATATCCTAGCCAGGTGGATGTTGTTGAGGTGGTGGTGGTGGATATGATCTACCTTTACCAGAGCGAGAGAGACAGAGAAAGAGTCAAAGCAACTAGCTTTTCCAGTATGGACGATATGGAGTCGTGCTGTACGCTTGTATAATTTAGGATTTTCAAGCCGCCGTGCTTGGGTGTATGAATGTAGTTGTGTGGCTAAATAGGCTGCACTTTATGGAAGGATCTCATCTTTGACTGAATGACCGTTTTGGTGTGAGGACTTGTTCTGCTGGTGATGTCGTGACCTACTCACAGCATCTCCAGTTATGACATCAAGGGAAAGCAAACCAAAAGACAGATTCCACACAACTCCGCGGACGCACACCCCATCCACATGACTCCCACAGCACGCATCCCAATCCAGCAAATTACGCGACCCCACTAGCGCGAGCCCTTCGACCCTTGTCTTCCGTCCAGTCAGATCCCGGGAGCGGGCCCGCAGTAAACACGTCCCTCGGCGCGCGCGTGTCGCAAACAACGGGTGGTGCTGAACGCATTTGCGACAACGACAACGACGCTACGACGAAACAACAAGATGGCGAGCGCAAAGCAGCAGGAGAATATGCTGCTTACTGAGCACTTTACTTGGCCTCCTATCGTACGTATGATTCTTGGGTGATGGGTAGAGGAGGGGTGGGGTGGTGGGAGGGGACGTGGGTGTAGGCAGTGTGGATAGACTGGGGATTGTGTCTGCAATGCCTCGAAGACCACTCTCTGCACATTGATCCACTACCTCCGCTACCCCGGCTCTTATAGATCAATCCAACAACTAACATCGATCCTAGTCCCTAATCGACGACATAATAAACGCCATAAACGAAGTCCTCTACCGCTGCACCGACTCCTTCGAAACCGGTCTCTCCTCCGCCGACCCCTCCCTCCTCGGTTTCGCCGACCTCTACGCCTCGCAAAACCGCACACCGGCCAAAGACGAAGACGGAAACGATGTATACCCAGAAGCGCGGTTGGAGATTGAAGAGGGAGTCCTGAAGCTAGAGACACTTATGGAGAATGCCGTGGACAAGAACTTTGATAAATTGGAGATTTGGACGTTGAGGAATGTTTTTGCGTTGGGCAGGGGGAAGGGCCAGGATGAAGGGCTCGCGGAGTGGGTGAGGTTGGGGCATTATGAGGTATGTTCGATAGGACGGTGGTAGACAGTGGTATTTGGAGGCAGTAGAAGGACAGGATGGATGAATTGACACGACGAACACAACACTAACACAAACTAGAACCTCGAACCGCCCTCCAAAAACTCAACCCTCACCCCAGAAGCCCTCTACACCCTCCGCCGCAAACTCATCGAAACCCAAAAACTAAACGCCGCTCTCCTTGCCGAGAAAACCCGCAACGAGACACAAATAGCACGGTTACGCGCCCTTCTCACACCATCTACAGCACCAAAACGCGAATCGACATCAATTAATAACGATCAGGAAGGACAAGCAGCACCCTTCGCCTTCTTAACGCACGCGCCTGCTGCGAAGGAAATAGGTATACAATCCCTACCTCACACAAACGCAAACGGAGAGAAGAATTCCGAGAAGAACAGCAACGGGGAAACAAAACCCACACACACGCCCCTAACAACACATACCTCCTTCACAACAACCCAACTCCCCTACCTCCGCCAACTCCTCGCAAGCCTAAAACCGCATTTAGCAAACACTGCTTTACCCAGCAACACCTCCTCACCACATACGCACGTCCAGCCTAAGGATAAGGAGGAATTAACCCGCGAACGCAAGATTTACGTTGAAAGTCAGAGTAAACGGGTGTTGGAGAGGAGGGGTGTGGATACAAAGGATGGGGTTGAGGGGGTTTGGGAGGGGGGGAGTAGGGTGGGGAGTGAGGAGGTTAGGGGGTTGGAGGGGTTGGTTGAGGCGATGGATAGGGGAGGGCGTGATAACAGGAGAGGGCAGAGGGAAGAGCAGCAGGAGGAGGAGGGTCTTGAAGGGATACAAGAAGGGGATGAGGATGAGGATGCTATGGACACGAGCTGAGTTGGTACGGGTTGGAATGGGCGTTTTGGCGTTTGGGGCATATACCAGTGTGAGCAACTGTGTTGGAAATATCGAAATCACGTCTCATGACTACCTCATATCCCTCTCGAGGATTCTTCAGCCAGGTTCTTTTTTTTTGTCGTTTCCATTTGCCATCATACATGAGCATTCGTGTCATAGAAGACGTTAGACTCGCAAGTCAAAAGCTACCCTCCGCCCCATACGTCTCCGTTACATGTGTGTGGCCTTGAAATCAGTCGCGAGTGCGCTCTCTCGAACAGACTGAACCCGTGCTCCACCACAAGGCTAACACCCACACACCCACACAGCCGCTCTCAAAGCACCAAGCCCTCAGCGGGTCATAATGCCCAGCTCACCCCTAGTACTCCACAACCTTAGCCCTACTCCTCAGCTCCTCAGGCACCTCCTCCGGGCTCACAATACCCATGCGCATCGCATCGCCCCAAACAAACATGGCGCGGTCATTAGCATACGCGAGGTAATCAAACTCCTCTTCATCCTGTGGTTTGAAAAGGTCAGCATCCTGTTCCGCTTGCGTCATGTTTCCTTGCGTGGCCCCTTCCTCTGTCGCTGTCTTTTCACTCACGATCCCTGCCCCCGTCTTCTCTTCTGAACCTCCTTCGGCCCCCGCCTCGGCGCGTATCTCTGCTGTAGCGCTGTCGAGCTCGGCGGCTGAGCCGCTGGGGTTGTTGGTGGATGCATCCGCGTTTGCTTGTTTATCCAAAGCGTCGAAGTCGGGGAGACCGGGGACGTGAGCCTGAACTATGCCCCAAGCTACCCACATGGCTGAGTTGGCGAGGCGCCAGAGTTTGGTCTCGGCGAGGAGGCGACGGGTTTCTTCTTCGATTTGGCGCTCTGCAGCGGCTTCTTGCTCTTGGTACTGGGAGCCGGGTGGGGCGCGCGAGTCGAGCATGAAGGCGGAGATGTTGCTTGGGGCCGCAGTTGCAGCTAGGGCGGTTGTGCTTCCTGAGGAGGGGAGAGGGCCTAGGTGGGGGGTAGCAGGGTTGGATGTGTAGCCTCCAGCTGCTTTGTAGGAGGGGTTGTGCATCAGGTATGCTCGGATGAAGCGGTGCTGCTCCTCGACGGTTGGGTAGTACTTGGTGTTACACCTCCACGGTACATCGGCATCGTGGTAGTTGTATGTCCATTCAGTCTATGTCTTGGTCAGTAAAGGTCTCAAATGTGGGAGGAGTAGTGAAGGATCCAAGGGGTAATTGAAAATATCTTACGAAATGGTTGGCAAACTCCAGACCAGGAAGGTTCGCATTTGCGTACTCGAAGTCGATAACCACAAGCTGCTTGTGCTGGTTGGCTGGGAGCAGTAGGGGCGACTCGCCCTCTGGCACCATACGCAGGATGTTACCATACTGGGTCTACAGAGAGTCAGCTTAGAAGACTTCTGCAAAGTAAAACGACCTACATCGTTATGGGCAAAGATCATGCGCTCGTTGATCTTGTCTGCACCACCATACTGTTCCTCCAGCCACCTCCGATACTTTTCAACCATCTGCCTGAAAACTGGCCACTCCATACCACACACGTAGCCTCGCTTCTTCCACTTGTCGCCAGGGCCTAGCGCAGGGTCTTGCTTGCTCTCGCGAACCTGATCATCAAGCCAAGTGACGATCTGCTCGCAACGGTCAACCCACTTATCCCAGTTTTGCCATACGAATGGACCAGCTTCTCGCTCTTCCTTGAGAAGGTCAATGCCCTCGTGTAACTCTCGCATACGCTTTGCAATCTGCTTTGAAGTCTCCGCATTGCGCAGTTCCTTTGCTGTCAACGGCTTTGCATGGAGGAACTCCTCGAAGCGGCCATTGGTGAAGGTACCAAGCAGACGCGGACCAATTCGCTTTCGAGCGAGGCGTGTGAGGATTTGTAGTTCAGACTCTCGGTCGATCAGATGTTCCACCTGAGGACCGTAGATACGTAGCAGAAGCTTGCTAGAAGGTGTTAGATATGTCTCGCTCAAGTTCAAGGCGACTTACGGAGGAGGATTCTTCGGCCTCGGCTGGCCATCATCACCCTGCTCTTGAAGTTGCAGATTCTTAGGAGGCGAGACAACGTAGACGGCGTTTGTCAGTGCGCCACTCAGCCTCTGCACATCAATCTCATTGCTCTGCTCCATCGACACCTTGCGCCATCCCTTAAGCTTCAGAGTGTGAGCTAGACGGAGGATCTCAGCACGGAACTTAGTCCACGCCTCTCTCTCCTTGCGTGCTTCCTTGTCAGATAGTTGTGGGGCAGATTCAGCATCTGACTCGTCCACGTTGTATGCCATAGTCTTCGAATTATCCAAGATGGCCTCGCAACTCGGGACCAGCTGGTCTACGGACTCGAAATAGTCGGTGTCGAGGGAGATGGCAGAGTGTCGCTTCAAGCCTGTGGAAGACCTGCGGAAGTGTTGCATCCTCTTTTTAGCGTCGGCTGGCTTCATAGCTAGGGTCTTCTCGAGGATGTGCGCCAGTTGGTCGAGAGAGTCCTCGCCATGGGACGACGAAGAGCTGGTTCTAGTAAGCGCGATGGGCTCTTCAGTCGTCTCATCAGCCACAATTGATGTCTTTTCCTGGACGGGGCCCTCTTTGGCTGCTTTGCGTTTTGCCCTTCGTGCATGGCGTCGGCTTCGCTCGTGCTTGAGCCATGTGCCTACCTGCTTCAACAGGTTCTCGTGCGCATGCTGCCCATGAGGAGCATCGGTTGAGCTGTCCGAAAGCAGAGAAGACAAAGATGGGTTACCCTCAGCTGGTACTCCTCTGGGAGTTGATGACAGACGCTCGACTGAGGGCCGTCCAGATAGTTTCTTTCTACTGACACTTGCGGGGTAATGTTTTGCAGGTCTGTCGAGATCCAAGTAGTCCCTCTGGTCAAGTTCTTTGTTCTTCCCGATCATCAGTGGAGAGATGGCAGTGTCGTCGGGAAAGGACACGACTGCGAGCGCATGGTTAGCAGTTGTTCGTCAAGTACTTGGTAGGTAAGGTGACAGTATATTAGCTAAGCATCTTGTTCATTGTTCTCGGACATAGCAGTCGCTCGTTTTGCTACATGCACATAGCTAAGCCATAGCCAGATCGCTTGCGTAGTATTTGAGATTCGATTCAGCGTTTGAGCCAGAGAGTTGTTAGTCACTGCGGAGTCACGACAGTCTACAGCTACCTCGCTGGTAGAATCACGAACCCAAAAAAGTGATAGGAATCAATTGCCAGAGCTTGCAACCCAAACAGTAGGAAACCAAACAAGAACTGACCTTTGGTAGAACGCGGCGACGCGCCATCCACTGGAGTAGCGTTCTGCGAGAGAGCAGACGAGTCGCTTCGGTGGGGGACGCTGGGCCGCGACTGCTCATTGGAGGAATCCGCCATGGCGATTGCCTAGAATGTGCAGCCTGGTGTGCGGAAGTGAAATAAGCAGGATCGACCGCGTGGTAATATGTAGCTCCCCAGACGGGTCCGAAGGTGCTGTAGTGAGGTCTCGAAATAAACGTGCCCTACTTGGTGGGTAGGAACGGCGGGTTGTTTGGTGGGCGGTGTTATCGATACCTAGTGCGGCAGGAACGCCAGAAAGTACACGCGAGCTCAGGGTCCACGTGCCAAGCTGATTGGCGGTAAGGATCGCTGAGGAGAGGAGACGAGGTGAAGAGGAATGTGAAAAGTCTCGAGGCGTCTATAACCAGATCTTGATTGAAATAGAAGTTTCAAAGGTAGAGCATCATCATCGCTGGAACAGACGGCAGTGTGGTGTGTAGCTGGTCCCTACGCTATCTCCAGAGCTATTGGGCAGCTATCGGCCTCCGAGATTCCAGTTCCCAGCCTTGGCAGTCTACGTCAGGTTTTGGTACGCCAGAAACTTGGACACGAAGGTGCTGAGCGCCATGTGGCGAATTACCTTCTGGGCTTCGCGCTCGAATTCGAAGTCTTTTCGCAAGGGACTTTGGGTGTGGACATTAGTAGATTAATAAGTCGACAAGGTGGTTTGCCAGGGCGAATTGTCTTCATGTGCTCAACAGTACTCAGAGGTTGTCGTAGAATGGACTCCCCCTTGAACCGATCGGACCTCTCGAATCGCGGTACTTCAGAGTAGCCGCAGTTCGAGTGGCTCGATCGGTTCAAAGAAGAGGCTATCCTCCGACAACCTCCAAACACCGGAACAACGTTAAAAGTGTATATACAAACTGCTTTTCATTGCAGTTCTCTGCCATGTTCCCAATCAATGCAACTACCAAACCCATTCCCAGTTACCAGAACGCCTCGCTTTGAAACCCAATTACATATCGCAACACGGGAGGGTGCGCCGTGTCCTTCCAAGCACTAACACTGCAACGAACAAGTGACTCATTTGGCCCATTCCACTGTCTCCAGTGCAAGCATGACCAGAAGAAGAGTCGACGGCAGGATCCAGACAACGTAGCTCTGGAACAGAATTCTCGACATGGCGCCCATGTACACGTTGTTGATCTGGCAGATCTGTGCCAGCTGCAGCGCACTAGGTGCTCCACTGAGAAGGAAGCAAACAATGATGAAGATCGGGTCGTCGAGAATACTGACAGGCACGTACTTGGCGGTTAAAGCAAGCATAGGTGCCATGAGAAGCGTCGGAATAAGCATGCGGCTAACGAGAGAAGCAATGACAAGCTTCTTCTCAACACTTGGGTCTTCCATCGAGTGCTGGTCCTCCTTGGGCAGAGTGTTACGGGCAAGGTTGGCACCCAAGACGACCAAGATCAGGGGGACAGCGACTTGTCCGCTCTGGTTGACAGCGCGCGTCACGGAGTTGCTGACGAATGTTCCTGGGTCGAAGAAGAGGTGTTGTAGCGGAGGGATAGAGGCGACAAGGATGGCGATCAGCATAGCCCAGAGGGGAGGGTTCATAAAGTCCCAGACGCCCTTGAAGAACCTTGACAAAATATGGCCAATCTTGGCAAGAGGTCGCTGGAGCCATGTGGGAAGAGCATTGAAGACTCTGTTTCCAGCGCGAGTTGTAGAGACGGAAACGGTGCTGGCGGAGCGCTTCAATGCCATGCCAGCTCGCTTTGGCATTCCCTTGATACCCTTGGGAGCATTCTGCTTCTTCTTGTGCGCCTCGAGAACACCATTAAGATGACCGTTGGCATAGCCGTTGCTGCTTCCGCTCATGTCGCCTTGGCCCGGGACAGTTGCGTTGCCGTTGGTGGGTGTGATGAAGTCGGTCTCTGCCTGAGCGTCGCGGTTGAACAGAGAGTCTGAGTCGGACTCGTCGGAGTCAGCGGAAGTAGCGTAGCTGGTGACGTTGCCAGATTCGTAGTCAGAGTGCGAGTCATCGAGAAGACGTTGCGCCTCGTCATCGCTGTACTCTCCGTTCTCGATAGCACTGTTCTTGCCGCCATCTTCGTCTTTGTAGGCGCTGGCCGGCGCTAGGAGCACGTTGAAGCCCCATGTCCATCGCACGAGCTGGCCGAGTTGTTGGAAGATGAGTAGGTAGAGGATACCGCGCGCGCCGACATCGTTGTCGTTGTCGCCTGGAACCTTGTCCCAGTGCAGACCGGACAGTGTCTTGGAGAGGGAGATGACGAGGGAGATTGGAAGCGAGTTTGAGTTTCCGAAGACCTGAGAACGTCAGTTTGTGTTGTTTGCCTGGTTAGGAACATGACATACCGCCATGGCGACCACAAAGTTGGAGGCCCGTTTGTTGAATCTGCATACTTTCGATACGATGAGCGCGGCAAGGTAGGATATAAGTGTCTGTACGATGAAGATTACGGGAATGACGGCCAGATCAGCCAGCTTTTCGGCCGTCAGTTGCGATGCGAGCTTGGTAAAGACTGGATGTGGTTAGCTGAGGTTTGGAGGTTATGAAGAAGCTCGTTCTCGCGTTGTACCCGCAAACAGACCCATGTAGTTCAAAGGTACTCATAGGCTCCCCGTTGCTAATGTAGAGCTCGAGGAGTACCTCATGAATACAGCTTATGAAGGTGTGACTGATACAAACGAGCGTCATGGTTATCGGAGGTAGTCACTTACTAAGGCAGGGTGTAAACAGCTGCGTGTTGAGGTTGGCGAGGAACTTCTGGCTCTCCGCGTCGAATTGGCCCATTCGCGCGACAATGTAGCCAGGCGCGCTGACGCAGACAACCTCCATAACAGCCTCGAAGACGAGCAGGGTGAGGTTGGCGAAGTCGGGATGCGCACTGTGCTTGTTGCTCTTGAAGACATTGAACATGCCATTGTCGCCGTACTCGTACGACTGAGAGGCCATGGCGACGAAATCCGAGGAGTAAGTGGGAGGGCTGCGCAGGCGCAAGGCCTGGGGAGCCGAGAAGAAAGGCATGCCGATGCCAGAGGTGTTGTTGGGAAGGCGCGAGGGCGCGATGGGCACGGAAACACACGACTTATCTTGAAGCGCACCGCGTCTTGGCTGCGGACGCGCTATGGGCGGAGATCGACGTCACAGCCCGCTCCAAGTCTAGCGGAAAGGCAAGTTGAGCCGCGAGCCCTGCAGGAACTGTACGAGGAAGTCTGAATGGGTTAAGGAAGTCGTTTGGAAGAGCGATCGCCCAGCTACACGTCGCAAATGATTCACACACGGCCGTGGTGGGCTAGAGCTTATCGTCACCCAGCGCCTAGATGGGACTCAGGGCCTCTCAGCATCTCCCGCGTCCCTGCGCCTCAGGTCGGCGGGCTGGGCGGCATGCAGCTACATCGAAAACTGGCAGGACATCGGCCACACCGAATGCTGTCTTGACTGATGGGCAATGCATCAACTCACGCAGCATTCGCTAGGTTCCCCATGGCTTGGTCATTACCGCATACTGCTTCTGCGCGCGCAATCCTGCTGGCGAGACTCGGTTCGGGGCTGCTTAACCGCATACAGCTGCAGTCCCTGCTTGCGCATTCCCATGTCTGAGGCCAGGTGAAAGCAGGCTTACAGGCGGCCGGCGCACGCAAAGCAGGAACTGTCCCTAAGCCACCGCACTAGAAATATCGCGGGAGCCCCTTTTGCCAGCTGCATCTCCGTTGTACGCCATGGTGGTTACCGTGTGGCCAGACCCATCATTGTGAAATCATTCCAGATTGCAGCAGCACCAGTAGTAGCGTCGTCTCTGCAGCATCACGTCACAGCTCCAACTTGCACGCTACCAGACAACCCACAACCACGACACCTCCACCAGACTACCAGATCCGCTGAGATCGCCGCCGTCACTCCCTCCGCGGTGTAATCGCAGCCTCTGAACTCACCTCACACCTGCGCCTTTTATTCCTATCTCCCTACCCTCTTCCGCTTCCTCGCCCTAGTACCCCGCCAATATCAGGCCGCGACTTTTATCTGTCTTTCGCCATGGCCTCCAATCCCTCCACCCCCGACACGGAAGTCGACGCCGATACCGTCTTCGATAGTCCCTCGCCCTCGCCTGCACCCTCGAGTCCTACCGCCGATGCCACCCCGCCTGACGAACCCGCTGCCGAGCGCCCTCCTCCCCGAACTGCATCCACGACATCAGCCGCGACACCTAACATGACATCCTCCTCAACACCACTCGGAAACATCAACGCTGCCAGGAATCCCCGTCCTTCGAATCCTCCTACCATCTCCAGCCGAGGCAGCGGTCTCAATGTCTCCCAAGACATCCTTGCCAGGATACAGGCAGTGCATCTCGGCAGAAAGGGCGCTCCGCCGACTGGTCTGCCTGGTAGAGGGCCTGCGCCTCAGAGTCCTGGCCCATCTCCCGACAGCCGTAACCCCATGTCGCCGGGTCCTCACCCAGGAGGTGTACCCAGCAACTTCCGAATGCCTGTGAGACCGCCTGCGACTAACTTCCAATCGGCACCAGCAGTTCCTGGTCGTGGACCACCTGCCAAGCAGTCTATAGCAGAGAAGCGCGGCATGAGGTTCCCAGGCGGACTCCCAGGCGGATTGCCAGGCTCGTCCCCAACTGCAGGCGGTGCTCCTCCCGCCGGCAAGAAGAAGCCCGGATTGACTCTCTCGCAGATGAACGGAGGACCCGAACCTGATGCAGGCGCAGAACCGAAGAAACAAGAAACTCACTTTGACAAATTCTCTCAGTTCGTCGATACAAAAACCGGCAGTCTCAAGTTTGCCGGCAAGGCCGTCCTCAACTCAGACGGTGTGCAATTCGCGAGCGGTACCTCCTTCAACATCTCCCTGGACGAAGTTGATACACTAGACGAGCTTGGCAAGGGAAACTACGGCACAGTATACAAAGTTAGACATAGCAGACCGCGAATGCGGAAGCCAGGGCAGGGTCTAGCGGGTAACAAGGCTGCGCCAGGCTCGCCGTCGCGAAAGGAATTTGGCGAAGAAGCGAGCCCTACCAGTGCGAAGCCAGCTGCGGGGACCGGCATAGTCATGGCAATGAAGGAAGTGAGGCTCGAGTTGGACGACTCAAAGTTCGCTGCTATCATCATGGAACTCGACGTCCTGCATCGCTGCGTTTCACCCTTCATCGTCGACTTTTACGGTGCTTTCTTCCAGGAAGGTGCGGTGTACATCTGTATGGAATTCATGGACGGAGGCTCCATAGACAAACTTTACGCCGACGGTGTGCCCGAGGGCGTCTTGCGCAAGATCACCATGGCCACGACTATGGGTCTGAAGTCACTCAAGGATGATCACAACATCATTCACCGAGACGTGAAGCCTACCAACATTCTCATGAACACCAAGGGTGCGATCAAAATCTGTGATTTTGGTGTCAGTGGAAATCTCGTCGCCAGTATTGCCAAGACCAACATCGGGTGCCAAAGCTACATGGCACCTGAGAGGATATCTTCAGGCGGCATCGCACAAGCAGGCGCCAACCCTGGAGGCGGCACATACAGCGTACAAAGCGACATCTGGAGTTTGGGACTGACAATCATCGAGTGCGCTCTGGGGCGGTACCCGTACCCACCAGAGACGTACAACAACATCTTCAGTCAGCTCAGCGTAAGTTTTCACCTTGTGTTCCCACGTCAACTACTAACTCTCTCTAGGCTATTGTCGATGGTGAGCCTCCGGATCTGCCTGAGAGCGGATACTCTGACGCGGCGCGCAACTTTGTACGCGGCTGCTTGAACAAGATTCCCAACCTTCGGCCAACATATGCCATGCTGCTTCAACATGCATGGCTTGCACCTCTCGCGAAGCCCGACACAATTACAGAAGAAGACGAAGAGGAGGTTGAAGCCGCAGCCGAGGCCGAGGGTGGCGAAGCAGCAGGCGACCAGGGACCTGCTGAGGCGATCGAGCCTGTAGAAGATCAAGAAGTCGCCGACTGGGTCAAGGCTGCCATTGAGAAGAGGAGGAGCGGCAAGATGAAGGGCGTCGAGAAGCCCGCACTGCATGCCGCACCTCTTGATGCAGCGACACAGAGCCCATCACCTAACGGTACAAATGGGCTAGAAGAGGCGGGCTCAGTAGAAGCCGCGGCATAAACCTCTCGAATGGACGAAAATATTTGGCTCATTCACGAGAACATCAGGCCGCGCCAGTAGCAGCCTTATGGGTTTACGGCGTTGTATAGGCGTATTGCATGGGACGATTGTCGTGGAGCATTGAAATCGGGCCATTGAGCGTAGAGGACACATGTACCTAGCATAGCATACACCTTGTCCAACTGGACGAATAACACACTTCAAGTCGCCAACCTGCAGTCATTGGATGTAGTGAGGAATCATATGTGGCTTTACTGTCTGCTTACAGAACCGCGTCTTCGTAGTGGAGGAATTGCTGTCGGCGTTGCATGGTTGGGAGTGACGTAAGCGGAGAGCGCTTTGACACGTGATCGGAACCCCTGCTTAGCCAAGATTGCTCGCGGCGGCCATCTGTCGTGGTGCGGGAAAGAACACAGTGGTCGGAACAACTTCAATAAGTAGCCACGACCTTCTTTCGTACGCCGCCCCCACCTTCTTTGTAATGCCACAGGCCTAGCATCACTTTTCTTCCCTTCTGCTGGAATCGTAGTCGACAAACCCCGCAATCACCTTCAGTCGCTCTCTCGCGTACTCAGACACGTCCGTAAGGACAGACATTCGCCATGTCCGGGACAGATTACAACTACGATGAACAGGTACACTTTGCATGCGCCACAAATGTAAACAAATGCTAACAACCTGCAGGGCCAGTTCTTCCCCTACTTCATCCTTACCGTTACCACTCTCGTCACCGTTCCGACTACAATTTCATTCTTCAGATCAAGCAAAGGTGCGCGCTCCTCGCCACTTCCACGTAGCGCCATACTAATACATCACCAGAGCTCGAGAACACTGGATCGCGGATAGAGTCTGACTTCACCCCCGAACATGCCGATCTCATCCAAGGACAGCGCAAGAAGCAGAAGCGACTCGAGAGGAGGATAAAGCGGGGTCTTCTCATGGTGGGCGGATGGGCGATGAATGCCGCCATGATATACCTCATCAGCACTACTACACGGAGTACGCCTGATATCTGGGATCCCTATGAGGTGCTGGGTGTCTCTACGGTACGACCGCTGCCTCTGTCGCGAGCTTTGGACAGCCTGCTAACTTGCACATCAGGGCGCCGATGAGAGGGCGATCAAGAAGCACTACCGAAAACTGTCCCTCACTATGCACCCCGATAAGGCACGCCCAGACCCCGAGAAGAACATTACCATACAATCCATCAACGACCACTGGGTCGACGTCGTGAAGGCGTTCAAGGCTCTTACCGACGAAGAGATCCGCCGGAACTTCCTCGAATTCGGTCACCCAGATGGCAAGCAAAGTTTCAGCATCGGCATTGCGCTACCTCAATGGCTCGTGACGGAAGGAGCTGGCAAATACGTCCTGCTCATCTATGCGCTCGCCCTCGGTGTCATTCTCCCATACACGGTCGGAAAGTGGTGGTACGGAACACAGAAGCTGACCAAGGATAAAGTCCTGGTAGCCAGCGCTGGCAAGGTTTTCCGCGATTACGACAACGACCAAGGCGAGGTGGGTGTCATACACGCGCTCAGCAGCGGAGAGGAGTTCAACGAAGTTCTCACTGGACACAAAGCGGAGAATGGTCTTTCGAAGCTCGAACAGAAGGTCCTCTCTGAGAACTCTGGATCTCTCATTGCGCAAACACTCACCAAGAAGGACCGACAGAAGCTAGACGATCTGGAGGACAGCCGGCGACGCAAGGTTCTGACTTTGTTGTGGGCATACCTTGGCCGCGTTGAACTGGACGACGAGACTCTGAACGACGAGAAGTTCGAGGTCGCGCCAATCGCACTCCGACTCAATGAAGCTTACACCGCCATCGCTCTCGCATACGGCAACACCAAGGCGATACTATCGGCTTACAGGACCTCTCAGAATCTCATCCAAGCTCTACGACCAGGCGCATCACCGCTTGAGCAGCTGCCACATTTCACACCCGATGTTGCCAGTGCGGCTGAGGCTGCGCGAGCAAAGTCACACTTGACCATCCAAGAGTTCATGCAAATACCCGAAGCTGAACGTAAGGCTCGTGTTGTCAAGTTTGGTCTCCTATCCCAAGAACAATACAGCACAGCCATGACTGTAGCCTCGCGCATTCCAATGTTTCATCTGGAAAAGGCATTCTTCAAGGTCGTTGGTGAGCGTTTTGTCACACCTAGCAGCTTGGTCCAGTTCGTACTCAAGGGTCGTTTCATCCCGACCGCTGCCACCAACGTCCCCGAGGTCAACCCGAAGGACCTACTAGATATCGATCCCGCGGAAGGCGATGTTGCTGCAATCACCGGACGTAAGAACGACCGTTCTGGAGAGAAGCCCATCCAACCGCCTCTAGCATTCGCTCCATACTACGCTCGCGACCACGCGCCAAGATGGCATGTATTCCTTGCAGACAGCAAGCAAGGACGTATTGCAGTACCACCATTCACTTTCTCGACTTTCGACAAGCCCATCCTTGACGAGAGCGGTAACCCCACCTACAATGTACAGACTCTCAAGATGCAGTTCGGCGCACCACCACAGCCTGGCAGCTACACCTTCGTCATGCACATGATCTGTGATAGTTACATCGGCATGGACACCAAGATGGAGGTTACCCTTGTTGTCGAGGATGCCAGTAAAGCGGAAGAGGTAGAAGAGGAAGACGAGATCAGCGAACCAGAAGAGGGTAAGACAATCTTATATCAAGCGTATGTAACAATGCTAACACATCCGCAGATTCATTGGCAGGCCAAATGCACCAAATGAAGACCGGAGCCCCACCAAAGAAGCGGAAACAGATCACCAATGACGACAGCAGCGGCAGTGACACCGAAGGCGACGTCGAATCCGAGAGTGAAACCGACACTGACACCGACTCGGATGATGAGTAGAAACCTCCATCCAGTCTACCAGTAAAATGGTTCTCAATCTCTTTTTGGGGCTATGAATTTTGTGTTACAAGAGACTAGCTGCCTCGCACTATCGAGTTGGCCTCAATTCCTCACTCTTCCTACAGGCTCCCTTCGGAGCTGAGGGGTATTCCTCAGGATTCTCTTTATGTCGTAACACGTGGCGCGGCAAGAAGGCATTAGTAGGCGTTCCGGAGAGGGTTATATACAATGGCGCGCGTTTTGAAAGTTGGAATGAGGGATTCGCTTTCTCGAATTTCGATTGCTGTGAGCGCTTTTGACTGCTATGGAAGATTCCGTTCATTGAAGAGGAAGAACGAGAAGCGCGACTACTACATGGGAATAGGAGAGGATCATTTGGAGTATTGATGCGTGTGTGTAGATATCCAGGTCAGAAATTGACGTTGAGTAACTTTCGACATGATGGCGCCTTCTCCATCTTCATCTTCATCTCCATCTACCCATCCTATCCTGCCTGTGATGAGGAAATTGGCAACTCCGCTAAATATAGACAGGATCAACCAAGAACCTTTTCTCCCGACCAAGCCTGAGCTAAGAACGATCTCCCTGGCCTGTTACCGTCGATCAAGCACGTTAGCCTCAGGAAGACAAGGCATCCGAGAAAAAGACGAACACCTGGCCTGACCTTAATGCATATACGATATCATCGATATGCGTGTCCCTTGTCGGGGATCTGCAACGTGGCTGGTGCGTTCCTCAACTGGTGGGGTTTCAGGTGCGTCGCAGCGTGTGGTGTTCACTCATCACCTCGACAGAGTCGACACCTTCAAACGGGAAGTAGCGATGTGACAGCTATGGCAGAGTCAGGGCAAAATAGTAAGAGTAGTGATATAGGTGATTGTGATTGGCGAGTTAGGGGTGCATATGGGGGTGGTGGTGGTGCAGTGGCATCGACTCGTGGGTATCAACACAAAGGGAAGCGTTTGCTATCGGCATGAACAGTAAGTGAGGAGCATGAACACGAAGGATAGATTTCTTATCGACAAGAAGAGCAAGTATGACGGTAGCTTGGGTATCGCATAGTGGTCTTACGACAACGGTTCGTGTGTACGCGCACAACCACCAAGCATCCTTTCCATCTCCACACGCAGCACAGTCGCACTTGAACGCAGCACAGTCCCAGATCAACGCAGATCGACGTCCCCTTCCCCTGCCCAGCGTAACCGAAAATCACCGAAAATACTGCCTGAGGACGTCGCTAAGGCATGAAGCAGCGACCCCAGCCTTGGCTCCCGATCGGATACCACGGCTCCGCTAACCTAAGGCTCATACAACAAGGCCTCAGGTCGCAAGGCAATCAGGACAAAACAGTCAAGCAAATCTTGGCAACCGTTTTAGTGCACATCATCTGTCTTGGCAAGATACGGGAGTGGAGTGCGCCGGTAGCAAAGTGTGCCAGTGGCGAGTTACTGAGGCACCCAAGGCTACGATGGTACGTGTGTCACATCTCTACGGCAATACAGGGGCGGCAAAGGCAAGTACCGACATATCGATGTGTTCCCTGGGCATTAACGACGTCGTTTTGTCGATGGCAGTGGTTGGATAAAAGCTGAAGGAAGGACGCATGAGTTTACCTTCTCATCCCACACTCACTCTTCTTCCGGCCTTCTTCAGTCCTTCCTTCCTTAATTCCCGCTTTCGATTCTTTTAGCGACTTTGATAGTCTGCTTATTTCCACTTTCTTTGAACCTTTTATACACATACGTCTGTGACGTTTAATCTTTACCTTCTTTATAATCACGATACTACCGTCTTTACCCTTTTAGGACTACTTCATCATCAACATGTCTATCAAGGCTATTGCTACTATCGCGCTTGCGGCTGGTCTCGCTGGTAAGTTCTCCAAACCAAACACTCAATCATATGACGCAACATACTAATCCACCCTCACAGCCGCAAAGCCCATCAACACCCCTGCCAAGCGCCAAATCGGCTTCAACTCCGTCGTCAACGGCTTCAACGGCAACGACGGCGCCTTCAACTTCATCGACGGCTTCAACAACTTCAACCAGCAACAACAAGTAATCCAGATCCAGCAGGAGAACCTCCAGATCATCGACAACGGACGTCAACAAGCCGTCGTCCAGCAAGTGGAGCAAGTCCTCATCGTCGACCAGGTCAACAACGGCTTCAACAACGACCTCAACAACCTCTTCCGCAAGAGCAACTTCCAGAACCAGTTCCGCGATGTCGCCACTGTTACCCTTGTTGTGCAGGAGATCCAGATCGCCATCGACGACGGCCGCGGCAACCAAGTCCAGCAAAACATCTTCGCTCAGTCCGCCGTTGTCGCTAACCGCGGCGCCCGCGAGACACAGACTGTCATGGTCTTCGACAGCCGCACGCTGATCGCCCAGGACATTCTCGGCGGCGACGCCTTCGGCAAGCTCGGTGGCTTCGGCGGTATCGCAGGCGCGACTGGCGCGTTGGACGGCGCAATGCCCACCAAGACAGCTGGTATCCAGCTCTTCGGTGCGAAGCCCACTTGGTCGGCTGTTGCCGAGGACCCAGCTGCGACTCTCGGTGCTATCTGGCAGGGTGCTCTCCAGGACCTCCAAGATGCGCAGAACGACGAAGCGGACAACAAGCTCAACGAACAGATTGCTGCTGAGGAGTTGAAGGCGCTTCTCGAGGGTCAAGACGGCCAGGACGACAACAAGGATGACGAGGACAACGCCGACGACAAGGCCGCTGAGGAGGAAGCCAAGAAGGCGGAAGAGGAGGCTAAGAAGCAAGAGGAAGAGCAGAAGAAGGCTGAGGAGGAAGCTGCCAAGGCCGACGCTGAGGAGGCTAAGAAGCAGGAAGAGGAGCAGAAGAAGGCTGATGAGGCTGCTAAGCAGGAGGCTGAGCAGGAGAAGAAGGCTGAGGAGGAGGCCGCGAAGAAGGAGGCTGAAGATGCGAAGAAGGCAGAGGAAGAGGCTGCTAAGAAGGATGCCGAGGAGCAGAAGAAGGCGGACGAGGAGGCTAAGGCTCAGGATGAAGCGGACAAGAAGGCTGAGGAGGAGGCGAAGAAAGCTGAAGAAGCCAAGGCTGCTGAGGAAAAGAAGGCAGAGTAAGATACTCTAGAGTGATGGCTCGCGCTCTCTGCAGCAGAGCGACGATGCGCGGAATATGTATACCCTGAGAGGCTTTTGTTAGTTGCTCTCTTACCTACCTAGGTAGTTCAAGTGCTGCGTTTGCAGGACCGGTATCAGCGAGACTGGACCGCGAAAATTGGTTACGAAATTGAATGAATAAATTTCCTTCTTTCACTACATGGCGCACTAGTCTAAATGCATTTACGGTGACGGGATGAGCTCGTGTTGATGTACTCACCTTCAATAATAGTGAAATGTCAATTTCTGCTGATTGTGACGACTTTTATCGGGTTATCTCTCCACACTATGGGCTTCGCATTCTCTCCCGATGTTAAATTATTAGGCATCGAGACTACAAACATGCCATCGCCTCCTGTATTACTGCGCCTCTACTGCAACAAGACTCGGCTACTGATCGGAAGCATACTGCTTTTCATCTGCCTGCATATATTGTTTGGTTGCTCAATCTTCAACCTTGTCCCATCGGGTACACCTGCTACCCCAAATCTCGCCAACGCTATACCCGAATCCATACCCTGGACTCCTAAAAGATTGCAAGCAGACCTGCGCATCTCAAAAGCGACCATATTATACAACTTCAGGCAACATGATAGAGACAATCTCGCCCTCGACGAACTCCACACCCAAAACTTCAGATACACAAGCCACATTCTCCAAACACCTATAGTGCGAGGCGCTCTGAACAAGTTCCTCTACCTCCAGTCTCTCATCATCACCGAACTTCAAAAACCAATCGAAGATCAAAAAGAATGGATACTCTACCACGACCCTACCGTCATCCTCGCAAATCAACACATACCACTCCACCACTTCCTCCCACCCATCACGGATGTCGAAACATTCAAGACCCTGTCTATCATTGCTACGAAATCCGAAAGTGAAGAACTAAGTGCCGCGGTCTTCTTCATTCGGGTTAGCGGCGGCTCACTGCGTATCTTGACTGAAGCCATGGAGATGATATACAACTTGCCAGACAACGGAGATGAAAACGAGGAATTTAATGTGGCAGCGACAGTCCTCCAAACTATCCTATCCCGCCCCCACCACCTCGAACACGCCATCTATCAACCCGCTGAATGGTATAATAGTACCTCGTCTCTCTTCTACCAGCCCTACTATCTAACGCTGGCGCATCGTCTCCTCCCCGTCCACTACACCCAAACTATACCAGGTGAAAAAGAAGGAAGCAGTCTGATGTTCCCTGATGCAGACACGGTACACCGTTTTTGGCACGTTGTGCGTGAAGCGCGGCGCGTGTTGAACGAAGCGAAGGAAAAGGGCCATACGAGTGAACAGGGAGAGTGGTGGGAGATGGTAGCGGAGGTGAAGGAATGGGTTGAGGGTAGGGCTTGGGACACGGAGGAGTTGGAAAGAAGGGTAAGGGTCCTGAGGGAGGGGTTGGATATTGGCTGATCTCTTACAATTGAGCATGAATCTGGTGACAGTAGGTTCACGGTGCGGTGACCATGTCATGAGTTATTTTGCGGGTTGTCTCGATCGGCCTGCTGTTTTGAGACGGAGGCAGTTGGAAGGATTCCGCGGCCGGGATGAATGCTTCTAATCTGAGCACATGGATTTTACTGAGCTTGGGGGAAATGACGACGTAGGGCGCAGGCCAAGTCGGACGACTCTCCTCCGGACGGTTCTCCTCTTCCAATCATGTATGATGGTTGAACTGGGCGTCTCGGGTAGCACGGCTTGATGTCGAGTAAGCGAGGTTTTATCCCCGGACTGCATGCTCGACATCTCTTCATATAGTAACATATCGCGTGCCCACAGTTCGAGATGTAGAGGACTCCTCTATACTCACTGCTCACCATGCCGCCATCACCAGAAATAATACCAGTGCAAGACACCGCACCACCAATTAACCCATCCAAAAAGACCACAGCACCCAAGACCAACCAGCCAACTCCAAACAACGCAGCAGAGCCCTACTCCGCCTTCCCGCAATCCACCCGCACCTACCTAACCTACATCCTCGGCATAATCCAACTAATCTCCACCCTAACAACAACAATCTACTTCCCGCTCATCCCCACCCTCAGCACCCACTTCTCCGTCTCCATCCAAGCCATCAACTTAACCGTAACCGTTTACGCAATCTGCCAAGCCATATCCCCGGGTATATTCGGTTCACTGGCAGATTCCTATGGCCGCCGACCCGTACTACTCGGTCTCGTTACTATGTACACGCTAGCGAGTCTGGGTCTCGCGTTGAACAAGAACAATTATCCGGTGTTGATTACGCTGCGAGCGTTTCAGAGTATAGGTGGTTCGGCGACGGTGCCGATAGCGTATGGGATTGTGGCTGATGTTGCTGTGGTGTCGGAAAGAGGGGGGATGTTGGGACCGATGTTGTCGACTTGTAATGGGATTTCGGCGTTTGGACCGGTTATTGGTGGGGCGTTGGCGATGAAGTCGACGGGGCATATGGGCGTCTTCATGGCGCTGTTGGGGATTGCGGTTTTGTGTCTTCTTCTCGTGGGGTTTGTGCTGCCGGAGACGTCGAGGGGGATTGTGGGAATGGAGGGAGGCCTGCGACGGGGGTTTGGCGGACTTGGATATCGCTTCTCGGACGGAAGAGTAGCGATCAGGCGGTGTCCACTGTTACGGAGCGAAATGCGATGCCCAAGCCTTCCCAGACACTCTCGAGAATCTTCGACTCGATACGCATGATCCGTCATCCGGACGCTGCCGTGATTCTCTGGATGGTCGCTTCGTCCTACGGAATCTACTATACCTTCCAAGTGGCCCATTCCGTCATCTTCAAAGACCTATACAACTACAACGAGCTACAAATCGGACTAAGCTTCCTACCTGCGCTGGCTGGCATGACAATCGGCGGGACGATAGCCGGCAAACTCATGGACATAAACTACGCGCACCACGCGCGTCAAGCCGAGATTGTCGACCCAGCGAACATTCTGGACTTCCCAATCGAACGCGCTCGATTCAGGAATATGGTTCCATTGATTCTAATCGAGACGGCACTGGTGATAGGCTATGGATGGACGGTGCAACAACACACTCACCCTGCCGTCCCTCTTGTACTGGAATTCTTCGTTTCCGCACTGGCTACGCTGCTGAGTCATACTGCGAATGCGCTGCTCGTGGATGTGTTTCCTGAAGTACCGAGCACGGCGTACGCGTCGGGTCAGCTTGCGCGAGGGGCGTTTAGTGCTGCGTCTGCTGCTATCATTGATCCTCTGGTGCGCGCTGTGGGTCGCGGGTGGTACTTTACCATCTTCGCGGCGTTTACCGAGACGGGCTGTTTAACGTGTGTGACTTTGAGTCGGTGGGCTGGTATGAAGTGGCGGCGGAAGAGGTATTTGAGAGCGAGTCGCGAGTCTGGAGAGAGCGCGAGTAACCAGGGAGTTTGAGACTGGTTCCCGCCCGCTGGCAACTACGATCATCAGGATCATCATCCCGGATTTTGATCGAGCTCTGGAGTCAGAGAACTTGTCGTGTTACTTTTTTCGACGCGCCTTTGAAACTCGGGTGGCTGGCATCGCGTCTGAGGTTGGCGTTCAGGCATCACGCTAGCCGCTTGCGGCTGACATCGAACGCGCCTGACCATCTTATCACAGTCTACACCATCACTCCAGAAGAAAGTATAGATTACCAAGCCAGCCATCAATTTTTCAAAGTCGCATAACTATTTGGCCATACTCTGGAAGATCGGTCCCATATTCTCCTGCCAGGTATCCACAATCTTATTCGCAGGACCCGCAGCGATCATCTCATCTCCCTTCTTCCACTTCCCTATCGTCTCCTCCGTAAACTCGTCTACACTCAACGCAGCTTCGTTCTTCTCCTTCTTGTTATCATCTGGATCCTTCCTTTCACGATGCAAATCCGTCGCTACTGTCGGCGGCGCAATCTCAATGACCTTGACTTTGGTATCCTTTAACTGAGCGCGTAGATTCATTGACCAGAAGTGCAGCCATGCTTTGGTACCGCAGTATACGGGATTGACGAGGGAGAACGGAACGAAGCCGAGGACGGAGGATACGTTGACGATGAGTGCCATTGGCTTGGATTTGAAGTGTGAGAGCAGGTGCAATGTAAGGTGCATGGGCCCACGTTGGTTGATGTCGATCTCTTGATCGGCCTTGCTTCCAAATTCTTCTGGATCCATTTCGTTGACATCGAGCGGTCGCTGTACTCCCGCATTGTTGACGAGGCAGTCGAGGTCCGGATGTTCGGTAATCAGCTTCTTGATGAATGCTGGGATGGATTTGACATCTCCAGTGTCAAGCACGTAGTAAGCTGCTGCGCCGATTTCTTTCGCGGCTTCTTGGAGTTTTGACTCTGTGCGGCCGGCAATGATGACTTTCTTCCCGTCTTTTATGAATTGTTGCGCAAGGGCCTTTCCGATGCCGCCACCTCCGCCGGTCACGAGGGCGGTCTTGAAGTCGTAGTTTGTGGACATGTTGATTTGAATCCGAGGTTTCTCAAAGACGAATGAAACTTACAAGTGTAGGATGGTACAGCTCTTACAAATTGACTGGCTCAAGGCCATAGCGCCGGTGACGTACACCTACGTCGCCGTCGCTGATGATGTATGTACGTCATGACCCCATTTCAATACTAGAATTTGCTCCAGGGCGCAGCTTGTCGGCGACTACGCCGGTGCGACAGAATACTTCTAAAAGTCGAGGTTTGATCAGGGCAAAATCAACCGTGCCACCTGGGCACAGCGATTTACTCAAGGTAGCTAACTAATCGTGTGTATAATCCAACCACTGTCAACGTTTTCGTTTACCAAGCATGACCAAGGACCCACACTCCTTGCGCTGTGGACGCACGATGGAAGGAGCGCAGCCGCACCCGGGACGGCTGCATCCACACCCACATCTTCAACTCCTCTTCAACCTCACCCACCTGACAAACGTCTGACAAACCCAAAACGTTTTTGCGCTTACCTTCAGGCCCACACCGAGATGCGCGAATCACACACTCAGGAAGCCGTTCCATGCGTCATACGGTCCAAATCGGCTTGGCGTGATGTGGGGTAGCCACGCACCAGATCGCGTCGACAACGCCGGGATGTGGGCTGTGCGACACGCCGAACAGCATTGCCGTAGTGTGAGATTGCTAGGGTGCGCGGGACGGAGCGTTTGCAAGGCCGTCTTATATTAGATGGAAGCCACATTCGTGCTGTGTACAGCCAATCTTGCGTCGAAAGCAACCTTTGAGCTAGGTATATACACGCGAACAACCAACTCTTAGCGACAACGGCAAAGAGACTACAAGATGACGGTTCCAGAGACCCCAGAGTCGAAGTGCGATGTGTTAGTCTGTCGATATCGAGCAATGCGAACATGAAGCTAATGAGTCCAAAGTCTTATTGTTGGTGCTGGACCAGCAGGGTAATGTTCACCACAACAATGGGCATTGTTCGAAACTGACCGAGTCTTAGGCTGATGCTCTCGGCTTGGATGGCAAGATGTGGCATCAATGCTCGCGTTGTCGATAAGCGTGGCACAAAGATCTACTCGGGACAGGCAGATGGTTTACAGCTTCGCAGCCTGGAGATCTTTGATAGCTTTGGTTTCGCTGATCGAGCTTGGAAGGAAGCAAATCACTTGATAGAGGTATGCACATCAATCGATTGTCGTTTGAGTAAACCTTGCTAACCAATCATCAGTTTTGCATGTGGGTATGTTGTCACACTCGATAAACCCACCACCATCCCTAACACTCGTAGAATCCCGGCGAAGATGGTGTGATACGCCGTTCAGACGGAGTTCCAGATACACCAGCAGGTCTCTCACGATTCAAGGAGATCGTTCTCCACCAGGGACGGATTGAGAGGTTCTTCCTCGATCACATCAAGAAGCACTCCAAGGATACGCTACGCGTCGAGCGCGCAGTGCTACCGGAGTCACTACATATCGCCGAGGATCGAGTTGATGACCACTCGCCCGACAACTATCCTGTTACAGTCCAGCTCCGATATCTCACGGAAGACGAGGCCAAACCAGCGCAAAGCAAAGGGTCTGGAGTCAATGATGGTCTGTTCAGGAGCAATCTGGCAGAAGACGACACTGAAGACCTCATTGCCAACAGCCAGCAGAAGCAAGGTAGTACTGAGACTGTAAAGGCAAAGTACGTCGTAGGCTGCGACGGCGCTCACAGCTGGACGCGAAAGCAACTAGGATTCGAGCTTGAAGGCGAGCCCACCGATCACATCTGGGGCGTCTTGGACATTATCCCCATCACAGACTTTCCGGATGTTCGCAAACGCTGCGCTATCCACAGCGCGTCTTCCGGGTCAATGATGATCATCCCACGAGAGAACAAAATCGCCCGCCTCTACATCCAGCTCACAGAGATCAAGCCCGACGCCAGCGGCCGAGCAGACAGGTCGAAGATTACCCCTGAAACCATTATCACAGCAGCACAAAAGATCATGGCGCCGTACAAACTGACGTACGAATACTGTGACTGGTGGACGGCATATCAGATCGGCCAGCGAGTCGGCAAAAACTTCGATCACAAGAGCCGTGTCTTCCTCGCTGGTGACGCTGTGCATACGCACTCACCGAAAGCTGGTCAGGGTATGAATGTCTCGATGCAGGATGGGTACAACCTAGGCTGGAAGTTAGGTCTGGTCGTGAAGGGCATCGCGCATCCCTCTATCCTAAAGACATATCAGTCAGAGCGAAGACGTATCGCGCAAGACCTCATCGCGTTCGACCACAAGTTCTCCCGGCTGTTTTCCGGTCGACCAGCCAAGGACGTCATGGACGAAGAAGGCGTCAGTATGGATGAGTTTAAGAACGCTTTCCTCAAGGGTACGTCACGTCAAACCCAGTGCCATCTACTAAGCCCATCAACTAACCCATCCTAGGCCAACTCTTCGCAACCGGCCTCTCAGTCGACTACGGCACCAGCATGCTAATCGGCAAACCGGGCTCCGCCGCCGACCAAGGCGACGGCACAGATGTCTCCTCCTCGTCCCCCGTCATCGGCAAGCAAGAGCTGTCCTCAGAGATCAAACTCGGCATGCGTTTCCCCAGTCACCAAGTCATCAACCAAGCCGACGGCCGCGCGTGGGAGTTCCAGCAGAAGCTCAAATCCGACGGTCGTTTCCGCATCATCGTCTTCGCTGGTAACGTTGCAAACGCTCCGCAGAGCGCCCGTTTGAAGACCTTCTGCCAGGCCCTCGAGTCGTCATCGGTATTAGCACCGCATCTCGGTAAGAATATCGAGGTGCTTACTTTACACTCGTCCAAGTGGAAGGAGGTGGAGCTGCTGCGCGATCTCCCGGATATCCTACATCCGTTCGATGCGAAGACAGGTTGGGATTACGACTCCGTGTATGCGGATGACGCGAATCCGTTTGAGGGCTTTGGCGATGCGTATAAGGGGTATGGTGTTGATAGGGAGAGGGGGTGTGTTATTGTTGCGCGGCCGGATCAGTATGTTGGGTATATTGACGAGGTTGATGGGGAGGGGTGTAAGGGCGTTGAGGGGTACTTCAAGGGGATATTCAAGCTGTAGTCGGCTAGTCGGGCGATGCGCAATCGCGAAAGAAATTACCTTGCACGTGCTTGCTCCAAGACATCATGAGGCATAAGGAATGTGCTCACTTCGAAAGCTGGCCTTCCAGCTCAGCTATTCACTTGATGATCGCATCAATAAATCTGAACCAAGAGGGCACACAGACATGAAAGACTCGCATTAAACTTCAGTACTGGATGTTAATCAAGAATCAAAAGCCACCTCGCCTGAACTTTTGATGTCTGCATGTATCAAGTGATGAACCCTTTTCTTCCTTCCGCAAAACCATAGTTGTAGAGTGATAGTCGATTGTAAGACGCAGTCGTTGATCAAATCGCTGGAGCAGTCTTCAGTCTCTCAGGGTTGGAGACTAGGATGCTGGTTAGCACTCCTCGCAACAGTGGGAAGCAGTGACGTACCTTCTTCTGCTTACTTGTAGGCCGGATGTGTCTTCTTGTAGCAAGGCTTGTTGAGAGCGACATGCGCATGATACTTGCAACCGATGTCTCTGAAGAACTCCTTGTTATCTTCAGCCGCGACGTTTCTGTGCCTCATATTTGACCCCATATACTTTGCGAGATCTAAGACGAACTTAGGAGGGAATTTGTCGTCTTCCATGTTTTCGAAATCGTCATCATACCAAAAGTGAGCGACGCCATCAACGGCAAACTGTCGATGCGCTGGAATTGTATCACAGATCTCATATACCGCGAGAGGTACATGAAGCATGATCATATCTTCGGATACCATCTTCTCTAGAATCCAATCGATACAGGCGTCCTGGAAACCACAGTCCCGTATGGCGTGGCCAAGCGTGTAGCACTCATTCCACTTACCACACTCGTCGTCCTTGATGTTACGAGAATCATCCTTAATGAGAGAATTGACAAGGTCATCTTCCTCGGTGATGTAGAAGTAGCCGGTTTCAAGCCAACCAAGGTAAATTTCAAAAGCTCGGGGTTCAACGTCTGGCAGTTTCACTTCTTTTGGACCATTGATCTTGAGCGACGTTCCCAAGGTCTTCTTGAAGAACTCGGAGCTAGTCAGAAGAGTACTCTTATCGATGGTGAATACATCTTCCTCGTGTCCGACGAGGACTGTGATCGTCTTGTGTAGGCGGCTATAATTGATCAGTCAAGTATCTCGATGCTAAACTAGCTCATACTAACCCGGGCCTGTCGGCCATGGCCCGCCTCAACTTCTTCGGATCAGGGAGCTTTTCTGACTGGTCGCTTCCTCGCTTTCGGGAGTTCGTGTTGCTTGTCATCGTGAGCTTTGATGACGAACGATTCAGCGTCGAGAGTGAGTTGTGGTGGAAGTTAGTGTCTAAAGGTATCTAGGTAGAGGGAGCGTCTTATATGATGGCAGACTAGCTCCAAATCAACAGGTAAAGGCAGCGAAGATACGATTAGGTAAAGGTGCTTGCTATCGCAACTTCGTTTGAGGTATATAGTGAGCGTTTATCACAGTGGTATGGATGTATAGCAGTCAGCATATGAGAAAGGCAAAGATTCAGCAGAGCTATTTTGAACTATACTAATCGTACTGGCTGACAGCTACATGGGTGTAAAGGCCAGTACATGACAGGCCTTGACCTCAATGTATGCGGCAAAAGGAACTCGATCCACCCAAACCACAGGCGTTGACGCGGTTCAATCGCAACTTCCTGTCGTCTCACGATCGCCGAACACTGCGTCTTACGGTGCAACTGTCGATACGAGTTAGCATAACGGAAGTAGATAAGTGGAAGGAAGCTCATAGACTCTGGATGTCATCGTCTAGCACCAGAGAGGTATACTGTAGCCTGAAGGTATCCAACGCATTTTACGCCGACAAAGGTCAACGAAAACCATTGCGTATACCTCCAGGCTTCAGCTTCCTTCGCTGTAACTTGGGGGATTGAGCTCCGTAAATTTGACTTACCATCAGTGGAGCTCGCGCAGACCATGAATGGAGGCACTCAGAAGCGGAAGGCAGGCTTGGTCCTGTAGCAAGGCTTATCTCCGTGGTCGTGGTATTTGCATTCCTCGCCAATCTTGAACCACGCTTCCGCAGTCTTAGTCTTGATGCCCAGGTGAAGGTTCGGCCCAATAGCCTTCAAGGCATCTTCCAGAAACTGCGGTGGATGTCCCTTGTGGACGTTGAACCCCTCCCGGCCCCAAAGATTGACGAAGATGTCGACTGCAAATGCCCGATGAGTTGAGGAACTTATCGAGTACGGGTAGATATAGCTGGCAAGTGATGCTGGATACACTGGCACAACCGAGATGAAGTCGATCATGGCGTCGATCAGAGCGTCCTTGAAGTCGTTATCTCGAATATAGTCTCCAAGAGCGTAGAGATCCCTCCATGTTGCGAATTCGGCGCGATCTGTCAGCTTTGGCCTGGGTTTGCCATCCATATCCTCTTCTGCCATGTAGATTCTGCCAGTATAGAGGAATTTGAGCCACAGACCGAAGATAGCTGGCTTATAGTGCGGAATATGAACGGCAGCCTCTTGCCCCTCTTTCCACTCTGTCTTGAGCGCGGAGTCAAATAAGCCCGAACTTGCGCGAAGTAGCGTTTCGTGAATGTAAAATTCCTGCTTCCCGTGCATGTCACTGCCGACACGCACAACGATGGGTTTCGATTGAAGACTACCATAGTTAGTAGATAGCATCGAGTATTCAATGGCTCTGAGTACCTAGGCCCATCATCGACCGAGCAGCGCACTCTCTTTCGAGGCGGCTCCGTTGTCGCGGATTTGCCGACCATGGTGTTCTTGTCTGAAGTGGGTGTTTTGCTAGCGAGATGGTGGAGGGGGAGCGTTTGCGACTGAGATATCAAATTCGCGTCGCTAACCAGCGTGGGCTCGCTAAGCACGGGCTGATGAGAGGTGAAAGGGAGATTTTAGTCAAGCGGTGAGTTACCGAATCGGTCAAAGTGAGCGTGAGACCGAGCAATGGAGGCGGCACGTCAGAGTGTACCCTGATGAATACATTGTCGCGTATCTAGCAGAACTTCCAGGTTACGAGTCCATGTATACGTCAAAGGGATCTTTTGGCCTGACATATAACCAAGAGATGATCTGGCCGACCAGCATTGCACACGTGCTAAGAGGCAGAGTTCAGCCTTCCTACTCTACAACACCCTCCACCACCATGATCATGATTAGGTATTTAAACACCACTCCCACTCCCAATACCTGTCCCTCCCCATCCTGAGGTTTCCCTTCCCACCACCACCATGACACTTCCTAACCCCATATCCCTTCAAACTGTCTCCATCCCCATACTTCCGCCTATCAAAGCCCTTCTAACACTCCCAGGATATGCCTGACAAACTAACCCGGATTTCCTACCCCCTCTTCACTTCTCTCTACCTATTCGACACTTCAACGAACACATCCACGGCCAGCACACTATGCTTCTACTGTCAATGTGGAAAAGAATGAACATCTTCAGCGAGCTGGAGTGGGTATATCTCGCGGTCGAGACAAGTTTCGATTAGGACGTCGATGAGGACGTCGGCGGAGGAGTGGAAGGCGAGGAAGCAGCATAAGGCGTGGCAGCGGGACCAGCCTTATGATTAGATTCTATGCCGCCGCAATCCGAATACGTGATATCAGTTAGTGTGGTAGTGAAGATTGAACCCATATGCAGCCATTTGATCTAGTTGACGAACATTTCCGCCCATCTTTTCACGAGTGTGACGTTGGCGAAGTCGTCACAGCGGGTTTCTTCGTTTCGGGGTTTCCAGAGCGGCGGAGAAGAAGGACGAGATGTGGCGTAATAAAGCTTTGTAGGCGAAGGAAGTCCGAATAGTTGTGTTGACGATATTTTCGATTGGTGGTTGTTGTGCTGTTGAAGTATGCCAGTTAGAAAGGCCATCGATGATAAAGGGCCCTATCTAATCCTTCGTCTGTAAAGTAACATTAATGTAAGCAAGGTAGATCTCGAGACGACAGAGTTGTAGTCCCACAATTCACCCCTTATCATGTATGACTTTTGGCTGTAAAAAGACATTTGGCCCCTCGATGCTTACTGTGGCTGCAGGATACCCGCCGAGGTGTCAGAGTATAAGGACCCAACAACGTCGCCCCAGCGAGACCGCAGAACCGCCTCCTTCAACCTCTTTTTCGAGATTTACAAGGTTATTGTCTTCGCGACCTGTTGAAAATGGCATCGCTTCCGTATTCTGGTTTGGAGGTCGCTTCCACTTCAGATCCGGAATTCGCTGGTAGTACTGACCAGGATACGCACAAGTACCCGCGATACGCTGGGGCCTTTACAGACACAGACAAGATCCCATATCAAAACATCACATCTGTGCATGAGGAGCCGACCGCACGAACGATATGTGGCCTGCGGAAGAAAACGTTCTGGATCGGTGTGGTTGCCGCCATCATCGTTGTTGGCAGTGCCGCGGGCGGTGGAGTGGGCGGATCGCTTGCGACAATCAAATCCAGCTCTACCAGCTCTATCAGCAGTACCAAGACACCCGAGACCAGCACACTGAAATCGACTTCAACAACAACACCACCACCACCACCACCACCACCACCCACATCAACAACTCAGACCGTCAGCACGACCACCATCCTCGGCCCAGCATACAGCCCCCAACCCACACTCCTCCGCGACTGCCCCTCCGCGAACAACACCGTCCGCACCGTAACCTACGGCAGCGCATCCTACAGCTTCCGCAAACTCTGCAACGGGAGCTACCTCAACATCCGCGGTGTGACTGCTCACGTACAAGGCATAGTGAAGAGTCTCGACGAATGCATCGACAGATGCGTGCAGCATAACCAGGACAACCGCGCCGATATCCAGGCCGGTAAAGACCCTCTTTGCAATACCGTGTGTTGGCGCAACACTTTCGATGCGAGTAATGACTGGGAAGGGGGCCATTGTTTTGGGTTTACGACGAGGAATGTTACGGTGGAGGGGCAGTCGGTTTTTAATGCTGCGGAGGGCGATGCGAGATGCGATAGTGCGGCTTTGATTAACCAGGAGTTTTAGGGGGTGTTTGTTGGGAAGGGGGAGGGGAGATGGTGCTGGTTGAGCGTTGTGGAGGCTGGCTAAGGAGTACCTTGAATGATGAACGCGGTATACTGTTTATTCTGGCAGTCCTAACGTAAACGCAACTCCATGCCATAAAAACCCCGCGACAATAAATCCGAAAAGAACATATTGGACCATTCCAGCGCCGGAGCAAACCGGATAATTGGACCATCGAACTCGCACGGACAGAGGCGAAACTGCACGACGTGGTCATCGAAAAGGCCGAAAGCATACGCTAGGTTGATGGAATAGTGAGAAGACAAGAGTAGATTTACCAGCTAGACAACCAAGAAAGATAAATCGGGTATACGCGCCGACATTACATACATCGCTTGTTCATGAACGCCGTTGTTGCGCCGCCTGTAATGACGGCTTCGCGTGTCGGGGGAGAGAGACCAAAAGGAAAGACCGTGTAACCAGACCAGAACCAAGGTATATACAAGAAGCGAAGAAGCGAGAAGGTGCCGGGACGACAAGAAAACCGACTGTAGGTGTGATATGATCTCCTTAGATCCCACCCATATCCACCTCTTTGCTCAAAAAGTCCGCCTCTTCGAAATCACTTCCACTACCTGCGCCGACTCTTCCTTCCATGTGCGCCGCGTTCTCAAAATCCATATCAATATCATCGTCACTAATCGTCCGTTGCACTGTCCGTCTCGACTTGGGCAGCGCGACGCGACGCGGTGGCGGCTGCATATTGAGTCCCTGAGGTGGCGTTTCACTCAGCGGGCTAACGGGCACTTCGTCGATTTCGACGCCCATGCCCATTCCCCTTGTCGACGATGATGAGCCGAAGAAGAATGTCGTGTCTAATGTCCTGACTTCATCTTCGTCCTGCCATGAGCGTTTCGAGGGGTTGTGTGGGCGCTGCGAGGTCGTTGAGTATCCGCTATCTGTGGAGGCTTTGGAGGAGAAGGGCTGAGTAAAGGTCTCGGCGGGGAGGGGGAAGTAGTTTGGAGGTGGTGGCGTGCCGTTCGCGGCGTAGAGATGTGGGTTGGTTGTTGGTTGTTCTGCGAAGCCGCCGATTTTGTTCAGGCCGCAGAAAGGCAGGAGTTCGCGCTGGTGCAGGACTTCTTCTGATACAGGCTCTCGGGGTGGTTTGACGGCTAGGGTGGGCCGCGACATGGTGGTTTGGATGGATGGGAGGCCGGATGTCTTGTGGATCTTGTAGCCTTCCGGCACGCTCTTTCGCACTCTCATGCCGACGCTGAGGAGGTCTGCTTGCACTTGGCCGGGGACGTCAGGAGCGAGTTTCTCTCTGTGCTGGTGCTGGTGTTGCCTCGTGTTTTGGTGTCGCGGTCGGGTAATCGGATCTAGGCCCCGCAGATCGTCGGTATCCTCGAAATCGTCCCGCACCTCGAAATAGCTTGTGATGCTGGGTTGGAACTTTCTCTTGCTGCGGTGTTCGTCGGTCGGCGTATGGCGAGCTTGCATAGCGGAGTGCAATTGTGTGGATGTGTGTGTGAAGGGGGAAGGAGCGGTCGGAAGGCGCGGTCAGGCAGGATTATGCGGTGTCGCTGAGGTGGAGAGGGGATCTTTCTGATGCCGCTTCGATGCACGCTCGAGCCCTTGGGGGCTGAAGATGGACAGGGTTCCGGGATGACAGGACGGGTGATCAATTTAGCTGCTTAACGAGGAACGGCGGGTAGATTTCGCTTTCCGAGTCACGCTCCGGTCGGAGTGCAAGAGGGAGAGAAAGAAGCAAATGCGACAACCCAAGTTCGCTCGAGGGCCTGGCCGGATGACGGCAGTTGATGCAATGAGGAGTCGCGCGCTGATCAGCGGTCGTGACGCGACTGGACGGCCGAACTGGAACCGCGAACCAAACGATGATCGTTGACCGGCTTATTCACGCCTTCCCCACTGCGGTTCGCTCCCTATCTAACCTGTCAATTGTCGGAGATGCGAGGTCGTCTCAACGCTGCCCTGAAACCGCTACGTGCAATGTCTCATGAACAAAGTCTGGATGGTACAAAGACAATTGCTTGTCGCGCGCGCTGCCGTGCCGTTGCTCTGCGCGACAACTCCTCCGAGGCTGCTTGCTGGCCCGTCCAACTTTCCAGACGATCCATGTCCAGCAAACGCACGCTTTTCACCCAGAAACACAAAAGCGCCATGCAGCGGTTCAGCATGATTGCTTCCCTTGTTCCCGCTCACGCACGCTTACGCATCCTGTGCTCAGCTCCAGGGTGATCGTCCATTGGACTTGTCGATCTGATCTGGGCCCAGTCCCCCGCAATATCGCTGCACAATGCTTCATTCCAATGCGAAGTGTAAAGAAGATGCGATTGAACGCAAAAGAGGCCTTCATTTGCCTAATAGTACATTGAAAGGAAGACCCTTGTTCAAAGTCACATACCAACGACCTATGACGCCAATACACCGGTACGCCTTCCCCCTTTGGACACGCTTGCTGACAGAGGTCCATAACCCAAATGCATCAAATCTCTCGACATAATACGCGCCTCCAAGCGCGTGCGTGTCTCGTTATCATCTCTTCTCGAATTAACATCGCCCTTGGGATGTGCCTAGTTGTTCACGGGAATGTTGCCCATCTCAACTTCCTTCCTCTGCTGCCTCGCTGCCCACTTGTCCGCCATCCAGGTAATCATTGTGACAGCCATGCTTGCGCCCACAAGCAGGAACACGATCAGGGTTCCGTATAGCGCAAACTTGCTTGCCCCACAAAGGGTCTTGAAGTCGCTGTTGCCCATGCCAGCAGGCATGGCAATGTCAGCAGGCAGATCCTGATCAAGCGGTTGAGAGCTCTGCATCTTGCAGGTCCAGGTCTGGATGGTATCGACTTCTGGCGCGTTGTTGTTGAGCATGTGGGCCCAGATGGTGGTGATCAGGGTGAGGAGAAGAGTAGGAAGGAGGGTAGCGAGGGACAGAAGAGCCCGCAGGGTGTATTTCTGACGAAGCGCAAGCTGATGTTTGTTAGAACGATGTTCTTTTGCATGAGATTCATCGACGGCCGCATACCTGAGGGAGAAACGATGCGATCAAGAATGCGCCACAGAGAACCAGAGTCACGACAGACGAAGCAATGAGCGCCTTGGTCCCCTGCACGTCGAAGTGCTGAGGCCACATCGGTGCCCACCAAGGGTTTGTGAGATGTTGCCTGTTGAAGACATCGAGGGTGTGTGCCGAAGTGCCAAGGATGCAGATGCTGAAGACGACGACAAGGCCGGTGATGATGGCCTGAGCCAAGTGGAAAGGAGCGGGGTTGATCTTCATCGTGATGATAGTCGTTGGTCTCGAATTTGCTTTTTATATTTCAAAAACGTGGAGCGTAGGATGGTATAAAGATCGGATTGATTACTAGGCGTCAACCAGTGCGCACCTTTCTTTCTCGGAATGAAGGACGAATGAACGAGAGAACGAAATAACAAGCAAGCAACAGAAAGAGGCCTGATATAAGCTAAGGCTCCGAGTCGATCTTCTTTGCCTGGGATGGGGATAGAAAACAACTCTGGGGGTGGCACATGCCTTTAAAACGATCTCGGTCGCAATGGGGGTTTCACGCCTACAGAACACATCGTGCAACCCCCTGCAGCCCATCTGGCGTTCGCGTACAGGAATAGACGAACAAGAGCAAAGAAAGAACGGCAATCTGTCTTGCCGCTGCGACCATCCGTGGGACATGGACTAGCAGCGCCAGTGTGCTGGGCTGGTGGTGAGAGTATTGTTGTTCGCAGCGCGTAAGCTGCACACCAGGCCTAGAATAGCGATATTAACCTGCATGGGGTCTTGCCGTATTACCGCATGTGTGCATTTAGCAGCACATGCCGTTCCCTGTGGTTCAATGAGCATGCCGATCGTACCGTGCGTCAAAGACTGTGGCTTGTCTGTGGTTCCGCTGGTAGCGAGGTATGGCAGAGTCAGGGCATGAGCGGTTGTAGCGCGCTGTCAACTGTCGAATGAGGATACAGAAGGATTCAAATGCAGGGCCGCCAGAGTGTGAAACGCGAATGGAGCGTGGGCGCTTCCAGAGTTGAGGTGCAGATGCTAATTCGTGAGATGTATGGGCGCTTACAGCCTGGGGTGCTTCTGCGCGATGATTGGCTGTGAGCGCCTGACGCGAGGAGTGAGACTTTGGAAGCAACGACCAACGAAAATAGCAGATCCTCCTGATAGTAAGCTCAGTCGGTTTTCTTAGAGAGGCTGATGGAAGTTCATGAATCGTCAAAACTGCTCTATACATGGGATGTTGTTGGAAAAGTTAATGCTGTATTGTGTATTCTATGTCCTTAGCACAAGAGTTCTTCCAGCGTATATGTGGCATATTATGGTGACTGGCCATTCGAAACATATACACACGCTCGCTAACTACGATGGTAATATCCATTCTACCAAATTATCGGAGCGCCGTGAAACGCCATGAGCGGAGAATCGTCTCGGAAGCGCTATCAAAGTTGACCTGTGAGGCCTCCAAAGCCCCACTTCCGCCGCCCTGAGTTTTGTGACTCTTTCGCCTTGCCCTTCTTCGCAGCTTCTAGAGAATGCGTCTTCTCCCAATCTTCGTCGGCTTTGTATGCAGTGATTGCCTGCTCGAGGTTGTAGCTGGCTTGTTCAAGGTAAAGGAGTGCAACGTCGTATCTGATGAGGATGTCAGTTCTCCATATGTCCACTATATGGTGGAAGATGATGCCCTTACTCTGCGACCTTGCATTTGACCATAAACTTCCGTAGCTTTGTCTTTTTAATCTCTTCCTCCTCGCCCTCTAGTGGCCTCGGGCTTAGACTAACCCCACCTTTGTAGAATTCTCCCGGAATGAGTACCGTCCTACGCGCCGCTAGTAGATGATCCGCATACAAGTTGTTCGTTCGGCGTAAGGCGTCGGCGGGTACGCCATATCGGAGCGATAGCGATAAGATTGAGTCGTTGTTTTGGTCGACAAAGTGTAGAACATCAGGCGCGTCTTCGGCGTCTGTCCTCGACTTCTCAGATGGTGGTTGCAGCACGTTGCCTGCTGAGTATGGTGGCAGTTCGTCGTTGACTTGCTCGCCCGGTGGCGAATACGTAGGAGGGTCGCGGAGACCTTGTGGTGGTAGTGCTGATGGCCCTGTCGCTATCTGGCAATATGGGCAGTAGTTTTGAAATCTAGGGTTATCCGTCAAGCATCGGGCGCATATGGCACGCCCGCAGCAGTCGAGTCTGCGCTCGAACTGCGACGGCTTCTCGGTCTTCTCATCGTATGTTGGGGGAATGGAGGATAGGAGCGCAGCGCAGGTACAGCATGCTTCAGACATGATGAAACAGAAGGGTGGACTAGAGTGTATGAGGAAACTTCCGGATGTCTACACGTGAGGTTCGTAAGGGATAATGGGAGGCAAAGTGACTGCCGCTACGTCATGACTAAGACAGTTGGCGATCGCGAGGGCACGTGAAGGCGCGATAGCATCGCATGTATGTGAAGTTTGAACCATAAGCCCTGCGATCTGTTGTCCCGTGCTCGTCAGACATATCCTCTCTCTGTATCGTGAATGCGACGTGTGGCAGGACAGCCAGGTGTTGGAGTTTGGTGCTGGGTGCACTGAGCCTGCAAGGGTCCCGTCGTTGCTGCCAAGCCCAGCCCCGTTAGCGAGGACACGGTCCACCACACCAATTTGCGCCTTCCAAACTCGAACTTTTCTCGCAACACCGACCTTCCCTACCGCCCACCGCACCCTCACGAGGTATGTCTTGGACCCGAGTGCCCTTCAGAGCCCGGGGATGCAATCGCCGTCGTCCGCAAGGATGAGTGCGACACTGCTTCTCCTCTTCGACACGAGCTGAAGAACCCTCCTGCAAGGGCACTCTCCATGCTCTGGCATCTGGAGGCTAACCACGCACGCGCAGATACCTCAGTCGCCTCCGCCACAGAGAATCTCCTGTTAAACCGTCAAAATGGTCAAGACTTCCGTCCTCAACGATGCGCTCAACGCCATCAACAACGTAAGCTACAGCGCCAGAGATGGACATGGACATGCGCTGACAACTGAACAGGCTGAGAAGGCTGGCAAGCGTCAGGTCCTGATCCGTCCTTCCTCCAAGGTCATCGTCAAGTTCCTCACTGTCATGCAGCGTCACGGTACGTCGACTCCTGAATCTACCACATCACGCGTCATGACCCCAAAGACGTGTATTCCTCCGCTAGCAACCCCATCACCTCTTCGGGCTGATAACTACTCACTGATCTCGACTCCCCACGATCAATGAGCTTTAAGTGTCCGATAAATTAACTGCGGAGGACTTACACGTCTTCGGAACCCTTTCATGACGTCTGATGTTTATTTCGCCGCAACAAACACTAATTCTCTTCTTCAGGTTACATTGGCGAGTTCGAGGAGGTCGACGACCACCGCAACGGCAAGATCGTCATCCAGCTCAACGGCCGCATCAACAAGACCGGTGTCATCTCTCCCCGCTACAACGTCCAGCTCCGCGACATGGAGAAGTGGGTCGTCAAGCTACTTCCCTCTCGTCAATTCGGTTACATCGTCCTGACCACCTCCGCTGGTATCATGGACCACGAGGAGGCCCGCAGGAAGCACGTTGCTGGCAAGATTCTCGGTTTCTTCTACTAGAGGCTGTCTCGATATGTGGTGGTGTGGGATTCAATATACCCTGGCTTGGGCAAGCTTATGTTTGGCCAAGTAAGCCCATCATGGGAACGTTAGACGAAGAAATGACAAAAGTTCATGACTGGGAAATTTACATGTCCGCTGTGATGCTCGTGAATGTGCGATACGTTAGTGGTAAATGTCGATTGACACTTGAACATGACGATGTCGTGATTAGCGTGGCCTTTGCAAGACAACGACAGCTTGTACAACGTGATGGTCATCTCTGAAGACATTGAGATGTTGCAATCATACACCAATGACGGACCACAAACTCATGATGAAGATGAAGGTATTTGAAATGTGATTCTCATTAACTATGTACAAGACACGGTCATCAAGCATGCTACCCAGTAAAACGCCAACCCGCGCCTTTACTTTTCATCAACAATCATCAAACCATGAATCATAATCCCATCATGATGCCTCTACTAGGGCACTCTTCCGAAACCAATCAATCCCTAAACGCCTGTGCTGAAATGCCTCTAACTCAACCTCCCACTTTGTCCAAACTCATCTAATCGTAAAGATCCATATCCTCCTCCGCATCCAACTCAGCAACAGCATCAGACTCATCGTACATCTCCGAATCATCCTCACTGTCCGTGTGATTAGGCAACACCATAATATGTCCATCATCAAGCACAACCCTCGCCGTCTCACCCTCCTTGATAGATCCACGGAGGATAAGCACCGCAAGCCGGTTGAGCACCTCCTTCTCGATGAGGCGAGCAAGCGGCCTAGCACCGTATGCCGGCGAGTAGCCCGCCGAACCAAGGTAATCCCGTACCTCAGGCGTCATCTCGATGCGCACATTACGTCCGTTCTGGTTGAGACGTTTCTGGATCTCGCCGAGGCGCACGTCGACGATCTTGCGGATCTCGCGCTTGGTGAGGCGGTTGAAGATGACGATGGAGGAGATGCGGTTGAGGAACTCGGGGAGGAACCAGTTGCGGAGGGCGCCCATGACCATTTCTTTGGTGGTGGGGTCGATCTTGCCGTCGGGTGCGTTGGGGCGGGACAGGTGCTCAGCTCCTAGGTTGGAGGTCATGACGACGATGCAGTTCTTTGCGTCGACGACGCGGCCTTGGCCGTCGGTGATGCGGCCGTCGTCCATGAGTTGGAGGAGCACGGTGAGGACTTCCTTGGCGGCCTTTTCGACTTCGTCGAAGAGGAGGATGGAGAAAGGTTTGCGGCGCAGGGCTTCGG
The DNA here is from genome assembly GCF_024043155.1 of Alternaria arbusti. Taxonomy (NCBI): domain Eukaryota; kingdom Fungi; phylum Ascomycota; class Dothideomycetes; order Pleosporales; family Pleosporaceae; genus Alternaria; species Alternaria arbusti. The sequence continues at coordinate 492,816 of NW_026249953.1, read as the reverse complement.
TGAGCTGGCCTCCGGCGTCGTGGCCTACGTAGCCGGGTGGTGCTCCGATCATTCGGCTGAGGGAGTGACGTTCTTGGTACTCAGACATGTCGAAGCGGATCATGGCCTTTGCGTCGTCGAATAGGAACTCTGCAAGTGCCTTTGTGAGGAGTGTCTTACCGGTACCGGAAGGACCACAGAACAAGAAGCTGGGCGGCTGGTTGGGGTTGGCGAGACCAGAGCGCTGAAGTCGGATGGCGTTGGAGACAGAGACGACGGCCTCCCTCTGACCAACGACGACTTCTTGGAGGTGGCGCTCCATGTTGAGCAGCTTGTCCTTCTCTGTAGTCTTGAGTCGAGTGACTGGGATACCGGTCCAGCGAGCGACGATCTCGTTGATCTGGTCCGGACCAACAGAGTCGCTCATGAGAGCCTCACCACCACCACTAGCCTGGTGAGACCACATCTCTGCATCCGCGCGAGCCTTGTCCCTTTCCAGCTCGCTGATGCGCTGCTCGACATCGGGAATGGCGTAGTACTTGAGATCGGAAGCAGTCTGGATGTCGCGCATACGCTCGGCCTCAGCAAGTTTCGTCTTGAGGCCTTCGAGCTTGAGCTTCTGCTCCTGGATGTCCTTGCTGCGACCCTTTTCGCGCTCGTACATCTCACGAAGCGGCTTCAGCTCTTCCTCGATGTTGGCGGCCTCTGCGCGCGCCTCCTTCAGACGGACTTGTGAGGCTTCGTCCTTCTCTCGGGAGAGCGCGTGAATCTCGATCTGTAGTTGTCGGTGGCGTCGCTCAAGGTTATCAAGCGCTTCGGGTTGTGACTCTCGGGTGACACGAACGGCTGCTGCAGCCTCATCGATAAGGTCAACGGCAGAGTCGGGTAGTCGGCGCTGAGTGAGGTAGCGGGCAGCAAGGGTGGCTGATGCGACAATGGCACCATCCATGATGGTGACTCCGTGATGGGTCTCGTAGCGCTCCTTCAGACCACGAAGAATGGAGATGGTCTCGGGAATGGACGGCTCCTTGACGAGAACCTGTTGGAAACGACGCTCGAAGGCAGCGTCCTTCTCGATGTACTTTCGGTACTCGCCTAGGGTTGTCGCACCAATGCAGTGAAGCTGTCCACGGGCCAGCATGGGCTTCAGCAAGTTGGCAGCGTCCATGCCGCCCTCTCCGGATGAACCAGCGCCCATAAGGAGATGGATTTCGTCGACGAACAATACTATCATTTCTTTCGACTCTTCAATCTCCTTCAAGACACCCTTCATGCGGTCCTCAAACTCTCCGCGGTACTTGCTACCAGCAACCAAAGCACCGACATCGAGAGAGAGCAGCTTGCAGGCTGCGAGGTTGGCCGGTACATCCGCGTCGACAATGCGGCGGGCAAGACCCTCGACGACTGTAGTCTTACCAACACCAGGCTCTCCAATGAGGACTGGGTTGTTCTTGGTTCGCCGAGTCAGGATACGGATGACTCTGCGTGTCTCGTCTTCTCGACCAATGACTGGGTCGATCTTGCCCTCTCGTGCCATTGCCGTCATGTCGATGGTGAACTTCTTCAAGTTCTCGTTCTCCTGCTCTGCGTCTGCCGACTTGGAGTCCACCCGCTTTGTACCTCGGAGTGCCAGGATAGCATTGTCGATCTGCTTGACGTTCGGTACGTTCGACTCGGCGAGGATCCGTTGCATTTGCGCATCCTGGCAGAGGGACTGGATGAGGTGGTCAACGGCAATGAAGCTGTCTTTTTGTGTCTTGCTCAAGTCTTCGGCGGAGCGGAGCACCTTGGCCATAGCAGGTGAAGGTGAAGTCCGCTCTGGCGGAGGGTCTTGGCTTGGTAACCGTACCATAGCCTTCTTGAGGTTGCGCTCGAAGAGTTGTGGGTCGCCATTCGCGCGTTCGAGTACTTGCTTGAATAGCGGCGGCGGCGGTACGTCGACTTGGTTGGCCAGATCTTTGGGCGGATCTATGAGCGAGACGGCGAGGTGGAGGGGTGTGAGTTGTGAGTGCGCATAGCCCTTAGCTAGATCGAAGCTGTCTGCTAGAGCCTTCGCGGCGCGGTCGGTGTAGGCGTCGAATGAAGTCATGGTGATTCGTGACTATAGCCTGATGTATATGGCCCGAAGCCAAAGGTAATAATCGTGGGTCGTGAGCTCGTACTCAGGAATCGTGTATGCGTTGTGTTGTTGTTGGGTATCTCTGGAGAAGAAAGGAAGTGTTGCACAAAGGACTCGAGAAATATTTATAAGGTGCAGGCAGCTTTACTCAACACTTCGTGAAGCGTCAGGAAGCCGTCAGTGACATCGTGTGGTTTCTCGTCATGTCTCGAAGCTAGGCGTGGGTTCTGCCCTGTCGGTAGAAGCTTCTGGATCCTCGTACAGGTTTCCGGTCAGGCAAAGAGCTCCCCGCCAATCGCAGCTACGTCACTCCTGCTGCACTATACCTGATATGGACTAGACCAGTCGCGTCTGCCCAACTGGTGCCACATCAGATCATCACTCCACGCCGACCCAACGTACCGCCTGCAATGACCATGGTTCAATGCGACTCAGGCGGATCCGCGATCAGCGTGGCAGGGTGTGACTCTTCACGCCTTGCGGCCTGACGTCCGGTTCGAAAGTCAAAGGGCAAGGTATACTCGACACGTCAGCAATATTTTCCTACATCGAAGTTTGATTCTCTGGATGAGAGAACTCGTTGACCAGGCAGAGCTTTACTACCAGGATTCTGGCTCTCTCCTTCGTTTGGCCACGTTTGTTGAAGTCCGCCAACTTCGCCTCGATGGTTTCCCCAGCTGCCAATGAAAGCTTTACCCTCGTAATTCTCGACTCCCTTCCACCACTTCCCTTCGAGTCTGTCCATCAGCACTACCGCCTTCTCGTCCATCGTCATAGACAAAAACAATCTCGACACATCGTCTGGAGCGACGTCGTCCATGCGTCCACCAGGGTACATCATGGTCGGCCACTCAGCTACGACCAATCCACCCGAACTAGGCCATGCGACACCAACCCACACGTTTTCCCTTGCCGTCGGCTCAGGGAGAGCAGCCATTTCGTCCTCATCTTGCAAGTGGTCGGGTTGAGTGAACAGGGAGTGTCTAGCGGGAGAATCCCACCACTTCCCACCGAGCAATAGTAAGCGCTGAGCAAAGTCGTCTTCCTCTTGTCGAGTGGCGTGACGCTTCTTCGGAGGATCGAGACGATCGAGGCTGAGAAAGTCGAAATCTGCAGGACAGGGCCTCTCGAGTACGATCACACCTCCGCGTGACGGCCAAGCGAAGATAGTGATTTCTTCGTAGAAGTCGACACGCTTACTGAGATCTTTGACGCTATTGTAGATGGTTCGCGGACCGCACAAGTGCGTTTGACGTTGTACCGGACTTATGAAACGTGCGCTATCAGATGGGGGCGGTGGCGTGGGACGGATTGAACTGAGCACGCTACCCATGATGAGACCGGGATGTATGTCGAGTGCAATGTGGGGAGGCAGGGAACAGAAGATCAAGATAAAGCAACTGTGCCTCATTGTCGGTCACGTGCAAACCCCAAATAGCGGGAACGTCATCGCTTCGGCCCTTATCAAGACTGAGGCATACCCCATATGTTAGAGAGTACGATTATTAATCGCACTAAACAGAACCTTATAGGCCATTGATGATGTAGGACGACCATCATAATTTCGTATCTTCATCCTGTTTTGCACCCAACGCATCACCCCAACACTTCTTCTCCATATCCCGCCTCACGAATGGCCACGCGAGAAGCATAAACATGGCCATCAGCGTATCCACGATCCCCCATCCACGCCGCGGACTCGCACCCATAGCATTCGCCCACAATAGCTGAGGATCGAATCTCCCATCACATACAGCATAGTCGCCGCTCGCTACATTTGCCACAATCTCGGGCGCAATCTTCGCAGCGTAGGGGAATTGCTTCTCCAACTCGTGAAGCTCGCCCGACGTGCCTTCGATGCGCTTGGTAAGTTCGGGTTTAGTCTTTTGCTCTTGTAGAAAGGTTGGCGTGATGAAGTTGTGCGCAAAGATACATTGGACGGCGTACGTGCTCTTTGGGCCTGAGTACCTCATTACTTCCATGCGTAGGGTGTCGGCAAGTGAGCGTTGAGCAGCTTTGGCGGCTTGACGAATACACAGTATCAGTTAGTATACTGGCTTCAAGACTTGTACCATTTTTAGACGATGCATAACCACTTACCGGAGTATGCTAGGTAGCCAGGTGCCGGGACAAGCGATGCGGAACTATTCACGAACACAATCTTTCTCAACTTTGGGCTTGATGGCACCGCAGCGTCTTCGTCATCTTGAGTCCACAGCTTCATTGCCGCCTGCGCTGGATACAGGCTTGAGTAGTAGTTGTTGTTCATACATCGTTCGAATACCTCAGGCTGCAGATCGAGTAAGTACCCGCACTCCGACGGTGTACCGCCAGCAACACAGTACACGATATCCGGAATTATCGGTTGTGACGCGAAAAGGGAATACGCCTAGTGGTCATCGTTAGAATGCTAGTTTGGACTTGCCTTCCCATCTTGGTAGTTGGGCCGGACGTCTACTCACTGTTGAAGGCGTGCCAAGGTCTGCAGCGATTGCCGCAACCTGCTGGCTTTCCTCTCTTCTGCTTGCAAGAATCTCATCTTTGGCTTCGTCGAGCGACGTCTGCCCGCGCGCAAAGATGGTCACATTTGCACCTATACGTTGCTGTTCAACAATGCCGACCGACACTCTAGGTATACCAAGCTCGTACCTTGAGAAGCCATAACCTTCGACATCTCCTTCCCCAGTCCTTTAGACCCGCCAATCACGAATACCGTCTTCACATGTCAGCGTACATACGCGGATCAGCCAGGTTGCACCATACCTTCCCACTTAGATCACCTTTAGGCGCCATGCTTGCGTGCTGTGAAACGGACGGCAATGCAAAAGAGTGGTGGTTGCCGGAGAATTGATGGGAGCGAAGGTGAGCCAGACACAACGCCGCCACCTCATCCGTGGCCCGTGTAAGGGTTCTGCGCGTTTGTGGCACAGTAATTGTTTAGGCAGCGGCGCTGCATCGTGGTGCACGGCCCGCGTGATTTATGGACTTCACGTGGACATTAGGCTATGTCAAACTCCAGAAATTGTCTCATACGGATAATGAGGCTATGAAAGATTACCTGGTTTCTATTGCACGATCGCGTGCAAAGTCAGAAATATGGCAGCTTGGAGTGTGTAGACAAAGCCTGGGTTGTCTCACTCTATCCGAGCACGGTGAGACTTGGTCATTGCGTATATCCAATACTTGAACAACAACAAGCATACAAAAGTTCTAGGTGTGGGTTGGACTAAACAACCTGGGCATATCCTAATCTCCAAAAAAGCCTCGACGGAAGAATCCTACATGCACGTATGAGCATCCAAGATCCACCGGCCCGAAGCGCTAGCATGTGAAGGCTGAAGGAACTGCCGCCAACCTTTCTGCAACTATGATCTTACTTCGCCCCATTCCATTCCTTCTCGCCAAGCCTCAACGGCTTACGTGCATATTTCGTGTTACCCACAACATGTACATGAAGGAATGATCTTCGCGGCTCGGGGACCGCCATTTTGGTACTTTATGAAGTTGATATGAGGGATAACGCGGCTGGCTTCGTTTGTTGCATGCGTTTTACGCCCGGTTGACCAGGCTACTCCATCCCTGTCACATTGTGCATAATCCTTGAACTACCAAGGCGAACTCGAGACGAGACGAATTATCCGGGTAATGATCGTGAGGCCAATAGAAGGTACCCTCAGTATCTCACCATCGAAGCAGGCATGCCAAACCCAGTCAGCCCTTCATGCGCCATCCAAGTATAGACCTTGTGGGCAGCTTGCGAAACGCTGATTCGCTGCGCATGATCCTGGCTTCCCTCGATTTCCATCATTTCCTGGATCCACGCGAAAATTGATGTTACCATCCCGCTTACTTGCTCTTCCGTGTTGCCGGCGTGGAATGTAACCTTTAAGCGACTTTCGCCCTTGGCGACGACAGGGTGCTCGACTGGGAACACGCAGTAGCCGTCTAGGAGGAGGTGGAAGTACAGCCAGTATGTGTATTGCTGTCGGGTGCGGATCGTGATGATGTGGGATGTCGCCGTTGGTGATCCTTCCCAGTCTTTTAGTAGGGGGATGGCGAGCAGCCCAGTTTGTTCTGCACATTCCCAGAGAGGGTGCGATATGATTGACTGTAAAAAGAAATCCACAAGATCGTGAACCTGTGCTTGGGCCTTGTAAAGGGTCAGCGAACGATCGCCCTGGACATTGATATGAAGAGAATGATTACCTGTCTTCCAACTTCCGACTCTAACAGCCTGTATCCTGTTCGGATAAGTGCTACCGATGCGAATGAAGGTGCAGTCGTGAATATGATGGTTCGTGCGAAGTTCAGGAGCGTAGATTTGATTGTCTCGTTTCCAAGGATGGCAGCTGTTTTGCGAGTGAGTATACATGGCCCTAATGTAGGCCGTGAGATACATACCGCCTCTTGACGACAATGCCTTGCCGTATGAATGCATCACTATAGCCACCTCTTTTTCCAGACCAAGAGCGCACACAAGACCCTTGCCTTGCGGCCCATAGATGCCATTGCTATGGGCTTCGTCCACCACGAACTGGACACATCCGGAAGGAGCCAGTTCTTTCGCGGCATCGACAAGTTCTTGCAATGGGCAGACATCACCGTCCATACTATAGACAGACTCGACAGCTACCAAGACTGATCTTGCGCCCCTTTGGATCAACGGATTGGACTCTATGATCCATGTTAGGATGCGGCGAAAGTCCTCGATGTCATTGTGCGCAAAACTCTCTCGTTCTCCTGCCAGACTCTGGTCAATTCCTTCATGAGTGCTGGCATGCACCAAGGTATCGTATAGAATTACGTCGCCCGGTCGTGGTATTGACGTCCATATGGCCACGTTTGCTTCGAACCCAGAGGCCAACAATAATGCCGTTTCTGCGCCATGGAATTTAGCGATGTGCTGCTCAGTTTCTTCTATATAGGCGTAGTTTCCTTCGGCGAGTCGCGATCCCGGCGCCCCGGGGTTGTGTTGATCATATCGGGAAAGCTCTTTCAGGTATTCTGTCTTCAAGATGCCGCTGGTGCCAAAAGAGAGAATGTCGTTGGAGATGAAGTCGACTATTGACTCAGCTGCTTGCCATAGGTTCTGTTGGATCGAATAGAATGTGTGTGACTTCTTCTTAACTTCTAGTGCGTCTTCCAGGTTGCGATAGAATGAGGACGATGGGATTGTTTTTTGTCGGGGCTTCTGGTTCCCGATACGGGCTGCCAACTCTCGGCTGGGGCTGAAGATGGTCGTTGGGTCGTATGCCTCACCCATTCTGTGGAAACCTTCGTAAAGTAGACGCCCAGGTGTGTAACAGGAATAACCGAGAGTGATGCACTGCACAGTCAAGATATTCGTTATATGTACGGCCTGCCCCCAGATGGGTGCATAGCCCGTGCGACACAGCCATCAGATCGATCTGACTATAGCATTGAGACGGGCAAGAAGAGGAGGACGCTCCAGGGAGGCTGAGTATAGGCGAATGAGATGCTGGATCTGGTGGCACTATCCGTGGGCCATAACTACCCTTGCAGCTTGCAGCAACCGACCTCTCTACGCGGCTGTAGCGATTACAGGCAGCCCTGGAGTGGCCGGTCAAAAGGGTGCCTAGACTCGGCATGCAACATCATATCGGTGAGCTATTACCTGCATGCAGGCGAATTGCACAGGAGTCGGCAAGGTATCAAGCAGTGAGGAGAGCAATAGGGGAGGATCGTCATTACGCGCACACTTCATGTTCGTCACGTGATGAGAGGGCTCACGTCAGCGGATCGCGTGTGGCTGGGACGCGTTTACCGAAGTCGTGCCGGGGATAGCAGGGCACCTGCATCTTTCCATTCTAGGACTGTGATGAACTACGAAGAATGCGTTCCCACCAACCCGAGATGCCAGCCATGCACCCTCTACCTAGCGCCTATCACCCATGTGAACCCTATCACGATCTGGAAGATCATACTCGCTCAATTCGCTGATCTCGAACTGGTCGCGACGCTTCTTTAGTGGTGCGGCTTTGTGCCACGACGGCAGCCCGCGACGCGTCTCGGACTGACCTTCAGCATGACCGCTTGAGCCCGGCCGCGTTATCTGTCGCAAGAGCGAGACAACAGAATCCGAGAATGGCAGGGCCTTGACGACTTTGGGAAGCGATGGGAAGCCTATGATGAGGAAACCAGCCGTCATCTCGCCTACACCCCAAAGACCCGCGATGGAGACAATATACAGCTGATCGGATGTGTGCAACAGCCTGTAAATGTAATATAGACGCACCGCTGCGCTCGCACAAGCGAATATTCCGATACCGAAGAGGAGCGAGATACCGATCTTGCTGGCGCGCGACATGTGTAGCTGCCAGATCACCCTCTGTGGCAGCCCAAGGATGACCAGATCGGAGATGAGGTTGACGATACCCGCAGCCATGTTGTGGCTTCTCATGTCGATAGGGCACTTGCCTTCTACCAAAGGATTCCATATCTTGGTCCGTGGACTGCACTGGAAGATCTCGACCAAGGTGCCGACGCCATAGAAGAGGATGTTCGCCCAGATCATGACATGGGAAATCCAGAACACGGCGTTGCGCTGCCCACGAGGCACGAAGATCTTGAGCCAGTCGAGCAAGATGGCTACCTTCAGGAGCATGATGACCAAGCCGTAAAAGATTGAGCCCAGATGAACATGCTGTTAAGGTTCAGTTAAGGTTCATATCTCGATCGCTGTCGCACTCACGTAAAGGATTGGAAACAGATTTTGGAGCTGGATGTTCCACTGATGAACTTCAAAGCCTGGGAATATCGCGAGTTCGTATAAGACATACGAGTGTCCAGCAAATAGACCCTTTGCAGCCTGTTTAGTTTGGTTCGTCTTCTGGATACTGAGATGCTTACCAGAGCCGATATCAGGAGCGCATCTTCGATGCGAAATGTCTTCAACAGCGCTCTCGACCACAAACGAAGCAGAACCGCAAGTGCAGCGACAATGCTTCCGAGCAAGACAACACCATAGCCAATAGCATGGCTTCCGCCTGGGTGGTCGAAGTTTGAACTCGCACCCAGGGGTGGCTCTAGAGCTGGACCCTCCAAAAGCGCGGCTAGGAATATAGCCTGCTCTTCTGGCGAAGATTGTGCGAGTGCAGCTGGGTCCATGATGTGAAGCGATTATGGTATACGAGTGCGGTTTGCCTTTGTAAGCAGATTGGGTTCACGGGAAAGGCGGTAGAGTAAAGGAAAAATGATTCCAGCGCAGTGGATGACTGCCTTGCCGGCGCTTTATCAAGCTGACTGGCTACGGCAGATTGAACGTACGTGGGTGGCAGTAGGCGATATTAACGGCTGACATTTGGTCGCTTTGGGAAACCAACTCGCATGCAGCCACCCCTGCACGCGCATCGACTCTTTCAAGGAAATAACCTCCAAGGATTTTGACGCTTCCTGTAGGTCTGCCTTGGGGGCCACAGGCTGTAATGGCTTACCACCAATAGCCATACCATCGGTAGCAACGGCCAATCACCTCGCACCCCAGCATATGCGTCAAGATCATCATACCTCGGAAAGCTCGAAATAGCATGACCATCTCTATGCGCTTTCTCTTCCGATATGTTTTGGTGTAACTGAATGAGCACCGCACTTGAACAGTGACTGAACACCGTGAACTTACGCCGAAGCCTCACAGCCATGGAACCCATCGCCATCGTCGGGCTGTCCTACAAGCTACCGGAAGGTCACAATGAGGACCACAGCTTCTGGGACAATCTACAAAGAGGCAGAAGCCTCAGTCGTCCGTGGCCTAAGTCCCGAGGCAACATCGATGCATTCTACAACTCCAACGTAGCGATGGATAATACGGTAAGCTACATTTACGAAACGTCAAGAGAGCAGCCAATGCTAACAGAGGTTGACAGGTATACTCCACGAATGCTCACTTTGTCAAAGAAGATCCTGCCGCCTTTGACGCAGCCTTCTTCTCTATAACCTCGAAAGAGGCCGCATCAATGGACCCTCAGCAGAGATGGCTACTGGAAACTTCATACAAAGCATTGGAGAATGGTGAGTGCTACCCAACCTCTACATCACTATTATTGTCGGCGAAGTCTAACTTGTTGCAGCTGGAATTCCACCAGAAACCCTTGCTGGATCACAGACGGCAGTGTTCGCTGCTTCCATGTCCGATGACTACAGCAGAATCTTGGCTAGAGACCCCGACGAAGCACCGACCAATACCGCGACGGGTACTTCGCCTTCTATCCTAGCCAATAGGCTTAGCTGGTACTTCGACTTCAAAGGGCCTAGCATCCAACTGAACACGGCATGCTCGACAAGCATGATTGCGATGGATTTGGCTTGTCATTCGCTTCGTAGCGGCCAGAGCTCAATGGTAACGCTGTCCTACGAGATCGTGCCACTACAAGAGTACTGACACGCGCTAGGCTCTTCTTGCTGGAGCGAACGTCCTCCTCAGCGTCGAAATCTCGCTTTACCTATCGAACATGCAGATGCTCTCACCAGACGGCGTCTCCTATAGCTTCGATCACCGTGCTAATGGCTACGCCCGTGGAGAAGGTGCGGTAGTGCTGGTACTCAAGAGGCTTTCGGACGCGATTCGAGATTCAGATGTCATACGTGCCGTAGTTCGAGCGACTGGCTCAAACCAGGATGGACGCACACCAGGCATCACGCAGCCCAGCGCGGAATCGCAAGAGCAGTTGATAAGACACGTTTATAAGAGCTGCAACTTGGGATTTGAGTCTACGCGATACGTCGAAGCTCATGGAACTGGTACTCAGCTCGGAGATGCCACGGAGATGAAGGCGATAGGCAGGGCCTTCCGGGCTAGCCGATCACAAAAACACCCGCTATATGTTGGATCCGTCAAATCCAACATAGGCCATCTCGAAGGCTGTAGCGGACTAGCTGGAATTCTCAAGTCTATCATGATACTGGAAATGGGCGTCATACCACCAAGCGCACTTTTCGAGAAGATTAGTCCAAAGATCAACGCCAAGATCTACAATGTTGAGGTACCCACAAAATGCATCCCATGGCCGACCAATGGGCTGCGTCGCATCTCAGTCAACTCATTCGGATTCGGCGGTTCCAATGGACATGTCATACTAGACGATGCATATCACACTCTCGAGTCCATGAACCTACAAAGCTTTCACAATACATTGGTTGATTCAACTCTGCAGAAGTCACAAACGAATGGCAGCATTCCGAATGGGAAACTGAATGGCACAAACGGTAACGACCATGCCAGCGACTGTGGGGTGATCGCTGATCCTGCTCATGTTAATGGCTCGACAACCGGGGGTAGTACTCAGAGTGTCAAGGCATCGGGAGGAGGCGTCCAGCTACTTGTCTGGTCTGCAAGGGACGAAGCTGCGTTACGACTCGTAATGCAGCAGTATACAGACTACTTCGACAAGCGCGTATCAGGGCACGAAGAGAAACTACGTCGCCTCGCGTATACTCTGTCCTCTCGCAGGAGTGTCATGGCTTGGAGGGCGTTCGCAGTCGTTGATTCCAGCGAGAAATCCACGGCCATCAGCGCTGCTACTTCCACCCTGATACGTTCAGCTCGAGAGGCCGGCATGGCGTGGATATTCACTGGCCAAGGTGCACAGTACGCTCAAATGGGCTGGGAACTGCTCAAATTTCCTATCTTCAAGTCAACTTTGGTCAGGATCGAGGATGTCTTTCGCGCATTAGGCGCAACTTGGTCATTACTTGGTAAAACAGCCGACTGCCTCTACCTCAACGTTCACGCTAACTTTTGACTAGACGAGATGGAGCACGGGAACAACATCAATCAGCCCCGTTTCAGCCAGCCCCTCTGCACTGCTCTCCAGATAGCGCTTGTGGAACTACTAAGAAGCTTCCGTATTGCGCCACTTGCAGTGGTCGGCCACTCCTCTGGCGAGATTGCTGCGGCGTACTGTATAGGTGCTCTGTCACTTGAGTCTGCATGCAAAGTCGCTTACCACAGAGGAAGACTGGCCAACCAGCTTATGGAATCTTTACCTCATCCCGGAGCCATGATATCAGTGAATCTCCCCGAAAGTGGCGTTTCAAAATACCTGGCCAAGGCTTCTCTTTCTAGAAATGTCCACATTGCTTGCGTCAACAGCCCTTTCAACGTAACACTTTCTGGCGATGAGACCGACATCGACACGCTGAAAGATCGGCTGGATGAAGACGGCATATTCGCTCAGAAACTGAGAACTGGCGTAGCTTATCATTCTCCCGCTATGCATGCCATTTCCGCGGAGTATTACTCGTCGATGGGTCCACTCGAACGAGGCGAGCAACAAAGCTCGATCTTTATGGTTTCCTCTGTGACTGGCACAGTAGTTGATGCCGATTCCTTGGTCACAGGTAGTTACTGGGTCGATAATCTTGTATCCCCCGTCAGATTTGCGGACGCCCTGCGATACCTTGCCGTGACAGCACCGAAGCTCGATCGCAATCACACTATACATGACTATGTCGAAATCGGACCTCACGCAGCACTGAAGAGACCTACCACCGAAACACTGGGCCAATATACGACGAAGAAGCAAGCTAGGTACATGTCTTTGTTGTCGAAATTCGATTCTTCTCTCAGATCGACCCTGAGGACAATCGGGTGCTTGTTTACGTATGGATATACTCCGTCGATCGAGGCGGCGAACCTACAAGATGCTCGAAAGGAACGCCTGCAGATCCTGGTTGACTTGCCTGAGTATCCTTTCGATCGTTCGCAGACATACTGGCACGAGACTCGACTTAGCCGAGACTGGCGGATGCGCAACAACGCACCAAGAAGCGTTCTCGGCATATGTGCTACGGACTGGAATCCTTCCGAGCCGCGATGGCGAAAGATGCTTAGTCTAGAAGAGACTCCTTGGCTTGCAGACCACGTCGTAGGTGACCAGGCGCTTTTCCCAGCCACCGGGATGATCATGATGGCTTTAGAAGCCGTAAAACAGCACTTTCAGACCGACCAAGTCATCTTGGGCTACAATATCAAGGAAGCAACATTCATGAATCCCATTGTCATTAGCTCTGAGCCTAATAGCAAGACAGAAGTGGTCACTCAGCTACGCCCGCTTCGTCAGGACTACGAGAAGACATCGACACGTTCAGAAATTCGTATTTTTGCTCGATCAGATAGCGAGTGGATCGAGTGTGTCCGAGCTGAAGTGCATGTGGACTACGAAGAGACTGCCACGGAAGTAGATTGTGGTCTTGAAGCGAGAGCTCACGCTAAGGCATTGCTCGATAGCTACATTGCCGCGGAAGAACAATGCAAGCTTCCTATAAGCAAGACGGACTTCTATGACTGGCACAAGAACCAGGGCCTCAAATACGGCGAAGCGTTCGCGTTGGCAGACAACATCCTCTGGGACGGTGACGAGCTCGGTATAGCCAGCGTCGACGTCAGTGCGCCCATACATTCTTACGAAGGGGTGGTGCACCCAGCAGTACTTGATGCAGCTTGCCAAGTCTGCTTTACTGCGCCGTCAACTGGCATGTCAGACAAAATACCGACAATTATTCCTCACAAAGTCTATGATACCTGGATATCAGCATCTGGATGGCAATACCCTCAAACCCGCCGCATCAGGATGCTCACGACATCAAGATTCAAGAAGACAATCAAAGGCATCGAGAGCTCCTTTACGGCTCTCGCAGATGACGGATCACCGCTTTGTCATGTATCGCGTCTGGAGATGTCGCCAGTGCTTGGTGCGGAAACGAAGAACGAAGTGGAAAGGAAGCTGCTACATGACTTTGATTGGAAGCCGCAGCTATCGCTCATGAAGCCAAGCCAGCTCCAGGCGTATTGCGAAGCTGATTACTTCGCAGATGATGAATCAATGCACGTTGACTTCATCCTCGAACTTGAGCAGACGATTCGCGCTGTTGTTCACCGCAACCTCGGCCGGCTGGAAGACACGGACTGGTCTACAGCACCAACACATATGAAGAAATACCTGTCGTGGCTCAAGCTACACCTTGAGCACGTACCGATACTTTCGCAAGAAGAGCTCGCGGATGAAGAGCTGAATGAGAAGCTCAATGATCTAAGTACGCAATTCCCGGACTGGAGAATGTTCATCGAGATAGCAGAGCATATTGTCCCCATCGTATGCGGTGACATCAATGCGCTCGAACTGCTTTTCTCTACGACCCTCGCCCAAGACATATACAAGGCCATGTTCGCGCCGGTGTACAATGATAAGTTCATCTCGTACCTCAGGCTATTAGCGCACGAGAACCCAACACAGAAGATCCTTGAGGTTGGTTCTGGGACAGGCGCTATGACGGAACACATAATCTCCACGCTTCGCGATGTTGAGGCCCGCACGGGCGGTACAGCATTTTCTAGCTATACCTACACAGACGTTTCTCCCGGCTTCTTCGAGAAGGCACGCGAGAAATTCTCTCACAGCCAAGATCGCATGGTCTTCAAGATTTTTGATATCGAAAGCGACGTAACAAAGCAAGGCTTCCAATCTGGTACCTACGACGTAATCCTCGCCGGTAGTGTCATTCATGCCACGAAAAACCTCGCCCTCACACTCCAGAATTTGAGACGTGCGTTGAAGCCCGGAGGCAAACTCATTTTCCATGAGACTACGGCGCCAGACTGCTTCCTCATGAACTTTGGCTTTGGCATACTGCCTGGCTGGTGGCTCAGCGAAGAGAAGTTCCGTACTTCCGGACCAACCATTACAGAACCGGAGTGGGATCGCTTGCTACGGGAAAACGGGTTCTCGGGCAACGACTTCGTTATTCGCGATTATGAGGAGCCTGCTGCGCATCAATGCAGTGTGATATTCTCCACAGCCGTCGAAGACCTTCAGCCCTCACATAAAGGTGGCAGAATACTGTTCGTTGTCAACGATGCCAACCAGTCTCACTATGGTTTGGGCACCCAACTCTTGCAGCAAAAGCCCGGAACATCCCGTACGACGACAAGAATATGCCTATTCACACAGGTTGGCGTTGCCGAAGTGTCGAAAGAAGATATCGTCGTCTTTCTCGCTGATATAAGTGGGGATATCCTGATGTCCACATCGACTGAAGCATTTCAGCTCATTCGGGAATGGGTGCATGTATCCGAGAATCTCTTGTGGGTCTCTTCTGCTATGCTCCCCAACAACACCGACTGCTCTCCTTATCCTTGTGCTAGTCTCAAGGATGGCTTTCTTCGGGCCATGCGGCTAGAGTTCGCTAACAAGCGTATCGTAACGCTCTCGATTGAGGATACGGTCCGCGATTGGATCAGCGGATGCAACGCCATCTGGGATGTACTTGACGTAATGTCCTCAGCGCAGTCGCTGGAACTCGAGTACGTGCTACGCGACGGCCACATGATGACCGGACGGCTCGTAGAAGAGAGGGATCTGAACATGGACTTGAACTCAATGGTCAAGCCACAGATGCGGACAGAGCCCTGGCTTCCCGGTCCACCACTCAAGATCGAGATTGGAAGCAGAGGCTCTCTTGAAACATTGCATTTCGCAGAAGACACTGAACATCATGCTCCCCTCGGAGACCGAGAGGTCGAAATTGAAGCCAAAGCGTGGGGCCTGAATTTCCGCGATATGTTCCAGGCGCTCGGTCGACTGGAAGAAGATACCTTCGGCTCTGACTGTGCTGGTGTAGTCACGCGCGTAGGCTCCGCCTGTACACGGTTTCAACCAGGAGACCGAGTTTGCATTTGCGGGGTCGGATGCATGCGAATGTTCCCTCGCGCTGACGAATGGGCTACCATTGAGATTCCAGAGGCCGTCTCGTTCGAAGAAGCGTGCGCAGTACTGAACTGTGGCATAACAGCCTATTACTCCCTGGCCGAAGTTGCGAGATTGCAAAAGGGAGAAAAGATTCTCATACATGCTGCATCTGGTGCGACTGGTCAGCTTGCCATCCAAATCGCCAAATTGATAGGCGCTGAAATATTCGTGACCGTAGGCTTCGACTTCAAGAAGCAGCATCTCATCGACCTGTATGGGATTCCTTCCGACCACATCTTTTACAGTCGAAACACGACTTTCGCTAAAGGCATCATGCGACTCACAAACGGGTACGGCGTTGACGTCGTGCTGAATTCTCTTGTGGGAGAGGGACTGCGTGCCTCGTGGGAATGCGTCGCACCATATGGCAGGTTTGTTGAGATTGGCAAAGCTGACATCAACGCCAATTCCTCACTCCCCATGGCGGCTTTTGCAAACAATGTCTCATTCTTCGCGGTTGATTTGCGCCATATTGCTTTGAATCGCAAGCAGATGGGACGGGACTTGCTCCACAAGACGATGGTCCTTGTCGGAGAAGGAAACATACACTCTCCGAGGCCATTGAACCTTTTCCCGGTGTCAGACGTTGAGGGCGCGTTCAGGTATCTCCAGAGCGGGAAGAATACCGGGCGCATCATTATCCAAATCGATCCTTCTGCAAAAGTGCAGGTACGTTTGTCAGGTCTTAAGTATCGATCAAGACTGACTAGTTTAGAAACGCGTTCTCCGCCGTCGATCGTGGCAATTTGACCAGAACGCCAGCTATGTCGTTGCCGGAGGACTGGGTGGCATCGGGAGATCCATACTCAGATGGATGGCCTCTAGGGGCGCGCGACATCTGATCGTACCATCGAGGTCTGGTACTGCTTCGGGAGCTGCTGTTGAACTGGTGAGCGAACTAGCGGAGCTGGGCATCAACGTGTGCACCCCGAAGTGTGATGCATCCAATGCAGAGTCGCTCTCTGATCTTCTCGCTGCATGCGCAAAGTCTATGCCGCCAATTCGAGGTTGCATCAATGCCACCATGATGCTGAATGTAAGTCTCTCAATGCTCACGCTCGAGAAATCGCTTACCAAGTCTCGTAGGACGCGACATTCGACAACATGAGTCACACTCAGTGGGTTCAGACTATCCGTTCCAAAGCCCACACTTCATGGAATCTCCACACCGTGCTTCCTCGAGATCTGGATTTCTTCATCATGTTATCGTCGGTGGCAGGCGTCGCAGGCAACATTGGTCAGTCCAACTATGCAGCAGGCTGCACCTTCCAAGACGCACTTGCACGTCATCGAGTCCAGCACCAGCAGCGCGCAACGTCCATTGACCTGGGTGTCATGCGCACCATCGGCATCGTCGCGGAGACTGAACGCTTACACGAGAACTTCAAAAAGTCCGGCAGTCTCGGTCAGATTGAAGAAGATGAGTTCCTAGCGGTGTTGACCATATACTGTGACCCAGAACATACGAAGATGCCGATGACAATAGACAAGAGTCAGATCGCCATGGGTCTAGTAACTCCCGTTGATCTGATCGAACGCAATTTGGAACCAGCTGAGGTGTTGCAGCGCCCACTCTTCGCATCCTTCTCGCAAGCCCGTGGCACAAACCAGTCCAACACACAGAGTAGCGTCAGTGCTGCTACGCTGTTCAATCTTGCGGAGGACGATGAGCAGCGAGTAGCGGTAGTCCTCGAGGCGCTGGCGCGCAAGCTCGCCCGCGCACTGTCCATCCCTCCAGAGGAGATTGACGTCAATAAACCCCTTCACGCTTTCGGGGTGGATTCACTTGTCGCAGTCGAGCTGCGCAACTGGATTGGCAAGGAGTTTGCTGCGGACATTGCGGTTTTCGATATCATGCGCGGTAGGACCGTGGCCGCAATCGGGGAGCTGATCACGAGGATGAGTCAACTCAAGCGGACGAAGAAAACTGTGGCCAGTCTTGAGGCAGATGCATGATGCGATAGACAATTTTCATGTTGCTTGATGGATCGCTGCAGTGGGAACGCGGATGGCTGGGACTCCAGCCACTTCGTTACGATAGGGGCATTTGGCCCGTGGGTTCGGTCTAACCATAAACGGAATGTTATCATGACATCATAGCGAAGCACTCTCCCTGCTGTCTTTCTTCTCCTTGTGACGATCTAACCGCACCTCCAGCGGGCCCAAGTGCCGCTCTGAAGCTACTGTTCCTCTCAATACAGCGTAAAGGTAGATTCCGGTCAGCACCTCCGGCCTTCCATCCCGCTGCACACTCTGCGTCTGATCTTGCAGCGCTACGTCCGTATTCACTGTCGGGTCGCTGGGAGATGTCGCCTTCATCGCTTTCTTGTCCTTGCATATCCAGACGTTGCCGAGCATTGACGCAGCGAGGATGCTGAGGGCTAAAAATGGTAAAATGGAGATGAACGACCAGCTGATAGCATTGGCAGCAGCAGATCGGAAGCGCTCCAGATCTTCCAACGAAACGTCGCTAATAGCATTCAATGCGGTAGGCGAGTTGACGTCGAATCTAGATGATCCTTCTTCGCTACCGATGAAGTAGGCCGACATCTTGTTCTGGAAGACCGAGCCCATCACCGTCAAAGTTATGGTTCCACCGAAAGGACCAGCGAAGCTCAAAAGGCCAAGAATGACGGCGATCTTGTCTCGGTACATTCCTGTCAGGTGCAGGTTCTCTGGCATAAAGCGGATCCCAGTACCGAACCCGGCGACACCCATGAGCACGTTGACAGCGGTCCTCTGGCGAGCGCGTATAGCCCAAGAGAGTGCTCCAATGCTACCTGTTTCTACGATTGTGCCGATCAGTAGGGGCCAGAGGGTCTGCCTAGGATATACGTTGCACATGATGATGGCAGTGTATACGCCGATACCGATCCCGGGAACGTAGAACAGGAGCTGAAGCCCAGCTTTTCCAGCGTCGAAACCTTCAACGAGCGTGAAGTAGATGCCGGCGAAGTAGAAGCAGGCGTAGAGCGCTGCACCTGTTGCTGCGGAGATGATACAGACTAGGGTCACATCCTTCTCGTGAAAGAGTTGGTATGGCACCACGGGCATGATCCGTGGAAGCCGTTGCGCGAGATGTCGGCCCGGCGCCATGTATCGTTGGTACACCACGAACACTACCAGCAAGAACGGGCCGGTGATAAGCGGTGTTAGGACGGCTGGTGATGTCCAGGCATAAGCCGAGCCACCCCAACTGGTCGCCAGGATAATCAGTGCCACTCCAACGACGAACGTTCCCACGCCGATCAGGTCGATGCATGCGCATCCATCAAGGAAAGACCTAAGAGAAGTCTGACCCGACTGTGGATGAGCCACTGAGTACCTCCCCTTCTTCAGATCAGGTCGCAGGAACGCAATAGTGATGATGCTTATTGCGCTCAAGGCGGACAAGAGCACAAAGACATATCGCCAATGCACATTCGTCATGTAGCCTCCGATCTGCAGATCCTGTTAGTGACGATAAACTCAGCTGCTGAGAGTCATACCAAAGGCCCTGTTGCGTATGCGATGCCGATCAAGAAGTGAAAGATACTGGTATTAAACGCTTGCTCCTTCAGAGACACATTGTCCGCTAGAATGATGAGGGAGCATGTAGACATGCCTGCCGTCCCCACGCCCTGGAGCGCTCGACCTAGCACCAAGACTGGCCAAACTTGTGCACTTGCGCAAAGGACGGCGCCCAGGGTCATGATAGTAACGGCAGATTGCAGAGCTGCGTGCCGCCCGAAGACATCTGCTAGTTGGCCGAACAAGGGGACGAACGCGGTGTCTGTGAGGGTGAAGGCTGTACCAATCCAGCTTATCTGGTTCAAAGCTTCTGCTCGGTGGTGAGCATACATACTGGCAGGGGTTGGCAGGAGTACTGACGGAAATGAGACGCGATGAACGGTTGAGCTGTCGCGACAATAGTCAGATCCATACTCGCGGTATAGAAGCCTGGTAATAACAGTAGAAGAAACTTCCATCGTCGTGCATTAGTTTTCCATGCTTCTTCGCTGGTGATCGCAATGATGCTAGCTGCGATGGAATCAGGTTGGTGTTTCTGGCCAGACTGTGAGGGCGCCGTCATCGTGAGGAAGAAAATGCGGAACTTGGCTCTTGAAGACCAAAACGCTGCTATATGAAAACCGTAATGATGTATGCGCCGATGTATACTCCAATTCTGGTTTCGAAGTCCACGTCGTTCTTATGAAGAATGATGCACGTCTCTACCGTAGAGTGCCAAGTGTATTGGCGAAGTGTTGACGAGTGCGAGAGGTCGGTGGCGCAGGCCAAGCATGTCGCATTCGCTAGCACCGGGCGTCAGGTGCGATTCTCAGTCTAAATTCGCATTCGCTAGATCGTTCGCATTACACGGGACGTTGTATCTTCTGGGACATTTATATGACTGACGTCAACTTCGAGTGTCTCTCTTGTGTGTTGCATAGTCTTGTAGGCGCAGTGAAGGCACAATCCAGGAATTTGAGCTCTTGTAAAAGATTACTTGGCTCAAACTAGTACGAGGCCTGAGCAAGATCATCGGAAGTGAGCGAACATGACCGCAGATTACTACTACATGATATTGAGACGAAGGAGCGTTATTAACATTAGACTAAAGATTGACAAACACGATAGATGAAGGAAGTGAGAGCAACGCCAACCATCCTCAGCCTATTTGTGAGATGATGTGAGCTCCGCGAACCGACCTTAAGTCTCTCTGGTAGTCGTTCATCCTTGCAGAGAAGATGCGAACGAGATCAGCAACATTCTGATGAAACTTCTTGCGCTCAGCGTCGTTCGGGAACTCGAACCGAAGCCAGTACATGTCTCGCACGCGCACCGCACCGGCATTGGAGGATGACCAGTGAGCACCGACAGCCGCCAGATTCCAGCTGTTGAGCCCTTTCTCCGCATAAAATCGACGAGTTAGCAGTGGTGTACCAGATCGCTCTAGCACACTGACTGTACAGCTGGCTTTGGTGCTTCGGCAGTCGCAGCTTTTTGGCTCGATCTTCGTACGCTCGTCGAGCTCAATGGCTAGAAAGGATAACTGCCCTGTATCTGGCTGTTTGAGAAATACCACAAGTAATGGCAGCTCTGGTTGTGTTAAATGCACTGCCCTGACTGCAGAGCCCAGTGATATCTCTTGTGAGTGAGCGCTGGAGATGTTGCTCATGATACTGGACGTCGAGGTGAAAGTCCGTTCGCTGAGTGGCTCAGGACTCCATGCGCCCGATACAGTTTCTGGAGAATTGAACAGGTCCTCTGACGACTTGCTGTATTGGTGCTGGGACGCAGGTCTCTTTTCGAAAGAAGCTTTTTGCCACAACTGTATGTTTCCGATCTCAGTCAGTACGTCGGTGGTCTTGCTTGGTCTACCTTCGGATGCGCCACTGTTCGTTGGGAAGCCCTGCCCTTTCACGAGGGATGTGACTATCACAGTTCTCCTTCAAACGTGTCAGTCTTGTGCAGGCATAGAGTTTAAGTGCTGCTTGCGCGACAAGTTTGGTAGGCTAATAGCTACCCACCTTTGATGTACGCATCTGTAGCCCGTAATGAGGTGTTGCAACCTGAACAAGTCGGTACATGAGCGAGACTCTGGAGTCAGGCCATTTGTATCATCAGGCGAGCTCTGCAGCTTTACGCTACAAGAAGCATCTTGCGAGCCTGGAACTTTCGGTATTGCATACACAGGGACTAGGAAAACCGTCCTTGGGTCAAGGTTGAGTTTTTGTGTTACTCTGTCCCTGGAACTGCCACCAGTGCATGGTGTTGTATTCGTAGTGCTATCTTCCACTCCCAACGTCCCATCCATGTTACGCACTACGCGAAAGGTATGTGTCTGCGTACCGGAGACAAGCGAGATGTCTAGAAGAACCCCAAGATTCGTTTCATGCACGTTATCGTTAATGGGGATAGGTCTCGGCCAGATAGCAAGCATTTCCTCGCGAGACCGCATGATGGTAGATAGTCGGGGGGGGCGCGATTGGACTGCTGGCGATTCGAGCGCACTCTATGCGAAGTCTTCGATCCATTTCCCTGATGCACCTATCATAGAGACCGCCTGGATTTGAGCTTTGAATACTTGACCAATCGTGTCCTTCCTTAATCTTGTCCATTAGCCATATGCTTTTGAGAAGCCGAAGATATGATGTCGCATCTCCATCAGGATGAGCGCCATTGAAATGGTTGCAAAAGGCTTCTAGGCCTTCTCTGACTGATACTTGCGGCCCGTCAGATGTTTTCTCCCAGTCAAACGTATACAATAAAGAACGTTGCTGTAACTCCGCCGCGAAGCGCTTGGCAAGCTCGACAGGGACTTCTATATCTCGCTTGATCACTGGATGATACGCGTCGGTGCGTGAATCGCGACTAGCAACAAGTAGGTGCTTCAGCTCCTGAATTCGCTCCGCAAGGTCTTGGTGTTGTTCATTGTGGAGATCCCGCAGCTGTGTTTGGACATGAATGTTGAACGCGTCGAGAACGAGACCAATCTTGACGGTGTGGAATTTCAGCCGCTCAGTCAAATCTCTGACCTGCGCATCCGAGTTCAGGTTGTAGATGATGTTGGTGATGAAGCCGTCTTTGCCAGTACGAAATTTGCTGACATCATTGAGCAACTTCTGACTTTGTTCCAGCGTCAAGCGGAAGTTACCCACGATATCGGTCAGAGCTGTGGTATCATATAACTCAGAACCATAGCTCTCGAGCCTTCCGTTTTCTAAGCCGGTGTTCGCGGTTCTGACGATGGATTCGATGGTGTTGAGACTCCAGTGCAGCCGGAACAACGCGTCGCCAAACTCGAGATACCGTTGCGCTAAGACAATACGGTTAGCGCGAAAACGCGGTGCGGTGGCTGGGAGGACGAACGCAGCGACTTCTCCTTCGTAAACCCCTTCTCGTATATGATCCACGATAATTTGATGGCGCCGCAAATGAAGCTGAGTACACCGAAATCCCACGGCACGTTACCGATGGTTGCAATGCTTTGAGAAGATGCAGGCTTAGGACCGACAACGATACCTCAGGAGCTGTCTGTCGTTATCTGGCACACGCGCATCCCTTCCTCAGACATCCCCTGCATCTACTCGACTGTGGCAAGCGATGCTTTGTTCACTTTCGGATTTAGCCTTGCCTCCTACGCAAAGTGGCTGTCTATCGAATTTCGAAGCGACCTTGTGTTAGTGGCTGCTGTTCACATGGCAAGTATCGTTAAGTAAGGAGTCGCAGCTCCGCGGTGCGAAGGCTCTAACAATCGACGGAAAGAGTAAAGCTACCAGCAAGGGCTTCAAAAACTAGCTCTCCTCCCGGGTGATAACTAATGCATGAAACTCAAGGGATAAATCATTCAGATACCATTACCGGCTTCTTACTGGACAGCTACTACTGTAGCTAGGTACTACTTATCCAACCGGATTCCTAAGCTTCACCAGCTCCAAATCGATGCTCATTACCGAACGATGGACGAATCATGTAGCGTCCAATCGGGAGACCGCAGCCTGTGCTTAGACGAAGAAGACCGCGCATACCTCGAGGCTTTGAACGACAAAGATGTTGTCGCTACGAAAAGCACGCCGAATCCTCTAGGTCTCTTCTCAGTAGTGGCCTTCATACTCCAGCAAGTCATCGGTACTGGCATATTCCGAACACCATGGACCGTTATGCAGGCCACCGAGAGCCCGGGAATCACGCTTTGCTTTTGGGCTTTCGGTGGGCTTGCAGCCATCGCGGGTTCTATATTGTACATCGAGTTCGGCTTGACTACACCTCGGCATTCAATTGATGACGAAAGAGTGCCGGTTGTACGCAATGGTGGAGACATGAACTACGTGAGTGCAGAACTGCAAGCCTGCCACTGATACACGGCTGACCGCGACTAGGTGAACTACCTCATCAAGCGACCCAAGTTCTTCGTCTTTTCCTTCTACGCAGTCAACTACGTGATCGTTGCTTCGAGCGCAGCCAACGCATTGACTTTCGGCGACGACATAATAGGCTCTCCAGGTACCGATAGAGGCGCAGCCAAGGATGCCGCGGCACGACGTCTCGCGATAATGGCAGTAACGCTTCCATGCTTCTTGCACGCGTTCACTCGACGTGGGGGTATCCTCCTCAACAACGTCATCGTCGTTGTTAAAATCGCCATTCTTTGTGTGTTCCCCATCATGGCGATATGTGTATTGGCCGGTGTCGCGCATACGAATCACGCAACAGCCAATATGAGATACAGGAACTCGTTTGCGCGGACGCACGGAAACGCCGGCAGCTATACGCAAGGCATGCTAGCGGTCTTTTACGCCTATGGGGGGTACAACCAAGCCAACTATGTAAGTCTTAATCAGTCTGACGATCCATCGACCTACACTTACGCATACTCAGATACTCTGCGAGATCCACAGACCACGCAAGAACTTTCCCAAAGGCATCATCATTGCTCTCGGGATGATCTGCATCTTATACATGCTCGTCAATGTCAGCTACGTAGGTAGCCACATAGTCAGTTCCCAGATCTGCGCTGACGCACTCAGATGATTGTAGTCAGCAAAGAGCAACAACTTACATCTACCGACGTAGCCCTCGCTTTCCTCAACAATGTCATAGGCCACAATCACGCTTCCACAATCCTCGCCATCTTCACGACCATCAACAGCTTCGCCAACGTCATCGGCATGACATTCACACTTGCCCGCGCAAAACAAGAAATAGCGAAAGAAGGCATCCTACCATTCGCCAAGTTCTTCGGCGAGAACCGCATTCTCTTTCGCAAATACCGAGAGAAACACCATTCCAGCCAGTCAGAGCCAACACCCCTAGGCGCGCTCTTCCTCCACTGGGTATGCGCCGTGTTTCTCATACTGGTAACATGGCCCATGAAACCATCATCCGCGTACCGGATTCTCGCAAACCTATACGTGTACCTCATCGATATCATACCAACCTTCATCATGGCAGTCGGCATGTTGTATATCCGTACCTTTACAAAGTGGTCTCTCAAATCGCCTCTTCCAACTTGGCTCAGTGTCACCGCTGCTGTGATCTACGCTATCGCGGGCGGCTTCCCCTTAGTCGCAGTCTGTATACCACCGTTTCAATACTCAGACCTTGACGTTCACGACATTATTCCAGGGCTCCCTTGGTACGCGACAGGATTGTTGTCGTGGATAATGCTGACATGCTGTATTATGTATTGGGTTTCGTTTCGCTTCTTCCTTCCGCGCATTGGGCCTAGGAAAGGAAAAGAATTCGTGGTTGAGAGGGAGCCGGTGTTTCGCATGCAGAATGCGGAGAGGGTGCAGTGGCATGAGATTGTGCTGCATAGCTGGGTTATCAAGGCGCAGCCTGAGAAGAGGAGAGGGTATATGTTGGATGATCTTTGAGTTTAGCCATACTGATTTCTACCTCATCGCAATTGGACTCAAAATCTAATTTTACACATCCTCCTTCCCCTTCAACTCATTAGGCTGTACCATAACCCTCTTCTCCCTCAACCCCTCCCTCTCCTTCTCCTGCTCCTCCTCCTCCTCCCTCTTCTTCCTCCTCAAATACTGACAAAACTGACTGCGATCCCTCATCCTCCCGCCCCACCGCACAAACACAAACGGCACAACACACAGCGCCAGACTGAAGAACCCCAGTAGACTAGTCGCCCAAGCCACGCCCATAGTCCTATACATCGGTTTCGCTGCAAAAGGCAACACAGCCCCAAATGACGACCGCGATAAACTCGCTGCCGCCATGGCACTCGCGGCGAAGACTTCGTATGCATCGACAAGATAGTTGAGTAAAGCCATGAAGAGACACAGATATCCCATTCCGAACAGTATACCCGCGAGTGTGGGCACAATCCAATGGATACTCTCTCTACTCGTCCAGCCCAGCCAGAACGCACTGATAACGAAAAACGGGCCGGCGATGCAAGCGAGAGGCAGCCTCCGCATCTCTTCGTTGCGCGACCAAGGGCGATTGAGGCGTTGCGCGCGGGCCAAGTACCAGTCCCACGACAGGTAGATGCCAGCGGAGATAAGGGCGCCGACGCCGATAGGGAGGAAGGCGAGACCTGTTTCACCGGCGTTGAAATGGTAGATGCCGGTGAAGATTATGGGATAGGATTGCAAGAATATGTAGAATATGGCGTCTTTGAGGGTGGGGTTAGTAGGGAGATGGCTTTGTGCAGGGATAGTGGGGGAGGGTTGACTTACAGGCGTAGCTTAGATATAGACATGTGAATAGAACGAGAGGTTCGAAGCAGATCATACGTAGTGGCCGGGTCAGAATGACGGTGACAATGTGATTCAAATCCGTCTTCTCCAGTTCAAGTGGCGCAATGATATTCTCATTACCCGTTTCCTTGCGTAGTCGCTTTGCTCGCCGCTTTAGGATCGTGGGTCCGTATGTTTCGTCGAAGAAGTAGAACAGCGGCCATGTTGCTCCGGCAAGTATGACCCCGATCCAAAAGGCCCAGCTCCAGGATATCACGCTGATGAAGCCTGATATCGGGGGTCCGAGAATGGGTCCGAATGTTGTTGCGGCCTGTTATACCTTGATTAGTTCTCCTTTCCTTCTGCTAGAGTTCGTTATGAGGAAGGGATTAGGAGCCACATACCATGAAAATCGCCATACTCCTTCCCCGATACTTAGGATTATGATAGATATCCGCGCAGATCCCCCCAACAACACTGATCGCGCAACTCCCTCCCACACCCACCAACAACCTGAAGATGACGAGCGAAGCGAAGTTTGGTGAGAGCGCCGAAGCGATGGAGAATATTGTGAAAAAGGCAAAGGATATCACCATGGTTCCTTTGCGGCCGTAGGATTCTGAGAGAGGGCCCCAGAGCATGGGGCCGCATGCGTAGCCAACTAGATACATGGATGTGGGGAGGATGAGCGCATATTCGTTGGTTTGGTTGAAATGGCGAGATATTGGAGCCGTGGCTCCGGCTGCTAGGCTGGAGGTCATGGTGCTGTTCATCACTTTGTCTGGTTCAGCTGAGTTGTCAAAAGAAGGATTAGGGTGGCTTACCACTCATGATAGCAACGACGAGGGCGTAGATCTTCTTCCACTGGAATACTTGTTAGTCCTTCTTCGAATCAATTTTCCATTGTTCAACTCACACGCCCCCAATTGTTAGGATTCTCAGGGTCTCCATCTTCAAAGCGGATAACCCGTCTCCCACTCGTCTGCTCATCGTGGACACTCGACGCCGGCGACGGTGAATTCGACAGTCCATGCGAGCTCAGCGTTGAAGGTGTTCTCGACGCAACTTTCTCAATCGCATCCTCCTTCTCCGTATCGTCAGATGTGCCAGCATCTTTCTCAAGTTCCCTCAGTCGCGCAGCACGCGAGCTCTCTATAGCACCGGCTATGTTGACCCGTTAGTAACCCACACCCCCAACATCGCAGTAAGACGGAGTTATGCGTACAGCGATTTCTTGAACTCTGTCGACTCGTCGTACTTCTCTGACTCTTCGAAGTAAAACTGCGGACAAGAGCGACTGGTGAGGTAATGGCCTCATGACCCGGCCCTAAGCCTTGTTGTTCCCGGGAATAAGTTCGTTCCAGATCTGCACTCTCCATGCTGAAATGATTACCCGTAAGGATGACGCGCCTTGCTTTCCAGCAATTCGAGGCTCAGAGAAGCAAAACGGATGACTTTGCGAATGCAGTTAGAGAAGGAAAACGGGTAGTAACAGACTACTTGGGTAGTATACTGCGCGACCCCGCGCACTTGGGTTAGCCATCCGAGGTGTTTAAGTAGGCGCCACAATTCCCCTGATCAATAATTTTCGTGGCTGCACGTCTACCTGGTTTGTCGATCGTAGCTGTTACCGCATGCAGAGTAGGCGGGGCTTAACTTACGAATGCATGACGGGTACCGTTTAGCTGCGTGCGCCCTACGAGGCCCGACGGGGAACAAGACGTTATTGTGCATCGGCAAACTTACCGATGCGCGGCTCTCCAAAGTGGAACTCGGTGCATTGCATGCTAATTGACCTGTAATGAGTCACGTGCGTTCTCTTCTTTTGTTTTGCGAGGAAGGGAATGCGCGTTTGACTCAGAGTACCATGTCTTCGGTCTACGGATTAGTAAAGTCCGACGGTATGCGTTAGGAATTATGGAACGCCGATTCGGAATTCGATCCATCTCGGAATGCGATTTCAGACTGGAGTGTGTGTTGAATCTCGATTCTTGTTGCATGTATCTCTCCGTCGGCGAACCATCGCTGCAAGTCTATAGCATATGCATCGCCTACGTCTCGAGGTTGATGCTGCGGCCAAAGCGGCCATAGAGCGCCTTCTTCAGCTCTCCCATCTCTTCTTGAATCCCTTCAAGCTTGGCCTTGAGAGCTTCTACCTCGCTGTCAATAGTCTCTGTTGATGATCCCAGAAGCTCAAGGACCTGGGGTTGAGGTAATGAGACGAAGCAATCGCCGACTTTGTATCTATGGTTGTGATTAGCTTGTTGATACTCGGGCTATGTCTAATGACGAGCCATTTCGCAGCTCATCGCAAAGAACTTACGGTACTTTCTCCTCCTCATCAACCAGCTCGAGTTCGCCTGAGATCTCCTCCAAATCTTCCTTCTCCTTCTGCGCTGCTGTTAGAGGGAGTGCGGATTGGAGGCAGCGGGTTGAATCGTACAATCTTTGCCCTCAGCTCCTCTTCGAGAAGCTCCTCTTTTTGATGCAGCGAGCTGAATTTGTTGATCTTCTCTTGATCCTCGCGGCGTACCTCTAGGTCCTCGTTTTGGGCTGAGGCCTCTTCATCTTTCGTGAGCTGCCACCGTTAGCGGCAAAGCGCGGAACACGATGCAAAAATTGATGGCACTCACCATACGGCGCTGCATCGTGTCACTAAGCGTTGCCGAGTGATATGTGGGTGGTGAAATTGAATTGAAGCTGAGCTAGATAAGCAAGAGAAGTGAGAGACGTTGGTGGCTATGCTCCGGCGTTGCTCGTCTCTCCGGGTGTGAGAATGCCAAGACCGTGGCGAGGCAGGCGCGAGCCGGTGTTGAGTGGATTTCCGAAACCATCAATCACAACGCTCACTTCTGGAGACCTATGAAATGACACAATTGCGCTATGTATCGTTACGATGAACGCGTTGGTACCAACAATGCGGGCATAATATACTCTAAAGTTGTCATAGCTATCATCCTAACCACACACACCATAGCACTCCAGCGAACAACATCAAAGCTGTTGCAATCATACCGTATACTAAAGTACAATCTCAAAGACCAAGCCCGTCCTAGGACCGGACCGCAGTCCGAGTCAAAGGCGCACTCTATTCATCCTAACCACACAAACGATGCTTGAGCGCTATCGTCATATAATGGTGAAGGCGATAGCAAGCGAAAATCACAACTCATACCCTGCGCATCAATGCACAATTCGAAAGGGCAACCCGGAACAAGACCAGGCCCTAGTTGGATCCCAAGGCGCCTTCTCATCTTCGTTGAACAGCACGACATGAGTACTGAAATAAGATGCGATGAAGATTGATTATAGACCCACACATAGACGGAGACGCGTCGAAACACCCTAAAGGTGACTGTTACCAGCCAGCTCCATTCAGATCCCAAAAATGGAATCGCAATACAAGTGTATTTCCAAACTCCCTGCCCTTGCTGTGTGTGCACAGCTACACACTCTACCCTACTCCCCACCACCCTGTACCCCCAACCCCCCTTCCACCCTCTCAAATACCGCCCCATCCTC
Source organism: Alternaria arbusti (assembly GCF_024043155.1). Lineage (NCBI taxonomy): Eukaryota > Fungi > Ascomycota > Dothideomycetes > Pleosporales > Pleosporaceae > Alternaria > Alternaria arbusti. The sequence goes on along the minus strand of NW_026249953.1, from coordinate 463,252 downwards.
CTCCCTCTTCTCCACCAACTCACAACTAGCCTGACTATTCTGCGCATCACTAAGCGCCCTTACAACATCACTCTCCGCCTTATCCCTCACCAACTTCCTCAACGCCTGTATCAAAAACCCGCTAAAAACATCAACACTCCACTCATCAGGCACAATAGCCAACACATCGGCAACATCAAGCCAGCCCCCAAAGCGCTCTAGAAGTTCAGAGGTGCGCTCCACCCTCTGCGAAAGATCTTCTATCTGGAGAAATTCTCTGAGCAGGTGACCGAACATGCGTGATTGTTCTGCGCGCGTGGGGATCTGGCTGTGCGACACGGGCGGTGCGCCGGGGGTGGCGCGGCGGTGGATGGATGCGTAGCCGTAGAGGCAGTAGCTTATTGCTGTGTTGTAATCGCCCAAACCGTGTGTAAGCAGTTTCAGCGCTTCTTCGTGGCGCTCTTGCCGGCCGTTTAGGATGATCATTTCGGAGACTAGTTCCTGGCTGTAGGGCTGCAGCCGGGATAGAACGGTATGTACGTCGTAGGACGAGGTTTCGCTGAGGAGTTGCAATAGGCGGATGCGGGCGTGCCACCATTCTGCGTCGAGCGCGTTGTCGGTTATGAAGGAGAAGTAGGTTGGTTTCGGGGGTTCGAGGATGCGGTAGGTTTCGTAGCTTTGGGAGAGGGTGGCGCGGGATGAGGGGGTGCTTTCGAGTTCGGTGATTACGGTGGAGAGGTAGAATGCTATGAGTTCGTTTACGTACTCTGGGTGCTGGGGACGGTGTTAGTAGAGCGAGTAAAAATGTGCGGAGGGGCTTACCTTTTTCTGGCCGAAGACAAGATACTCCAGGTACTCTTTGACAGCGCCTGGCGCCTTGTCTCTTAGTAGAGCGACAGCTCGAGTAGGATCAAACTTGACTCTACTCTGATCGTCCGCAAAGACTTGAACACCCAGCTTTGGATTCCTATTCGCAAGCCATGCGCCATATTCTTCTACCAGAGCTTGATCGCGAATCTTCCGTAGGTAGTCGCGCACCTTATGCTCGCCATCTACAAGTTCGCCTCCTTTGTCTTCCTCGCCTTCCAAGATCCGTTTCCAGGTCGCTAGCACATGTGACGCCTTGACGGAAGCCTTGCAGTTGCCTTGGTATAAGCGACTGAGTAGGAAGAGACGCTTGAATTGCTCCAATAACTCAACAGCACGGTCGAAGCACTCTACTTCTTTGTCCACCAGTTCGTAGAGTTCTGCTCGGTGAGCACCAGGGCTGGAAGTACCCTTTGGACTCCCTTGATCTAGTAGTAGGAGTATGTGAAGCAATGCTGCATCGACAGTCTTGAACACGGTCGGATCGTTTGTTACACTTGCCATGCCTTTTCGCTTCTTCCAAAATTGAAGGTACCGCTTTACGAAATGCAACAGATTGTCACCAAAGGGACCATTGACATTCGTTGGCATGGTCGAGAGATTGTTTTGTTGCAAGAAGTGCTCCACCAGCGTTGTGATGCCGCCATATATTTGTATGCCGTCTGAGCCCTGGACGACTTCTTGATCGAGAATCGGCATTAGGCTCAGGACAACCCGAGGATCTATTTCACCTTCGATGAGCGCTTGTTCGGTGATACGCTTCTCGTTTTCGAATATGATGATGTTCGTTTTGGTACGTAGAACCACGTCCATGAAGAGCATGAGCGAGGCCTTTTGACGAATATATATGAGACTAAGGTATTCAGACTCGTTGCGCGGCTCTTGTCCGCGGATATCGCCTAAGATGGTTTCTATGACTCTTCTGTCAGGCTGGATGCGGGTCGCATCTCCAATAAGCGCATACTGGGCTGCTTCGATTCGTGAATCCAATCGGGTCACTAGAGGGTTTCGTACTGTCCACCATATCTGGTCTCCGGCCCAGACGACAGTCTGTGACTGTAACTTGGACAGGCGCTCCGCAAACTCGCGGTCCGCATTTGCTTGGCGCTTTTCGACTTCATTGGACTCTTTCGCTGCTCCCTCAGATGAAGCAAGCTGCAACTTCCTGACGGTTAGTTTCGCGCCTACTTCCGAAATTACTAGATCGTAAGGCTGCACTACAGTGCGCATACCTATAGGCGTCGAGATATGTGAGCCTTTGGTCTGAACTGGCAGACCGAGTGGGCTGAAGTTGAGCCAGTGCTTGTCAACTTCTCCAGCACTAGGATCAACATCCCATCGCTGAATCTCAACTCCGTAGGTAATACTACCTTCCGCCTCTCGATGTACAACTGCCAAGACGTAACCTTCCTCAGAGTTCATGCCTTGACCCATAGAGGCCGAGAAATCTATGCCCGCGCCGTCTACAGCAATCGCATCAGGATAGCTACTGAACTGTATGCTACCTCTGCACATATCTCCATCGAGGTTTACGAACATGCCGACTCCTTGGTCGGAAGGTGTAGTGCCGACTGTCAACAGAAACTCGTTCGGATTTGGTGATGCGACGTGGGGTCTCAAAGGAATGAAGGGCGGCGGTCGTGGAACCTGTGGCTCTTCAGGTTGTGGTCTCTCCTCTTCGGTTGGAGCTGGTGGTAAAGGTTTATCGGGTGAAGTTGCGCCGCCTCGAGACTGGCTAGACGCTCTTTCGCCTTCTCCTCCCATGGCGGCTCGGCCAGGCGAGCGTGACGGAGCCGGTGACATGTCGCGAGAAAGTGATTGGGGCACGTCGAAACCATAGCGTTGAGCCGGAGCCCGTGGGCTTGCTGTTCTTGAAGGACCGCCTAGCCCAAGCACATTCAAACTTGTACTTCGAGAATGGCCGCGGTGCTCCTCGGGAGCTTGTGGATGCGAAGCGGAGGAAACGCTCCTAGATGGCGCATTTGGCACAGTCGCCAGATGCTCAGCGGCTCCGCCAATGTCGCCGGCGTCTGGATCCAAGGAAGAGATTGGAAACAGGCCTATCTTCTGTTGATGTACAACGTCCAACAGGGCATATGAATGCGCATCAGCAGCGCATGAGAACGTGTCTCGGCGGACAGAGACCAGACAGCCTCCGTATTCAATCGCCTTGATCGCTTTCGGGGGCGAGTTCTCGGATATCTGCACCAGTCGCAGGCGCTTCTTGAGGCCGATGACGACTACTACGCCATCCTCAGCAGAACCTTCGATGTCGTCGTTCAAGTCGACACCTCCAACCCACAGACATCCTATCGGCTTGAAAGTCGAGTCGGGGCTCAGCTCGGGTAGCGAGTATATGGAGAGGGTATTGTTGCACAGCACGCAGGCCTTGCTGATCTTGGGAAGCAGGAGAATCTGTTGCACGCCAGGCCCATTGCTGTCGTTATGGGGCGGTTCCAGTCGCGAGGCGATGATGGCCGTGGGCTCTTCGGAGGGATCGTCGGTCTCGGGCGGAAGCAGGACGAAGTGGATGATTTCGGCGGCGGAGGTGCCAACATAGAGGTTGCCGTTCCACACCTCTACACACGTGATGCGCACGTCGGTCGACGGGCCATCAGCGGACAGCGGCAGGTTTGCGACGAGCTTGCGGAGGATGTAGGGACCATCTTGCGGGGGCGGGCGCCGTGTCGCGGGCGGTTGGGAAGGTGCGTCTGCCATTGTTCTCAACCTTCACATGCGCCATGGCAGGCTATGGCAGCGAAGTGTAAGAGGCGCGCATGGTGCGTGTTGGATGTGCGCTCGTGGTGCCTGGTGAGCTATCATGGCGGCAGTCCACCAATTAGGGCCGCGCAACGCCGCACCTTCCGCGGTTTCACGGCAAGCTGGGTGCATACGTAACCAACTCCATTCCATGATTCACAACGCGCCGTGAAGGCTTGCGGGAGTAGACTACGACAGGCGCGCAATAAACCCCGGTTCTTTCGGATTCCAATTACACGTCTGTCTCACTCGCAGATACGGATACAGACTGAAGCGCAACCATGGAGGGCGGAGTAGATATGGATGAGAGGGTCGAGACTCCACCCAGTGCCGAGAGGCAGGAACCAGTCGCAGAAGAAGAGCAAGAAGAGGGGAACAAGTTCCAAAAGGCGATCGGCGCATGGAGAAGTGCGAATTCCCGTGACGCATATGATACGACTAGGCTAACAATGCGCCAGACATCGACCTCACCACTCTCATTCCGCAGCTCGACACGGTAGCCTCGGATCTTGTCGCACACCAAAGAGACACTCTCACCCAAAGGAAGGACCTCGCGCAGAAGACCAAAGACTTTCGGAAACTCGACGATGCAAGCAAGCTCAGCGACATCAAGGGCCTCTTGAAGTGTAAGCCTCCACTTGCGCAGCTGACTGAGCTCTACTAAGCCAGATTCGCAGCATACCAGAATTTCATTGATCTTATATCCAACCAGTCCAAGACGGTACAGGCTGCCTTCTTCCAAGTCTACTCGCCGCTCTCTGAAGCACCCGACCCATATCCTCTCCTCGAAGCCTCCGTCGACTCGCTTGTGACCTCCGAAGAACTCGTGCCAAAGCTCACGTCTGAGAACGAGCGCCTACAGAAGACGGTAGCGAAACTCACCACACAACTCGACGATTCAGACAAGAAGTTGGAGGAGGAGCGGACGGCACGGAAAGCCCTCGAGGACAGCCGAGACAGCAAGATCAAAGACGTGGAAGCGTCATGGTCGGCTGTGCTGAACGAGAAGCAGGACAACTGGGAGTCAAAGGAGAAGAGCCTGGAAGAGAAGGTCGAGAACCAGGACCGACTGTTGAAGGAGCTCAAGGCCAGTTACGAGGTCTCACAGCGACTTGGTCAGGGTGAAGCGTCTGAAGAAGAAGGCGGTCGCGGTGCTACTGCGGCGGAGCTTGAGATCGTTAGCTCAGAGCTCGAGCGAACAAGCCACCGACTGGCAGAAATCACAGCACGGAACGAGCAACTACGCCTCGAATTGGCCCAGTCTGCATCTGCGCCAACGCAACAGGTTGCGGTTGAAGACGATCCGGCCTTCCTGCGATTACGATCCGAGAACTCATCACTCCTGCGAAAGCTCGAGAATGCGCGCTTCGAAAAGGACTCCGAACGAACACGGCTCGAGACAGAGACACGAAGCTTGGAACGGGAGATCAAGTCGCTGAGGAGTGAAAAGGAGGCTCTTCGCGAGAAGGTGCAGAAATGGGGCGACTATGAGAACGTTAAGCAGGAGTTGGAAGTGCTAAAGGTAGGTTTTTCACATGATACTGTTGAGTCCAAGCTGACCTGCGGTAGTCAATCGAATTCGCAACAGGCGATGACGACGACGAAGCCACCGAGATCGCCCTCTCGCAGAACAGCACATCAGGCAAGGGCAAAGGCGAAACACTGGAACAGCTCCTGCTCGCTCGCAACAAGAAGCTCAGCAACGAGCTCACCGTCATGCGCGTCTCACACCAAGACCTGCAGAGCAGGCTAGAAGCTCTACAAGAAGAGCTCTCAAACACAAACATGGACCTGGAGAAGTCCCGCCAACTTAACGAGACACTAGAAGCTGATCTCGAGAAAGTCCAACAAGAAGCCACAAACGCCTTCGACCCCTCTGGCATGTCCGTTGCAGGAACCTACGTATCGCGTTACCCGCAATCTTCTTTCGGCGGAGGACGACGAGGCCGCTCATCGCCCACATCGTCCATCATCTCCGGCTTCGACAACTCTTCGCAAGCACCCACACTAGCCTCTCTACGTGCCGGGGGAGGAGGAGAACCCATGGGCGGCGGCTCCGGCATTCTCCCCATGATAACCGCGCAACGCGACCGCTTCAAGAAGCGCAATTCGGAGCTCGAAGCCGAACTGCAAAAGTCTTACCAAACCGTCTCCTCCCTCCGAAGCGAAATAGGCGCGCTACAAAAAGACAACCTAGACCTCTACGAGAAAACTAGATATGTGAGCAGTTACAACGCCGTCAACAGAGGCCCCGCCTCAAGTGCCTCAAGTTACGGCGCAAACCCCAATCCCTCTGCCATTAACATCGATTCTGGAGGCAGTGGCTCAACAGTCGACACCAAATACCGCTCAGCCTACGAGTCAAACCTCAGTCCCTTCGCGGCGTTCCGGGGCCGCGAGAGCGCGCGTGCGATGAAGCGCATGCACCTCTTTGAACGCATGGTTCTGCGCGTTACTAAATTCGTTCTCCAGACGAGGACGAGTCGGAATATCTTTGCGGGGTACCTGCTTGCGCTGCATTTTATGGTGTTTTATTTCTTGTTTAGCTTTGAGGCGGGGGCTGCTGGGGGCGCGGCGGTTGTGGCGGGGCCGAGTGCGCCTGGTGGACCTGTTCCTGGGCCTGAGGACCCCGGGGTGTGGCATAATGAGGATGATGGGACGAGTTGAGGGGGGAGGGATGAAGTGTATTATTAGGATGGGTTTCGGGTGGGCAAGGGGTGCTTATTTGTGGTATGTGCCTTGGGGGCTTGGGACTGGCGGCGATGATACATCAAATTATTCATCAGGATTATCACTGATAATAATGATGAATAATTTGATGTTATCAACGTCGCCAGTTCCTACTATCCCGTCCATGGCACAGCGACCATAATAGGCCTTTGCTGTACTCGGAGACCCAAAAGCGACCATTTGAAGAGCCTTTCCTCCAACAATTCTATAAGTCTCACGTCGATCGAGAAAGGGATCGATGATCAGCGATCACTGTGGGGGTTTGGATCTGAATATAGGCGCTGGGATCTTTTTACAGAACTGAGATGCCTTATTCGACTTGATATTCCTTGTAGCATGAGGTACAGTGACAGTCGATCAATATGGACCCGATGTCGAGCATCCTCCAAATAGTCTACTGATAGGCTTCATAACGAAAGCAGAACCAGTACAGCATATGCATATGACATTCCTTAGCACACTTTGATTAGCAAAGATTGGACATGCCGACCTAGAGCCTACCACATGTCAAAACCACTGTTGTGTAACCATTTTGATATCGCAGCGCATCGGTATCTCGACCACCCGCCGGCGGCTGGCAGATGCTACCCGAGCGCAACGAATCATCTCGGAAAGCCGTGTCCATACAGGTCCATGGTTTCTTCGTCCTTATCCTGTGACCTAGATTGGCAGAACTGGAAAGAACAGCAAAACATCGTTCCAAACAACGCAAAAGTGGCAAACCATTCGCAAGCGCGAAGGACGTATCGCGGTTATGTATAGCAGAGAGCGTACTGCCCTCAGGGCATCTGAGTGGCCATCTCAAAAAACACATGGCGACACGCCATCCCTTCATAATCCGTCCATCTCGATTCCTCCCACCTCGTTCCTACAACCAGCAGCAAAACCACTAGAATAGCATGAATCGAGAGAAACACAGATGGCGACACGCTTCCATCCTCCAGCTTCCTTGGTCCTTCTAGTGACAGCAAGGACAACCGCTCTCGAGCGTCCCCATCCAACGGATGTAAACTGAGAAACGCAAACCGGGAAAACGGCCATGCAAGTGCGGAATGTCAAACAAAGATCCCCGCTTACCCATCTGCCCAATCCACCTGCACGACATTGGTATGTCTGGCCAGTGACCAGCGAGCCAAATACAACGCATCCAATCCACAATGCCAGTCGAGAAAACCAGAGACCTGTTCGCCGGCCGCTGGCTGCCAATAGCGAAGCGCCGAGATATCGTTCGAGGATTCTAGCGCTGGAGCCCTGTCCAGGCCCGTTCTGGTCTCTCATTGGCCAGCCTCCACCTTATCCCTGTGAGTAGCCGGATGAGGTATATTAGCTGTCATTTCTTTCACCTACCCGTCGCTGCATGCAGAGTATATTAATAGTCTTTTTATGTGGATGCGAGTGTATTTGGGGTGTTTGTACCTTCTACATCTGGTTTGGCGGTGCGGGAAGGTGCAGGTGGGTATTTGCGACCAGCGACGCCAGCGACGGGTGGGTACAGGGAAGTTGTACTGGGGGATGTGGTAGCTTGGGTACTTGCCAGCTGATGATTGCGTGACTAGGTGTAGGACGGGCGGCTCTGCGGGTAGTGGGTGGGAGAAGGAGATAGAGGGAGGAGGGAAGGAAAGTGGAAGGACTGGGTGTGGAGAGGGCGGTTGATTGTGGTGGTTTGTGAGGGTTCTTGGTTTTTTGCACTCTACCGTAGTAGGTATGCAGGTTCTGATCGCGTGCTGATTTCCAACTTGCCAGACTCGAGTCTTGCTGACGCTGGCAAGACGTGTCCGTGAAGTTTCCAAACTCAGCGCAGGAAGGCGGGCGACATCCGTCTCACTTCAACATCAATCATCAACTATCTATACTCACACACCCACAACACAGCCCCAACTCCAAACATCCACCTCCCCCATCAGCACATCATCAACAACCCCTCCCGACGATCACAGATCTGCCCATCTCCATCTCCATCTCGCATCAGCACCTTAACCCTCTACCCCATTACCAAATTACCAACCCCCTCCCGTCGCAACCCCCAAAATAGCCATCTCGCCAGCCGATCCCCACGGGCGTTTACAGCACTAACCCCCAAACCCGGCTAGCGGCCGTCTTAACCACCCCCAGGCGCGCTCGGTAGAGCAGCGAACCACAACGCACCCACCATCTCTCCCATCTTGCACGAAACGCTGTGAGCCTATCACACCCCCGCCAGCTATATTTGGGGTCTTTTCCAGCCTGCACTAGCGGACTAATCGAGCAAAGCGAGCGAAAGCAGTGGCTGGAAGGGCGAGTGGGACACGGCGGTAAACGGTTGCTCGGCTTCGCAGACTCTGTCGCGTGTACTATGGATGGATCTGTGTGGAGCGGGCGACTACGCGCTGGGGGTAGGGATAGCGATGGCGCAAAACTGGCTTTCGTTTCGTGTAGTTCGTAGCGCGGTGTTTGTGTGTATATAGGAAGATGGCATACACGGCCTCGTTGACGGTTCCCACATCCACCTCACCAACACAACACAACATCATCGCACTTACCTCTACAAGAGACCCGCTTTCGTCGTCGTCGCGTACTTTCCTTTGGGCTTCTTTCCTTGAATAGTTGTTTCATTTCGCTTGGGACTGTTGTTCGTTCTTTTCTTACACCATCTTACGGGTCGAGTCGCTTCCGCGTCTTACAATAGCTCAGCAACAACCAGTCTATTCCCGGAATACTATCATACCGGCGGCAAGGCTTACAGTACATTCCTGAACATCGTCTGGTTTCTGGTATAAACATCGACGACAGTCGCAGTCTTTTCGAAACATCACACAAGCATCCAAGACTTCACTCGGCAATCTACTCTGTATCAAGATCTATATTACACCCAAGACATACCAACCATGATCTTCACCAACACCCTCAGCCTCGTCTTGGCCCTGGCACCAGCCACTATCTTCGCCGCCCCCAGCCAGACCGTCGACTCGATAGCAGCTTTGATCCCCCGGCGAGACATCCCCGCGGTCATCTACAAGGAGCTGTTGAAGACAGACTCACTATGTGATCTATCCAACGTTGCTCTCCCTGCTGGTACGTCCCTCCATCCCCACCACCAACCATCCAAGAGAAACATCAACTAACACCCCGTAGCACCCACCCCCCTCGCCGCCCCCGCAAAAGGCACATCCCTCCGGCACATCGCCATCGGCCGAGGCACCCAAAACTACACCTGCGTCGACTCCTCCTCCTCCACCATCCCCAAAGCCACCGGCGCCATCGCCACGCTCTTCAACGCGACCTGCGACGCCGCCCGCCTCAACGTGAACATTCTCGGCCAAGTCACCGATCTAGCGCTCAACTACGCGATTCCCACGTCCGCAGAGGCAGACCAGCGTCTCAGTGGGCACCACCAGTTCACCGCCGCGGGCGTTCCCCTCTTCATGCTTGAGACGGACAAGAACAACTTCGGTCGTGTCGAGTGTGCGGTCAATGGGAAGAGTGCTGCGCCCACGACTGCGACCAAGGGAACGAATGGTCTGGGTAGTGTTCCGTGGCTCAAGTTGAACGCTACGGTTACGGCTGAGGGTCAGGCAGCTTGGGCGTACAATGAGGTTTACCGGATACACACTGCGGGTGGTATGGCGCCTAAGGACTGCAGTGGGATTGAGGGCAGTTTTACGGTGGAGTACAGTGCGCAGTACTGGTTTTACGCTTAAGTCGTGTCGGGTTGACTGATTGTTATTCCTTTTTCTTTTCCGTCTTCTTCTGTACAAAGCATTTTCATCGGCGTTGGGGGCACAGGGATGGGGGAGTACCCGGTTCAGCGTTCCGGTATAGCATAGTAAGCCTATCTGGATACGGGCTTCAGTTAGTAGTTAGCATATACCATTCTCCGCGATTCTCTGTTCATAGCTCATAGTTGGGCGAACAGTAATCGTACTATTCAAATCACAAAAGCCGTTGACACGTCATCGTCTCGCTCTTTTCAAGTGATGTCTTTGTGCCATCTCTCAACTGTCTTCCGGTTCCTCCCTCTTCGGCTTCCGATGCCTTGAGCTTCTCTTTCGGAGTAGTGTTCCCTTTTCAGGATCGATGTCGGGTACGAGCAGCTTGTTGACTTCTCCTTTCGCCTGCATGACCTTCTTAGGCCAATCATAGCATATATCGATGCGTGATCTGGGTGCGAAGATTTCCAGAACGAGGTAGATGAGGTAGTCGACGATGACGCAGATGCAGAAGAGTTTACCTGCCCAGATGCCGCAACCAAAATACCTCTTCAGCCGCTCAATGAGTGCGAAACTCTGCACTCCCGCTCGACCACGTGTTGCACTCCATGCGCCGGCTGCCCCTGCGCCTTGGTAGAAATCGCTGTGACTAATTACGCCGCTGATGCCGTCGTATACCCTCTCTGTTCGCTGCGCAATGTCGGTCCAGGAGTACATCTGCTTTACCTGATTATGGAAGAGCTCGGTCCTGACCTTTCCAGCTCGCAGTTTGGCGATGGCACGGCCTGTTGCTACGACTAAATCGTCTTCTTCGGGTGCCGCGAACTCAACCATGTGGGTGGGTAGCACTTCAGGGATACCTCCGACTCGAGTCGCAACGACGTAAAGCCCACATGATGCAGCTTCCACAATGACGGTTCCGAACGCCTCTGTCAACGAGGGGCAGAGATAGATGTGTCCGCGTACCATCACGTCTCGGACTTCTTCATGGCGGACCGGACCGATCATGAGAACCTTGTCTTGCAGCACGTTCCGCTCAATCATCTGTTCGAGATCAATAGCTTTTGGCCCATTTCCAGCGATGATGAAGCGAACGTTCGGGTTCGCAGCAACAATGTGGGGTATAGCAGCGACTAGCAGATCGGTGCCCTTGTTGTAGTATAGCCGTTGTATGACAATGACAGTGATAATCTCATCAGGGCCCATTGGCTGTCGGGGACCAGGTGCCTTCTTTGTATCTTTTGGATCGACCGAATCGTGGGACAAAGGACGGAAGTTCTCTGCCACCACCGCGTTGGGTATGACAGAGACCATGAGGGGGTCTAGCGAGGCTCGAAGGACGGTGTTCTCTTTGCTACAATGTGTTAGCAGCTGCCAGCCCTGAGAAAGTACCAGTGAAGACATACCAAGTATGACTGACGCAGATGACATGATCCACATCACTCAGGGTAAACTTGAGAAGCTTGTTCGTAAGTATGCTTCCCGCATCAGCAAATCCAAAGAGGCTGTGATCCGTGAAAACCGTCCTCAGCCCCATAGTCCTCGCATGCAGAATCGCCTCGTGGCACAGACTACTGAGACTAGCATGGCCGTGTACGATGCCGATATTTTCGCGGATGACGATGTTTCGGAATATGGGAAAGAAGGAGAAGACGGTCGGGAAGGTGGTTTCGCGGTATATGACCCAGAAGGGAACGTAGTAGACTTTCAGGCCGTTCGTTAGGTAGCGAACACCGGTTCGGCCCGCGTAGGCATGTGTTATAACGATTACTTTGTGGCCGCGGTCGATTAGTTTCTGGGGGTTATTAGATGTGAGCACAGTGGGGCTTGATGATCGGGACCTACGCTGGACAGTTGGTACATGTGACTTTCGACTCCTCCTACGATTGATGAGTACTGCGCCGAGTCTCAAGACGCGGCTAGGTGCATACCGGGTTGAGGGTAGAAGTTGTCGCTAACCATAGCGATATTGTACGGCATGATGGCGAATTGTGAGGACTGGCACCTCGAGTCTGCTCAAAAGAATACATCGCGCTCACATATGGGCGCAAATGAAAGGTACCATGGGTGTATTTGGCGGGGAGCGCACCCAGCTGCAATGTCGCGAACTCAGGGCCTCGGCGCGTCACCTGTCGGCGTTTGGCGTGGCTGGAACTCCGACTAAATTTCCAGGGTCCATAGATTTTCTAAACTCACCATCCGCCTGTCGCAAACGGTCGCGGATCCCTCCAGGCTTCACTTTGAGCTGTCGCAACCCGAAATATCGCAGGATCCCTTACATCATGTTTCAAAGACGTTATGTGCCGCCCGCGGTTGTCGCCAAGAAGCAGCCTTCACCTCCCGCGCCCGTTGTCGCAAAGGCCTCCAGCCCTGTAATTGCTACGAATGAAGAAGTCGCTGCCTCAAGTCCCGAGCCCGTAGAAACCAGCCCGGTAGCAGAGGCGAAAAAGACCATCAAGAAGCCCAAAAAGAGGAAACGCGAAGCCGAGGCCGCCAAAGAGGAGGATGATGAGATTTCGAAGAAGCACAAGAATGTCTTCTCCAAATTCGAAAAGGCAGCGAAGCTAGCTGAAGCCAAGAGTCAAAATGCAGAGGAGGAACCTGCGAAGGATCCGCAAGAGGCAGGAGAGCTTCATGACCTCGAGCCTATGCCGCAACCCGCACCGATTCCCGAGCCCGTTTACGAACCCACCTTCTCTACCCTTCCCACCTGGCTCGCGCAGCCTACTACCGTCGAAGCGTCGAAAACAGTCCCGTTCGCCGAATTGGGTGTAGATTCCCAGTATGTCAAGAAGCTGGAAAAACAAGGCTTCAAGGACGCTTTGGCGGTACAGACTGCGTTGCTACCTCTGCTACATCCCGGCTTTGACCAACACTTGGGCGATATATGTGTGTCGGCAAAGACTGGTTCTGGAAAGACGCTAGCATATCTACTCCCTGTTATCGAAGCGCTCAAAGACCGTACCGTACCTGTCCTATCCGCCATCGTCGTAGTACCAAGCCGGCAGCTCGTCAACCAAGCCCTACAAGTCGCCGAGGACCTGTGCGCTGGAACAAAGATCAAAGTGGGAACGGCTTTGGGCAATATCGCGTTTGCGACGGAGCAGAAGCAGCTCGTCAAGATGCGACCGCAATACGACCCAAGGAGAGCACATGAGCTGCAGGAGAAGGCTTCTCGACAATATCAGACAGGCTTTATGGAACGAGGAGGGTTGTACGACGACTTGAGAGCTATGCCTCTCGATCACGTTCCACAATACGACTCGGGCGTGGATATCCTCATCTGCACACCGGGCCGACTGGTTGAGCACATCGAGCACACAACAGGCTTTCTGCTGAACAGCGTGCGCTGGCTTGTCATCGATGAGGCTGACCAGCTTTTGAATCAAAACTTCCAGGGCTGGGCAACCGTGCTCATGGACGCCCTCCACGGTGAGACTCCGGTTGACTTCATGAACGCTCAAGAGCGGATACGAAAGCGGGAGCGCGACGCCAACTCCATCTGGTCCATGGCATTGCCTGCTCGAAGGCAACTTACCAAGGTTGTTCTTTCTGCGACAATGGAGAAGGACCTTACGAAGCTGGGCACGCTCAAGCTGAAGCGACCGAAACTGGTAGTCGTACAAGACGAGACTACAGAACTACAGCCGATGGAGACTGAAGAGAACGTGTTCGAGCTGCCGTCTACACTAGAGGAGTTCGCATTACATGTGGGCGATGGTTCAAACAAACCATTACACCTGCTTTACGTACTACTCAACTACGTCTACCCAGGTACACTGGAATTATCAAAGCCTTCCTCAGACTCCTCAGACTCTTCAGACTCGGATTCATCCTCAGACAGCGACTCTGAGTCCGAATCGGAAAGCCGTGCAATCATATCCCAACAAACCGGCCGCGTCCTCATCTTCACCAAAAGCACAGAAAGCGCATCCCGCCTATCCCATCTCCTCAGCGCCCTCATGCCCCTCTTCGCCACCCACATAAAAACCATGACCCGCGCCCTAACCGCAGACGCCTCCCGGAAGCTCCTCAAATCCTTCAGCTCTGGCGCCACCAAAATTCTCATCGCCTCCGACGCCGCGTCCCGCGGTTTGGACATCCCCGATATTACTCACGTGATCAACTACGATCTTCCTACCAGCATTACGAGTTATGTGCACCGTGTGGGCCGGACAGCACGTGCGGGTAAGCCGGGAGAGGCGTGGACAATGTTTACGAAGACGGAGGCGGCGTGGTTCTTGAAGCAGGTGGCTAAGGGGGATGGGATTAAGAGGGGGGGTAAGAAGGTTAAGAGGATGGAGTGGAAGGAGAGTGCTGTTACGGCGGATGGGAAGAAGAAGGCGTATCGTGCGGCGCTCAAGAAGCTTGAGAGTGCTGTTACGGGCAACGCCGACGCAGAATAGATTCGCAAGGAGAATGCACCTTTGACTTGGACGCAGCCTCAGACTCAGACTTAGACTTGGAACGCAGGTTGAGACTCACTCAGGTTCAGTCTCACTCGCACTCAGATTCAGACTTGGGCTTAGACTTAGACTGGGGTCTGGTCTTGATTTGCGGCGAAATGCATGTTGTTGACCGCAACAAGTTTGCTTCGAAGATAAGGCAGCCGCCAACTTTTCTTTCCTTTTCCAGATACCCAATCCACAGCTAGTATCGGAGAATTTCTGTGCTTGCGCGTACCAAGCTTCCTCAAGCAGCTTGGCTTTGCTTGATACCATCCTCTACGATCGACAGATGGCGTGGAGTGACATGCGCCAGCAACGACTTTGCATCGCAATGGGCAGGTGATAAGAAACTCTAAACCCCCGAGCATCGGCATAGAAGAGTATCTCCAACGTCGATAGGACATGAACAACATTCCGCAATCCAGCCTGGGGGAGCGCCAACTCGCAAAGTGTGGTGCTAAGCATTCTCCTCGGCATGCGTGACCAAGCTTGATGGTGCTTGATACCATTCTGCTCCGTGGTGTAGTGTGCTTGGAATGTTGCGGATCACGTCCTGAATTGGCAGGTTGGAAGCGCAAGCGGCCTTGTGATGCGCAATTGGCCGAGCTCGAGATTCGCGATTTTGTGGGCAAAAGTGACCCATGCTGATGATTGGTCGTGGCATGTGTCTTTGCGACATGAAAGGGTTAGCTGGGCCAGGCGGGAAGGTCCACTAGGGCCGGGCCTACACTCAACCTCTCCCATGTGCCGTCTGCAGACGCCCGCCCTTCAACCACACCACCCATCGCCACCTCCCTAATGCAGTCCGCCGCCGCTCTTATCGCGTTGTTTGCTAAGTTACGCTGTTAATTAATCATGCGTTAACAGCTACCAATCGGCTGGACGACTCGGCGAGTTTTTGGAGGCTGGACATCGGGCGCAAGGGCAGATGTGACTGCGCTGTTCGCCGGCAGTTGGCCTGCTGATCGCGAGCTATCCATGGTACTACGGCACGTTTGCATGCGACTATCGATACCAAAGCATATGTCAAGCGGCGAACGACAGCCATGCAGCCACGGTGTAGAAAGCATGGACACACGTTGACGACATTGACGTTATTGACGGATGTCCGTGTTTGCATGACCAACACACCTCAGGCCATCTCCAGGCCGCGTTTCAAACGGCTGTGGCTGTCCCGCTCCCTGCAGCATGATAGCGCCAAGCGTGAAAGTGGCATGCTTGGTAGCGCGCTTCGAAGCTTGACTGGCAGGCACACGCACTACACAACACTGGGGAAGCACTAACCCGCCACTTAGCGAACAAGGGACGCTATACTATGGCAACTTTCATTCCAGCAGTCACCAATAGCCATGAAGATTCGGTACAGTACTATTAACTTGCCACATTCTTCGAAACATACCTCGGTCCCGCCGTTGCTACGCCTGCGGAACCTCACAGCCTGCAATTACACGATGTAGTACTACGGACACGCCGCCACGCATTCGGTCCTACACTCGCGCAAGATGGTCACTTCAGTCGCAATATCCGATCTACAAGGGCCGTCGCCTATCCCAAGCGCCCTTCTACCAACACCCGGCTCCGCATGCACTTGCGTGACCGACGCCAAGTCTCAATGTAGCAGGTAAATGTATGAAACGCGGCGCCACCGCCTTGCGAGCATGATCGACCTGCCAAGATAGGACTCGTTACCATGAGTGGTTGCGGGATCTAATTTCAATGTTGATCGTTTACCCCACTATGATCCTACACTACGCCTACGATACCAATAGAGGGCGGCGTAGACAGATCGAACAGGGTAACGAGCACATCATCGTCATGGACAAGACTTTATGCCGCGCCTCGTTGGCATTGCTTGGTATAAAGCCAAGGCATCTCCTCGCCTCTATTGCTTCTGTACCGGCTTCGTCTTCTCTTCAAGCCTCTCATACAGGCTTCAGCTACCACTGGCCTTTCACCCCTCGCTCTTCTGCCGTATCAGATAGTCCATCGTTATCATGCCTTCTTTCGCCCACCTCACGGCGGCGCTCGCTTTTGCCAGCACTGTTGTTGCCACACCTGTTCTGCGTATGTCAAACACTGTCTCGATGAGAAGCTCCAATCTAACACGTGATTACAGACAAGGGAAACTCCTTCTCGGTTGAGCAAGTTCCTCGCTCTACCTACCTGAAGAACGGACCCGAGCAAAAGATCAAGGCTCTCCGCAAGCACGGCAAGGCTGTTCCTCAAAGCCTTGTTGAGGCTGCACAAAACAGGGCCAGCAACACTGTTGTCGCCGCTGCTGCTGCCAGTGGATCAGTGCCTGCCGCTCCCAATGACGCATATGACTCGGCATACCTGAGCCCGGTCACTATTGGCAGCACCACTGTCCACCTTGACTTCGACACCGGAAGCGCTGACTTGTAAGTCACGATGGGGCGAAGTGCCTATCCTCATATAAGACCCACATCTAATGTAACCACAGGTGGGTCTTCTCGTCTCTCCAAGCCAGCTCCCAGACCGCCGGCCACGACTACTACAAGGTCGATGCCTCCAAGGTCAAGAGCGGCTACTCCTGGAAGATCTCCTACGGCGATGGCTCAGGTGCTTCCGGCAAGGTCTACGCCGACAAGGTCACCGTCGGTGGCGTAACAGCCACCTCTCAAGCCGTTGAGGCCGCGACCTCCGTCTCCGCGCAATTCTCACAAGACGTCGACACGGACGGTCTGCTCGGCCTGGCCATGTCCACCATCAACACAGTGCAACCCCAGCAGCAAAAGACCTTCTTCGACACCGTCAAGTCGCAGCTCGCGTCGCCCCTCTTCGCCGTCCAACTCAAGTACCACGCCGCCGGCACCTACGACTTCGGCTACATCGACAAGAGCAAGTACACGGGCCCCATCACCTACGTCGCCGCCGACGACAGCCAAGGTTTCTGGGGCTTCAGCGCCTCCGCCTACAGCGTCGGCACCACCACCACCACCAAGTCCGTCTCCGGTATCCTCGACACCGGCACAACCCTCATCTACACCGACCCCGCCATCGTCAAGGCCTACTACGCCAAGGTCTCCGGCGCAAAGAACGATGCTACTCAGGGCGGTTACATCTTCCCTTGCACTGCTACCCTCCCTGATTTCTCCATCACTGTTGGTGGTGTCAAGCAGACTGTTCCCGGTAAATACGTCAACTATGCTCCTCTTGATGATGGTACTGGTGCTTGCTTTGGTGGTATTCAGACTGATGACGGTATTGGCTTCAGCATCTTTGGTGACATCTTCCTTAAGAGCAAGTACATTGTTCACGAGATGGGCAGCTCGGGTCCTAGACTGGGTTTCGCGCAGCAGGCTGGTATTTAGATCAATCATGTGTGATGGATTGGTCAAGATAGAAAGAAGGGGGCGGAGGAAATACCATGGCGTCGCTGAGATACGCGGCGGTGCCTTTGGGGGCTGGTAGCCCAGTGCTTTTTATTTTCTGCATAGTAAATATTATCGTCTTGCTGTTTATGATTTTGATCTTGTGGAATGCTTCGTGATGACTGTAGATCTTGGATTTGGTCTTTCATTTTATCTAAAGGCACAGCCTCCATGAGTTATGAAACGAAACTCTTCTGAGACTAGGGCCACTAGGTCACCCAGCCATGCTACCATGTCCAAAACTCCAACGCTATGCATATCCCTTTATCGAAACACTTGAGCTCTTTCCCCTCATACCACATAAAACTCCACTCAAGACGTCGACTTCGTCAGCAAGAAACCAACATTACACTCCGACTCCTTCAGCACATCGAGAAACACATCATCATCAATTGCCGCCGCCATATTATCCACAACCCCATCTCCTGCATCCTCCTCTCCCTCGCTCTTCTTCATTCCCTTGAGGATCTTAGTATCAATATGCCGGTACTCCATCAACATCCTCAATTTGGGCTGTTTGGCCGCGCGTCTAGCCTTGATCTTGGCTTCCTGCTCTTCGATATTGACCTCGCTTGCTTTCGTGAGGGTGGGATAGGGGTCTTCGTCCGAATCTTCGATGTCGTCTTCGGGAGTTTCTGCTTCTTCTTCCTTCGCTTCGAGCTTGACTTCTGGTGAGCCCTTGCAGTCGCATGTGCAGCCGAGGATGTCGTGGGTCTGGCAACCTTCGCGCTCGTCGAGACGGAAGAGGTCGCGGAGTTCTTCTTGTGAGAAGGAGGAGGCGGAGGCTTTGTTGTCTACGACCGCGTTTGCGAGACCCATTTTCATGACTTGGCGCTGGTAGATCTTCTCGTCTAGGCCACCTTGGATGAGAAATCTGTATACTTTGCATGGCAGTTTCTGGCCGTCGCGGTGGATACGTGCCATCGCTTGTAAATCGGTAGCGGGGTTCCAGTCGATGTCAAAGAGTACAATGCGCGATGCACCAATGAGATTGAGACCGACTCCGCCAGATTTTGCAGACAGTAGGAAGGCGAAGGAAGTGGTCTTCGGAGTCTTGTTGAACTTCTCCACAAGTGCCTGGCGTTTGTTGGCTGGTGTGCTGCCATCAAGGCGGAGGTAGGTGTATGACAACGACACCAAAAGTCGCTCGATCATGTCCAGGGTGGTGGTGTAATTCGAAACAATAACGATCTTCTCCTCAGTGGTGGTATAGATCCGATGAACGAGGCTGTCGAGCAGTCGTAGCTTCGCACTCGAAGCACTGGAGCTGAGAATCTTGGGCGGTATCAGTGGGAGAAGCGATTGCAGCATCTCCGATGGCGTATCGTCATTATCTTTCGATGATTTGAGCAACGAAGGGCTGTTGCAGACCTTCTTCAGCACGTTGATGAGCTGTAGCGCAATGTCTGTACTTCCCAACGCTATTCTGAAGGTTGGTGAGCCCAGTATAGCGCGATAAGCTTCTGCTTGTCCTTTGGTTGGCCTGCAGAAGACAATGTGCTCAGTCTTCGGTGGGAGGTACTTTGCAAGCACTTCTGCTGTACGGCGAATCATGAATTGACTGGTGAGGGTTACAAGCTCCTTCCATCGTGCCTCGCCCTTTTCGAGCTCTGCTTCACTTGCATCTGGCTGACGACTGCGCACGATGGGCACTTCGAAGGAACGCTTGAAAGCTGATCGTTGCCCCAGTAGGCCGGGATTGACGAAGTCAATGGCAGTAAAGAACTCGCCCAGGTCGTTTTGCAGTGGTGTACCCGATAAGATGATACGCCGCTCGGTGTTGAGAGACTGGATCGCCTGCATAGCCTTGTTGTTAGCAGTCTTCAGCCTGTGACCTTCATCTGCAATGACGATATCGACAGTCCCTTGCTTCATTTCCTCTTGCATAACACGCAGCATCTCGTATCCGACGATCATGATGTTGTAGGCTTTGCCCTTTGTGAAGTTGGCAATCTTCTTGTTCTTTGCATCGAGCACGTAGACGCCAATTCTCTCATTGCCCAGCCATTTCCGAAATTCTCGCTTCCAGTTATCGACCAGGCCGGCGGGGCATACGATGAGGGCTTTCTTGATGACCGGCGAGGCATTGTGGATCGGGTTCTGCTTCATCAGTGTCCAGAGCAGTGTGATTGTCTGCAGTGTCTTGCCCAGACCCATCTCGTCCGCCATGATCGCGCCTTCGCCCTCGCATCGCATGCCCATAACACACTCGTATAGAAATTGCACCCCCTCACGTTGGTGTTCGCGGAGATGCTTGCTGAGGATCGGATCAACGACAACGTCGACTATCTGCTTGTCTTTTGGGCATGACGTCGGTCGCTTCATGACTAGAGCGTTCGGCGCGTTCGGATCGTGACGTGGTTGCGGGATCGATGGGTTTCGTTGAGGCATGACGGTATTTGACAATAGAGGCGCCTTGAACTGCTGCTTGCGTTGAGCTGAGGGCTTGTAGTCTGGCAGATCCACACCATCGTCCCCAGTATCTTTTCTCTTGTTTGCTTTCGACTTGGCCGACGAAAGAGGTTTGTATCCTGGTTCCTCGCGCTTCGACTGATCTACAGGCGCAGCTGCAGCCGTCCCCAGGAACATACGCCCAGCGAGGTAATCCGCCTTGTCAATAGACGCCTCAACTTCCAGCTCCTTGCCACCGATGGATAGCGCGGAGCCTGGCAGCAGCGGTCGAGTACATGCTCCTTTGCCCAACTCTTTTCCTGTCTCGCTATCCGTGAGCGTGGCATAGCCACCTGTCACAGCAAGAACCCCGTCTCCATCCCACGTCTTGTTCTTCTTAGTTGTATATTTCCGCCATAGTACCGTGTAGTAGTTCCCTTCGAGACCCGGGGGCAGGAATTGGGCCGGTGCGGGGGCGTTCAGCGTGTTGAGCGGTTGGCGACTGCCGGCGGAAAGCGCGTTGGACGAGACTCTAGGTTTCTTCTTCAATGGCTCGCCAGTCTCTGAGCGAGGGCGAGCGAGGGTAAGAGGCCGGAAAGGCTTCATGGGTTCGGGTGCTGGGGGTTGAGGGCATGCCGTGGGTAGGAAAGTGTATGGTGTTGATGGTGGCGAGCGCGACGCGCCTTCCCAAGTTCGGTAAATTACGGCGCGCTATCACGTGACTGTCCAACACTCAAATCTCCGCGGTCATGGGTATGCTAAGGCACCCGTGAACTTCGATCCAGCAGTTAGGTTGGTGTAAGACCTGTGACGTCATGCTAGGCACCAGTCTCGGATCCAATTCATCGCCGGCAGGTTGAGTCAAGTGATCGAGGGGCCTATTTTTGATATATTCCTTTATACAGTTATAGTATGACATTGGAAGGCACTTTATACTGCACGTGGATAAAGGTCAGAGAATACGGCCCCCGACCCTCAGCTTCTCGACCTTGCCCTCTGCAGTCTTGAATTTTTGCAACCCACGGCAGTGCATTCTCCGTCTCCTACTACAACACCATATCGAACAGCTTCATATGTCGTCTCAAAACCACGGGGTTGAGCTCTGCCTCAAGTTCATCTTCTGTCCACCAGCCACTCTCTCAATCTCTAACCCCTCGGCATCACCTTTGGAGCTGATCGCCACTATCCACCAAACCTCCTCGGTCTTCCCAGATAGACCCGTTACTATCTTGACCAAATACTCATGTCTCGACACTACGCCTCGTGAGGATGCGTTCCGCAAGGGCGCTATGCACTCACCGGAACTCGCATTTCCCTCCATCCGACAAGTAGATGGCTCTGCAAAAGTGCTTAACCTCCGGCCCACAAAGCGCATTACGTTCCATCGGATATCAGGCGACCCAGATCTTGCCAAACGCCCCGAGGATCCCGATACCCCTGGATTCATTTTCGTCACAATTCCTCCGGTAGGAAAAGGTTCTGTACAAGTTGCGTGGGAGCTCTCTGCTGAACGGCTTATGTCGAGTCTCGGCGACGACTCAACCTCGCTCCAAGAAAAGCTTGAACATTTTCTACGAGTCGGCGACACCTACCATGTCTGGCCCGGCGATCTTTCGATTCGCTGGTGGTCATTTGGCTCCTTGGAAGACCCGGAAGGTTTGAAAGGCAAGAAAATCTCGCGCTTCAGCTTTTCTGGCGATCTGGGGTTAGATAGGGAAAAGGGAGCAGATGAAAGCGAAGAGGTTGTTAGTAAGATGCAAGATCTCATTGATCTGCACAACGTGAACAGCTTGTCTTCGAGAAGCGCCGTGGAAGGAGAAGAGAAGCCGGATATTAAGAAGATGAGGGAGGAAGGGTGGGTTTTCGGAGAACCGCCAGGGCTGTTGAAGATGATCGCGCAAGACGAAGACAAAGTAGCGACTTTCAAGATCGTAGAGTAAGGCGATTGGCTCGTTGGGCAAGTCTGTCAACAGTGCATTAAGACAATATACCCAAGCCATGCATACTTCGTTCTCAATCACGCGCTGCTTGAGATTGATATCGATATTTCCATCTTCCTGTTTGTGATGAGGGATCCGCAAAGTCAAGAGTTCGGGTCAATAGCGGAAAAAGCGAGTATTTGAATTGACTGTATGTAATCATTACATATTGCGTAAAATCTGCAACGCACGACGCATCTGGTTCCGTTGTAAAGTCATGTGGTTGTCGTGTGGATGTACGAAGAGCTCAGTGTTTCGTTGTCGATCGCGCATGTATCGCATGCCATCCGGAGGGTTTTGTACGTCCATGCCTCCAGCGAATATAACGATTCGGTTAGCATCTGTGTCCCTAAGCTCGAATCGCCAATAACGATGTGACGCGCAGTAATCATGGACATAGCCTGCAGGAGTACCATGTCTTGCATACCCCTCGATAATTTTGCGCCCCTGTTCAGTCTTGCGTAACTCTTCGGTGGGCGGATTTAGGGCCGCCAGGTTTTTCAAAAATTTCCTACTTACAATGGAGACTCTGAGCTCCATAAGAAAAGGGAAGATAGTGAGTAATCTCCATAGATAACGATTCATTGGCCGGCCAGTTCCACTCACCGGCAGGCCAGTCTTTGGTGCATCGATTGGAGCTACGGGAGCTATGAGCAGGGTGCCCTGAACTTGCACTTTGGTACAAATGTGAGTGAAAGCAAGAGCGTATGGGCCGCCACCCACAGCACCAATGACTTTATATCGTTCATACCCAACATGATCCATCAACCTTTGAACATCATGGGCGTGTTTTGTTACCACGTAATTCTTGTCGATTGTAGATAAGCCATAACCTGGCCTTTCTGGACAAACGAGGGTGACGCCATTTTTCAATGCCCACTCGTGCAACATACGATAGTCAAGACGCGAGCCAGGAGTACCATGGAATGCAACAAAGACGGCTGCTCTCGGATATCTGCTGCCATATATCGCATACCCAAGTTGACGTCCGTCAGGCAGCGTGATAGTCTGTGAGTCGCCAGGAGACATGCAATAGGATGGAGAAATTTGAAGGTTACCACGTCGGTATGTTCTTGAGGGAGCCGTTTGTCCTCGCTGAGATGGTGGCGGTTGTGGCGGTTGTGGCGGTGGTGACGGTGGTGACGGTGGTGACGGTGGTGACGGTGGTGACGGTTGTGGAAGGTTCGATAATTGAGAGTCCATTGGACGGGAGCGAAGGGAGGCAGTAGAGACCACTTCATGGTTACTCAGACTAACACGAGGGCCTATGGTGGTACCAGGCGGTCGTTTTGAAATGGAATCTTGAACTTTCTGGTTGGCCTGCGACGACTTTGGTAAGGCTGACAATAAGGATTTGGCTTTCGGACTTTTGCCGACGGTAGTAGGTTTTTGGGAGGGTGGAACTTGGCCCCTTGAGTTCGATGTAGATAATACCAAGCGGGTGCGACTGATGTTTATTACGGTATTGAACCGCAAGTTGCGATTGCGGGGCATTCCTCTGGATGGGATGAGATACACCGGCATGATTCTACTTCAAATCCGGCACTAACGATACGACGGAGTGGAGAGATTGTTAGATTGAGATGGCAAGTATTGCTGTTTGGAGTAATAGAAAGTAGGGAGAGGCGCGAGGAAGATTTCCAAGGATGAGATGAGAGCGAGGGTGGATACGTCGGATTGGAGGGGCGCCCGTGCCGCAATCCGCATTTGGTACCCGATGGACGCCACCCGCGGAACTAAGGAGTCTGAGGTGCATTATTAAGACAGAGTTAGCAATGCGAGTAACACCAAGTGGTCTGGTTTGGTCATTGGAGTGTTTTCGTCACGCCCAAAGGGCCTGCTCAAGCCTATGACATTTAGGTGCAGGTATGGCTGAATAGGGAGAGAGCTACGGATCATCGCATTCAATCTTGAGCAGCGCTTGAGAACTCTCCTTCGTAATACTAAAAGATCGTTAGCGTTGATCCCACACTTCAAACACATGTTCGGCGCCGGACTTTCAAGAAGGCCACACTTACCTCCGTCACGTTCTTCGCTAATTTGGTATCCCTCAACTTGGACTTTGCATTCGGTATCGTCCAGTTGTTGACTCCCCACCACCATCTCCGTATCCGCGCACCAACGCCGTGTCCACTAAACTTGGTCGATCGGTTCCAATGCCGCCAGCCGTTCAGTAGGAGAGTCCATAGCACGCCTTGCGCGAAGCACATGATGACCTATGCCGCTGATTAGCGAAACTTCCCATATGCTCCATTCTTATCTCCTTGTACCTGATCTCGTAATGTAATCCATGCCACGCCCTGCCATCCCTCTGCTTGCTCGATGCTCTTTAGGTAACTTTGTTCGAATCGAAGGTCTGGTAGCGGGGGCATCGTCTTCTGGCGCGGTACCGGATCTAACACGCTGACTGGTATTTCATCTTCGCCGACTTCCGAGCTATCGGGATCTGGGTGTTCATTGAGGGTAACGGGCTGCTTCTGGGATGCGGCGGTCGATGGGTTCAGGTCATGGCGTACGGACGGATGTTGGTTGATGGATGCGCCCTGTAGCACTGAGCCAACTTCGGTGGGTATATCTGAGTCCATTGTGTCTGAATCTACGCCGCGACGTGAGGCTCGAGCAGAGTGTTGGATGTGGATGCGCGGAAGGGAAGGTGGAGTCTTGGCGGTTGACGTCGGGGCGCGGTGCCTGCCTTTAGCGCGGTTGGACCCTAGCGGCGGCGACCAGCAGCCCCACGACCTCGAGACACGACAATATCCTCCCCATTCAATTCCTACCCCAGATAAATCGCCAGAATGGGTAACCAACAGTCCGGGCTGCTCGACAACATAGCCTCCGGGTCCAACTGTACGTAAGCGGCGAAAGAGGAGGCATACGCGAAGGGGCGTCTGCGGGGCTGAGAATAGCTTGCTAACAGCATGTAGTTGACCGCGAGGAGGTTGACCGCCTAAGGAAACGGTTTATGAAGCTGGACAAGGTGCGCGATTAGCACTACACGCAATAGCTGAATGCTTGGCTAACTGAGTCCAGGACAACTCTGGTACCATCGAGCGCGACGAATTCCTAGCCCTCCCCCAAATCTCCTCGAACCCTCTCGCAACACGCATGATCGCTATCTTCGATGAAGATGGTGGCGGCGACGTCGACTTCCAAGAATTTGTCTCTGGTCTCTCAGCTTTCAGTAGCAAGGGCAACAAGGAGGAGAAGCTGCGATTCGCATTCCGCGTATACGACATCGACCGCGACGGCTACATCAGCAATGGCGAGCTCTTCATAGTACTGAAGATGATGGTTGGAAGCAACCTGAAGGACCAACAGCTGCAACAGGTGCGTACAATGCATATTAGAAGCTATATGGCGGAGACGTCTAACAAACACATAGATTGTCGACAAGACCATCATGGAGGCCGATCTAGACCGCGACGGCAAGATCAGCTTTGAGGAGTTCACAAAGATGGTCGAGAACACGGACGTTTCTATGAGCATGACCCTGGACCAGTTCTAAGCGCTTTTTCTATTACGAATGCGACGGCATCTCCAGGCACGAGGGTTTCCTTGGCGAGGCGTTCATGGTGTTGCGGGCACACTCGGGAACGGGCTCGACAGTATTCGATATTCCTCAATTCAGACCCGACATCTTTGGTCAACTCTATTTCACAAACGTGGATGCTGGCGCGAATCATGACAAATTTCCATTGATCGTATTCGAAGATACTAATTTCGCATTAACAAGAACAGCTGCTTATGTTCATGTACAGGATCACTTGCCGCCAGCTCTACAAAAACCTCTTCCCGATATATCCACCACCACCGAAACCCAGACTGAATCCTGGCATCCCAATCGCCGCATAAACAACAATAACAAAGTGAATACCAGCCGCAATACACAACCCCGCACCTTCCCAGCTGCCAGCTTCGATGCTCACCTCGCCCTCTCCACCACCAACCGCATGATGCCCTAACAAGATCCCTATCTCGTGCAATGCCTTCGCACTAGCCATAGCACACAGTGCGCCCGCAACGCCCAGCGCCGCACTAACCCCGAGGAGAAACTTCGAAGCTTTCTCGTTCCGGCCGCCTCGTTCGCGGAAGATGAAGTAGTATATCAGCGAGATGAGGAAGAGCGATGAGGCAATCGCGGGAAGAGGGTATAAAGAGGATTTCTGAAGTGCCAGGGCGGAGGCGAGGACAGGGTGCGTCATTGGTATGCTGGAAAGACCTGGTGGTGTATCTCCTGGAAAGCATTCCAACGGGGCTGGTGTGGGGTTATCGCTTGGCGCCGTGGTGTTCGGTGGAAAGGATGCGCAGAGGCCTGTGATAGTGTCAGTCACTCGAACGCGCAACCTAACTCTACAGTCATCTGCAGAGCGTGGATTCCACACAGAGACGTACCGAAATACCCTATCCGCACTGCAACAGGTGGCTGTCCAGCAGTCCCATTCTGCGATATCATCACCCAATACAGACTCTCGATGCCAGCACCTGTGCTTATGCAGCCAAGGAGGACGAAGAGGTAGATGATCAGGGAGATGAGGGTGAAGATGCAGACGAAGAAGGTTTTGTTCAGGATCCTGTCCTTGAGGAAGCTTGCTACAAGGAAGGGGAGCATGGTGACTGTGGTGGTGATACGTGCGTGCTAGAGTGAGCTATGAAGAGTAATGGCGGCTAGAGGGAGGTGATGATGTTCTGCGGTATTTATTGCTGGAGAGGATGTGGTGTTTCGGTGATGGGTGGCTTCAAGAGATGGGTGTGAACTTTTGGGGGTGTGATTTTGGTGTTTTGAAGGGGTAAGGGTTGTGACATGTCGGCAGTACAAGGCTCGAGTGAATGGCTCATCTACATCACTAGGAGTTTTCTTGTGTCTATGATAGGGCACAGATGCACTCATCTTAGCAGATGAAGATACTCTACCGAGTGCATGATGTCTGTCGATGTCCTTGACACCAAAGCACCCTTTCTTCTCCGCATACGATGCGCATTATCTGGAGCACTTCGTCAGAGAATATGAGAGACTGCAATGCGGCAAAAGAAACTGTCTGGTATGAGATGAATCTATGCGATAGGCAATGATATGGATGCCACGAGCGGGCTCCGTGGACAGCGCGATTGAGCGTATATCAGGACAAATCGTCGCGGTCCAGGACGAAAAACATGGTACCGGACGAACAACGTGTGTCAGCGAAAACAGGGCATATGTAGGTACTCAGCTGAATAATTGAAGGGCGTTAACCTTGAAGTTTCCAGTTTACGGTGCAATCATCGGCGTATGGCCGCTCAAACAGGCTTAGCTCGGTCCCTGTATAGTTAGCGCAGATGCGCCACCCATCTCCCAAGCCTCTCTCCGCCCTGATTTCCCCACTTTACGCACTTTACAAATGTCCGTGAGTCCGGCATGGCGCCGCAACTCACATGTTGATGCTTACACTGATGTCTTTGTGGTAGTCACGTCATGCGCCCTGCCAAGGTCTCCCTATTGGAATCGCGGCCTCCCACTGGACGGGAGATTTACGAGCGGATATTTGCAGCCGCGTAGCTTCTATCGATGTCTACGAGCAGCTTTCTGTCGCTATGCCAAGGTACACAGTCACGGATAGGCAATGCCATTTCGTGTAGACATGAATCCTTCGACCGGGTTTCGTCCACATACTGACCATATAAAGCCTATTGAGATACCTTCAAATGTCATTATCAACTCTACCAACTCTCAGCAGCTTCTTCAGTTGCATCATCGCCTAGTCACTTCCACTTTTCTTCTTCACATCAACGTCCGTCAACCAGAACTCAGCCATGGTCACCGTAGCAGTTGCCGGAGGCACAGGCGGCATCGGCCGTACAATCGTCGAAGAACTCGTTCGACGAGGCAAACATCAAGTTTTGATCCTAAGCCGAAGCGTATGAACGCAAAACCCATCTGACTTTGCACATCACTAAATGACATCCAGGCAAGCAAACTACTAGGCCTCGAATCCGTGCCAGTCCTCGAAACAAACTACGATGACGTCGCATCAATGAAAGACCTACTCCAGAAGAACAACATCGAAATCGTCATATCCGCACTCCGCCTCTTCGACAAACCAGGCGCAGACTCGCAGATGAACCTCATCCGCGCCGCAATCGACGCCGGCAACGTAAAGCGCTTCATGCCCAGCGAGTACGGAGTCAACTACTCCCAACCCGGCATTCTCGACGTGTATCCTTCCGCAAAATGGTGGCTTGACGCCGCCGACCTACTGCGCAGCTCCCATCTCGACTTCACACGCGTATTCTTGGGCTGGTACTCCGACTACTTTGCCATGCCGCATGTCAAGTCCAACATGAAACCTTTCAACTACGCTTTGGACTTCAAGAATAAGAAGGCGGTGCTGCCAGGTGATGGCAATTCGGCGGTCTCGTTCATCCACTCGACGGATTTGGCGAAGTATATTGTTGCGACGTTGGATGATGAGAAGAAATGGCCGGAGCTTAGTCCTTTTGCTTCTGATGCGATGACGTGGAAGAAGGCTGTTGAGTTGGCGGAGAAGGTTACGGGTAAGTCATCCTTACTGCCCACATCATGGCGATTGGGAATGAAGCTAACCTTTTGAATGACAGGCACGAAATGGGACATCACCTACGATACCATCGAAAAGTTGGAGAAGGGTCAGGCTACGGTGCTCCAGCAGCCAGAAGGCTCATACGAGTTTCCTCCGGAATTCATTCAACCATTGGTCGTCGAGTTCAGCATGTTGGCTGTACGTGTGAACATGGATGTCTCGAAGGATGGACTGAGAAACCATGAGTTTCCCCAGATTCACCCGATTGGTGTCGAGGAGTTGATGCAGAAGGCCTGGGGAAGCAAATGATGAGATCGGTGTGGTATTGTGCGGGCTGCAGTCGAGCTCGCAGGTAATCTTCGCCTTTTAGAGAGCCGGTTGTACATTGATAGCAATCTAAGGATCAACAACAAGTCCGACGAGGCTTACGACAACTTGTATACGCATACGTCTTGAAGATGACGCTGACGGTAACCAATGGGAGAGATTTGATTACTGCTGATTCGGGCTGTTGGCCAGGCTTGGCGTTTCCCGTTTCCCGTTTCCCCGTGACCCACTTCGTACAGCCGCCCCCGTCCGCCAGACCTCATTGTTCGATTCGTTCCAACCTTCCGGGCAAACGCATACATTCAGACCCACTTCGCATGGGTATGGCCGCGTTATACAGTATGACTAATAGCACTATATGTAGTACGAATGCCTTAGAGTTTCGTACAACGAAAAGCTACTCTAGGCGGGACTTGGATTGTCGACTGCCGCGTCATATACCGTGACGAAGCTTTGTTATGGGTGATGAAGGGTTGATGACTGTCTTGCTCGACATGATAGGATGCGATGACAAGAATCAACATGGTTAGGTAGGGGTAAGATCTCCCATGTACGAAATGCGTGTGAGACATACACTGAAATCGTACATCGTCGTTTTAGGTCTACATGTAGGAATACGAAGTTAGTGGTATATCTCAGGCAGTTCTTGTGAGATGCGTATTGTTGTATAAAGGCAGTGAGTATCAATGTAAAGTATATATCTCCATCATCCTCATTTCTCCGGTGTCGCTAGCCGGCTGTATCAAATCATTGTACCTCGAAGTCGTACACCCGATCATACCAACTCCTGTCTTCACTTAGTTTGGCGATCGAATATGGTCAACCTCGCCCTCGTTCTGACGAGCGCTGCTGCAGCGACCTCTCTCTTTAGCACCGTCTTAGCTCACCCCGGCGAGACACACGACCATGCCAAGATCAAACGCGAGATCGAAGTTCGTGGCTTGCGCGCTGCAGCAGCGAAACGTTCTTTGGCTGGATGTCAAGATACGCTCAAGCACCGAAGCTTGATGCAGCGTTCTGAAGAACGTCGCGCGAACACCCTGGATGAACTTCGTCGGAAGCGTGGGACCATTGCAAGTATGCTCTCCCCCAATGCCATAAATCTATGTTCAAGAACGATGGCTAAATCCGCATGCAGAGCCCGAGAAGTACCGTCGTGATTTGAAGCAACTCCAGGAATTCGAAAACGTCAACCATAACATGACCGGCACGATGAATCACACGCCCAACACTCTCACCAGTGCCATCTTCGCTGCAAATACCTCATGCATCCTTACCCCCGAACTCACCTTCGGGCCCTACTATGTCACGGGCGAAATGATCCGGAAGAACGTAGTCGAAGACCAAAAGGGCATCGACCTCTACCTCGAAGTGCAATACGTCGACATCACCACCTGCGAGCCCGTCCCACACCTCTACGTCGACATATGGAACTCCAACGCCACGGGCTACTACAGCGGCGTTGAAAACGGGCAAGGCGGGCTTAACACCACCTTTCTACGCGGCGTCCAGATAACGGATGCTGATGGCGTCGTCGCTTTCGAAACCTTGTTTCCAGGCCACTACACCGATCGCGCAACGCACACGCACCTCCTCGTTAAGTCTAATGTGACTGTCCGCTCAAACGGCACCACGGGCGCCGATGGCACTATCGCACATGCCGGTCAGCTTTTCTACCCTGAAGATCTCAAGGCCGAGGTTGAAGCTACGGAGCCTTATATCTTTAGTACGCAGCCGTACATCACCAACGACGACGATTTCCTGTCGGTTGTGCAGGCTGATGACGACTTTGATCCGTTTCCTCAGTACGTGTATCTGGGTGATAGCGTCGAGGATGGGTTGATGGCTTGGATTCAGATTGGGATTAACACTACGGCTGATCATAATGACGATCAGATGTTTGGTGTTGCTGCGGATTATCAGGCGGGTGGTGGTGTTGCGAATCAGAATCAGACGGGTGCGAATTTGATTGGTGGGCCAGGTGCTAATGGGACTACGTCGTCGGGTGCTGTTTCTTCTGGTGCTACCCCAGGGGCTGTTTGAAACTTCATTGTAGTGACTACTTGCATGACTGTTCTTGTCCTTTCCTTATAGAAGCCCCGCTCCAAGTACATAGATGCATTCACACTACCCATGCATCTATGTCAGTCAAAACACTCTTTACGCCTGCCCATTTACATACTTGCTTTCCCCCTGCTTTCAAAAGGCAAAATAAGCACCAAAAGACCCGCAGCAATGAACAACGCTCCACTAACATAAACCGGCGCACTCGTCTCCAAATCCGCAAACATCGCCACAATAGGCGCCATAATACCAAACACCCTATTCGCACTCGCCGTAATAGCATTTCCCGTACCGCGATCTTTGGTCGGAAAGATCTCAGGCGTATATGCATACAACACCGCATACATGATGTTGCTCATGAAGTTGTAGGCGCAGTTCCACCCTAGGAGGGCGTTGGAAGTGAGCGCCGTCGTGGAACACAGGAGAAAGACGCCAGTGAGGACTGTAGAGAGGGCTAGTGTGCCTTTGCGACCGATATGCGGTGTTTCGACGAGTACTGCGCCGAGGATGCATCCTGGTACGCCAAGCACGGCGATGATGAGACTGTTGCGGTAGGTGATGTAGGTCGAGCCGTCACCGAAGTCGGCACCGCGGGTGGCTTGGATATAAGGTAGGAAGGCGTTGTAGAGGGGGTAGCCGAGGCCGATGAATGCCCAGACGAGTGTGATGGTGCTAGTTGAGAAGGCTAGCTTCTTGGTCGCGAAAAGAGCTTTGACGTGCGAACTATCTAGCTTCTGGAGCTTGCGTTTGACAGCTGCGGAGGCAGTGCTGGTTTGTTGGACGGTACCAGGGAGGGCGAAGTTGTTACACGATTCCAGTTCTTCGATTGTGAGGCTGCATTCTTTTCCGTTGCGGCGAGCAACTTCGTGGACGATGCGAACAGCGTCTGTGTCTCGGCCTTTGCCCATGAGGAATTTGGGGGACTCGAAGATCGTGAAGAAGACGAAGCGGCCGATGAACATTAGTAGTGCTACACCGCCCATGACCTTGTAAAGGTGTTAGCGAATACTTTTGAAAGGAGGGGGTTCGGGACTGACAATCATGAAGTACCGCCATCCCATATTCTCTCCTCTTGTGCAGGTGGTATCCGTCTGCTGACATGTAAGGTTTCCAAGCAGCGGCCATGCCACAAGTGTAGCAAAGACCTGTGCGAGCGCCCAGTAGATCGACAGAATCGTCAACAGATACTGATGACTCCCAGGCAAGAACTCCAGGAAGATCGCGGAATCTACAGGCAAATTTCCACCTACACCCACAGACCACAACGCAGCAAACGTGCCAATGGCAGCGAAGTTGGGACTACTCGCTGCAATCATACCAAACACGGCAGTAATACCGATTGTGAGGTTGAAAGCCCATCGTCTTCCGAAGATATCGCAGCCGAAACCCCAGAAGACGGCGCCGAAGAGAAGCCCAATGTTTTGCGAGAGTGACAGTAGTGGTGGGCGTGTGGGGGTGAATTCGTTGGTGATGGGCGTAAAGATTAGGGATGTTACTATCGGCCAAAGATTGTCCATTGCCCAGCCGAAGCCGATTACGATGAAGAGCTGGGAGAGGTTAGTTCGTTAAATGGGGTTAGATGGAGATGTGGACTGGGTATGGGGAAAGTTCGATTGCGCAAAGTATATCCATGGTAGATAAGAGTGTTGATGGGATGTATATTTACCTGCCATTGATACCTGCCCATACCTATGTCTTGCATGGCCTTGTTCAGCATCTTCGCTTTGGCTTCGTAAACGGGGTCCAACGACCCATCTTCCAAAACGCTCACCGGCACTTCTCCATCTCTTGCAACCGTTTGGGCTGAGGGTTCCTTGTAACCGTGTGATTCATCCATCTTTACTGGCGAGTCGGACATGGTGCCTTTTTCGCCCTTTGAAGCCGGCTGCGAGCGCAAAGAATGTAAGAGCGAGGGTTAAGCTAGATCGCAGTAAACACAGACAGCCGGGTTAAGTCAAGGGAATAGGTGGCGAGGCACAACAGGCATTAGCGTCGCTTAAGAACTTAGTGAATGGAGGATCTTTAACGGAATGGTATTTGATTGAGCCAGTGGGTTGGGAAACTGCATGGTTAGTGTGACGACTTATAATGTTCCTTGTCGCGCAATCGGGCTTCCCGCTCGCGCAATACCACGCGGCGGAAGGTACCACCACCACGATGCGCGGGGTATCTCCAGGGTGAACGCCATGGTAGTACTGCGTCCATAACTCTGGTCCACACACGCGATAAGGAACTGAGGCCGTTGCGACTGTACTGTGGTAGGCGATAAGCGATGTCAAGATGGTTACGATCTGCAGTGCATGCGAGGTGGTGTGGGAAATGGCGGGCTAGGTAGGTCCTGACGGGCGTTACTCCGCGCTAGTATGACGTGCCGTCACACTTGAGCTGACCATGCGAGATCCACGTCAACCATGTTAGGGATCTTGAAGGTCGGTAGTCATTATTTGTTTGTACCAAGAATCTGCACGTCTATGTTTGGTGTACATAATCTCGACGTAAACACCAGCAATGCATAATGCAGGCCAGCGCAGTAGCATGACCACGTACCATGGTCTACTTCCACAACTTGCTCAAACTGGTCGCCTTGTCGTCGTGCTTATTCAGCACCTTCGCGGTCGCCAGATCGAAGTCCTCCTGTGTGACGTGCACTCTCCTCTCCCTGAGGGCGTACATACCAGCCTCAGTGCACACACCCTTCAGCTCAGCACCTGAACATCCGTTCATCTTCTCTGCGACCTTTGTCAGGTTGATACCACGCGTCAAGTTCATGCTCCTAGAGTGAATGCGCAGAATGTCGGCACGCGCCTCGACGGTTGGCGGTGGGAACTCGATCTTTCGGTCGATACGTCCGGGTCGCAGGAGGGCGGGATCTAGAATGTCAAGTCGGTTGGTCGCCATGATGATCTTGATGTTCTTGGTTGGCTCGAAACCGTCCAGCTGGTTCAGCAACTCCAACATGGTTCGCTGGACCTCGGAATCACCACCTGAGCTGCCCTCTACTCGACTTGATCCAATGCTGTCAATCTCGTCCATGAAGATAATGCTGGGTGCGTGTTCTCGTGCCATGACGAAGAGTTCGCGAACCATGCGACTACCCTCACCAATGTACTTCTGTACCAGCTCGCTACCCGACACACGAATGAACTTGCAGTCGGCGTGATGTGCGACCGCACGCGCAAGCAGTGTCTTTCCTGTTCCAGGAGGACCGTATAGCAGAACACCCTTGGGCTGAGCGATACCGAGCGATTCGAAGAGTTCGGGATGTTGCAGACCCAGCTCAATGACTTCCTTGATCTCCTTGATCTGCTGGTCCAGACCACCAATCATGTCGTATGTGCTATCGGGCACCTTCTCGACCATCATGAGCGAGACGAGGGGATCGACGGACGAGGGAAGGAGCTTCTCGAGCTTGTAGGAGTCACTGAGGAGAGTGACGCGCTTTCCGGCGGTGAGTTTGCTGATATCTACGCTGTCCGCGACATCGACGACTGCCTTGATTAGTCTTGGTTCGGCCTACTCGTGAGGTCATACATACCATATTTGCCTTCAGGGTGAACCTTTACAAGCACCTTCTTGGTACCCATGACCTTTACTACCTCTCCGACGTAGGATCCCGGTTGCTGGAGAAGGCCGAGCTCTTCTCGCAATAACCGTACTCTTGAGTTGTAGTCATTGCGCTGGGCTTCAAGTCGTCTTAGCTTGGCCTGTCCCTGTATGATCTCGAGCTTCATCGTCTCGATCTTGTTGTGGAAGAAGGTATCGAGCGCCATGGCTGTGGCGGGCGCCGGCGGCGATGTTTAGGCTAGGGTGTTGTTTGAGGCGGGGTTGAATGCAAGGAACTCGTGTAGTGAGCGACAGCGAAGACGGTGGGGTAAAGGTTGTGGGTGAGATAGCGATGGCGACTGTTGCACCTTGGTGTTGACGCCCGTGACGGCGTGGAAGCTTCCGAAGCTGGCCATTGTCGGATTAAGGTTACGCCGGGCCACTAGCGCAAACGCGTTGGAGGAAGGAGCGCCTGAGCCCGAACACTGCAACGCGTGACTCTCTTTCACGTAACTACGAGTTATGTACTTTTATCAGTCACATTCCACTATCCCAATCTCGCCTTATATAGATGAGGCATCATTTAATTACCATCACGCTATTCTCACACTATACGAGACAAAGATAGGGCCGCCATATCCAGCCCCGAACCCTAACCGCAATCTCTCACCGCGCGATTACGGGCGCGCTTACCTGCCTTAGTCGCGCGAGCTCGAGAAGTATCGACAACGACTTGGTCGTCGTGCCATAGTTGATCTGCACACTCTGCTCCTCGGCCACGTTGTCCTGGATTCTCAGACTGCTCAAATGCTTGTATATATCTGTATCCAGCGGAGCATTGACCTGAACAGCGTAACCACGAGATGCATTGTTGATTACGATGCGTTCGGTCTTGACGGGAACTTCTCGTGGCGATGCTTCTGAGTCATCAACGAGCGTCTCGTCTTCGCTATCTTCGCCATCACCATGACCCGCCTTGTCGAGAGCCTTGAGATCAGCCAGAGTCAATGGGACAAAGCCGTCATCTAATATCGTTAGTCTGGATACATCATCGTCAGCCGAAAACCCACTTGATGGACGTCGGCCCTTGAGCAGTTGTGCAATTTTCAGGCCCTTGCAATCCTGGACAAGCTCCCGGAAGGACTCGTCGATCCGCTGTATAGCTTCCGCATTTGCTACAGCTTGTTTCCCCTACATGCGTCACATAATCAGTCAATGTCTCACACGATTCGAGGCTCGAAGTTCTTACCATGGTGCGGACTACTCCTACGTGGGCGACTTGAATGGACAGCACGAGCACAGCCTTCACTTGGACAAGCTCGCCCATGATGGCGCTCAGCTTCTTCTCGTCTGCTGAGCCGTCCACCAGCTGGCGCGCAAACTGGATCATCTTACTTGTGGTTGACGGAACCAAAGTCTTGATCAAGGCAGCCAGCCTCTCCGACACGTCTTGTAGTCGAACCAGCTCCGCAGCAACAGTGGGTGTCTTCAGGTCCTGCTCATCGTAGATCATACCCATGATTGCCTTGATACTTTTGAGTTCGCTATAGTGTCGAGCCAGGACCTCAGGAAGACCTTTCTGACGAGCGTTCGCATCGCGGAGGCGTTTGAAGATTCGGAAGACTTGCTCTACGAGTTGAGTAGTAGCTTGGATTGCGGATACAACAGCCACCGCTTCAGCCTGTTACGACAATTAGCCTTGCCACCCATACAAACGAAGTGGACTTACCATAGTGTTCAAGGTATCGGTTGAAATTCCTTTGGAGAGATAAGAGCACAAGTACTAGGAGATTGCGCAGACAGCTCGAAGGGTGCGAGACAGCACTTAATGGCCAGCTGAACTTACCCAGAGCGTTATTGGGGCGCAGTGTCGATTGCGAGTTGACCGTAAGTACGGTTGGTCCGGTGACAGTTCGCAGCGTGCATGCAAGATAGCGACCAGTGATTCGCCCCCGCGAAGCGATCTGCAGCCATAAATGCACCCCAAAAGAACTCCAAGTTCGCACCGCCATTGGCGTCCAATGAGGATGGACATCTCTCTGAGAGAAGCGGTTGAAAGCTGACATTACTTGTGCATGATGCCACGTCGTCCTTGGACCCCGGACGGGAAGACGGTGGAGGTTGCGCCTAACTCCAATTGCCGCTTCTTGTCTCTTCGCTTGTCGGTTTAGCCAGACCTGACCGAGCCAGCGCCGAAGAGGAGATCGAACTGGCGATGCTTAACAACATAGAAGCGATATATGGCAAAGTCGTCTTTCTCTTCTTCCGGGTAGCAGGCGAGATTGACATAATCATTCGTGGGCGGAAGGTGGATCTGGTCTGAGCCAGCTTCTACCGTGAACGAAGAACTCCTGTATACTACGAGGCTCAGCCGACGCACGATCCTCTCCGCGATGTAATTATGTGGGAAATCGGGTCGAAACATGGCGAAGACTGGGTGCCGACTGTCATTCTTGCTAGGCTTGAGGATCAAGTTTTGTCCTTGGTGGACAGACCGATCCGAAGCGCGTATCTAGTCGTCGTCAGCCGCCACCTTTCAAATGGTCACGCTGGGTGCTCTTACTGGGAGTTGTGCAGTGAACGTTGCGGACACCTTCGACGGAGCTGAACTCTTCAACACCTTGCGTACGTCCGTCATCGCTATGCATCTACTCGGTAATGCTGATTGGCTCACAGGGTGAACGATCTTCGGATCCCAGCCATACTGATAATTTACAACTAAAGTATTGCTTGGAATTGTCAGGAGCGTGCTCCGTCCATTGTAGCGGAGTTCGACTTACATGCTGAAATTGTAGACGTTGTCTGCCACGGTGCCATTGATTTGAAGAGCATTACCGCTGGCGATATTCCGGCTGACAGACGCTACTCCCGTCATGACTTGAACTTCCTTCGACGTACGATTAGCAGTAGACATTTGCGACATGTTCGACGGCGCCCACAATATTCGCTGGAGAACATCGGCTTTGAGGAAACTACCTATGGGGTTGACCACACTCGGATGCCTCAGACATACGATGAAGGAAGGCTGTGGAGCTGTGATTGGGACAAGCCTCTGGCCAGCCGAGCGGGGTACGAAAAAGCCTTGACCGGTGTGCTGCAGGCTGCATACGGCTGCCTCAAGGTTGCTGGATGATGTTCTCACAGCCCTGTATCGACGTGCAGTTCCGGTCAACTCGCAACGGCAAAGCGTATTTTCAAGCGAATCATGACCCTGGATACCGATGAAACGATAAGCGCTTCTTGGTTCCTGTGCGAATCTTCGGCCTGCGCGCCCATCATCTTCTGCCTTGCCGCGAGACTCGTGCTACACGCAGTGCGCTTCGCAGGATCATCAATTCCTTACCTCCTCACGCCACGGCAACCATGAGCAACAATGGACGATTGCACCTTAGCTAGCGCTGCTTCCCGCAGCGTCCCAAACTCCGTCCGTGCGACATCAGTAAGCCCCACCTAGATGCAGCCCGATCGCCTCGACTGCACATCATGGATCGCTATCGCATACGTGAATGTGTCGCACAGCTGGTCGACCATAGCCCAGAGCAGGCCGTAGAGATCCTTACTAGGTGCTGTGAAGAACGGGAAAGAACCCTCCAGGAAGTGTTCTCGTCCCTAATACAATCAAGACCAAAGCACAACGAGTCTTCCTTACCTGTCGGGAACAACATCAATGTCACATTCCCACCACGTGTTCCGCCCTCTTCACATGGATCGCAACACACTGGAACTCCGCCTCCCCGCCAGGGGCCGCCACGCCGCTTTCCCTCGACATCATATCCGATAAGCCCTCCTGCTACAGCATCATCAGTAACATCTCACTCTACCAGGGACGAAAACAGCTCGGGAGAGTACATCCTGCTTCCTACTCTCGTCGGCACCAAGGTCGTAGACCACAAGGTCCGAATGAGACCGGCCTTGATCAAGCACAGCGTGATACGCGGTGACGTTGTTGGCAGACGACAACTCGAAGACTCTTTCAATATAAGTCAGGCCGGTTTAACCCACGTGGAAGTGCCACATCGCGTAACCGGAGAACTTCGACTGGTACCAGTCTCATGCGCCATTGAGCTTACATGGCGCCAACCTCATTCCAATTCCACACACGAAACTTTGTTTTACGTGGTACCAAAAGAAACGCTTGACATAGACATCCTTCTTGGCTACGACGATTCGGGTCAAGAGATTGCAGGTGTGTATACAGTGTAGCGATAAGTGGATTATGCGCTTTGGCTGACTAGATGCGCGCTTCTGCCAGAATACACACCTACTATTGTCCCTCAGTCCCCAGCTCGGCAACCTTCAACTTTCCAGAATTACAAGCAGGAACTCCGCCCCCTTGCCCCGACACCACCTCCAGCATCTTTTCATCGTTCGGCAGTAACCTATGACGGCGCAAGTTCCATCCACCGTCATGACGACCGATACGACCCACATCAGGTGGGAGAGCCACCTATCTCCCGGCAGCAGTCTTACGCAAGAAATATGGAGGGCCAACAGTCTTCACCAGCGCCTACGGTCATGGATACGCATATCGAACATCCACATCCGCTTCGACCTAATTTTGGCCCTGGCGCGCCGGCTCGTGATGCTGATCCTAAAAAGGCTACTGATAGGATCAGATTGAGTGTTATATGGGACGCGACGACTCTGAATGTATGGCTAGATCTCAAAGAGTACGGCGAAGACTTCTACCAAGCCTTCCAGCAACAGGCTGCAAAACAGCGCAAGGACATACTCGATCGAACCACTATGAGAATTCAACTAAAGAAAGACAAAACCCTACCATATGAGGAAGCCTATCCGCTCTCTCTTGATGAGGACGAGTTGGAAGCAGATTGGGAAACGACCTGCGAATGGTTGAACGCGAACAAGAGAGACAAGATGCCGCATATCTATGGGGTAGTTGAGACAGATGGAGGGTGAAGGATAAGTCTTTACCCGGCTTCTCAATCTGTAAAGCCATACGCATTATCACACCGACATCGAGCGCTGCTTGGACAGACGAGCGCTTCCGAGGAAGTTGTCGAGGTGCTACCGCTCCCGATGTATGCGACGGGGCAGTGTGCGTCCACATGCAACACGGTTATGAGTGTTAAGGTCAGTGTAGCCTGCAAATTTAAGAAGAGATCAGTAAGAATTAACGAGGAACAGTGGGAGTAAATGAGGCTCACGGCACGAAAAGAGGTTGCGATTGACATCGCCCAGAACTACACAAATTGCCTACTTACGCAAACCTCTCAAACCCGTCCAGAGAACTATCTATATATTCGGGCACATCAAGTACAGCCAGTGATTTCGGAGGAGGCGAGAAGCGCCTCGACCATGAGGAAGCTGTCAGAAGCACCCTTAGAACACCACCAGATGTTTCTTCATCTGGCTTGTTGAACGATTTGCCCAGCTTCCTTATGCTCTTAACGAAGTCATCCATTTCGTCCTCCCACTTTGAATCATAATACTCGATACCGTCGATCAGGATAAACATGGCGCTATAGTCCTTCCGCAGATCTCGTAGAAGATGCGCGAGCGCGTCCGTGTACGTCTCGAGGTCAAGCTCTTTCATCTGCGCCTTTTCGTCGTGTCCAAGAAATGACAGTAAAGGCCGCCCTCTCTCGCCAGTATGCCCATCTTTATCGCACATCGCGAGCAGTTGGACGAATAATGCTCTTGCCATGATCGCTGGTCCGGAGCTTACGGTGCTTCGTCCACAGAAGAAGGGAAGGACCAGCGTGCGCGGCGCCTGTTCCAGCTTCTCGTAAAGGAGTGATATGAGGAAGCTCAGCGGCGATGTTGGCTCGAATGCGCCGTGGCCCTGGACGCACAGTATCTGAGATTTGTCTGGCCCTCCCAACCAGTCTCGGAACTCGGTGGTGTTGCCCACCCAACCGGCGCGGTTTTGGAATTTGGTTGAGCTGTTCAATCCATGCTTGCGCACCATAGGGACTTCTGATACATGTGTATGCTTGGCCGGCTTTAGTCGCAATTCTTCCATAAATTGCTGCGGGGTGGTAGCTGCTTTGGCAACTTGCTCTTCAAGCTCCATTATCCTTTGTTCTAAGCGCGAGTCAGCATGTGGCCTGCAGTAGAAGACTTCTGACTTACGCTGACTTGCGGCGTTCAGTTCTTGCTGTCTCAAGACTTCAGCATAGCGCAATTTCTCGTCATGCCCTTTCAAAAGTCAGTGTCAAGAAACAGGGACTCAAAGCTTAGACCGAGGGCTTACATTTGGCATTTTTCACCACGTCGTCTAAAGTTTCCATAAGTGCATTCATCCCTTCCCCATATGTCTTCATTGTGTCTTTGTACTCCGCCCGAAACTCAGTCAGACTTCCATCAATGCCGTGCATTGTTGAATTAGTTTCAAAGTTTTGGGCATTGGTCTGGAGTACTGTAGAGAGTGTAGCGCGTTGAACCCAGGCCGAATATAATTGAGTCTCCTCCAGGAAGCGAGTTTTGGACTGGCGAATACGTTTGAGGCATTCATCGATCGCCTTTGAGTAGTTACTGTTCTTCGAGATACTGTCCCTGGTGTGTTCTATAACGTCAGTACTGAGTTTAGACGCAGTCGTCAATTGCGTGGTCTACTCACTCCAGGAAGACTGTGTATACCATCTAATAATTTCCTCCAGGGCCAGAAGGAGATTGATATAGATGTCGTTCACACACAACTGTATGGTGTTACGTCCGGGATAGAGTGTCTGGTATTGTTCGCACTGATTGACAATTTCGGGCACTTCCTTCAACAGTTCCGCCATCTTCTCGCGGATTTCGGCATGTTGCGTCATGGCCTGTCGTGGTGTTAGCTCCTGACTTGTGGTGTACCTAAGTAATTGGCTGGAAGTCACGAACCGTCAAAATCAATGTTAGCCCTCCACAAAGGGTTTTATATTCCCCATCAGGCAGCAGGCCGACAAAAGACTGTATAGACGTCGCGTTATCTCCAACGCGTCGGAATGCGCGGCGTATGTGTCCCCATGTCGTATCATCCTGATGGGAGTTCTTTACCACCAGGTCTATGTGCTCAGTGATCTCTTCCCAGTCGTGATAGGAATTCAAGTCAAAATTCGCTATCGCCTCGTTTTTGGATTTCTTCTTCGATTTCAGAGCTGCGAGGGCGTGGGCGAAGCTCTCCTTCGTTGCAACTACTCTCAGTTTGCTCTCCCGTAATGCTTCTTCTTCGTGGTCGAGCACCGCCCCACCAAAAGCGAACGGAGCAGCTACGAACTTTTGAGAGCTCGGATCGAAATTGCATGGCAGCTCGCCTTCGGCATTGCGGAATCCTGCATCTCGATTTTCGATGAAGTCGACTGATATGGGCTGCATGGAAGGCGCGGGGAACCCGCCGTCGGCCCGTTGGTGGGGCGGCATGGTGCCTGCGCAGAATTGGCTGCGTAGAATCGCACTACTTATGGTCGCCGGCAGCGCAAACGAACCGCCTATACTTCATGCCATGAACTTGGGCGCGTACTTCAACGCCCCCGAAGTGGGCGCCGGCAGATACCTGAGTTTTTCGACGTGGCTGAAGGCCCCAAGGCTGACATGCGCACTTTGCCAATGAGGTCCGCGGGTACTACACCCACAATCTGGCGGTTCGCATCTGGCGTCCAATTCCGGCGACTGC
Organism: Alternaria arbusti; assembly: GCF_024043155.1. Taxonomy (NCBI): domain Eukaryota; kingdom Fungi; phylum Ascomycota; class Dothideomycetes; order Pleosporales; family Pleosporaceae; genus Alternaria; species Alternaria arbusti. The sequence goes on along the minus strand of NW_026249953.1, from coordinate 420,938 downwards.
ATTCAGCTGCCAATATCGACGCGGGATCCTTTTGGGGGCCATGTAGCTGCCTGCGTTTTCGTTACTGCAAGCTACCCACAGGTGCCGCCACCGCCCTTGTTCCACGCATCCGATCATGGAACAGCTCGTAGGTAAAACAAGATTGCTTACCCGCCAGCATGCTGGAGCACGGCATTCTGACATGGCGTTTAGATAGGCTTATTACCATGCCACTCAGACGCAGTCTCATTCCGCGTCTTCTCCAATCACACCAAATCGCCCCCAATGGCCGAGGATTAAGGGCTTGCCGACGCATGCTCTATAGACGTCACTCTCACGTCTTCTAGACCTTTTACAACTGTAGCTGGAAACGAACGATTGGTGCAACAATCAGAGGTGGTCGGGGATTGAACTAAAAAGGGAGGTATCACTCGCTTCACCGGTTATTAGACTGAGCTTTGCGATGTTAATGCACGCAGCGACTGCAAGGCGTCATCTGGACTTCGGGTTCTGCTCTCTCTGTACGATGGTGCAGGATAAGGCATTACCAGATAAGCCATCTTACTAACTGGTCCGAACATGAGTTAACCCCACATTGGTGAACACCTCTCACTCGTGCCCTCTACACGCTGTCTGATTCATCGTCGACGTTTTGTATGCGGCGCTTGGACAAAGTTCGCTCAACAACTCAGGTCAGATTCATGCGCCACAAGGTAGGTCTTATTTCGGCGCATCTACTCGAAGTATCGTCATAACATAAACATCAAGAATAACAGAGATTTTCTAACATTCGATCAATCCAGATCGTTTCGTATCATTGATAGATTTGGAAGAGAGGTCGACGCTGTAATGACTGGCTCTGACGACTCAGGAGTGGTACTCTCCGCGAGTGATGAACAAAATGAACCGAGTACGTCGCACATCTCCTTCTGCTTTGTCAGTTGCTGAATACACGTCAGGTGAGATTAGCGAGTCCGAAAAGGTCCCTACGATGACTTCAGACGATGTAGTCGAGTCTCGCAGCGATGCGACACCTACTAAGCTCGACGAGAGCTCAGCAGCACCGGCGCCAGAGATGAAGGACGACAAGTCGCAATCGGAGGATGCCAGCGTTGCAGAAGCATCCCCTGACGACAAAGGCAAGGCTTCCATCAAATCTGAACATAACGACAACGATGTTTCAGACGCCGACAAAGAAGACCTCAGTGACGGTACGGATGTCGATGAGTATCTGGAAAGATACAGATCAAAGTACGACAACATGACTGCGCGTATCAAATTAGCACCGAAACGCGTAAAGCAGACTCACCAGTATACGTCAATCTTGGAAGAAAGACTTTCACTCCTGGAGGATAGAGCCATGGCTTTTGACAAGAAACTGCGCAGAATAGAAGACGGTAAAGACGAGCTTCCACCACCGCCTGATGAGGATGAAATTTATCTGAAGCCTGAGCTCCACTTTCTACTTTCGAAAGGGCTGAAGCCCGTACCTGGCGCACCAAAAGTAAACGAGACTCACGAAATCGACGTTTTCGTTGGGGAACCAGAAGTCCAGAAGGGTGAGAGGTTTCGACGACGAAAGACGCAGTCCACCGCCTTGGAAGACGATGGTGCTGATGAACAGGAAGTCGCATTTGATCCAGCCTCGGACCGCACACCTCAATCCATCGACGATAAAAGGCTTAAGGATGAAATCGGAAAGGCCAAGAACAAGCAATTTCCAAACCGAGTTCGTTTCAACGCCGAAGGGGTGGTGTATCTGTTCCGGAAGTACCTTGGCGGCAACAATGGCTCATTAGACGATATCGTGCTACGGCCTTTCAAGCCTCTACTTCAGAACAAGGAAGAGATACTGAATGTCATGTTTGAAGTGATTTCAGTGCTGACTAGAATCGTCAATCAACGCGGAAGGAAGGGTGCAGAATTGGCCGCAGATCCCAAGAGTTCCGAAGAAGCCAAAGATGTAGACGCTGGAGCTGAGACACAATGGCCTAATGTCATTCCCGCCTTGATAGACAAACCTGGGCCCATTGTGTTACAGGAGCTCAGGAATGCCCCTGATGCCATCACAACAGAAGATTGGGACATTGTTCTCAAAGAGCTCGATCTTTTCGACGAGCAAAACGGGTGCTCTGGGGAGAACATGAAAGGCTGGCCAAACCTGGCAGAGGTTGAAAGATCCTTTGGATGCTTCAAGAGCCTGCTGGATGATTACCTGATACCTGGCCACCTGGAATATCGAGAGCGTAAGGCCAAGAGAGTGCGGTTCTGTGATCTATGGCATGTGTTTCAAACTGGAGACCTCGTGGTTACCAAACGCTTAGCGAGCTTGGACGAGACCGAAACCCAGGATCGGCTAGGTATGAGGGTTCTCATGACAGCTGGTGGCCGAAGGGTAATCATGTCCAAACTCCCCGCCCCGGTCTTACCATCTTCTGTCAATCTATCAACCCCCAAGGACAGGATTGAACCCATAAATGGTGTCAACCCATTCTGCATCCATGCGTATTATCTGGACTTCAACGGCTCCAGAATGGTTCCTGTACGACGACGGATTGTGATTGCTCCATACAATGGCGAACGAAACATCTCGGATCTAGAGGTTGTTCCCATCGAATATGCGACTTCTGCATTAGATTCGCTCGAAAAACGAGGACAAAAGTTCGTCAAGGCTGTTACAGCCACCACGGCGCCTTATGTGGATTGCAAGGGTCTTGAGCTTCGCACTCGTGAGGAGCTCAACGACAGAGTCATCGTTGATATGAAGAGTTATTTTGGTACGAACCCTGGCGAGATTCCATCGTACCAGGAACCAGAAGAGCTTGACATATCCGAGACTAGCGATTGCCCGCATGGAACGGGCTGCAATTACGCGTGCCTTTCCTGCTACCACCGAACTACGATTGTGCATGATCAAATGACAGATCTTGCAGCCTATCAGGAATACATTGATGAGAAGCCCGTGTTCAATCCGCTGTCAGAGACGCCAAAAGCTGGTCTCATAGAGCCTTCGGATTTCAGCATTTGCCATTACCGTGTCTTTGCCTACAAGCTACGTTCGCGTGAGTGGGGTAGGTCTAGAACTCCATCAATGTGTCAAATTCGCGCTGATACTTAGCAGTGCATGTGAACGTCAAGCATCTTGAGCCACCGCAAGAGATCGACAGAAACAGAGGGTTCGAGAAGCTAGTCCTGTCGGAGGACCACAAACACATTCTCGAGTCTCAGGTCCGAGAGCACTTCCGTAAGAAAGGTTCACAAGCCGTTGGGGGAAGTTCGGAGAATGACATGGACTTGGTTCGAGGCAAAGGACAAGGCCTCATCATCCTTCTTCACGGTAAGCACCCTCTCGTAAATGTTGAAATATGTGACTTACCATACTTAGGGGCTCCCGGAGTTGGCAAGACTGCCACTGCCGAATGCATTGCTGATCTGATGGAGAAGCCGCTCTATCCTATCACATGCGGCGACCTCGGAAGCTCGGCAGAGGACGTCGAGAAGAATTTGAAGAAGCACTTCACGCTGGCTAGCCGCTGGGATTGCGTGATGCTGCTAGACGAAGCCGATGTCTTCCTCGCCAAAAGGAAACTTGAAGATCTCCAGCGCAACAGTATTGTATCGGTATTCCTCCGTATGCTGGAGTACTACAAGGGTCTACTCTTCCTGACTACCAATCGCGTCGGTACTTTTGATGAGGCTTTTACATCCCGAGTGCATATCTCCCTGTTTTGTAAGTGATAGCAGCCTGTTTCAACAATCGCACTAACATATCCTAGACCCCAACTTCGACAAAGAGACCACGCTTAAAGTGTGGAAGACTTTCATCGACCAAACCAAGTTTGTGCTCGAAAGTAGCGGTCGTACCAATGTGACCGTGGATGCGGAAGGTATCGAGAAGTTTGCCAAGAAGCACTGGAAAGAAAACAAGCAGGCTCGCTGGAATGGGCGACAAATCCGCAACGCTTTCCACACTGCAGTCGCTATGGCCGAGTTCGGTGCACGAAGTCGAAATGCTAGCGAAGACTATGACGACGGCAAAGACGTGAAGATAAGCGTTGGTAGAACGGAGTTCGAAAAGATTGCCAATACCGCTAAAGAGTTTGGTGTTTACATGACCGAGACAATGGGGGATCCTGACTTCGTAGCATCGAGAGATGGATTGAGGAAACAGCAGAGGGAGCCGAAAGAGAAGACGAAAAAGAAGAAAAAGAAGAAACAGTCCAAGTCAAAGAAGCAAAGCGAATCGAGCTCTTCAGAGAGCGAGAGTGAGGACGAGGAAGAGTCTGACAGTGATTAAGAGGCTGGAAAGGAGGTACGCAAGTGGACACTCTTTTATAGTGCGGTTTCCTTAATAAATCGGTGGTCTTTGCAACATCTCTTATCTCCAATGAGCCAACTGCATGTTGCCCAGCGTATGGCATAGCGCGGCAGTGTCCGTCAAAGGAAGACGGCGTGCAGCCTTTAAGCTTCGGGGCTCGCGTGCCTGGTCTGAGCGCCTCACGTCATCCCTCTCACTTGCCGAGGCATCGCGTCGCTCGCGCACCTCAACTTCATTAATCTCTTTGCACAACCACGCACCACACCACAGACCCAGTTTGAACGATGTTCAGAATGCATTAGATTATGCCATTATCCCGACGCTATATACGCCTACGCAGAGCTAGTAGCTGAGGCGACAGGCAGGCTAACCGGCATGGGAGTGCCGGAAGCCGAAGCTGTTGACGATGAGCCGCCGCCACTGCCACCACCACCGTTCTTCTTCTGGACGACCGCGGATACGACTTGACCAGCGGTGTTGGTCACGATGTCGACGAGCGCGTTGAGAGGCTCGTAGTTGAAGGTCTTCTGTGTCATTCCCTGGCCAACTTGCTTTGCGCTTCCAGCGACTTCGGTCATGTTGAGCTGTGCATTGGGTTAGTGGTTGTGAACCACTTTGTTATAAGGGTATGCTTACCTTGAAGTTTCCGACAATCTGCTGAAGGGCGTCTCCGCCGCTTCCCACGACCTCTTGGACGATGTTGCCGAGGTTGTCGACTAAGAAGTTGAGCGTCTTTCCGTTTTGCGTGATCGATCCGAGCTATATGCTGTTAGTTGTTTTCTGACATCGAGCCATTCGGATACTTACAAGGCCATCAACTGCACCGATCACTTCCCCGACCAAGTTGGTGACGTTTCCGATCAAGCCGATCAAGAGAGGGTTCAGGTCCAAAGAGTCGAAGACGCGCTCAACGATAGAGACCAGGTTGCCCAATCGTACAATTAACTCGAGTTCAACATCTACATCAGCAATAGTGATGTTGACCTTCTCCACGGCGACCTGGACACCAGCATTGATCTGAACGAGACCGGCGACCTTGGCGTTGAGGTTAAGATCTGCCTGAAGCTTCTCGACACCTAGTTCAATCCTTCCAACGTGCAGTTCAGGGACGCGGAGAAGCACATCTGGGGGCGAAGATCCAGTTGGCGCAACCTCTGGCGGTCTCGTAGTAGTTCCGTTGCCTTGCGGTGGGGTGCTGCTTGTAGGTGCCGGGGTTGAAGGAACGCCAGATGACGACTGCGCAGAAATGAGTGTAGCGAAAGTAAGAAAAATGCTGATGAGCAGTAGGCGGATAGAGAACGACATGTTGGCGTGAGCGGCGACGACAGCAACAACAACGGCAATAGTAACGAGCGAGACAGCCGTACAAGTATCAGCAAACCACGACCCACGTACCGGTTATAGCGAAGGAATCCCGTTGCAAATCAGCGGGCACGGCAATCATGCACATGGAGTATTGCAAGGATTCCCATAATGGTAATCTCGGGTAAAGCCCCCTATGCAGCCGCGCAGGGGTTCCTACAAGGCTGGATCGCACCATCTGGAGCAGTGCTAAGGCATGAACATGTAGAAATCCTGATTCCGCATACGAACTGCCGGTTTTCTGGATTTTCTATCGAATCGCAGGTGTGGGAATGGATCTCCTTAATTTCCGTTTTTCTTGCTAGCGTAGGTGGATGACGGGTAATGGAAGATGGTGCTATGCACATGATCCTTGCAGGCAACTCACTACTACTCCACCCGATGGTAGTGTTAACCGTTGTGCCCGCCCGTCTTTCTTGTCGATTGACGACATCCATTGAGTTGTTGCTTCCTGTCCCTCGCTCTTTGTTTAGCAGCACGTCGACTCCCGACCAGTCTCTCTTTCAGCACCAGTCAAGATGTTGTCGATACTACCTACCATCACACTCCTTTCGTTGCCGTTCCTCGCTGTCTGCCAATCTGCTTCCGATGGCTACAGTGGCTACAAGCTCGATGTGCGAGACGACGGTGACCCATCCGCTGTTCTCTACGAAACAGAAAACACATCCTCATCCAACATCTCCGCCTTGAGCCCCGTCCCAGACGTTCTCCTCAACGCCTCCGTTCACGTCGGCGAGATCTTCATCGGTGTCGACAACCTGACCGCAAAGATCAACCTCGACGCCCAGGTCCTCCAGTTGCTGCAGTTCAACGCCGGAGTCGACCTATCCATCGACAAAGTCACCCTCCTAATTCAAAACGTCACAGCAAAAGTCTACCTCGAAGCCCGTCTGGGTAATCTCGTCAACATGGTCAGCGACGTCCTCGACAGCATCGATCTGAACCCCGTGATCGCCGAGCTAGGAAACGGTCTTGGCTCCATCATCAACGACACTGCTGGTCTCGTTGGCGACGTTGCCGGTGGCCTTACTGGAGGCGGTAATGATACCTCTGCTCAAGCCAAAGCCAAACGCGACCTCGACTTCCACCAATGGGACCTCCGCAACAACATCCTCTACTCCATCAACAACTTCGAAGGCAACACCAACAAACGCCGTGTCCTCGCTCAAAATGGCGATATCGTAGAGCAAGTCCTCGATAACTCTGGTACGGTCTCTGCAACCAATGTTGTGGGTGATTACCTCAAGAACATGCGGTTCAACGGGTTCAACGAGAGCGTGACGTACAAGGGCGAGGAGGTCTGGGAAGAAGAATATGTGTACGAGCCTTTTATGGGTCTCTACTCTATTTCTGGTGTGTTCAAGAGCAAGAGTAATGGCGAGGTCGTTGGCACGCAACTTCTGGCTGAGGCTAGAGGGGGCGGAAGCGCGAGTATTGGGAATGAGAAGGCGTAGGTCTTTTGATACCCACCTGCACAATTACTGAGAGTATTTTGCGAATGGAATGTAATGTCTGAACTCTTGTGCTGTTGTACTCTCCATGCATGCCCGTCTGATGACTCTCCCACATCCATCCATCCCGATCACGTCTTTGCTTTTCCTAAGCATGCACGCCTTTCTCATCTCGCTCTGCATACATAAACCAAAACGAATTCAACTGCGTACTAGCACCAGCCACCGCCAAGCATTTGTTCACGCAACGGTTAAATTCCCATGAACAATCGCGTGGTCCGTTTCATGTAGACGTCCGTGCGAGCACACGATGCTCAGGAACCGAGATTTGACATGTACCATGCAGTCGGATATGCCATGAATAGGCCTGTGGGCCTAACGGTCGAGATCTGGGATCTGGGCTTTTGGATCGACGATGATGTCACGGGGGACAGGAGTCACGGATTAATGCGATCTTATTCCGTGAGATATGGCGGGGTGCAAGCATGGAGGATAATGATTGCGATGCAGTGTTTAGTGCAGTGTGAACGGTTTGCTTCGGCCAAATCGATGGATGACGAGAAAGGTAAGAGATGAGGGACGGATGGGACGGGAGAAGCGCGCAAAGGTTGGAACTTCATAAAGTGCTTCATTGTTGCCTGCGTTCATTCGTCGTTAAAACGCACCTAACGCCATGCCATGCTGTTGCTGTGAGATGAGATGAGAGTTTTCCGTACCGACCCCTAACGCCACATAATGCTCAAGACGATTTGTTTCCAACTCTTCGTGCAGCACCCTGATCCTCCCTACCCCTCGAGCCTACCCATCATATTCTTCCTAACCTTAGTGTTAACCACCCCTCCCACTCCAAAAGCCGGCACAATCCTACAAATCCTCGCAGCAGCACTCTTCGCCCAATCCCTCAGCACGCGCCCCGCCCTGCCATCCACACCCCCCACCCTGGCCTCAGGCCTGTTGTACAAATCCAACCCGAGTAAATGCAACGGCGTGCTCACAAGCTGCACAGCAGCAGGCGTAACAAACTGCGCAACACTCAGCGCACCAACATATTTCTTGACCTCCGTGCCCATGCGCTCGTCTACTTTAGGCGCAAGAAGCGGTGGCAAGTTGAACGAAGCGAAAATAGTAAGGCAGTCGCGGACGGTGAAGAGCGCGAATGTAGGTAGTGGAACAGGTCTTGGTGAGGACCCTGGCGCAGCGAAGAGTCGCGTGAACTGATTATCTTTATACAGACACAGCGCTAGGTTCGTTGTACTCGTAGCGAGGAACTTGCTCGTCCCGCTCGTTTGCTCTTGTAAACCTTGCGTGGGCTTAACCGTCGCGGACGCCGTGTCGATGCTGTTGGCGGTAAAGTATGTACCGAAGTATAGACTGAAGATGAGGACGAAGGGTTTGCTGCCGAGGAAGCGGTGCGGTTTCGCGAGGAGTTCGATTGCGCTCTTTTTCAGACTCTCGCCGAGACTGTTACGCCCGCTGGCATTTTCGATGATGCCTTTGTCGATCATGGTTATGATGGGTGCGACGAGTATGCCGGCGGAGCCGGCGGAGAGGGCGTCGACGCCGATGCGTAGACCGAGTTTGGATGTGTTCCATTCGTGGGATGTTTCGGTCGAGGTGCTGGGTTTGCGCATCGTGGGGAGCGGTAGGTTGGGTTTGGGGATCGCGATTGACGGTGTTGCGACTTTGGGTACGGTGGTTTGGTCGCTGTGCTCGTTGGCTGTGTGCGGTTTCATACCGCTGGCTTGTTCTTCCCCCATTGCAGCTTCCTCCGGTGACTGATAAACTCTCTCTTTGTGTGCTGCATGGAATGCTTGAAGTTTTGACGGTGCGTTTCTCGCGGGCGCTTCACGCTTTACGACTCTTTCGACAGTTTGGCCGCGGTTTGGACCAGGGCGACAGAGGTGTCGTAAGTGTACAACACAGGACAGGCTGTTGTTGAGGGATTTGATACAAGCCGCTGACGAAGATATCGGAGTTTACCTGAAAGTTCGCCGGCGAACAAACACCGACGTCGGAGCAAGAGCCGCCGAACGGGTATCACGCGCATTGATTGGTGCACGTCATCGGGCCCTGCATCGTTCGTCGCTCACAGCCAGGTTCTCGATGGGTAGCATCGGCTGAGACATGTGGGTGTTTGCTGCATGGCATGAGGAATTAAATGCAGGGTCCAGCGTGGGGAGCTGGCCACGACTGACGATCCGGGGTATGGTGGGTTGGGACACAACACTTGCTCTCTCGCTAGGTGCACAGTCCGAGTACGTGATGACGGAAAGTTCTTGAGGAACTGATGACTGAAGGGCAGAATTCATTTGTCAAAACTTATCGGAGAAGTCATGATAACTTCGTTTTTGCAACCGGGGCATGCCTACTCAACAAGCAACTCACGACTCATGCTGTTTCTATCTCCCGGGTCGGTAGGCTATCGCGGCTGCGAGACGAGCAACTTAGCCGAAGCCATTTTCCGAAGAATACCGATGTCGTAAGTATCTAGTTGATGGCGTCAACTAGCGACCGGTGATGTGTACTGGGAATGCGGAGATGGGGTGAGGAGTGGAGGCGGTGTGAGATAGCTGTAACAGAGCGACCAGGTGATGCGCATGCGAAGGTCGGTCTGACCCTTGACTAGTGTGGTAGTCATGAACATAGTATTCGCCTCGAAAGCTATCTTAGTCTTCCCAACAATTCGCTTGCATGTGATGCGCCTAAACTCCAATACACCCTAGGAACCCCGCAAGGGACTGTTGTCTGTATCTCAATTCCTCAGAGCACGCAGCCTCTCGGTAAATGCCTCTTCTTCTTGCTCAGTGGGCCCAACCTTCGTCTTTGCCGGTGTGGCTTCTTGGAGATCTTGTTGTAGATCCACGCCTGCCTTGTCTGCCGCCTGCGCCATCAGACGGTCTACGTCCTCTTGTGGTGTGCCGACTGCGGTGGCAGAGGAGGTGATATCCTGGTATAGTTCGGTGGCAGAGTCTACGTTTTCGAACTGCTTCTCGAAATCGACCATGACGGAGGCAATCTAGGTGTTGTCAGCGCGGTCTGCATCCAAATAGCTATGGTGGTCGCATACCCTCTCGGGACTCATAGACTTCATAGCCACGTCTAGACTCCGGTTGACCTTCATCATGTTGCCTGTAATCTGTCGCATCGTGACGGCGGTTTGTACGCGGCCTGCGACGGCATCGACGCGCGAGGCGAGTTGTAGCAGGTTGAGCTTCTCATTCTGCTTGCGAATGGCGTTTCCGGCGTATATGCGGGCGATGTCGTTGTGGCCCTGCTTCATAGCCTGAGAAGGTGTTAATACGCGTTCTTGCGCTGAAGAGACATGATACCAACCTTTTCCAGCTTGGTCTTCTCAGCCTGCTCCTCCTTGCCAGCTTTGAGCGCCTGCCTGTTCAGCGACTTGGCCGTGAACTGAGGGGGGTCAGCGTATGGTTAGTCAGCGCCAGCACACAGTGACTGACCTTGAGGTTAAAAAGCGCATTCTCGAGACCCGACATGGCGTATAGTTTGGAGGGTATGGTTTGTGGAGCTGTGCTATGGGTAGTGGTTCGGGAGATAGGCGGTAGTGGGCAGCGCTGTGGTGGGATGCGGCTACTGGCCACGCGGGGTGTGGGCCCAACCCCGACGTCATTGGCCGTGAAACACGGGCGCGCTTCTTGTTCTCGGCGCGCATTCACAAAGAAAAGAAGTGAGGAAATGGACTATGGTGATTGTTGTTGTGACACGTTCGATTTCGTGTCGCAGCCTCATGGGCTTTCATCGCCTTTGAATGACGCCTGAATCTATGCTGAAAACATGGTGCATATGTGCCTGCCCGCACCCAGAATGCCTTTGATGTGTCCCTAATCTAAACCAAACGCCTGCCTCGCGCCTTCGCAATGCCCACGTAACGCCGTGCAACTCGAGCCATTATTCGTACAAGTCGTCCATGAGAGAAAACATCACTGCGCGGGTGGCGCGTTGAACTTGCTCGTTGCGTTCTTGAAAAGCTCTTCTTGCGCAGCGATGAGCTGCTCCTCGGTCATGCCGCTCTGCTCGATCTTGGTCTGCTTCTTTTCGCGATTCTGCCCCGCGTTAGCTGGTGGTCGCGTCACATGCGCCGTCGCAAACGTACCTGCTGCTGCTTCTTGTAGTCTTGCGCGACCTCGAGAATGGCTGGGACGTAGTCGCCAAAATCTAGCTCTTCCAGGGCAGCCTTGACATGTTCGCAGGCTATTGTCTTTTTCGCGTCCTTTTCGGCGATCTCGTTGGCTTCGGAGGAGATGAGGGTGATGAACTCAACGCAGCACTCGATTAGGAGGTCGCGCGAATCCTTTGCAAAGGTCATGCCAGGCTCGCTGGCCAGGATGTCTTGGACAATCTTTTGAACGGTCGCTGGCGCGTATTAGCATTTACGGGGGATGCGAGTCTAGAAATTCCGACCTTTGGGCAGCGACAGGTCGTCGTTGCCGCCGAATTCGCGGTCAGACATGGTGGGTGGATGCGCGGCAGCGTGTGGTGTTGGCTTTGAGCTTCGGTACTGCGCGCGGTTGCAGCCCTGCTAAGTAAGAAATACAGAGAGGCCGGGGCACGGGCCGGCTGTTTGGCCGAAGACCCTTTGCCTAGGTATCTGGCATCATCGAGCGTTCACTGTGTAACTACGGCAGTCACCCAAAATACAGCCATGATGCACGAGGCTTACTGGGTAACGCGAGTTTGCGAAGAGTGATGTGTGTCTCTACCAAATCGCGCCCCGACGTTCCCCATTTTTATCTTATCCGCGTCATATCTTCCAAAAGGAGCAGACGTACAGCTTACTAACAGATCTAGGTGCAACCAGCAACAAAGGATATAGAGTTCTTCCTATCGACATGCTGGGCTGTGTTTGCTCGAGTCAGCCGCAGCCTTCACATGCGTGCAGTCACGGTACCGGTGTTGCTCGATAGCGACAGTGTATCCAGGGCGGCGGGCGCTATCGCAGTGCTATCGGGCCATATGTCGCTAACGTCGCAGTGGCATCACGGGTGGATCGTTGAGGCTTTTCTTCAAACGACAGGCTTGGAGCTTGATGCAGGCGCTGGCTTGAGCATTAATGTGAGGGTATTCGTGCTCCACCGGCGACGGGCGTGTGGAGGCGGTGATTGGCAGTGGTTGGGTCGCGTTCCGAGATCTTAGCCAGGGACTGTATCTCTTCCCGGCCGGTTTGGGCGATGCCGGCCCAGTGGCATGTCGGCAGAAGCAGAGGCAGTGGACCACTACGTCAGCGCGTTGCACCTGCTTGGCGCACACAAATGCATGGCCGCGCGAAGTGTGGTTTTGGTTGACCTGGTCATGCTGCTCGCCGAGACAGATGACAGTGGCGGTGAAAACCGGAGGAGCCTAGGGGACTGGAGGCGGCGCTGCTAGGTCGAGGGATGGTGCAATGCAATCGCGTTGAGAGGGATTGATACATAGCAAGGCCCGCAGTGAATTCCAGCGACAGTCAAGTCAGTGAGCTACACGGCGCCTGCCTATCTCGCCTGCCGGTGACGCTGCTATCATCCTCGAGTCGACGCCTACTGCTGCAGCGCCCCAGTGCTCCCACGGTCCCAGAGTACACGTCTACCCAGTACCGCTGTACACCGCCCGCAGCCCGCGCGCCTCAAGCCTGGAAGGACTCGGACTGCCTGCCCCGTTAAAGTCCTAGAGCAGAGTTTTCGCACAGTCGTTGCAGTGCGCTTGTTTAGGGCTAAGGCCGCTCGGAGCAGCCAGCCAGGACCCAAGTGATTATTATGACTTCACGCCCAACTGCGGACCCGGCAGACAGCTCGCTCTCGACCTCCCCCCAAAGCGACACGTACTCCAGCAGCCCGTCGCGCGCCAGCCTCAAGGAGACCGTCAAGATTGCTTCCACCCAAGGCCCCGCTGTCGATGCCAGCCAGCAACGTCCCGGACTAGTCTCTCGCGCCTCGGAGAGTTCAACCAGGACCATTCGACCCCGCCATCATCTACGCAACAAGAGCAGCAGTGTTGTTCCCACCGTCTCCACGCTCAACGTCGGCACCGCGCCCTCGACCCGCCAGTCCAAGTCGCACCCAAAATCAAACACCATGGCCCAGCACACCACGGGCACCTCGTCTGGCGCCGCCGACCTGCTTAGACAGGCCATGACACGGTAAGCGCATACTGACTGTCATGTTGATGCAACGCATTGCCACGCACCACACCACATCATCGCTTAGCTTGCAGCTGTGCAGAGTCCTGACGACGTGCACCCTCGCTCTTTCCCTACATTTTCTCTCACCACTCTCACACTCTCACGCTCCCACACTCACCGCCACTTTCCTGATGCCCTCGTCATCACTGCTAACGCCGCACAGAGCCACCAACGACAGCAACGAAGACGGACACGACCAGATCGGCTCCACCAGCTCCACGCCACCGGGTGCCACGACACCCAAGCCCGACCCGACGGACAAGCGACTGCCGGGTATTCTGCACAGTTACTTTGGCCAGGTTCGTGATTCTCTTATGCCCTCGCGGAAATCCTCCTCCACGGTCAACCCCTCCCCCGCACCCGTCACTTCTCAGGTCTCGGACCCCCGAGAGAAGGAGCAAGAGTCAACCACCCACCCCAGCATGCTGCCCAGCCCCGCCCCCAGTGCCTCTTCCCGAACTCCCTCAACCTCGCAGTTGGCTGGTGAAGCGGAGAAGCTAACGCAAGGCGACTTTGCGCCGTTGCAACAGGCTACACCTCCTCAGACACCGCGCACCCGCTCCCAAGAAGCAAAGCCCGTGCCCTCGAATCTATCCCGCACTTCAAATGCGTCCGACGAATCCAAGGAGAGCAAGACGGCTCCCGTAGTGGCGCCCAAGGGCAAGCTCTCAGTCACAATCTCCGAGGGACGGGGTCTGCGGCCCAGCACAGACCCCTACGTTGTCTGCCAGTTCCAATGGGCTGAGTACATCTCAGACGGGCCCAGGCACGATGAGTCGAAGCGACCGCCCATGCAGATGAAGCGAACCGAGAGCCAGATGGGCACTCCAATGGCCATTCCTATGAAGAGCCGACAGAGCAGCAACAGCGGCCACAGCTCAGATCCCAGGGAGAACGGCTCCCTGGAGGAAGTGACGAGCCCCAAGTGGGAGCACGAAGCCATGTTGTGAGTGGCTCCTTCTCTTCACCGTGTGGTGATGCTGACAATCGTAGTGACGTTGTGGGCGACCATGCCGAAATCGACGTCTCCGTTTACGACCGCGCCAACGGCGAGGCTTTCCTCGGCCACGTCCGCTTCTGCCCAAACCTCGTCGAATACAGCGAGCCATACGACGGCTGGTTCCCGCTAGAGCCCCGAGAGGGCGAGGGAGGTGTTGTTACCGGAGAGATTCACCTGAAGCTCAACTTCCAAAAGGTCGAGAAGAAGCACTACGGTCCCGAAGACTTTGAGATTCTCAAGCTCATCGGAAAGGGCACATTCGGCCAGGTCTTCCAAGTACGTAAGCGGGACACTCGCCGCATCTACGCCATGAAGGTGCTTTCGAAGAAGGTCATCGTGCAGAAGAAGGAGGTGGCACACACACTGGGAGAACGCAACATCCTCGTCCGAACGGCCATGGCTGATTCGGCATTCATCGTTGGACTCAAGTTCTCTTTCCAGACACCCTCAGATCTATACTTCGTTACTGACTACATGTCGGGAGGCGAACTCTTCTGGCATCTCCAGAGGGAAGGCCGCTTCCAGGAGGGTCGTGCCAAGTTCTACATTGCAGAGCTTATCCTTGCCCTGCAACATCTGCACGAGCACAACATCGTGTATCGCGATCTCAAGCCCGAGAACATCCTCTTGGACGCCAATGGCCACATCGCCCTTTGTGACTTCGGTCTGTCCAAGGCTAACCTCACCGAGAACGCCACCACCAACACATTCTGCGGAACCACAGAGTACCTCGCACCCGAGGTCCTTCTGGACGAACACGGTTACACCAAGATGGTCGATTTCTGGTCGCTCGGTGTGCTAGTCTTCGAGATGTGCTGTGGATGGAGTCCTTTCTACGCAGAAGACACCCAGCAAATGTACAAGAACATCGCGTTCGGAAAGGTCAGGTTCCCCCGGGACGCCCTCAGCACTGAAGGTAGGAATTTCGTCAAGGGACTTCTCAACAGGAACCCTAAGCACAGGCTTGGTGCCACACGCGATGCCGAGGAGCTCAAGGCTCACCCCTTCTTTGCCGACATCGACTGGGAGGCTCTGGGCAAGAAGAACGTGGTACCGCCATTCAAGCCCAAGCTCAAGGGAGAGCTCGACGTTTCCAACTTCGACCCCGAGTTTACTAATGCTCTCAACGGTGCTGGCTCTTTGAACGCCCGCGCGGCTGCCCTGGCCTCCGGAGTCAACCCCGCATCCACGCCACTGTCACCGACTATGCAAGCAAACTTTGCTGGCTTCACCTTTACCGACCAGAGTACAATGGAGCAGCAATTCGGAAACGACAGACAAAGGACCGACGCCCTGGAGCGAATGGACGAGGATGAGACGGACGAAGTCAACTGGGACCGACCTGCTGGACGCGGAGATAGGATGTCCGGTATCGTTCCCAGCAACGAGCACGACGTCTTCAACCAAGGCCAATTCGATGTATGATGAGCACATGCTCATACACGCAGCCTGCTCTTCTATACCTAGGTTCCTCCAGGACCTGACAAAAAGTTTCTGCTTTGTTCTATCTTACCGGTACATGGCGGTACTATTCGTATAGTCTTTTCTTGGATACCCGGAGCCTACCACACAGGACTTGGACTGCGTTCAAGTCCTTCACTAATTTGCCCCATCGGCTGCTGCTGTCACGACCTCACGCATGGTCATTACGATACAGCCTGTGCCGACAAGGACCTGACACAGCGTCCGACTGATTACGATTACAAGATTTCCCAGAATGAGTTCAAGTTGCTGCGGTCTCCCACGCTACAGTAAACACGATGTTTTCTTTGCTGGGCTATGGGTTTGCATTGCGCTGGTGCATTGCTTTCGCTTTTTCATCCAATGTGGGAGTTCTTAATGGCACTATGTCGAGTTCAGGCTGTTTTTTTCCGTTCTTTGTGCATTATGCGCGCGTATCTGCACGGGTTTTTCTCTTTTCTTCTTTTTGCGAGTTCGGCATATATCTAACGACATGGATTCATACGCATCGTTATATCGAGTGGATATGGATCGAGTGGTATGATGGATATGGGCGAGCCTTTTTGTACATAAAGATATGAGACATCAAGTTTACTTGTTCACATCGTCATCCTGGTGGCACACTTACTATTGATGTCATGAACACGTCTTTGCGCGTTTTTTTGTTCGCTCTATGCTAACCACCTCTTACCCGCTGTCGCTTCCTCTCCAGGCTCATCCCATACCTCCATCATATCCAACCACTCCAGTGCGAACGCACCCACAATCCTCGCCCAATCCCTCACCGTCGCCCCATCCAAATGCTCTCCATCATCCTCCATCGTATGCCACACACCCGGAAACGGACTAGGTATCACATGCAATATCTCCACGCCCTTTGCCATAAACGGCAGATGATCGTCTGATATCCCTCCATGCCCCATTGTCCCATTTACATCTGGTAAGAAGGGTGTGGATGGAGATGATTCTAGGAGGTTCAGACTGCGTAACCGGGACTCAATGGTTGAGAGGTGTACGTAGGCCCAGTGAGTGGTGGGAAAGTAGGATGGGACGAGTGGGTCTGCGGAACCGAGCAGGTCAAGGAGAAGGAAGAGGCTGATTTGCGAGAGGGGAGTGCGGTTTTGGTAGAATTTTGAGGCGGGAGAGGGGGGGTTGAAGGTCGTGGACCAGTGGGTTGCTAGGGCTCTGTTTGGTTATGTTAGTATAACCATTCCATGGAGTTTCCTCTTTCCTCTTTTCCCGATATGAATTGAGACGGGAGAAACGTACCTCGCGCCATACAAACTATCACTATCACTCCAAGTCTCAAACGCCTCCTCGCCGTCTAAAAACACTATCTGGATACCCATGTCCATATCCACGTCCCCGCCCTCTCCTAACGCACTCATCTCCTCGTACATCCGCGTTATATGAGGGTCTAGCACGCTGGCTACATACATCAACATAGCGCACGGCGCCGCACTATCCGTCGCCCCGATAAACCCATCCGGATGCAATTTACTGTCATAGTGCGCAACGAGCGTGAGCAAGTTCGATTGTCCCGGTGCAACCCAAGGTGGTTCTCGGCGCGCGATGAGGTTGGCGAAGGGGAGAGGTGTGCTGGATGTGGGGGTCACAGAGGTGCTGTTTTGCCAGGTTAGGTTCCAGGCTGGTAACTCCTTTGTGAAGTAGGCGTAGAGGTGGTGTTGCGCGAGGGTTTGGCCAGGGGTGCCGGGGACGCGCGGGATGAGCAATGGGGAGAGGAGGGAGCTGTCTTTTGCGGAGAGGGTGTTGTTGGGGGAGGGGAGGGCTCGGAGGAAGGCGTCCGAGAGCGGTTTGTAGGCGCGTGTTGGGGTGAGGGTGAGGAGGAGGGGGAGGAGCGTGGCGGGTAGCGTGAGGAGCATCGTGGGTGGTGGGTGGTGGGAGTTGATGGAGGAGCGCGTGCGGTTCGTTGTGTTGTGTACTAGAGGGCGTGTCTGTACGTCGAATGCGGCGTGGAATCGCGTCGTCTCGCTCGCGGGCGCAGAACTGGGAGCTGTCGTCGAGGTCCCAACAAAGACTGAGTAACCGTACGAGATCGAAGCGCAATGGATATAGAGACGAACAGCTAAGATCCCTCCTTCCAAAAGTGCCAGCCTCTTTCTCGTTCTCCTCAATCCCCTTCCCGTTTCATCTCACTCCCGCAGTCTCGAGTGAAACGTTTGCGCAAGTTGGCCCTACTCCATCAGGCAAACACCGAAGAGCCATGAAGCGCGGAGCTGAGCCATCGTGTTGCGTTTCGTGCTTCAGTTTGGGTCCCTGACGGGGCGGAGGCGCGCGCATCCCTGTCGCGCACGTGAGCTGCACGTTCATCTTATCTGATTGATTGTGTGTCTGAATGGGGAAGTGCTGTGATGACGGAGGATCTAGCCGTTCTGGGCGGGGTCGATGGTATGCATGTCAGATGTCTAATCAAAGAGCTCAAGACGGTATGCGCTTAGATTTGGACTTGGTACAGTTGATATATACTCATGTTCATATGATCGCTACACGTCCAACGTCTCCGGTCAAGTAAATACTACCCTACAACTTCGCCTTTCCCCCCTCACACTTCACCAACGCCCTCCCGTTCGTAAGCACCGTCTTCCCGCCCTCAACCTTGACCACAAACCTCACCTCCTCGAACCCATCCTGATCGCGATCCCCCGTCCTCCACATCTCCGTAATCAGTTTATCACCCGGCTTGACCGGCGCCGCGAACCTCGCCTGGAACTCCTTGAGGTTCTCAGGCTTGGATGCACCGAACGCCTTCAGGATAGCGTGGGCAGACATGTTCCACGAGAAGAGGCCGTGGATGATGGGGCCGCCGAAACCCATTTTCTTGCCCGGCTCCGGGTCCGCGTGGAGGGGGTTGTAATCGCCGTTTAGGCGGTAGAGGTGGGCGGTTTCCATGGTGGTTTGGTGGATGTGTGTGCTATCGGAGGCGCGGGACGGAGGGGGGTAGTTTGGTTGTTTGGGGCCTGTTGTGTGTTAGTCTTGTGTTATACAATGGTACCTGCTCAATCGCGAGCACGGCAAGGGTCAAGGAGAAGGGAAAGACGTACCCTTCGGACCACCCCAACCACCCTGACCAACATAGAAGCCACTGCCAACAGCCCTGCTGTACGTCTCCCCCGTCTTCGCATCAACGAGCCTGTTCTCCGTTTCGACAACGGTGGCCTTGCCCTTGTCGTATACGCCCAGCACCTTGCTCCTGATCTCGAACTTGCGGCCTTCACTGCTCACGGGCAGTGGCTTGAAGAATTGTATCTTGCGCTCGCCGTCGAGGACGTGCTTGGTGTCGAACTTGGGGACGCCTTCGATGGGCTCGGCATTGCTGCGCGCGTAGAAGTCGATGACTTCTTGGTCCGTGTGCTTGAAGGGGAGGATGATGGGATAGGTTGGGAAGGCCGCGAAGGATGGGTGCAGTTCCTGAGGGTGGTGTTAGAGGTGTTGGATAGCTTGGGGGACTGCGCTTGGGATGGATGTTGGGGATGTGTGGAAAACGATGGATTGACTTACGTAGAGGAAGTGCAGCTCATCCGGGTAGGTTGCGCCAATGCTGTTTGCGAAGAGCAGGAGATCGCGCTTGAGCCAGGAAACCTCATACGAGGGAAACTCGAAGCCGACGCCGGGACCTAGTTCTTTGCCCATGATGAAGTCGGTGATGGTTACACAATGTGTTAGGTCTAGAAGATTGTGATTGAGGATGCGCAACTACAATGCTTGAATCAAAGAAAAAGAAGCTCAAGTGTTGTCGTAAGCTTCAAGGTTCGCAGCGGGGCGGTAATCGCGACGCGGAGCTGAAGTTTGAGCCGAGGTACGATTCGTTCATCCATGGTCAAGACGAGAAACCCCCCAAGTGGATTAGTATACATCAACCCTGTTCAAAGTAGATGAAAAAGAGTCTTGGAATCCGGCGCCGATGTCGGTATGGATAAGACTTTTACCTCGTTGTGGGACCATGTTAATGTTGTAAACATCGCATTAGTCTATCTACAGTGTCGATGCCTCATTCAGAAGCCAATATTAAGATGGCACGACTCTTGTCATGCCACCATGCAGATCTAGACAGTATACATGTGATCCTTCCCATCCCTATCATCCATCGTAAATGTTCGTGTACCACGACTCCCACAACCCTGCGGTCGGCAAAGTGGGGCCACTGTCCCATACGCCAAGTGTGAAATAATGCAACCTTTTGAGTCTAAGCTGAATCATGGAGATGACTCCCGCAAATGCTCAGAATGCAAGCGAAGGAAGAAATGAAGTTGTGGTGGGTATAATGCGGCAGACAAGGCGTCTACTGCTTGACTTCGTAGGAGCGGCGGAACATGCCGTCGACGCCGGTGAGGTAGTAGGTGCCGGGAACGATGGTGTCAACGCTTCCCTTGGGGGTGAAGTCCTTCTGGAGGTGAGCCTGCTCACGGAGGTTGCACATCTGGCAGAAATGTTAGTGGGATGTTCTGTAGCAATCTAGAATTCGAAGACTTACCTCGTCGTAAACCTCAGGGGCGACTACACGCCTCTTCTCGAGACGGTTTTGGATGTCAAGCTGCTTAGCAATGTTCTCGGTGCTACCCTTGACGGTGAAGGAGAACAGAGACGAGGCCAGACCACTTCCGTAGCTGAACATGCCAATGCGCTTGCCCTCAAGGTCCTGGCTGCTGATGTTGGCGAGCAAGCTGCACAAGCTACCGTAGACACTGCCGCAGTACATGTTACCGCACTGGGTCGGGACCTGGATGCTGGGCTGGACGCGAGCCGCATAGCGCTTCTTAGCGAGACCCATGAAGGTCTTCTCTACGGTCTTGTCGCTGACAGAGGTGGCGTAGTCCATGTCGCGAAGCTCAGCGGGGACCTCGGCGAAGATGGGGTTGGAGGGGTTGGCGAGGTAGTCGTTGTAGAGCAGACGCGCGTACGACTTAGCGACGAGCTTGCAGGTTGGTGCGTGGAAGGCCATGTAGTCGAAGCGGTCGAGAGCAGTCTCGAGCTCGCTGCTGCCATTTACGCCGTTTCCATTTTGTTGCGACTTGAGAGTCTTCTCGCGCTCGTTGTAGGCCTTGTAGCAGGCGTCGACAGCCTCGGTGTAGCAGCGGACGGAGAAGTGGCCGTCGACGACGGGGTACTCGCTGGTGAAGTCGGGCTTGTAGAAGTCGTAGGCGTGCCTGATGTAGGAGCCGCGCTGGCCAGCGTCCATGACAATGGGCGCGTTGGGGCCAATGAGCATGGCGACACATCCAGCGCCACCAGTCGGGCGAGCATTGCCCTTCTTGTACAGCGCAATGTCTCCAGCGACCACGACGGCGTCACGGCCGTCCCAGGCCGACGACTCCATCCAGTTGACGGAGTTGAAGAGGGCGTTGGTTCCTCCGTAGCAGGCGTTGACAGTGTCAACACCCTCGATGTTGTAGTTGCCAGACTCCTCGAAGAGCTGCATGAGCACAGACTTGACCGACTTGGACTTGTCGAGCAGAGTCTCGGTGCCGACTTCGAGGCGGCCAATGGTCTTGGGGTCGACATTGTATTTCTTGAAGAGCGAGGTGACGGTGGTCAGGGCGAGCGAGTAGATGTCTGGGTTGAGCACCTGTCAGTTCCTCTTCGGGGTACACGGGGTCGCGCGAGCAGAAAATCTTGGACTCACCCTCACGGTCGTCGCAGAAGGACATCTTGGTCTGGCCGAGGCCAATGGTGTATTTGCCCTGAGAGACGCCATCGAACTTCTCGAGCTCGGCCTGGTCAACGCACTGTGGGCAAGTTGTTAGTGCGTGTTGGTGTAGAGGGCGTAGTTGCAGCGGGCGCATGTCCATTGGGACAGCGACACCGCCCACGACAGCAACAACGTACCTGGCTGGGGAAGTAAAGCTCAATGGCCTTGATACCGATGTTGGAGGGACGAGCAGCCATGTTTGCAGGAGTGTATCGTGTTGTGTGAGGAGCAGAAAGGGAGTGCGTTGGCGAGGGAGGGGAGTTCACCGCCTTAAGTACTTGACGAGTAAATCCTACGCGACAATGGCAAGGTGCAGTTTAGTAGCGGCAATCAGTTTCGTGGCAATGCTAGCACGCCGTGGGTACAGGGCTCCAAAGGGGACAAGTAACGGGTTTTGTGCAGACCTAGCACTCAACAATCCTAACAGCGGCCCACGCGCTCCCAGTGTTGTGTCTGCTAGTCCCTGAGATTTTCGGTACATTCTTCTCGGGGCATTCAGGGTCTGGCTGCGAGGCCGGCGGCATGGCGGGGCATTCGTCTGGCGAAAAAGAAACGCCTGCATGCCGCCTGCCTCGCTTCGTCCCAGCTGCATGCTCTGCGAACCTATATCTTCACTTCACTTCATCGCGCCCCCAGCATCGTGAGTTGGCCCTTTTCCACCGGGCGGAGGACGTACTCCCTCGACGACCTATCGCCGTGCTCCTTGGCATGCAGGGATTTACTAGCTAGTCAGGAACCGTCAGCCCATCACAACAAGTCCCCCCTAGCAACCTCATCCGCGATACTCGACAAATATGGCTACCTACCCTCCAGCCAGAACACAGCCTCCACAGCATGCGTAATGCCGCGTCACTATGCTGCGGTATCTGTGTTGGATGAAGGATGGCAATATCTGACAACATCGGACGAGAAGGCCGTCATTGCTTTGGACCCGAGTTGCCCATTGTGCTGAGGGCATCACACATCAGTAGAACTCGGCCGAAAATGAGGGCATTCGCGTTTAGCCAGACTGCTGCCTAGATTCCCGCGGTCGCTATCTACGACCTACTTGGTGGGCGGGATGATTTTGATAGGTAGTAATCCACCGAGATCACTTGGCTTCTTCTATGGAAGGTGGTATCGTAAACGCATATAAACTCCAAGTTCAGCTTACAGTCGTGTTCTCAGACGATCAATGACAAAAAGCAGTTCAGGAGCATCCCAAGTCGGATAAGGGATGTCAAGCACGGCCCAGACTTCAACTGACGAATGGAATCGATCCAAGTATCCGGGAGTGGCGTGGGGATGAGAACAACTGACGTTATAGGTACGACTTTTCGGGTGAATTGATATCCCCATAGCCGCATGTTGGAGCCCAGGCCAAACCTTGAACTGCGTTGGGCGAACAGGCTGGGCCATCCTAGGCATTTCTCGCCGTTTTCGTCATGACCGAAGGTTGACATGGGCTCCCCGATGCAGAGCATAAGTACATAAGTACCATGTGCCCGGTCCGCTCTTCAACTTTATTATCCAAAATGTCGTGTGGTGACAGGGCATCAACTCCACTATTCAAAGCCTCTTTCCAGGGGCAGGAGCGACGTCACTGAGTGCGGATGATAGCACACGAGACCTGAGCAGCTCTGAGCAGAAAGATGATCCTGCAACGATCGCTACCTTCATCGTCTAGCACAACGAGTCCCATATCGACGATGCGTAGTAGATTTCGGGAACCCACGCAGAACCGAACGTATACAGACATGTCGATGTCGCGGGCCACATGACAGCCCAACATCGATCCCGGATGCGCCATGTCATAGTCGGGCATCGTACCTAATAGCTGTTTTAAATAGGTTCTGTCTGATCAGAAAGAAGCACTTTGCCCGACGGTAGGGAACTTGGGCCCGGGTCAATCGATTGCTGGCATATCGTAGAGCCCGCGATCCCGTGCATGACGCTGGGTGCACGTGAATATGATGCAGAAAAGCGGCAGAGCACATGAGGCAAGGCCAGGTCGTCCTAAAGTAGCTCTATATTAATGCGAGAGGGGTGAAAATGAACTCGCAGCGACTCAAGAACGACGGGAGGGAATTAAGCGCAGAAGGTGCAGGTACATAGCAGAAACTAAAGTGCACATGTCAGAAGCTTGGTGAGCTGGTCAGAGAGCCGAAGGATGCGATGTCGAAGGGGTGCTTATCGATGTTCAGGCTTGGGTGTTCGCCCGTGCGCCGTTTAGTGGCGCCAGCGTCTCAGGACAACCTCTGCCAAACCTGATACACCCTCACTCCGCTACCAACGACACGACACGACACACGCCAATTCTCGCCACACTCGCTACCAGCGCGACGCTCATCGCTACCGATCGCGCACTACCTCGATTAATTCTTTGACGACACGCCTGCTTTGCCATCGGGGAGGACTGTAAGGGGGACCAGGAAGGGCCTTTGGGGCTCAGGGACCGTTCGGCGTCATGGACCGACGCAGCAGCGACAACAACGAAGCATCGCGCCAGCCGAGCAACCCCGATGTCTTTGACGACGACTACGAAATCGACCCCGACGAGGATGATTTCATGCCCTCCGTCTCGGATGGCTTCCGACCAGCCAACGCGAGCCAGCCCTGGCAGGGCGACCGCCAAAATCACGACCGGATAGACGCGCTGCAACGACAACCATCGACATCGAAGGCGCCCGAGAATCACCAGGGCGACCTGCGAAGGACGGCAACGCGAAACAGCACGGCCAAGGTGCGGGATTCGATGACGCAAGACGGTGGCCGACCGCCCCTCAACCGAGGGCCCAGCCACCACAGGCCCCTTGGACATCGCGACTCTGTGAGTTCTGCGGGATCCTTTGCGACGACGAGCAATTCCGAGAACCCGTTCGAGACGGGCCCGAGCCACCCATATGGCATGTACCCACAGCTATCAATGGCACGGCCACTCAGCGTAGCAACGAGCTCTACAGAACGCCAACCACATCGATCAATGTCACTGCAGCGGCCGACACATCCCTATGCCATGTACTCGCAAAGCGGCATTGTCGACGAAGAGTCACCAGACGAGCCAGCCCAGCCACCTCCACCTCAGGTCCAGTCGACTATTCCCGTAGGATTCCCGGGCCTGAACAACGGTTACCACAGAGTGCTCGGGCCGGATGGCGAGGAGCAAGATATCATCGGACCCGACGGACACACCGAGCAGCTGCCGCCGTACTCAAGATATCCAGAGGAAGGACCCACCAAGGCTTCTTTGGCAGCCGAGGCAAGCGCGTCGTCGCGTGTCATACCCGCGCCCGTCCAAGTTGACGCAGAGGATCCTTTCAACACACCCGCATCTCCTGTCTCGCCGCTGAGCACTACCTCGTTCTCGCCGCCCCCTCTACCTGCCGTTCCCTTGCTCCCGTCCGTCACACCCGCCCGGTTGCCACCTCAGAGACCGGAAACCCAAACCGGCAATCTTGCGGCTACCAACTCTGCCGCTGCACAAAGTAGTACCGTACCAGCAGAACCCTCCGACTCGTCCTCTGCATCTCTACTGGCGTCTGAGAACCACTTCTCGGAGAAGGCGGAGCCAGTCGAAGGCAAGGTCAGCTGGCGTAAGAGGAAACTATGGGGAAGGGTGCCTATGGGCGTCGCGCTTGTGGTTCTTATCCTCATACTAGTATTCTCTGTCGCCCTCGGAGCAGCCATTGGTACCTTTGCTGCCAAGAAACACAATGATGATGACGACCAGAATGAAAATGGCAGCCCTCATGAGGAAGCGTAAGTACTCACGATCCATCAACGAAAACATCTACTAACTCTCGCTAGACAACCACAGGTCACGGGTCAAAATGGATCTCTTTTCGACGCCGTTCCCATTTCAACACCGTCTGGCCTCTTGCCACTACCAACAGGATCCTTTGCCCTTCCTCTGGGCTTACCACAATACGGACAGTCGGGATGCTTAACACAAGCAAATCAGTATTCTGCATGGTCATGCAGGATGACTTTCGCTCCGCTCGTCATAACTATCAATGATACCGTCATTGGTGGTGAGATTCAACAAGTTGCGTCCATGGGTAGCGGACCTTCGGTGCCGTCGAACTCTATACTATATGGCCTTCAGACTCCTGTGCTTGATACTAAGCCGATGGAGTTGGTACTTGATTTGGATTTCAAAGCCTACGGTCCAGCCTATCATTTTTCTGCTCGATACGATAAGCTAGTCATATTGTCACCCACCGAGCTCAGTACCGGGTCAGGACTCTCAAAACGACAAGATGAGAAATACAGACAGCGCTTCAAAGTTCAACCTGGTGATACGCCCTGGTATTGCTATTGGAACGAGACATACATCGAGGGCTACATCTACGCTGACGACAACTCGACGGCAGCCACATTTACCTCGTTCCCTACCCAATGGCCCACGCCTACACCCACGCCCGACCCAACCGACGATGCGGCTGTAAATGTTGCTGTCGCTGTGCCGACTGAGAGTAGTGTCTCTACCAGCTCTACACAAACTACTACCGCGTCTCCAACGAATTCCCCTGTCAACCTGGCCGCCCCATCACCCGTTCGCGCTCGAGATTCCGAGTCAGATGCTTCTTCAGCCCCTCGCATGGCACCTTATCCCCGGATCGTCAAGATAGAAGAACGCCGGCTCCCTGGGGCGTCACAACCATACTGTCAACAGATGCTCATGCTCGATAACGGCGAGATAGTAACATCACCTAGCCCGAACGACAGCCCAATCAGAATATGGCTACAAGAGTCAGATCCCAGCTACGAAGAGTACTTTGCCGCTCAACCTTCGCAAACCATTACATTCGACAGGAAGAGCAAGCGCGAGAATCTTGTTGATCTTCAACGCCGCGTAGACCCTGATGATGCTTGTCACTGTCAGTGGATGTTCAAGTAAACGACGAACCTGGTTTAGAGCGCTTCTTTTTCTTCTTGCAACGATGTCATAGCATGATTGTCGATCTCATTTCTTCTCCACACGGGTATTGGGTCCATTTCGCCTGTTTGGTGTTCCGCGGCGTTTTGTTAATACTGACTCACGAGTCTCTACGCATCACTGGCATATTTCGGTTTCTTTTTTACACATCTCTTTTTGTCTAGTCAAACATGTAGCATGCTATGTTTATAGCTTTCGCATTTCTGTATCGTCTCTGGGACGGAAAGTAGGCCTTGTGTTTTGGGGCTACACTGGCGCATATTGTCGCGGCGCTGCTTCTGTATATATTGCCATGGGGGAGTTCAGAACCGCGAGTACAAATTTCGCGTGAGTTCATATTGGAAAGGGATAGATAGAAGAACAACATTAGTTATATTGTAAGGGTTTCTATTGATGTTGGTACTGTGATGCTCATGCTGACTTGACAGCGAACGTCAACCACACCATGAATGCCGTCTAAATGCGTAATCTATTCTATACAATCTGATTTTGCTGCAACCCAACAAAAGAAGTTCGCAATCATGCCTCCATCCCCCTCTCAAAAACCCTAACTCCAAATTTCCACACTTCATCCACAACAAACCTCTTCTCCCCACCCTCATTCTCCTTCAAATCCAACACGCACAGATCCGCATCCGCCCCCTCATCCAAACACCCCTTCACGCTCTCCAACCCCAACATCCTCGCCGGCGTCTCCGTAACCGCCCTCAGCGCCTCCGGCACCGTACTACCCGTCCAATTCAAAAAGTTACTAACGCAATCCACAAGCTGAATGCTACTCCCCGCAATCTTGCCGTTCTCCTCAAGCGTAAGAAGGGGACCTTGTTTAACAATCCTGGACCCGTTCGTCCACTCATACGTCCCATCCGGCATACCCGCCAACCTCATCGCATCCGTCACCAACACCAGCCCGTCTGGATGCGCGTTCCACGCTATCTTTATAGACGTGGGGTGTAGGTGTATGCCATCCGCAATAATCCCGAAATACGGTTTGGTGATTGAGGTAGAAGGTGTGCCCAGCAGACCGAAGATACCAGGGTTACGGTGGTGGAGGGGCCGCATGGCGTTGAAGAGGTGCGTTATCATACTACATCCTGCTTTTACCGCGGATTTCGCCTCTTCGTAGGTCGCTTCTGAGTGACCGATTGAGACGCGGATGCCGGCGCTGGTTAGGGACGGGATGCATGGTAGTGCGCCGGGGAGTTCGGGGGCGAGTGTGATTAGGGAGATGGGCGAGGGGGAGAGCAGGTTCGGGGCCCCGTAGCAGGATTCTAGGCTGCTGATGGAGTTGTCTACCCCAGGGGTGCGTAGGACGGAGGTGTTGTGGATGCCGTTTTTGGTGGGGGACAGGAACGGGCCTTCGCAGTGGGCGCCCAGGGATTCTGATCCGAGCGTTGCGTCGCGCGATGTTCCTGAGGGGCCGAGCAAGGGGAGGGCGGTTTGGTAGACTGAGGGGAGTTGGGAGGTGAGGGTCGGTAGGTAGGATGTTACGCCTGTTGCTACCAAACTCCGGTTTACACGCGAGACGCCTTTGGCGTAGGCTGAGGCGCCGCCTTCGTGGTCTGAGGGGATTACGGAGAAGTCGAAGCCGTAGGCACCGTTTAGTTGCGTGTCGATGAGACCGGGGCAGAGGATGCGCCCGCCTGGGGAGGTTGACGTACGAAGTCAGTATGTGTCTCACATGTGCTGCATACAGTCAGAGCTTACCTAAGTCGACGATTTGCTCGGGAGCGGCACGGTACGAGTACAGGATTTCTTGGCCGTTCAGGATCTTTCCGGTGGCGGAACTGATCCAGAGATCTTGGGGGACTAGAGCGTTGTTTTTTACGAGGAGGCAGTTTGTGAACTTTATCACGCCTGATGAATCATCTCGTATGGGGGAGTCGGGGATTGGCACGATTGAAGGCATCGTGGGTCGTGTCAAGAGGACTAATGAATGAACGAAGCTTGCCAAGTATAAGAATAGAAATATAGAGATGTGATTCAGAAATGAGAATGATAGGATGGTTGGTACTGCGCAGGCGCGACTCAACAACCGTTGCAAAGGATCTGTCGCCTACCTACTACTTCTATCGCAACTGTATACCTACGCTCATCTTCCTACGATGATGCCATTGAGTCATCACTTGCGGGCAAACTTGCCTTCCATGGCCGGTATCGTTGCCGTGGAGCGCACGCTGTAAGACTGCACAAGGTGACTGGATGTGGATTCCGACGTCGTGAGATCGAGGTAACACAGCGATGATCACATTCCGCCGAAGAAACCGGATGGATTGCGGTTGCATGTGAGGTGGCATCAGAGTGGATGTCGCTGATAGCAGAGGGACGAGGATGGTGTAACGACGGACAGGGGTGCATGCTTCTAGCGCCTCGCTAATCACGTACCCCAGCCGCGAACAGCGTGAATGCTACGGTGCCATCCTCCCCATCTCCCATCCACCATTACCGATCTGCGAGTCACGCCGGCGGAGTCTTGGTGCCCACCCGGAAATCCCACGTCGCATCCACAAACTTCATTGCGACGCGACGCGACCGGCGCTGTCATTATGAGCAAGGTCGAAAACATGGACCCTGTCTGGGATGACCTCGATAGGTGAGCTTCGCGTCGGGCGCATTTCCTCCCCTCAGGCTTCCTGAGTTTTGCGCAATGTGACCACAGGTCAGGCTAACTTGCCCGTGATGCAGGACTATGGTGGGTCGCTTCCGCCCATGCTGCGACTGGATTCGCTGACAAAGGTGCTGTAGGGCCAACTGTTCATGATGGGCTTCGATGGCACCTCGGTCACTCCTCACATTCGTACCCTGATCGAGGAACATCATGTTGGCTCCATACTACTTACTGCCAAGAATTGCAAATGTTGGCTATCCACCTTTTTCGGTCTGTCATTGTCAGGCTGACCTGTCATAGCCGCCGAAGATACTACTGCGCTTATCTACGAGCTCCAGAAGATTGCCCACGATGCTGGACACCCTGTTCCGCTGGCCATCGGCATCGACCAGGAGAATGGCGGCGTCAACAGCCTTTTCGATGACATCTACATCCGCCAGTATCCTAGTAACATGGGAATGGCAGCAACCGGCTCCACGGACCTAGCCTTTGAAGTAGCCAAGTCGACTGCACAGGAGATTGCAGCATGTGGCATCAACTGGATCTTCGGGCCATGTTTGGATGTACTCACGAACGCGCGAAATCAGCCTCTGGGGGTACGGACGGCTGGCGATGATCCTCAGGAGGTATCCGCCTTTGGATGCGCCTTTATGGCAGGCTACAAGGACGCTGGCGTGGTGACTTTGGGGAAGCACTTCCCTTCGTACGGCAATCTGGAGTTTCTGGGCTCAACACTTGACGTGCCGATCATCACGGAATCGCTAGAACAACTAAGTTTAAGCGCTTTGGTTCCGTTCAAGAAGGCCATCGAAAGAGGTCTTGATTCCATGATGGTCGGTGGTTGCGCCATGTCCTCAGCGGGCCTCAACGCGATGCACGCGTGTCTGTCGGAACAAGTTGTCGACGACCTTCTTCGGAAAGACCTCAAATTCGACGGTGTAGTGGTTTCCGAGTGTCTAGAAATGGATGCTCTCAGTCACAACATCGGTGTAGGCGGCGGCACGGTCATGGCAGTTAACGCCGGCTGCGACGTAGTCCTCCTATGCCGGTCGTTCTCACTCCAACAAGAAGGGCTGAAGGGCCTCAAGACCGGCATAGAAAGCGAAATGGTCTCGAAGGAACGTATCTTCAACTCACTCAGACGTGTGCTGGCGATGAAGAAGAAGTGCACATCCTGGGAAAAAGCATTGAACCCGCCAGGTATCAACTATCTGGAAAAGTTACAGCCTTCGCACACCGCACTGTCAACGAAAGCGTACAACAGCTCCATCACAGTCGTACGCGACAAGAATAGGCTTCTGCCACTGACGAACATACTCGAAAGCGAGGAGGAGCTTCTCCTACTGACACCATTAGTGAAGCCTTTGGCGGCATCCGCTGCATCACGAGCTATATCCGACGCTGCCAATGGGGCAGCGGGTCACTCGCCCGAGCCAGCTGCTTGGGACCGGAGTTCTTCAGTCATGAGCGGAGAAAGAGTCTTCAAAGAACTGGGTCGTTCTCTTGCTAGACAGCGCAACGGACGACTGCTTCACACATCGTACACTGCGAACGGTGTCCGTCCAGTTCATGAAAACCTCATCAATCGGGCGAGTGCTATTATCGTCCTTACGGCTGACGCAAACCGCAACCTGTATCAGCACGGATTCACAAAGCATGTCTCAATGATATGCAACATGCAGTACACAACTGGTGGAGAGAGGCGTGAGAAACCACTCATTGTGGTCGCAGTCTCCTCACCGTACGACTTCGCAATGGACAATACCATTGGGACCTACATATGTAAGTCATGTCCGTGTCCAAATGGGGTCAGACAAGCTAATCTCATCAGGCACTTATGACTTCACCGAGACTGCACTCAACTCTCTAGTCAGAGTACTCTACGGCGAATTATCTCCCTCCGGAACGCTACCAGGAACCATCAGCAAGAGCCAAAAGCTTCACCCATCCAAACAGCATTGGTTGGTCGAAATATTTAACGAAGAGCGAGACAGTAATGCTCTGGATACATTGGTCGCAGCTGTCGCGGAGGAAACGGCACCAAACCAGCGGTCGGAGATGTCGAGTGCAACTTCAACCTCATTCATCCTGCATCACCCAGAGGTGGAGGAGTCACATTTTGTTGTTAGAAACAGCAGCACACAAGCTCTGTACGGCTTCTGCTCAACGTACTTCTTCAAGGCTACGGGTACTGGTGTAATTGGAGCTTTGTTCGTCGACCCAGCAAGGAGAAAGCTCTCCATCGGCCATTCCCTACACAATCGGGCTATTCGCACGCTGTTGCAGAAAGAAGGTATCAAGAGATTCCAGCTTGGATCACGCCTGCCAAGTATGTATCTTGGAATCCCAACCGGACACGGAAACGAGCGGAAACGGCTCCGATCATGGTTTGCACAGCTAGGCTGGGGTGCTGCACTTTCCCGTCCTGTCTGCAACATGGTAGCGCGCAATCTGCAGACGTGGAATCCGCCGACTGGCATGGCGAAAAGTCTAGCGAGCGCAGGCGCACAGTTTGATCTTGTGTACGGGTGGGACTACGCGGGACCGATACTCGACCATATCAAGACGAGCAACCGCCAGGGTCTAGCAGAGGTGTACAAACTTGCGCTTACGGACCCGACGGCTTGTGGCATCATCCGAGCCAAGCGACCAGAAGACGGTGCGTTGGTGGGCACTGTCGTGCTATACAACAACCACTCACGACTTGCCGAATACATACCCCCACTGAAGGACCTGAACGAGGCGGCTGGGGGGATCTCTTCGCCCGTCATATCACCTGGTGTAGGAGAATACTCGACACTACTGCAGGGGCTGATCCTACTCGGCATGCGACAGATCAAGCAGCTGGGATGCAATGCATGCTTGCTCGACTATGTAAGTAGCCGTCTAATGCTGGTCACGACAAGGTACTAACGCAAGTAGATGGACGGTGACGGCAACTTCGACGGCTTCTCGGCAATGGGCTTCGATGTCATGCACAACTTTGAGGAAGTCAGCTGTGATGCTGCGACCTGGACCATGATCCCGCCTGCTTGATTGCTCGGTACCTCTGCCAGATACTCATGTTCCTGGCGACTTCGGTTCATAATGTTTTGGTCGGTGTTTGGGGGTTATTTTGGGTGCGTGTGCTAGTTGCCTTTTGCTCTCCGGGATTGACTGGCATCCCATTGGTTACTTGTATCGCTCGTACCATCATCTGATGTCATACCATGCAAGCACCCTTCAGGTCGTGGGCCGTATGTACTCGGATCGGATGGTTTTCTCAAAGGGTCCGTCGGCGTTTCCGTGTATCTCGTGCTTGTCCTGCATGCATACCGCAGGATGATAATCCCAACCATTACACCCAAAGATCAGCGGTCTCTCATGCTGCAGCCCGTGGTTCTTGATGTCTGCATCATCAGCTCTGCCGTCTGATTCAGTCTCACGGTCGCTGAAGGCCTCGAAGGAGCTGCCCTTCCGACGCGCTCACTCGGCTGATCCCGCCCTGTCGCAAGGCGATCCGCGAGCTTTGGCCTGGTAGAGCTGCTGCGCCTCTCCGCTATCGAATCGATAGGCATGGCAGATTTCGATAGACAAGCATAGAATGCAGACACAGATGTCCTCCGTGTAGGCGACATCGGATTAGAGGTGCTTGAGGCTTTCAGGGTTATTTTTACAGCTGAAGAGCGGGTCCATAGCTAGAGTAGGAGACGCCACTGGGGGGGATGGCGTAGGATGATCACCGTTCGGCTTGACCCTTCGAGAAGCCCTACCGAAGGAGTCAGCGTGCCAGCGCTGTGTGTCTCGTAGATCATAGCAAAGATATACAAAGTGTGCCTGGGAATCTCTGGCATCGTGGCCTGGGGTAGTCAAGCTTATCCTTCCCGTCAAAATCCCCTACCGAGCCCCACAGCAGACGGGACCCTTTGTGCAGCGCGCCTATCCGACCGTGGCCAGAAGCGCATGTGATGCAGATGCATTGTCGCACAACCTCAGCAAGACAGCTACGAAGGCCATCGCTTGGTCTTGTTCCCGCGAGCCACCGCTCCAAGCCCTGCTGTGCGGTCTAGTCCGGTGTCGCTCCTCGCTGTACAGTGCCAGCGCGCACGCAGTCTCGTCCCCCATCTTCTCCGCTCGCTCGCCTTGCCGCATCTCTCCACCTCGACAACCCCAGAGCCCCAAGCGTTCCCGATTCAACACCACCACCCGCCGACGGCCACTCCCACGTGCCTGCCACTGCATCCTCGGTCGCGCCTTCCTCGTCGCCGCGCCATAGCTGTTGTTGCGCGTATGCGCCGATTCGGAAGCGACCTCTTCCTCGACCTGGGCCAGGCTGCACCAAGCCATGGAGCACTTCAACACCAACACCATGTCGTACATACCGCTCCAGACCGTCACCGGCCCCGACCAGCAGATGGCCATGCCGCTGCCGCTACAGTATGACCAGCGCTCCAACTTCGACGCCGAGACCTTCATTGGGTAGGTGCAGTGCGCGACACCTGCCTGACAGCTACTGACATGTTTGCGCAGAAGCGAGGACGCCTACTCGACATACCACCTCCAGCAGATGCCCCCACAACTCAAGCGCTACCCCAGCACATACGAAGACCCCTTCTCCGACGTCCAGAGCGGCTACGAGCAGTCGATACACCCACACGATCAGAATGGCGTGCCGGAGAGTCCCAGCATCGAGAGCAACAACAAGCTCCTCAGCTTCTCGCTACCCGTCGTACCGTACACCATCCTCACATATGCTATGCAAAGGGTGTCAATATCAATGTCGGCACAGCTGCACGGCATGTTCTTTCTGGCCGAATCACCCTGGGCAACCGCAGCTGATGTGCAGGCGCCGTCGGAATTGACTTGCTACCGGAGGAACCTCTTCCAGATCACCGGCACCATCACAATTCCCCGGAGTCTGCAGTTCCTCATGACCGACCAAGGCGACCAAATACCGATTCTTGGCCAAGAACTTACCATTTCCGCAACCGAATCACTCGAGGGCAATCCCGTAAAGATAATCTCGGTCCCGTGGAAGACGCCGGCCACGGGTAGTACATCGACCGAAGACAAAACTGAGAAGGAGCCACCGACATATCCACTCGATCTGTCGACCGGACAGGACATGGACTCGGAGTATGTTAGTTTCCCTATCAGTTGGAAGCGACTGCAGTTCCGGATAGCGACTGCAAACAATGGGAGGAGGAAGGAGCTACAACAGCACTTTGTTGTACGATTGAAGGTGATAGCAACTCTCGCTAGTGGTGTCAAAGTACCAATATGCGAAGTACACTCTGGTGCAATTATCGTGCGAGGAAGAAGCCCGCGCAACTTCCAGGCCCGCAAGGACCTGCCCATCAGTGGCGGTTCAACAGCACGCAAAGTGCACACTCCGCAGCAACCCAGCAGAACGCCAACTGGCGACACGAACCAGAATACACCGAAGCAAACACCCAACCCACCTGCGACATCGTCCAAGCCCATGGACTTACTCCAGATGCCATTTGAGTTCACTGCAAACGAAATGCCGCCCTCTCCAGACTTTGACTGGAAGATACCAGCAGGCGCCATGACAGCGATACCTCCCGATCCGCCTTCATCCCAACTCCAACACGCCACACCCTACGCCCAATCGACACCCGAGATCTCACGAAGCGTGCCCCCGCATCGCGCATCTATAGCCCCCGTCACCCTCTCCCTCACCGACGATGAGCCTCAAAAAGCACCGTCACCCAACGACCACCAAAGAAAACGCGCGACACCTATGCGACCCCCGTCCTTTTCCATCGGCATCATCAACAGTCCAGATGAGAGTGCTGATCTCCTCTATGAATACTTCCCGCTTGGTCTGGACGATTGGATGCCGCCCGTTGATGCTGTTTATCGTCCGCATGTTGTTCATCACATCACGCCCTTTCCGCAGGACTCCAAGGCAGATGCAGGGAAGAGTCGGTCGAAGAGGTATTTTTCGGATGCCTGGGGTTGAGGGTTGGTGCTGTAGGTTCTTTTTCTTTGTTATGATACCCTTTGCGTTGATTCGTTTGGATCATTTTGTAATACTTTTATGAGGAAAAGAATGGCGGTTGGTACAAAGAGTTCTATCTAGGTACGGAAGAGTCTTGGGTTGGGAATTTGGGGCCTTTGAATAAGAGGAGGCAGGTATAAAGCTGGGCGTACACATGCGCCACGGACTGGGCGTTCACCTTACCATTATGGCACTCTGTGATTGTTATTTGAGTTATGCTGTGCCGTCATGACACGGTGAATGCCCAGTCCGTGGCACGACAGCTTTCGGCCTACCGTCACATTTCTTGGACCTTATACGACGGCGATACTTACCCCTTCTCGGCACGTTATTACTATACCATTCTGTTCTCATGTCACATTACTCCCAACTGTATCCATATCTACGTATTCATCAAACATCTCCTGATATTCACTCGGCCTTTCATCTCTCGCGACACTTTCCCACTGGCGCAACGTCACCTCGTATATGTCGTCTCCCTGTCACGGCGGCGTCCCTGTCGCTTACTCACCATGAGTAGACACGATACACAACATCCACACCGCAGGAATGTAACGATAGCAACCCCATCAGCACCTCGTCAGCGATCGGCGAGGTAGTAGACTACAACCTTCCCTATCGAAGAAACATGACGTCTACATGGCACATGTCACATCGCATCGCACCCACAACCCCAGATCTACCGACCTCGCCGACGTAGTCGCAGTTACAGACATGCATCTAAACCACGCACTGCAACGCCACCGTTACCGTTACCGTTACCGTTACCGTTACCATCCACCCAACCCTACTGCAACTTACCACTCTACGCGCATCCACCCCTCATCGTTGCCGACGTCGTCTTGCGTCGTGCCGCACCGTGATATCTCTGGGCTTAGTTTTCGACCGAGTTCGGGGTTGATCGTTGACATTGACATTGACGTTGACGTTGGCGTTGATGTTGGGGTAAGGATTGGAGTAGGATTGGGGTGAGGGGTGTGGAGGAGTGGAGGAGTGTAACAGTAGCATTACATTGCATATGCCAATCCCCATTACCACCACTACCACCATTACCATCGTTATCAGCGGAAGAAATGCGTCTTCCGACCGGCCGAACATGTACCGTGAGAAATGCCGAAGATACAATCCCGAGACTTCCGTGAGAGGCGGGATGTTGTGTGATAGATAGACGGGTTTATCACGATGTAGCATTCGGGATACAAGACTGAATTGATAAAGACTGAATTGATAGCGCATGCCACCATATACTCCCTTGCCCTCAAAAAGGGTAACGACTAGCAACCTCGGGAAGTGGGTCCAGCATCCTTCTGAACTATTGCGCAATTTCACAGTTTGCAGATTTCGCAGTAACGAGTACCCACCACGTGGCTTATCGTATCTCATTACCCTGGCATCCTACTATGTACCCCTACATCCACATACTGCCTATCTACGTTACGTTCTAGAATCCTTTTTCGGTTTTCTTCGGTTGGCGGAGACTCGGTACCGAGTTGGGTTTGGTCTGGTTTGGTTTGCCCCGTTTTGCTTGACAGGGGTTGGAGACGCGGTATTGGAAGGTGGGTAGGAGGCGCGGTGCGTTGTGGGTAGGCAGGTGGGTAGGGTAGGAGTGGGCTTGCGTTTGGTGGAAGATAGGGGTGGAGGTTGATTACGTACGATTATCGTATTTGGGTGTTCTAGAAGGACGAGTGCCGGTTTGTGGTGTTGTCTGGATTTGGTGGTTGAACCCGTTGTTGCTCGTATGCTCTTCCGTCTGTTCTTGGGAAGAAGGTTGCATCACGTGCTGAGCATGAAGAATGAGGGAAGTTGGATTAGAACATGTTTCATTAGGTCGTGCGCAAGCTCGAGAGCATGCGATGCCATGTATCCTCAGAAAACGCCAAAAGGGAACCGTGTAATGAAGCTCCCCGTATGCTCTTCGTAAACGTCTCCATGCTGGGCTGTAAAGTGTTTCTAAATTGGAAGAAGAGAAGGAAAGAAGATCTTGAGAATGTATGTACAATGATGTTGCTAGAAGGGTATGAAGTCAAAATGCTTTCGCGTTATGTTCACTGTCCTTCGAGACAGCAGACAGAAACAGCTGCACCGTAGATAGCCGACTCAACCGCAATCTCCAACGAAACTGAATTTGGTTCCGCCCCAGATGCAGCAGTCAACTCGTGAAGGTGCGACTGGCACAGCTCTCTGAAACAGGGATACTTTTCAATGACAGAGCCGTTGCAACCAATGCTCATCCGACCAGCGGATGCAGGAGTCAAGCCCTCAGACTCCGTTCTAAGCGTCCATAATGCATGAATACCCGTTGCGAGGAAAGCGGCTGCGCGATGCGAAACGAGTTGCGAGACCTGGCGGACGAATTGGATGTCGTTGTAGGTGGGTGGCTTGCTGAGAGGGTGTTTGGACTGAAAGAGGGCTGTGGCGCTGGTCAAGTTCTTGGAGTCGTCCATCTCCATGGCGGCAATGGTGCCAGTGTCGAGGGTGTAGGTCTCAGCCAGTTGATCGGGGATTTCTCCGCTGAACAGTCCGGCTTTTTGAACGGCCTCTACTAGGATCAATCGAACG
Source organism: Alternaria arbusti (assembly GCF_024043155.1). Taxonomy (NCBI): domain Eukaryota; kingdom Fungi; phylum Ascomycota; class Dothideomycetes; order Pleosporales; family Pleosporaceae; genus Alternaria; species Alternaria arbusti. The sequence continues at coordinate 383,396 of NW_026249953.1, read as the reverse complement.
ATCTCTCCGATATATCGACCACTGATCATATGCTCGAAAGGCTGGAAGTCGGGTCGCATGTGCGCGTCGTTTAGCTGGTCGTCCCATCTTGTTGTTGGGAAGATACCTTTGCCGAACATGCTACACTCGGTGTTGACGAGCACGTGAGTAGCCTCATCTAGCCATTGCTGTGGGTAGCCCATGTACTTGGTAGTCGCAAGTGATGAGACGGGCAGGTGTACGGATATGTTAAACCCAGTCCCTAAGATTACGGCAAAACGCGTCGAAGGGTCTTCGTAGGCACGTGATAGTAGGGTTGCTGATGAGTCGTTGATGATGGAGTCCATGTGTACGGGCAGACCCTTGAAGGCGTTAGTGATTGCAAATACTGGGTTGATGACGAAGTCTTACCCTCTTTCTGCATGGTGCCATGATTAACTCGCTCAAATCTTGACCGAGAACACCCTCTGTCGCACGGAACCCTTTCCCCATGGCTAGGAGATTTGCGCTTCGACTAGATGTTTGCCTGGCAACAGTCAGTCAATGCAATACCACATACGTTGCGGTAACATACTCAACAGGAAATGACCATGCCAGACCCATAGGAAAGCTCTTCTTGTCGGTGGAATTCTGCAGAAGAGGATCTGCAAGCGCATCCTGAATCTTCTCGGCCATCCACTCAAAGAAATCGTTGCCTCTTCTTTGCCTGACCTTCTCGTCGATCTTGTAGCTTTTCATGACAACGATGCGCATGTTCTTGGCGTCTGGTTGCCTACCATTCAGCTCCACCAGTGCGATACGGAACGTTGATCCGCCGACATCGAGAGCCAGATATGTCCCCTTTTCGTATCCTGAGGGAAGCTTGTGGTTGTATGAGGGCAACATGCAGATATCGCTCGACTGCAACTTGGGGGCGAACTGCGCCTGCAGCCTCGTAGACATGTCCAGCATCTTGGCAGTTGCGAGTGGTGCCTCTAACAGGCGTTGAATCTCGCGAAGTAGGTCGTCCATTGTGCGGTCGTAAGTCCTGAGTCCATCCCGTACACGTCTTCGTGAAGTTGATGACGGGAGCACAGAGTGCAGAAGCGATGGTAGCATGGTGATCCTGTCGAGAGCCGCGAGAAGCCCCTCCCAGAAATCAAGCATGAATTGTTTGTACCAGCAACGATTGTTGTTTTCGATTGACGCTTGATGCAAGTCACGAGAGCTGTTTGACTCTGGAACGAGGGTGACGCGGCCGCTCTTGCGCTTTAGTCGAAGAGGTGGCATGGAGGGGCACGGGGAGTCCGGCAGACGGTGACGATGGTATGACTTGCGAACGAATGTTGTTTGTAGACGTTCTATTAAATCGCAAAGCTCAGCGAGAGTGTTCAAAATCTGAAAATGTCGTAGTGAACGGAGACTAGACGCGGGCCGGGAACATTAGTGAACCGATGTCGCAAAAGGCTCTTAAGCATAGTTGTATGGCTTCTCAGAACATCAAAGAGGTTGTATCCACTAGCGAACGTAGTTAGGTATTGCTCCGGGGACTGGTATGCGAGGCCTGCTGCTGGGGCACGGCAGGCAAGCACGTATGGGCGATCGCGGGGGCCAAAGAGGAAATGGAAACAGGGAAGGAAGCCGGAAGGGCCTGATGTATTGGCGGTGGGCGGCAGTCAACAGCGTGTCGCTGGCGCCAGGCACGCTGGATGGATATGCGGAAACATGGCGTTGCTGGCATGTCGAGGGTTGGTGGGGTCTCGTAGAAGTTTGACGAGCGGCCATTGCTACGGTACGGTTACATCTGCTGGGCGGCGACGTCCACTAGCGCATTGGGACGCGAATCCTGCCGTAAGCGTTTACGATGGGACTTCGGTGGACGACTTAGCCGCGGTATGATTCAACCATATTGCAGGCTTTATGCGCCGGTGGCGATCATCGCAGAGCTTCACGTGGGCTCCAAACGGAGCAGCCAGTAAGACCAGACGGCGTTTGATGCATGACGAGCGGAGAGCACGTGCCTCCCGCTGTCTAGTGCCAAGGCTCGATCAGATCTGACTAGCAACTTCGCGGCCGTTGAGTCTCTGGATACTTTCAACCCCAATGGAGAGTTCAACATTAAAGATAGTCTATGTAGCGCTTACTCAGCGCACTTAGGCTTCCTGCATGATAGCTGCTCGAGCATCACGGGAATAGATGACACCACATACCTAGCGCACTTGCTGCACGACTCCGTTGTAACCGTCACTTACCTCGTGGCTCTCCTCGGCATGTCGATCCCGCGAGGGTGGATTCGAGAACTCGTGAGGCCCCGTTGAAACATCGTATCCGGAGAGGCGTGGGTCGCGGTCTAGCAGGTCTATTATCAGGCGTCCTGGGCAGTGGCAACCTCGGTCCGGCTCGGTGACAGATGCATCGTAAAGCTTGGTAGTCTGGAAGGGGCTATCAGCTGTCGGTAGAGTTAGTCCCGTGATAGCTTTTGATACGATGGGGCATGTGTAGGGCAAAAGATTGTCTCGGAGGAGGATTGGGTTTTTTGCGGCGCGTACGTGTCAGGTCGTGTTGGGGCGTAGGTTGCTGACCTTGTCCTGCGCATCTCACTGGTCCTCCAAATTCTTCGGTAACAGACGCTCGGTACTTTGTTGGTTTTCGTTGGATGTCAGCGAGATGAAACGGCTGTTGTGTACCACGCCGTCCACGCCGTGACTGTGCCACATCCACACTGCATACCCTTGCACCAACAATCAACTTTGAGCATGTGAATAATGAAAGTAGATGTTCATTCGTTAGGAACATCGGGAATTGCTGTTCGTAGCACTATCACGAAACGACCATATTCCCGCCATGCAACTCGAGCCCAGGTATCATAAACTAACAAGTACCGCTGAAGAACACCGTCATTACCCATGAAGTCCCAATCATGAAAACCGTGCAAAGACCTGACTAGACTTTCTCGGCGTCGCCAGGCGTTGAGTGAACAACCGCCTTGGGGGCGACTTCAGCGACTGTCTCGTCGGTGAAAGCAATGTCCTTCTCAATCGCAACAGTGTCCTCAACCTTCCAGAGAATGACCGGAAGAGCAACGACCAAACTGCCCGCGAGCAGTCCCCAGTTGCTAGCAAACATAGTCATGAAGGGAATCTTGGTATCGTCCAAACGCCATGTGATGGCACCTCCAGCGGACTGGATACCCTTGTAGAAACCAGCGAAGTTGGCGAGCTTGCGGCTGTTGTTGGTGAGAGCACCCATGAACCTGGTGTTTGTTAGCATTACAATCCCAGATATGGTGGTGCTTGATTGGAACTTACCAGTAAACTGAAGTCTGCCACGCAGCATCGGAGAATCCGTAGAACATGTAGAGGACGAAGGGACCGGCGTAACCTGCGTCAGACCAGTCTTTCTTCTCGTTTGTCTCGTCCTCTGCCCAGGCGCGGTCGTAGGTCTTCTGGAACATGTATCCGAAACCCCAGATGATCATGATGGTCGCGAAAAGCACACCCCACGCGGCCTTAGCACGGGTGGTACGGCGGACACCCTTAATGTCGAGCGCGTACCCAAAGACGTAGGCACCAACGATCTGCATGATGTAGTAGACGACGCCGTTGAGCGCTCGGGTGCGGACGTTGAAGTATGCAGCGTTGATCTCGGTGAAGTGGTAGGTGTAGAACCAGTTGGATGCCAGGAACATGGGGAAGAGAAGGATGATGTACGGGTCGGTAAAGAAGGTTTGGTAGAGACCAACGATTTCTGACTTCCACGACGGGTGCTTCATGACGATGACTTTGGATCCATCATCGCGAATGACGTCCTTCGCGTCGACAAGGGTCCATGAGAGGGCAGCGCCGAGGATCGTGAGGACAAGGAAGCCGACGTAGGTGCCGTCGTTGACTGTGCCGGCAGTCTTGGTGTTGATGTTCTGACCCAGCGGAATCTGGTGGAGTTAGCGTCAAGTTCACGATTAGACTTCTCAGGGTCTCAGCGTAAAGTAAACATACCAAACTGCCGATAACAGCGCCAAGGTTGAAGATCATCCAGAACCACGAAATGTAGCGACCCTTGGAATCCTCTGGCGGGTACGACATCATGATGGCACCTAAAGATGAGTGTACGAAGTCAGTATTTGTCTCACATACAGTTCGTACATGGATATTACTAACCCTGCGCACACCATAGCAGACCAGCGCATATACCGAGAAGTGCACCGGCAAAGGTAGTGAAGCCCAGATTCTGCGTGTGGTTGTAGCACAGGTAAGAGGCAACGTAGATGGAGTATCCGACGCCTCCAAACGACAGAGCAGTGCGAATGCCAAGCTTGTTGGTAAAGGTGCCGGCAAAGAAGCCGACAACAGCAAAGGTCGAGTACAAAGCCGTGTTGGCCCGGTTGTTCGCAGTCGGGTCAAGTTGGCCGCCACCACCCATGCCGTTCAGAGCATTGAACATGCCCGGGCACATGAAGCAGACGAAGGAGACAATGACCAGCTGGACGGGTGGTGACGCGAACCATGGCAGCTTGAAACCGAGAACGGTGAAGCGTCTGTATTTCCACGAGGCAGGGAGCTCATTTGAGTTGGTGTCAGTCAATGAGTGCTCTGGCGAGTTGACCGCATGCGGAGGCTGTTTTTCCTCGGTGGTCGCCATGTTGATGCCCGTGAGTGTGGGTGTTGTGCCGGCGATTAGCGCGCGATCCGGAGTTGAGCCTTGCGACAGACGGAGATGTGCACGTCGTCGTTGATGTAAAAGGTGCGGACAGACAGGCTACAATAAAGATACTAGATGCTCGCGCTCAGACCACACGACGGTAGCAGCAGACTATAATTAAACGAGGGTTTGGATACGAAGGTGAAGGCGAGGGGCAGTCAGTTTTAAGCAGACCGTCAGCTAGGGTCCTCACACGGTCCATTCACGACCAAATCTCCCCAGCCAACCTGCATCGGGGTAGCGAGGCGGACACAGCACGCGACACAGCCTGGCCTCCACAAAGAGATAAACGACTGCAAGCCCACACAAAGGTGACAGCCGTCGGTCAAGGATTCGCTGGCGCAGGCTGACACTGCACAAAGGGCAACAAGCATCCGTGTTCCGCAGCGCCAGCCGTATGTACAACGCCGTCAGCAGCCTTGAGCGCCGGCTACAGGTGCCCGGACTGTGGCCGTCAGTGGTTCTCGGGACAGCCATCGAAGGTCAAAGCGGGGCGTTGCAGGCCTGCTTATCGACGATGCATGGATCTGCATGCGCCTGCGACCACATTGTTGGTTGAGCCCCCGGTCCTGGGCTGAGTGGGCTGCGCGAGCTAGAAGACGCCCACTAGAGCCACAAGTGCAACGCTCTCCGCCCGCCACCACCCGAGTCAGAAATGTAACATTGTCCTTTTGCGACTCCATCAGCACGCCGGCCTTATCAGTGACGCCTGCTATCGTGATGTTCGTTGCTGGCTGCCCGTGACGGCTAGTTTGCGGCCCACGCCCGGCTCAGTTCCCACTGCTATCACACGCGACGGTGATGACCACGCCCCACCATGCTCCTGTAACATTGCACATGGCAGTGAACGGGGGTCCACGGCCTAAGGTGGTGCAGATAGGCGCGTTGTACCACTACGTTCACCCTCAACCATCCATTGCATGACGCACCGCGACCATGCGGACCGATACAGAGAGCGCTGCAGAGAACGTGTTCAGATGCGGAAAGTTTGGCCGTTGTCATATCGATGAAGAGACGTTGGATGATGATCGAGCTCACGATCCTACCCTGCCCCAGAATGACGTGAAGCTGTTGAAGTCCTCATAGAAATCGCCCTCGTCCCGCTGCAGGAATGACCTTGGACCCCTCACTCCGCACACACTCCTTGCAAGTGACACAAACAATACATACATCATGTATGAGCATGCACACCTTTGTTTTCTGACACCCGGCTTACCGCTTATAGGCGGCTAATCATTCGAGACGATCCGAGGGCTGCGTCCCAATACATCGCCGACTATGTCATTGGTGCATACCTCGCTCCTTTGTTGTGTGTTAATATCGACTAACGCCGCAGCATAGAGCGCATCAACACCTTTGCCCCAACGCAAGAGAGACCCTTTGTCTTAGGTCTGCCTACTGGGAGCAGCCCTGTCCTGATCTACGAGCATCTTGTACAGCGCCACAAAGCGGGCCAAGTCTCCTTCCGCAATGTGGTCACGTTTAATATGGTACGAACTACCGCCCTGCATATGGCGTCGCACCCTTGCGTCCAATGTCTCACAGCAGCGTGATATAGAGTGATACTGACCCAATCAGGACGAGTATGTCGGCATCCCGCGTGATCACCCCGAGAGCTACCACAGCTTTATGTATAAGCATTTCTTCTCCCATGTTGACGTGAAACCCGAGAACATCAACATTCTCAACGGGAACGCACCTGACCTGGAAGTCGAATGCCATGACTACGAAGAGAAGATCCAACGTGCTGGTGGCATCGAGCTGTTTCTCGGCGGCATCGGGCCAGATGGACACATTGCCTTCAACGAGCCTGGTTCCAGCCTCAAGTCTCGGACCCGCGTGAAGACTCTTGCATACGATACCATTCTGGCCAACTCAAGGTTCTTCGGAAACAACCTCGATCAGGTGCCGAAGATGGCGTTGACCGTGGGCGTGCAGACTGTCCTTGATGTAAGTCACACCACCAAGTACTTCAACAATGTCTAACGTTCCTCAGGCGCGCGAAGTCGTCATCATAATCACAGGCGCACACAAGGCCTTAGCACTCCAGCGGTGCATCGAAGGCGGCGTGAACCACATGTGGACGCTGTCCAGTCTCCAGATGCACCCGCACCCGATGATCGTCGTCGACGAAGACGCCACACTGGAGCTGCAAGTCAAGACCGTCAAGGTACGCCCATCAACACCCTTCTCTTCTAGTCGTCAACTAACACTCTCAGTACTTCAAGAGCATCGAGCGCGTAGGCTCCGAACTAGGCATGCGCCAGAAGCTCCCCAGAAAGCGCGACTCGCTTGTGGACGAGGGGACCCTGCTAGCCCCTGACCAGCCAAACGGTATCAGATTGACTGTGCCGCAAGTTGATCTCTCCCGTTCAGCAAGTCCCGTCCTGGAGCCAATGAGCGCCCGCCTCTCCGACGACGAGGCAAGCGCTTTGCAATTGCGTTCCATGGAATCGGATTTGGACGATGTCGCAGATCAGCCCTCGGTCCGAATGAGCGCTCGCGTCGCTAGCTAGCACCTCTACCACTGTTTCGAACCCGACAGGCTGTGGAAATTGGATGGACGCCGTTTTTTGTGCCTGTGTTTGCTTTTAGGGGAGACCGCTAGACTGGTTCTTGGGTCGGAGACGAGTTTCCTGTTCGGGGTGGTGTTGCTGCGAGTGCATTGTGGCACGGTCGGTCGGAAGCGTCCAGCGACCAGGTCTGATGACAGCCGCTCAATAGTCTGGCTATAGTTGTTTGTTGTTATAGAAGAGTTTCTGAGACGTCATAGAGAAATCTGCGAGCGATGGCAGATTCACTGTTGGACGGGGTTGCTCGTGGTAGAAGGCACCATCGTTAGAATGAGTGCTGGGCATCGGATAAGGGAATGGCGTGTGAAACACAATCAAATACCAATTTAGTCTCTAAGTCCAATTGCATTAGCTTGATTCCTTAGAAGGCGTTTATGTGTTCGTGTGTTCGGATGAGTAGATTTACTTAGGTTGACCGTGTGGTAGACGTCGGAGCATGTCACGTACAAACATGGCATTCTGTAGCTGGTTCGTCTCTGTGTTAAAGAGAAGGAAACATGTGACAGGCCGTGGAAACTGCGTGCAACTGGCGGTGATGGATTGATGGCAGGCCTAGAACGTCATTGGCGGCGGGTGGGGGCGCGTCATCCCGGTTCAGATCTCCAGATCCCCTCGTACCAAAATAATCCCGCCGCATCCTCCATGTGAGAGCTCACGCGCCGGTAGCCATGTCTTTCGTGGTTGAGTAAGTTGGCGTATTCAATTGATACAGCCGGGTATAGCTAATACTGTGTCAGCCAAGTGCGTCGGATTGACAGCCAGCTCGACCGGCTGCAGCTGTCGGCGACACGACAAGGCAGCTTCTCCATCACCGCCGAGGAAGCCCATGACCCCACCAAGACGACACGAATCGCGCACCTACAGTACCTCATCAAGTCCCTCTCCACGACCGCGTCATCCAAACACAGCCTGGTGTCCATCGCACGTATATCCGAGACGCTGCAGCGTGCCAACATCGCCAGCAGCTACGAGGATGCGAGCTACGAACATGAACTGGAATGGCTGCTAGTCAGTAAGGCGACGACGCAGGTGTACGGACAGGTTCTGAATACGATACTGGAACAGACCATACCATTGGAAGATGACCTGTGGTACTGGGACGACATCCTCTCCACCTACCGATTCGCTGGGCTATACTCGATTCAAACATCGCCCGTTCGGGTGTGGAAATGGTCGCAGGAGATATATCGCGACGTGCGGTCGAGGGGTGGCCAATTGGCTGATGGGTGGAGCCAGTTTTACGGCCTTGTCAAGGATGCGGTGCAAGAGCGCAGCATTGCCAACATACAGCGAAGAGTCGTGAGCCCGTTGGCGCTGGTCAGGAACGAAGGCAGAAGGAAGCGCGCAGCGTTGAGGAAGATACGACTCATCAATGCGAACGCGCTCGGTGTGCTTCTAGGCGAAGGGCTGGGTAACGAGAGGTATGCTATTAACCATTCGCGAAGACCGTGAGCGACTGCTGACCATCCCAGTGTACACGACGATGGCACCCAATCTCCCCCATTGCTCGGCGCACAAAGCGGACACAGATGGAAGAGCGTCATGGCTAAGAACATCGCCCTGATGGACGCCGTCATTCAAAGCGTGAACGCTGCAGAGATATCCGTCAATAAGTTTGACGATTCTGTTGCTGGCATTACTCAAGACGATCAACTCTACTCGCTGCACGAACCCACCGGAGAACGAACTGCAACCACGCTCAAGCCCGCCGATGTCGCAGAGCGACTGCAATATCTACTCCAGGAAGCATTGCCTACCTACACCGCAGACTTCAACGCTGTCGTCAAAGAGAACGGACGTCCATCTCTCCTTATCCGCTATTGGCTACCGGCCACCATGCTCCTCGTATCCTCGACCACTATCCTGCGTATATTTGTCAACCGAAAAGAAGAGATTCTGGCCTGGGTACGCGAACTAGGACAGACTGTAATCGACTTCTGGACAAATTGGGTCGTGGAGCCTGCAATGAGGATCATTGGTACCATCCGCCACAATGAAGATAGCGAGGTTTCCATCATGAGCAAACGAAGCTTGGAGTCTGACCGCGCAAGCCTTGAGCGCATGGTCATTGACTTTGCGGTGAAGAACCCTGAAGGCCCCGCCTTGAACGAGACTCAAATTGCCGATATCAGGGCGAAGGTCCGCGAAGGCGATCTGACCACGGTCTTGAGATCTTACGAAAAGGACATCCAAAGTCCGGTCAAGGGTGCGATAATTGGTAACCTAGCTAGCGCACTGCTCATTCAGGTGCAGAAGACCAAGGTCGATGTGGAAGTCGCGATGAGCGGTATTGACAGCATTCTCAAGAGCCAGGAGTTGCTCTTTGGCTTCATCGGTCTGACGCCTGGTGTTCTCGTCAGTATCGGCGTCTACCGATACCTCCGAGGCGTCTTCAGCAGCCGTAAAGGCGTCCAGATGTGGGCGAGGCAGGGCCGCATGCTGCTCATCCTGCGCAACATCGATCGCATCCTTACCAGCGCAACACCCACAGAAGACGGCGAAATTTCCTACAAGGACCACGGTCTCCTCCTCTGCGAAGTGCATCTCCTGCGACAGGCTGCGAGCGGCATCCTGCCACGACGCATCTTCCACGACTTCTTGGTGGAAATAGATGAGCTTGTTGACGTGAGAAGTGGGCTGCAGCGACAGCAAAAAGTAGTTGAGCGCATTAGGTGGGCGTACTCGAAATGGTTTACTTGAGAGCGTCTTTGCAACTGGGATGGACCAGTCACAGCGCATTTATGATCAGCGTACATACCCACTTCAATACAGATATGCGAACAAGCTTGTATATTTAGAGTCGTGTTCTCAATAGGTGCAGCCGGAACATGACAGATCAGATGTCTACTATCCAAGACTAGCTCAACAAGTATCGCGTGGGTAGGTACGTACCGAGGCCAAAACAAAACCCAGAAAATTGAGGCTCTTCTCAGCGCCAGCACCTGACCGTGTCTCGTGTGCCGGTTCGTGATGCCGGTAGTGACAGCCGAGTCAAGGCAGATGCGCAGTTGCCACCAAGCCAGCCGCCTCTCGTCACTCGCAGACGACAGCTGCAGTGACGGAGGTGGTGAAGCCCGTGCGGACTATTGGCGCTAACGTCCAACGTTGGCCAGCACCTGTGAACTCGCTCCCACGCCGTTTACTTCGCTGCCTGCTGTTAACCACACAGCAACATTCACCCCAAGCCCGCCTGTTCCCACTCATACAACATATCATCAGGCTCGAGTCTATCACCGCCATTCTTCCGCAACCACGCAACCACCGCCAGCTCCACCGCACACCCCAAACCGGCGGGCGCCAACTCCGCAACCACCTCCGCTCGATAACGCATCCCACGACTCCATATCAAGATGGCTGGCTCCAGGAATTATGATTTTCTCGTAAGCTTCGCCCTATGCCTCTTTCTGACATGCGCCTGCCCAGCTTCCGCATACATGCTGGACCCTGAACGCCCCTCCACCGCCTATATCCAGACCCACACTAACATTCTCCCCCGCGTAGATCAAACTACTCCTCATAGGCGACTCGGGTGTAGGCAAATCGTGCTGCCTGCTGCGCTTCAGCGAAGACTCGTTCACGCCCTCGTTCATCACCACCATCGGCATTGACTTCAAGATCCGCACCATCGAGCTCGACGGCAAGCGCGTGAAGCTGCAGATATGGGATACCGCCGGCCAAGAGCGCTTCCGGACCATCACCACGGCGTACTACAGAGGTGCCATGGGTATCCTGCTAGTTTACGACGTCACGGATGAAAGGAGCTTCAACAGTACGTCCCGCCGCCCACACACCTTCTACCATCCTAGCTAAACAAGCCGGAATGTCTCAATAAACAAAACACTAACACCACCCAGACATCCGCACATGGTTCTCCAACGTCGAGCAACACGCCACCGAAGGCGTCAACAAGATCCTCATCGGCAACAAGTGCGACTGGGAAGAGAAGCGCGCCGTCTCCACAGAACAGGGCCAGGCCCTCGCCGACGAACTCGGCATCCCCTTCCTCGAGGTCTCGGCCAAGAGCAACATCAACGTCGACCAGGCGTTTTACAGCCTCGCCGGCGATATCAAGAAGCGCCTTATCGATACTGCCAGGACGGATCAGACCGCCGCTCCCAAGGTCGATGTCAGTGGGCAAGGTGACGGGAACGCGGGTATGGGCGGGAAGTGCTGCTAGAAAGGAGGTGTAGTCGGGAGAGAGAGGGCATAAGAGGAGATGGATATTTTGGACTGAGATTGTCAGGCACATGGGGGGGCAGTGGTTATGCTATGGATGTCGAGGGTCGGAAATGCTACGGCTTTGATCTGATGGAAGCAGAGAGCAAGCTTGGGTCCGAGGGTACGGAAGAGATGATCGCACGAAGACGATGCTTACACGACTGAATATCCGCTCGAGCGAGTCCCTTTTGGGTAGCATCAACCTCTTTTTCTTAACGAGTTTGTGTTACAGGCGTTGGTCTTTTTTTTTTATCCGGGTTCCAAAGAGAATGGGAGTACCTACCTTTATTTTACAATTACGTATTGTAATGCCAATTGTATATGCACGGAGTCTTGTCTGCAGGGTGTGGAAATCGGGGTGACAGCTTTGCGCGTGGTCTAGAGGTATGCGATGTAAAGAACGATACTGATTGCTAACACTGATCTAGTTATAGAACGAAGTAACGATACTGACATACACACCTACACGCATACCCCGACTTTTAAAACGAAACACAACAACACTAGAAGAAAGCACACCACCCGATATACATACTCGCCAAATTCATCGGATCCACCGCCATAGCAATAAGCGCGTCAACATAGCCCTCGACACTCAACGGGACACTCTCCCCCTTGAGATACCCATTCACCTTTGTCCTGGTAATATCCAGCACCTCCTGCGGCGTATCCGGGACGCCAACAATCTTCTTACGACGTTTGCCTCCCAGGAAATCAGCCGTAGGATCGTGCACAAAAGTTTCCAGGATAGTAATCAACGTGTCTTCATGCTGGCGGAGCAGTTTGTAGGTCAGTTCAGCGGCTTTGCGGAAGGGGCCTTCGACGCCCTGTGGGCCCATGGCATCGACCATGTTGTGCGTGAGGCGGAAGGGAACGAGTTCGGGTTTTTCGAATGTGAGACCCTTGTCGAAGAGGCAGTTGAAATCGACGTGGAAAGTACCACCGTCGCCCTGCTCCAACAGCACGTTCTCGCCGTGTCGATCTCCCAAACCGAGGACGTGGCCCACTATACTCATCACAGCGCAAGATCTCGTATACCGGAGTCTTGCAGCGAACCAAGCTTCGGGCTCAGGAAACGTCTCAACAAACCATCCATGTAACACAGGCACGAATTTACCGAGGATGCGTTCAGTGAAGATGGGGATTTTGGATGGGGACGACGAGGCTTCGTTAAGGAGAAGGCGGATCTCGCCGTAGTCGATCGGGATGGCCATTTGGCGGTAGAAACGGAGGATGATGTCGCGCATGGGCTTGAGGCCTTCGACCCATTCGATTGCGCCGCATTCTTCGTTGAGGGGCGTGACGGCGTAGGTTTTGATGTAGAGGCGGCGCTTGCTGGACTCGATGTCTTTTTGGAGGGCGCGGTTGATCATGGCGTTGAATTCCATGAGGCGTTGGTCTTTGCGTAGGTCGTCTTTGGGTTTGCAGAGGAGGCCGTAGGAGCGCCCGTCGGAGCCGCGGACGTTTAGTTTTCGGGGGCGTTGGAGGGAGGATAGGACGAGTACGTCGTCGTCGAAGGATTGGATGGTGATGGCGTCGGCTGGGAATGGGTTGTGACGACGGATGGTCTGGCTGTCGTTGCCAGCAGGCAGATTTGGAAGTAGGTTGGCTTCGATAGGAACAACCAGCGGCGTGGGAGCAAGCTTGTGGTTGAACCCCAGATCCCTTGCTAGACTCACGTGTGCTATCCGTGATTCTATGGGGGCATCACAAGCCGCTAGTAGTGCGTCAGTAAGACGCTGCCCTTGGATGATGAGGGCCTTGAGGTCGATAGAAGCTCCTTTTCGCTTTGATGCGTCCTTCTTCTTGTTAGCTGATTTCTGATGTTGGCCAGATCGAGAACTTACGCGTAGTCGTTGCAATACAGTAGCGCCTCGAGCTCTGCGGTCATCCTGCGTGGAATGCAGGACGGCGAGTAAAGCCCAAAGCGCCTGCTGCGGATACGTAGACGCAACTCGAATGATGATCGTCTGGAGAGCATCCCAAACGCTCTTATTCGGATGGCTGATGCGTGTGATGATCTGCGGGAAAGCGGTGTACCATGCGAAAGCAGGCATCCGCTCTCCGGCGTATCGCTTGAGGTATTTGTTGATGTGGTCGAGATAGTTGAGCCGATGTTCGTGAAACTCCTTGTCTTTGGCGGTTTTGGGTGTGCTGCTCATAACTTCCATACCCATGTCCAACCACAGAGTAAGTATCTTGGGCAGGGTCTGGTAGTAGTACTTCGTCCCGTATACCGTAGAGCGGACAAAGTTCTCGATGACTAACTTGATGAGACTACCAGCAAGGTATTCGGAACTTTGTTTTGTTATCGGCTGCTGCTTCTCTGATTCGAGTAGCTTCAGATACCATCGACCCAGGTAGTAGTGACCTTTGTCCCAGCGGGGATAGGTTTGCACTCCAGTCACATACTCTTCCTTCAAGGACATTGACTGTGTCTGACCCGCGCGGTCTAGCCATTTAGCGAGCAATAGTTGAGCATGGCACTTAACCTTGTTCATCGAATGCTCTTCGCCTCGACCGGCTGTGGTCACGGAGACGTTGATCGGCACTGTGTCTTCCTGCTGGAATGCGTTGCTGTCGATTGCGCCACGAAGGTTTTGTATCGCCTTGCGATGGTGGCCTTCCTTCCACAGCAGCTTTGAGTACTCAATCTTAGACGCGTTGTCTCCAAGTCGTTCAGCGTGCAGTACAGAGTTGAAAGCTGTTGTCATGAAGCCTCCCTTGCGAGCCAGCCGTCCGGTCGTGAGCCACGCGGAAGCAACGTCAAGATTTGCGAATTCGATGCTGTTCTCTGTTAGTGGCCGTAACGAATGCCAGATGAGATTTACTTACCGAGATAGCGTCATAGCGGCGCGACGTAGTCCCAGAAGGTATTGCTTGTCTGATGTGTACGCCCCAATGATGTCCAAGCGTCTGTCCAGATTTTCGAGAATGGTTTCGCGGTCTGTTACAATCCCACTACCCATACCGCTTATAGTCTCAACCTCGTACAGTGCATGCAGTTTGACCAGATGATCATGCGATGCCTGCACAGACGTTGTGCTTGATGGAGACATGCTCTTCGCCAGAAGTTCTCGTAGCTCTTCAATGATGCCCTGGAAGTCTGGGCGGCTGTTGTGACGCAATGCCAATAGCGCTCTGCCTATCCCAACGTTGAAGTCCGCGAGAAGACTGGAATCATCGCTACCGGTAGCAGTAAGAAGGCGTTCGAGTTGTTCCCATTTGCCAGTAGACCAAGCCGCTTCCGCTGCGAAAGGTAACGTGCTGCTCGGAAGCGAGTTAGTCGCATGGAAGCCGTCTACATAGTTGAGAATAGAGTCTAGAATCTTCGTTAGCTTGTCTTCGTGAGATATGCACGTACTGACTCACCGTATTGACCAGATTCCTTCAAACAAGTGAGGAGATTGATCTGGGTCTCGACATCGTTCGGTCTCTCAGCAAGTGCAATCTCGTACCAACTTTGCGCCGCCGTCCACCGCCCGGCTTTGCGATCCTCGAGGATCTGCTGCTCGGGATTGAGGATCTTGAGATGAGCTGATATTCCTTCGATACAATCCGGCTCATCGATATGCGCGTAGATCATCTGCAGATGTTGTAACAGTTCGTCCTTCTCGTGGAATGGCTGATTGGATTCAGCCTTCATGTCCCGCTGCTGACGCACGTACTGTTCCCAGTGGAACAGTGCACGAGCGTACGAACCACACTCTACAGCTCTTCGAGATATGATTTCCGCAGGAATGAGCTGCAGAATTCCCTCTACGCGACTGAGCTGCTTGATGGCGTTCATCTCGTCGTCCTCGGAAACACCGCGCCCCGTCTTTCCTGCCATCGTTCTCGCGTCAGTAACGGATTTTCTCTTCTCTTGTAACCACGAAGAAAGATAATCCAATGTCTGGAAGACATTCTGCGGGGTGTTAGCAAATGCATTCGATGGAGTAGTTGTAAGATCTTACCTCGCTACACTGCTTGATGATCGAAACTTCGTGCTGCTCCGAGGTATGTATATCGGCCTGCAGCACCTGCAAAAGCTCTCTTCCTACATTCTCCATGTTCTCATCATTATCTGATACGATGACATTCAGAGCTGTAAATGGAAGTATAAAGGTAGCTATCGAGAGATCGTATCCTTTGATGATTCTTGCTAGAACAGGAAATACCATCTCAACGTTCACACCCTGTCCCTTTCGCAGCAGGTCGTGAACAAAGGTCTGGAGCCAGGTGCCATGACTGATCTTTGAGTTGAATATCGGGTATGTCGCACCTTCGTATTGTATCGAGGTGTTAACATTGACGGAGTATTTCGAATCAAGGAAGGGAGTTAATACAGTTCTGACAGCCTCTGGGATCTCATTCCAGCGCTGGGCCTCTGTACTAGCCTGCGAAGATCGGGGTTTTGCTCCACGGAGTGCACTAAACCCACAATGCTTTAGCATCTCCTGCATAACATAGGCGATCCAGCCTTGTTGTTTAGCATTTGTGGTAGAAAGGAAGACCTTGACCAGGACTTGTTCGAGAAGTAATGCCACGAAATCGATATCCTCGTCTCTCCGTGCGAAGTTCGAAAGCATCAAGACGCGCTTCTTTTCACGGACCGTTTCCACTCGGTATGGATCAAGACCACCGATGATACCAAGGCACTGAGCACAAAGGATCGTGATATCGGAGTGGTCTTCCGAGAAACGAACGCTAGCATCGAGAAGTGATCGCGTCAACGCGGCCAAAACTGGAAGAGGCTTTTGGCCAACTATCGACTGATGCAATTCCTGCTGATTGGCATCCAGAAAAGGCACAAGCTCTATCAGAGCCTGACGCACCACGACTGATGTCTGGTCTTTGCATCTATTGCTAAAGGCTTGGAAGACCTTGATGGTCTCAATCATGTCTCTGAACTTTGCCAACTCGCCTTCAATCTTGGAGAACATTGGTATGCCGGCCAGTGAGGGAAGATATTCGACTCTAGCCCGAAGCTGAGGGTTGTATTGGCTTATGATGCTTCCGACAGCTTTATGGGCTTTGAGCTGCGTGTCTGAAGAAAACAACGACCAATGCTGTACAATCAGTGCAAAGGTTTGATCCACGACTAGCATTGTTTCATCTCCATCAAGAGCTGCTAAAAACGCAGTCCAAACGGTGAACGTATCGTCGCATAGGTCTGGATCTCCGATGGCTGATTGAAGACAAGCGCGGATCTGCGGTAACGCGCCGTTTACGCTAAAGCGTGCAAGGGAGATGAGATCGCCGATAGCAGCTATGCAATTTTTCCTGTCGGGCATCGTATACTGTGCGGCTTTACCCTGGGCGCTAGGAGCCGCGATGACGTTTGAAAGATATGCGATGATGCCCAGAATATGCGTCTCGCAGAAGGCATCTAGATTCTTGGACTTTGACGTCGATTTGCGCTGTCCTGACTTGGTATCGGGTGCGAGCGACGCCAGCGTGCTGAAAGCGCTGTAGTATGGCTTCTTACCGACTCCCTCTTGGTCTGCAGCCAGCCTGAGTATCTCGATAGCAACACCAGTGATGTCTAGGGCAACCCACGAATCAAGCCTGTTATTGCTGCTCTCTCGGATAGCAGGCTCAATAGCTGCTAACGTTTCCATTGCTGTCTTTTCAACGTCGGCAACGGGCTGTGATAGCAGTAGAGCAAGTATCTTCGACAGATTACCTCTTGGATAGGTCAAGACGTCGATGATAGAAGCCTTCCGTGCTTGGGCGATCTTTTCGATGATATCTCTTCTTTTGCTCAAAACGAGATGCGGAAGGGTATCCGCTTGTGTCAGTACCAACAACTGGCGAACGTTTTGCTCGATCAGATCTGCCAATTGCTGCGCTTTCTGGGGCTTCTTAATGTAGTCTTTGATGACCGAGAAACCAATGACCTTCCAGTAAGGACTCAAGAGCTGCATCGTGGACATCGACAACCCTTTGGCGATTGTTTCAAGTTCGCGGTAAGCCATACCGCACACCAGTGCGTTGGAATGACCAAAGTATTCGACCAAGTGATGTAATATGATCGGTAGCTCGAGCTCTCCACACGTCAACGCTGTTCGACCATACGCGATAATGAGCGTCTCCTGATCGGACAGAACGTTGCGCTGCGCTAAAGCGTCCAGGAACTCAATGAACGACCGCCGATTCTTACTGCGGGTATTTTTGGATATATCGCCCCGCAGGAATACCATCAAGGAGCTTGTTGCGGCAAGCTTCAGTTCTCTCAGAGATCTGCTCATAGACGCAAGCAGCCACTGTCCTAGCTCACAAATCTCGAGAGACAGATACTCAGAGTCAGAGATGTGGTTATAGACACGGCCAATAGCGACAGCCATTAGTATCCGAGCTTGCAGCGACTCCTCAAATGCTGGCTCTTTGGTTATGATAAGCATAGCGGCAATGACTTCCTTCCAGCTCTCTCTATCGTCCTGTTTGTTCCAGTATGTCATGGCGCTTCGTTCGTGGCGAGAATTCGTATCGCATAACACGCAGCTTAGCGAATGTACTGGCTGCGATGTAGACTGAGATAGTTCTAGACACCGGGAACCGGC
This sequence comes from Alternaria arbusti, assembly GCF_024043155.1. Taxonomy (NCBI): domain Eukaryota; kingdom Fungi; phylum Ascomycota; class Dothideomycetes; order Pleosporales; family Pleosporaceae; genus Alternaria; species Alternaria arbusti. Next base: position 365,404 of record NW_026249953.1, on the reverse strand, counting down.
GCATGCAATCTTCGCAAACGCTGTCATGAGGTCCACTTGTACACGTTCATTTTGTTGATCGTCGTCCATCATAGAAGAGTACCTTGCCCTGTAGCTGTTAGCAGTGTACATTTAGGTCAGCTTAGATAACTTACTCAATGATATTGTGGAGATTGGTTAGGTTGAGAACCGGGGAGTCATGGGTACTGCCATTCAGTATCATCACGAGTCGCTCATAGGTGGTATGATTGATGTCTGGAGTATCCAGGAGCTTCTTTCGCCGCTTCGCAGGCCTTTCCTCATTGCCCAAGTTCAACATCCGGAAACCTTTCAGGATTGGTGTCGATTCTTCGGAAAGTTGAGCATCCGAGAAACTGCCAGTATCACCCTCGCAGAGCTCTCTTCGTATGTCCGCAATGTGGATAGGCCATATACCTGGTGCCGTCCAGAGGCAAAGGGAGAGCTAGATTCGATCAGCATGGAAAGAACCTGTGGTATTTCACTCATACCTGCAAGTCTTTGTGAAGCTGAGAGAAGCGTTCAACATTCTGACAGGCTCTAGCTACGATAGCCTCAACGTCGTTCAGAACGACCGATCTGCTCATGTTCTTTCGACGTCGTGTGGCTGAGTCGTCCGTTAATGGCGAAGTAAGGACACTGCGTAACCGGGTAAGAATGATGGCCAGTCGCACTTGAATGACTTCTGAGGCTAACTCTGGCGCTGTCGATAAACCATCAACGAGATCGCTGAGACTATTGATAAGCGACTGTGCATTCTTCAGCGATTCCAATGAACGGTCTCCGGGGGCGCCTGCAGGAAGGAACAGAGTTTCGAGTAGCTGCAGATATGCGAGCGTGATTTCATTGACGAGGATGCCTCTCTCCGAAGTTACCGTCCAACGCCGAAAATGCTTCCACAAATCTTGAGCACTGTCGATGATCCATGGTACATGGTGATCTAGGGAACTAGGCGTCGCCGACGCTCTGCCCTGGGGCGGAGCAACACATGCCAAGGTGGTGAGAAGACAAAAACCGGCATGGATGGCTCCGAGTCGCGAAGTGACTGCTCGCTGCAGATCATGGGGCAAAGCAATGATTTGCTGGCTGTCTGGCCAAAAGTCGCTGATGCTGCTTGACGATGGTAGGAGTAGGTTGAAAGACAGTACGGCTGCCGAAGCTGGATCATCCATGGACCGCAGCTCTGTCAAAATAGCTAGATAGACGTGAGTACTCGCATAAGGGAACTCGGGTTAGTACTTACTTTGCGCACATGATCTGTAAAGCTGTGAGACTGCTGCAGCGGGACGCCAGAGGGCAGATGCTCGTGTGAGCGCGCTTAGGCAGAGATGCAGTATTTGGTGTGCATGTTCGTGCACATAGGTGAGTGCTTCATGTGCTACCAAGCCCAATAACTTAGGAATCAACCAGAGAATAAGCGGAGGACGAGAGATGCCGTCATCTTCGGTCTCTCTAACGCTCAGCAGCAGATGTGGCTTTTGTTGCAAGATGAAAGTGAGCGCGGCAATACTGTCAATACCCTGCTGTCTCTGCTGGTCCTGGGCGAACGGATCATCTTTGAACAAGCCTTCAAGTCCTGCTTCGGCGATGACACTTATGAGCGCTACGAGCTGTGCATCGGGCTCGTCCGTGTTTGGGTGTTGGAGAAACTCTTTGACCAGCTCACCAAAGCTGACTTTGGTTGCCTCGCCCTGCCACGCATGAACATTTGACGCATTATTGACGATTTGTGCCGCAATGGTCGACGGTGGGGGCACGCCATTCGAGTTGCCGTTAGTCACAGGTGGCGGTGCCATCCGCTGAGTCGAGCTCCCGCCTTTGCGGGCCATGATGCACGTTACCGATGTGGCATGTCGGATAGGTAAGGAAAGAGTGGAATCTTGGCAACTGGCTGCTGGCGATGATGCTGGGTCTTTAGACTAAAGCGAGCGTTCGTAGCAGTCTTGACTGAATCAAGATGGTATTGACGGTGGATTCGCCTGATTGGACGCTGGCGGGGTTCCTGTCTGCAATTTCCGGCGTGGCGCTCGTGAGCCTTCAAAGAGTGTCGTCTCGCGTTAATAATACGTGGCTCAGTCTACAATCGCGAAGTTTGCGATATGATCGGTGGTTTGACGGGGGTGTCGGGTTTGCTAGAAAGATGCATGGGTTTACGTGGACGCGAAATCACGTAGTCACGGGACCGCGCTAAGCCCGATCTCGGGAAAGAGCGCTAGGTACTCCGCAATTCGATATGGAAGCGTCGAACCATCCTCACCTAAAGCACTGCGCCCGCAACCCCGAACGGTATATACATCAAAAACGCATACCAACACCCATATTGCACAATTTTGAGTCGAGTACGCCTTAGACCGCAGCCATGCCTGGCCCCTTCACCTCCAAATCCTTCAGCGCCACACTCCCCAACTCGCTCGCCGCGAAGTACCGAAAGTCGCTACAAAAACACCCCTTCCTACTCTTCGGCCTACCGTTTCTGTCTACGATACTTCTCGGATCGTTCATGTTGACTCCCGCCACGGCGCTACGATACGAGCGATACGATCGCAAGAACCAGCAAATCACACATGAGCAGGCTATGGGCCTGAGAGGAGAGCGGAGGAAGGTGAACATGAAGGATGAGTATTACGTGCGTATACTGGGCAATAAGGCAACCGTAAGGGTCTGAACTGACAGCTGCGCAGAGATTACAGGCGAAAGACATAGACGACTGGGAGCAGAGGCGTGTCAAGCGGCTACCGGGCGAGCCAGACGGCACACTTGTATGATTCTGCTATGTACATACATAACAGCACCAGACACGGCGTTACGGAAGGCGATTCGCAAAACAAATTCGATACCTACACAATACAAAACCCTCTACTCCTTTCGATGCACACGCATCACGTTCGAAAGCGCACAGCTGAGGTGGTCTGGTCGAAGGCACAACAAACACACTAATATCATGAAAGCCCATGCTGGGGAAAATCCAAATACCACAACGTAGTCACTTCGGTCCTGCGTCCTCACCTCGGTCGATCGGAACCGGGTCCAACGAAGCTGTAGTCGAGAGATTACTATCCTGGCAGCCCTGTGGACGTTGAGCTGCCAAATTGTGAGCCTTCAACAACTCGTTCTCCTTTTCGTGACTCGTTTTTGATCCGTCTAGTCTCAGCCACAATCCGCCATGATACTTGAACGTTCGGTCTGCGCTATCGTAGTGATACCATTGCCTACGGCCCGCGTCCCATGTCCAATAGTTCTGATCCATCGCTGGAGTAAGCTGAATCGGTTCCGGCTTAATCGTGTCGAGATCGTGCTCCATGTCATCGAGGAGCTTGGCAGCTACGGTGCGTCTGGATAACCCATCTCTGCTCCAACCTTTAGCTGGGTCGATGATTCTTTCCATGAGATGGTCAGTTCGGTAAATGTATACAAGGGCATCGCCGCCGATCTGGGTCCCTGCGTAGATTTTCAAGTATGAGTTGATGGCCTGCAATGTTGTCTTGATAATGACCCTGCGTCTTTCGAGCTCGTCGCCTATCGACATCAGATGGGAGGTAAGCCAATGTCTCCATAAACCAGGGTCATACCAGATGGGTGAAGACTACAGGTATCGGGATCTCTGAACTTGTAGACTAACAAGATCGTCTCAAGGTGGCGGACTGCATACGTAATTCCGATGCTGAGATTGTGTCGTCGGGTTACATCCATGGTTCTTCCAGTGGTAGTTGCACCTTTCAGCCTTGCTAGAGCTTTCTGATGGCCGGAGCCGAGGAATAGTTTTGGTCTGCGCTCGATGAATTAGTGAGATGCGCTACGCTGCGGGGAAGGGCTTGGAAAGGTTATGGATGCGCTGTGCTTTATCGCGTCGGTTTTGCTCCTAACGCCCCTAAGTGCCCAAGATGGGCAGTGATAGGTGTATCCCGCGCAATACTATCAACCTGTTCAAGGGATAGCGCAGTAATGATTGCCCATTCACGAATGACTGGTACGTTCACGCCTGCGTCGCGTCGCAGCCTAGAGCACTGAAATTTCATCCTTTGGCATTTGCCGCCAACGCTTTCCGTGGAGCGGGCTTATGCGATACACATGGCGAGTGATCAGTGGCGCTGGAGCAAGGCTCCAAGACCACACATCTCAGCTGGAATCTCATGATAGAAAGTCATCTGACTAAAGTGAGGGCGTTCGAATAATCGCTGTGTGGGGTCGACGTGTACTTGTCTCTATGAGATGCACTGCTGTTAGCACTATATCAACTGTCTTTCTACTTCATGAGATGAGCAAAAGATTTTGAGAAGGCTGGGACTATGATAAAGCTGGAGTAGGGATCCTGTAGCAGGTTTTTCCCAACAAGTCTGGGTATGCACGGGTCCTGGCTCATATATGTAGTGCTACCACACCTATTCTCTGATTCGTTGATTAGTTGCGTGGCTTAGTTGCGTTATCGCCTAGCATATCCAAGACACGGATGTCGTCAGCTGGACGATCACGTCTCAGCCTGACTCTTCTAAATTCTAGCACAGCCTTCTGGCAAACAGTCATTCAGCTGATAAGTTTGTTCTCACGTTCTTCTCGCTTTGCATATCCATCTCGCGTTTCCAGGGCACTACCGCACACCTCCATATAGATTCTCGAGAACTCCTTCCGTCGCATTACAGCCACATCTACAGACTTGATCGTCGTCTGTTCAAATTTTCTTGGACACTACAATACACGATCTTGATTGAGCATGGCCTCAGTCAGTGTCAATCCCAATCCAACTCAAGTACGTTTGTGACCTCGCTAACTCGGTTGCATTGCAGGGACTAATCTGGACAGAGAGAAGCAGTATTCAAAAAGGACGATGAAGTGAAAAAAAGGATATACTCTACTTCAGGCGGCCGTCTAAGGAATGGATTCCAAGATTTTACAGTGGTAAAAGCAAAAATATCGAATGGTCGCGCTGAGTACCGACTCAAAAACAGCCATACGGGGAAACTGTTGAATGGATGGGTCAGGGAGTCTAATATCAAATGGTCTGACAAGCGCAGTAGCGTAGCAGCAACCCCCGCGTCATCTCCTCGGGAAGCTGAAAGCATGCAGCGGGGATCAGCACAAAAGTCGTCTTCATCAGCCACCATGCCACCCTCCCAGAAGGCTGAAAGCATGCAGCAAGGATCAGCACTCAAATCGTCTTGAATAATCAGTTTCCCCACCTACTTGATCAATGTAGATTTCCATAGCTATCCATAAGCGCAGTTTGATCGGTTACTCTATGCCTATGGCCAACTCCGACTTGAACGTGTCAGAAAAGCAATGCATCTCAACTGAGTCTAACGTCCAAGATCTAAATGTTCATATGACTAGAGATTTGGAAGCCGGTAAAAGCGGCGGCGTCATTGGTGACCTAGCCCTGTGTATGAAGACTGAATTAGAATTATACAGCTAATGGCTATCAACAGTCACGGAAAGGCGCTGGCCGTGGGGCAAGGGATGTGAGCCAACGGCAGTAACAGGAACCGAAGAAACACGGGAAAACGGCGAAACAGAAGAGAACAACGGTATAGGAAAGAATAACGAGACAGAACAAAACAACGAGACAGAACAGAACAGCGATGCAGCAGAAAACAGCGATGCAGAGGAAAACAGCGATGCAGAAGAGAACAATGATACGGACGAAGGCGATTCCAGGCACACCGTACTACCACCTGGTGAGTCTCGGCTCACTCTGGTACATTGTTTGCACATTTAACCGGTTCCAGGCAGTGAAATTCCCACAGGCTATCCGCTTCAAGCAGCCTTCCAATCCAGTAAGCCCAACTTCTCGGTCTACCGATCCTTCGACTACCTCCATGCGCGTGTTATTCTCGAGCTTCAAGACCAACTTCGTGAACTCGAGCAAAAACTTGGAGATCTGGATGAGTCCCATTACCATCCCGAGAGTGCAGAGCAGAGCATACGGATCGAGTCCCGCACCAGAGACTTGGAGTTCACTCAGTTTGAGCAGCTTGACCGGCCTGGTGCAGCGGAATTTGATGCGCACCAGGATCGTTCAGCCTCCGATTCCAGCGTGGAGCTGACCCAAAAGCCTGTCCTCAGCCAGAGAGCGATGATGCTAGAATCTATCCAAGAGAAACTCGTTAAATACGACGAAGCTCTCTACAACACTCGACGATTGAATGAGTTTGAAAGACCAAGTAAGCGCGACTGGCATGCTCTCCGGCAATGGCTTGCGAACACAAGACCGCTGAACTTCGAACCGGAAGAGGTTTTCATTCATATGAAGCATGATCTCATCACCCTGAATCCCAGAACGGATTCCGGTAAGATCGACGCTTGGATCGAAGATGCCATCAGTAGGCTGCCTGAAGGCATGACATCTGTGAGTGTCCTCCGATACCATTTACGAAGCTTGAAGCTAATGCGTCTGTTTGAAGTATTTCTATAAGGAGCGTCTCCGAGCCTTCGAGGACAAATACACGCGTTTCTTTCACGTCTCTCGAATTGAACGCCTCGCTGTCTCAGTGGTCGTCCTCGTCATAGTCATCTTACTGGCCGCACCGGTTTTTGGTATGTATCGCATAACATGGATGGGAACCCATGCCAGCACATTCTTCAACATAGCGCTCTTGATGGCTTTCGCTCTGCTGTTCTCTGTGGCGATGGGCTTTCTGACGGGGGCGAAGCGGGCCGAGCTTTTCGCAGCGACAGCAGCGTACAGTGCTGTGTTGGTGGTATTCATTGGCAACTTCAGTAGCAACGTGGAGTAAGACGGTGAATGAAGGGAGTGAAACTTGCGTGGAAGTATGATAGTAGTCTTGAGGTGACGCAATATTGTTCGTAGTTGTATCTCGACGACGCTCGTGTAATCTGGGTTGAGCTTGTCATTAGATGAAGAATGAGAGAAGATGAAGGAAATACGCTCATGACCGCTGTAAATGCAATAGAAACAACTCGCTCGAACGCTTCGCTACAAAAGACAGACAGGAAACAACAAATTAAGCCCCCAAAATGCAATCGAGAAACGACAGTACGCATGGCCGTGAGACAAGTGTCGTAGAAACAGAAAACAGAGAAACGCAAGCAGGTATCCTCTAACGAATCTAGTCGTGATAATGTTCCGCTAAGAAAAAAGTGATGATCGAAAGTACGAACAAGCGTACACACGGGACGAACAGCCAGGTTGGTGCTGATGTTAACAACATCTGCCACTCTTGCTCTTCTGCGCCTGGTTGATATCTTCTTCCCAATCTTGCTGATGTCCAGCGACATTGGGTGTGGTGGGGAAGCCCAGCCAGCTCCGCCTTTTGTCACCTGTGCCTAAGCGGAAGCTTCCGTTGCCCGTTCCAGGGTAATCGAAGTAGCCAGCCACATTGCCGTTGTTGTCCATGGCAGGGGTGACACCAGCCATGGCGTACTGCCGTTGTTCTTCCTCGAGCTTCTTCTGCTGTTGTTCCACAAGCTTGCGGGTAATGACGCGAAAGACCTCGTCTACACCCTCGCCGTCTTTGGCGCTGATCTCGTGACAGCAATCCCAGCCCAAGTCTTGTCCCCAGAAGCCGCTCGATCGATTGCTCTGTGGCGACGCCATACCGCTGTGGAAGGCTGCCGGTACGGAGCCCCAGCCGCTTGCTGCAGCACTGTGTGGCTGTCCGTTTTGTGTGGGGTGGAGGTTCTCGGCGACGTATTCGATGCAGCGCTCAAAGGGCACTTTCCGCTTGGTAGGGTCTTCGGCTACGACGTCTGACTTTGTTCCTACCACATGGAGGATCACGTCCTCTCCAAGGTTTGTCTTGAGTTCCTTGAACCAGCGGCCCATCTCCTCGAACGAATATGGATCGGTGATGTCGTAACATAGTACTGCAGCATTTGCGCCTAGAAGAAAATGTTAGTTCTGCGCTGAACGTTTGCTTATAGTAGACGATCCGAACTCGGCTGCCGGATGTGGGGTATCCAGATAGCGGAAAGAGACCCGATATGTATGGCGACAGAATATGAGAGTTGATTCGGCGAAAGGAACAATACTAACGTACCCCTATAATACAGCTTGGATATGGACCGGAAGCGCTCCTGGCCGGCGGTATCCCATATCTGTAACCGAACCACGGTGGAGGTGTCGATATCCACAACCCTCTTTGTCAGGAAGGAAGCACCCACGGTGGACTGTGTCGTGGGAGGCGTAAATGCGTTCTTGACGTATCTGTGCACAAGAGAAGTTTTTCCAACTCCTTGGCTACCGAGAACCACAATCTTTGCTTCCAGGCTGTTGGACATATCGCCGTATTACGCCAAATCTATTTGTATACGTCGGTGTTGGCGGTGCAGGGATGGGGCGGCAGGCGGTGTTGTGGGGTCGGCTCAGATATGCGCGGTCGCGGTGCCTCGGAGCAAGAAAGAAAGGAAATGCGTGAGAGGCGGCGGGAGAACAAGTTGCATGGCGAGCAGTGAGAAAGAGTCGCCGGCAGATGTGAGAAGAGGCAGAGGATTGACGTAGAGGGTATCTGAGAATATTAGGCAGGAGGTGAGTGCCCGAATGACAGCCCAGCTGCGTTTGGCGCTTGCACCGATTCTCTTGGCTAGGGGAGCCATGTGACAGGCGCCTTAAGCCAATGTGAATCAGATCTGAGAAGGGTGCATCCCAGATGGGAATGTAAATGCCCATCGTGATCGCAGCCCTGGGGACTGATAATCATCCAGGGGATGACGCGCCATGTTGATGCTGTGTGTCGGGCAGTCAACAATGCACGTCATGCCCAGCCAGCTGTCTCTTCCCCGCGTTTCGGAGCAGCACGGAGTCTTCCACGCGACCGACGAGAACGTTAATACCTACCCCAACTAAGCTCCCTCAACGAACGACAGTTCCTGGCCGACACATATATCCTCAAGAAAACCGCCTGCGAAGGACCGAGACGGGATGCCTAATGCGATAAGCCCGGAATCGATCTCGCCTCGAGCTCGTGGGCTAGGGTGCTAACTCAGATGCATCTCCGCGACCAGCATCCGAAGCCCGCGGGGATGAATGTACCGAGCTATTACCCCAACCATGCTGCCGTCACCAACCTGGCCCTTCCGCTCGTCCAAGCCCTCTAGTGTCTGGAAATAACCTAGACCGGCTCCATATATTTTCTGGCCTATCTTCGCGTCTTGATTACCTGCCCTTCAACATTTCGCGCTCGACACACCGCCGCCACGATGAACCACGACAGCAACAACACCCAGAAGGTGAAGCTCACCGGTGAGCAGGTCGCCCAGCACAACAACGCCGAATCATGCTGGGTCATCATCCACGGCCGCGCCTACGATGTCACCGAGTTCCTGCCTGAGCATCCCGGAGGCCAGAAGATTGTCTTGAAGTATGCTGGCAAGGACGGCACCGAGGCATTTGAGCCAATCCACCCGCCCGACACGCTCGACAAGTATCTCGACAAGTCCAAGCACTTGGGCGAGGTGGACATGAACACCGTCAAGGAAGAGGCAAAGGAGGTTGATCCAGATGAGGAAGCGAGGCAGGAGCGCATTGCGCGCATGCCTATTCTGGAGCAATGCTACAACTTGATGGACTTTGAGGCCGTCGCGCGCAAGGTCATGAAGAAGACAGCATGGGCATACTACTCCAGTGGTGCCGACGACGAGATCGTACGTCTCTCTCAACGATCACCGCCATTGCCTGAGCTAACTTCGACAGACACTACGCGAAAACCACAGCGCATTCCACAAGATTTGGTTCCGACCACGCGTACTCATCGACGTCGAGAAGGTCGACATGTCCACCACAATGCTCGGCACCAAAGTTGACATCCCCTTCTATGTCACCGCGACAGCGCTGGGCAAGCTCGGTAACCCGGAGGGAGAGGTCGTCCTTACGCGCGGCGCACACAAGCACAACGTTGTCCAGATGATACCAACACTAGCGTCATGCTCGTTCGACGAGATCATGGACGAAGCAAAAGACGGCCAGGTCCAATGGCTGCAGCTATACGTAAACAAGGACAGGGAGGTCACGAAGCGCATTGTGCAGCACGCCGAGAAGCGCGGCTGCAAGGGTCTCTTCATTACCGTCGACGCACCGCAGCTCGGTCGTCGCGAGAAAGACATGCGGAGCAAGTTCGACGATGTCGGCAGCAACGTCCAGAGCACCGGCGGCGACAATGTGGATCGTAGTCAAGGCGCCGCACGAGCCATCTCGTCCTTCATTGACCCGAGCCTCAGCTGGAAAGATATCCCGTGGTTCAGGAGCATTACCAAGATGCCCATTATCCTCAAGGGTGTGCAATGTGTTGAGGATGTTATCCGCGCCGTCGAGGTTGGTTGCGATGGTGTTGTCCTTTCCAACCACGGTGGTCGTCAACTCGATTTCGCTCGCTCCGGTGTTGAGGTTCTCGCAGAGGTCATGCCAGTTCTTCGCGCACGCGGCTGGCAAGATCGCATCGAGGTGTACATCGATGGCGGTATTCGACGTGCGACAGACATCATTAAGGCTGTTGCACTCGGCGCCAAAGGTGTAGGCATCGGCAGGCCTTTCCTTTACGCCATGTCGGCATACGGTCTGCCAGGTGTTGACCGCGCTATGCAGCTGCTGAAGGATGAGATGGAGATGAACATGCGCCTCATTGGTGCTTCAAGCATTGCGGACCTGAACCCCTCGATGCTTGACACAAGAGGGCTTAGCATGCACACTGCTACCGTACCTCACGACACTCTGGGTATGAATGTCTACGACCCGCTCATTGGCCCTCAAGAGAGTGTTGTCAAGGAGAAGTCGAAGTTGTAGAGGAGCTTGTGATTGTATTGTATATATATCTTGGCGCAACACATTTCTTCAAATATGGTCAATCAATACTTACAGCGAGATGCCGTGTTTAAACCGAGTCACAATCTATTCGAACTCTCTACCTCTTGATCATGTGCGCTCATTCACAGCCCTACGCCATCAAGTATGCTCGTGTGGCACCCTTTGTCCGCATCGTGACTACGCGTAGACGCGTTCGGCGAGTGGGGAAGGAGCGCCCGGTGGACCTTCCGATCGTCAAGCGTCCTTGAACCACGGGTCGCTCTTTCCACTTCAATCGCAGCACGCCTCGACCATTCACATTATCGCACCTTACTATATCACATATCCCCGCCTTTGAATCGCCTTCGCATCACCGCTTTTACTTTTTGATTATATCTTAATATTATTCCATGGGTGCTCCTGACGTTGCAGCGCAGCCCGGCGCTGGCTGGGACGAAGCGCAATGCACAGCAGCCCTCGCACACTTGGAGCAGCTCCAGGCGCAGGTGAGAATAGCATACCACCTTCTCTGGTCAAGTCATACTAATATGCGATAGATCAGCGACATGCGCCTAGCTATCCCCCGCATCATCGAGCCCTTCCACCGCCCTCGCAGTTCCGCGACGTATAAACTCTACGCCGACGGCGTACTCGGTTCCCAGAAGAACCTCGACTCCCTCAAGAGCCAGTGGAAGTCACCAGAAATTCAAAGCACGTTCGAACACGTCAAGCAGAGCCTCGGCGCAAATGCGGACCTGTCAGAGAGCGTCTCGATACCTTCTCATGGCTGGGCGGAACGAGCGCGGAAGGCGAAAGAGTCGACGAAGAGCCAGGGAGGGGAGAATAAAGAGGACACTGGTGCTATTGTTACTGACGAGGATATCGAGAGGATTGTGGTGGATTTTAGGAAGGCGCATCCGAATCTCAAAGTCGAAACACTTGATGAGGATCGCAGCATCCAAACACGCTTCGTAGCCGGTTCTCTCATGCTGAAGTTCCGCGTCGGCATCGAGCGTGATGCAAACGGACGACATAAACTCAACGCAGAGTGTTTAGGGACAACTGAGCCCTTTTTGGCTATCACAAGATGTATTGCATCACGGTCAAATCCAGATGATTTGAAGTATCTGTTGGTATGTACATGGGATTGTGTGGCATGGAAATGTTTTGGGTGGATGCTAATTATTACAGGATATGATTGCTGCGTACAAGACTGTGAAAGGAACGTCGTGTGCTAAATGCGGGAAACTTCTGGATGACTCGGCGTTGACGCCTACTGCGCGACGAAGTAAACAAGTTGCCGTCGGAAACGAAAGTCCAGATACGGTCTGGGTGGCACTCCACGAGGCTTGCATTGAGTAAACCCAGATGGCACTCACGTCGATCTAGTGCGAGCTCATCTCACATAGGGGGGCGGGATGTGAAAGAATGGCTCCCCCTGGCCAAACTCGTTGTCAACATCACCACCCCATCTTCGCGGCAGATACTGCATGTCATGATGCCACTGGCCGAACACGTTTCTCATCGCCTGGGGGTAACAGTTCCATTCGCTATTTCCGTATGGCTCTGGTTGCCAAATAGCATCTGTCCACATATCCAGGCTTGGCTCTGTGTACTGTCGAGTCCGGAAGTCGTAGCACTTGTCTTTATCTCGACCACCGAGCATGCTGTCTTGGGTCCACGGAGCGAATTTCGAGCTATTAAAGCCGAAAGGATGACGTCCGAATCCGGGCTGATGGCCATATCCCGCCCATTGATTTTTGTGTGGACGATTGGACACGCAATCCGTCTTGCGAGCCCCAAACGCAACGTACATGTCCGGGCCCTCGTTTTTGAATATATCCTTGAGGCGTCCACGAAATGAGCCATTCCTTCCGTCCTTTGGCCATATAAATGCCTTTGATGGTTTGACATTATGGAGCTTCCGGCCATCTTGGTACCATCCTCGCCAGTACGGTTCACGAACGTATCGAGCTGCTTGTGGTTTCGATCCGCACTTCCGCCCGGTTTCCGTGAAGTAGGGAGGTCTCGGCAGAATATCAGGCATGTTGAAGATGTCTTAGTAAAGGGTCTGTTTCCTTCGAGGGAAGTATAGTATCTTTAGCGATGGACAACCGCCTTTGTAGAGATGATACTGTCAGTCGTTTGCTAGCGAAGATTGCAGATACGAGATAGTTATACACAGTATGGCAGAGATGGAGCGTGTGTATAGTCGTTTGCGTGCCGCTACTACCTAGCATACAAAGTTTTATATTATTCCGTCATGCACCCGCTTCCATTTGGCTCATCTTTGGACTGTCAGGCGTGGCCTTGCGCCTGCTGTATCAACTTTCCAGCAAGCATGTAAACCCCACTCTTACCAAACTGAGGTGAAGCATCTAACGTGACTGAGATCATATTTCAATCTAATGATGCTTTGAGAAGATAAGATGGTACTAGTCCTTTCACACGACGCGGTACCTGAAAGACAGGGATCGCGAGGGTCCAAGCTCTCAAGCTTGAACAACGCGATCTCGTTTCTCCAGGTTTGTTTTCGGGACCATCAACAACACCGCCCAATACACCACCATGTCGCTTTTCGGCAATCTTGGAGGCTCGCAGCCCGCCTCTACTGGCGCATCCGGTGGAGGACTGTTTGGAACAGCAACCGGCGGATCAGGCGGTACCGGATCAAGCTTGTTTGGCAATCTGGGCGGAGGTACTTCGAATGCGCAATCTGGTACGACACAGGCACCAAGCTCTGGAGGCTTAGGAGGCGGACTTTTCAGTGGATTGGGCGGAGCAAAGCCACCTACGACCACGACATCCTCGCTGTTCGCTGGCGCCGGATCGACTTCGCAGCCGCAAACACAAACGCAACCCAGCAGCCTTGGGCTGTTCAACAACACGGCGTCGCATTCAACAACCAACAACGCGCAACAAACGAGCGGTTTCGGTCAATCGTCTCTCTTCGGCGCTACCTCGAACCAGCAGCAACCCCAACAGCAGCAGCAGCAACAGCAACAGGGCACGTCACTAGCCCAGGCAAACGCTGGCACCGGTCGCTCAGCCCACTTCGATAATCTGCTCGAGCGAGGGCGAAAGCGCAATGCTGGCGAGAATGGCACGACCAACTTTGACGAGCTGCCGTCCTTGCAGCTGGGCCTTGGAGACATCGCACGCAAGGTGCGCAATCTGGGCGCTGGGGGTCCCTCAGCCGACCAGGTTCAGGACCGCTCACAGGATCGCGCTGCGTAAGTTGAAATTGGATGCGATGTGTGACCACATGCTGACTGCTTCTAGACACTACCTACTCTCCGCCTCAGGCGTGAAGATGGGTAGTACCCTCCGCGACCTCAACCAGTTCTCCTCGCAGGGTGGACTCGCTGCGCCCGGTCAGGCACAGAACCTCTTCGATAATGACGTTGACGGCTACATCTCCAACCTGCACTCGCAATCGACCCTTGCGCTTATCCAGGAAGGACTCGAGCAATCCAAGCGCGATTTCGACACGTTCCTCGAGGACAATGTTCAGATTGAATGGGACAAGCAGAGGCAAAGGATCTACGAACACTTTGGGCTTGGCCGACAGAGCGAAGACATGGCAGCATCTCAGAGCGGCGCATTCGGCAGCACAGCTCGCGGAGCTTTTGGACGCGCGACAGGACGCAAGGGTCGCTCCATGGGTCCCAACGGTGCATCTGTCAACGGACGATCGACCTTTGGAGCATCTGCTGCAGGACCGCCTGTTCTCGGTGCTTCCCAGAGCGTTCTCGGTGGGCGCGATTCGTCCGACAAGTCAGTCATGGGCGGACAAGCTGCTCCTCAGGATCGATACGCTCGCGACAAGCAGGAGAAGTTCATGGAAGAGGTCAAGAAGCTCAACGAGTCCAGGCTGCGGGAGAGTACATTCTCGGTACTTCATGCGTTCTCCGACGTAGAGAAGGCTGCCGGTACAGAATACTCGGACCACTTCACACGCGCCTACGGAACGCTCATCTCCATCACCGGCGAGAAGACCGAACTCGAGGCATCCAACCCTGGCTCAAACCAACCGAAAGAGCGAAGTTTCGCCAGAGACTATCTGGACGAACAACCAAACTCTGCTGCTAGTGTTCGCATGCGCAAGCGTATACTCGACGGGTCTCGAAAGTACCTGGAAAGCAGGTTCCTGGAGCAGGTGGAAGATGTTCTACGGAGAAACCCCGCGGAGGCGCTCGTTGGTGGTGTTCCTTCTATGCTCAACAAGATCCGAGGCTTCGTGAGAGCAAAGGCTGCATTCAAGGAGCTCGGCGCAGACACTGAGCTATTCCAACGGATAGGCGAAGCTGGCGAAGAGTTCCCCTGGATCATCATATTCTTCCTCCTGAAGGGTGGTCTGCTTACCGAGGCTGCTGAATATGTTCGAGAGAAGAGGAACTTCTTCCAGAACACCGACCGAAACTTCCAGGCGGCGATATCCCAATACGCCTCCGATCCGGACCGAAGACTGAACCCCGATACGCAACAGAAGGTCGCTCACACACATGCCCAGAGGACTCGCTTGAAGACGCCAGAGGATCCTTACCGAATGGCTTGCTACAAGATCGTTGGTCGATGTGACATGAGCAAGCGCAACCTGGAGCCGATTAGGGAGAACATGGACGACTGGGTATGGCTGCAGTTCAACCTGGCTCGCGAAGGCAACCGCGCTGAGGAGAACGCCGGCGAGATCTTTGGCTTGGAAGAACTGAGAACAGTTATCAAAGACATCGGCCAGCGCCACTTCATGAACGACGACGCTGAATCATCGGGCGGCTATGGAGTTTACTTCTATCTCGCTACCCTGGCTGGCCTGTTCGAGCCAGCTATCAACTACCTGTACACCCACAACTACGTCTCTGCGGTTCATTTCGCGGTCGCTCTAGACTACTACGGCCTCATCCGCGTGTCAGACTGGACAACTGCAGGTGGAGAGATCATGACCTTCACTACGCGACAACAACCACAGCTCAACTTTGGACGCATTGTCGGCCACTACACAAGCGACTTCCGTGCTGCACGAGCTGATGCTGCGGCCGACTACTTGGTGCTGATCTGCATGAATGCGGATCTACCAGGTGAAGCAGGCCGACAACAGGCAGAGCTCTGCCATGAAGCTCTTCGCGAACTTGTTCTTGAGACACGCGAATTCTCTACCTTGTTGGGTGACGTCAAATCCAACGGCGAGACGACACCGGGTCTTATCCAGGAACGCGTGCCGTTGCTCAAGCTAGACGGCGAGATGGGCTTGTTGAACACCATCACCAGCGAAGCCGCGAGAATGGCAGACGACAACGGACGCATCAACGACGCCATTCTACTCTGCCATCTTGCCGGCGAGTACGACAGTGTCGTAACGATCCTGAACCGCGCCCTGGCTGAGGCACTCTCTGTAGAACTCGGTCAAGAGCCTCTCCGTCTGGAGCCGTTGAAGCCGCGTCTGACAGCTGCGGAGTCACAACAGCAACAACAACAACGAACTGATCTGACTTCGTCGAGCTTGAGCATGCTGGGAACAGACGATCCTGTCGAGCTCGCGCAGAAGGTTCTTGCGTTGTATGACGCGAACAGCCTATGGTGGAGGAAGGTGTCGCAGATGAACCGCGACACAGTTGGAATACTATTTCAGCTCAACAACGCGAAGAAGATCATTGAAGCCGGCGACTTCATGGCCGCACTCGGCGTAAGTTATCACATCACTGTCTCTCACAGTCAGTCACTAACATTCCGCAGCAAATCGAAAACCTCCGCATCCTGCCCCTGTCCGCCAACGGCAATGTCAGCGACATCCGTGCCACCGCCAACAGCTTCAACTCATACCCACAAGAGATATCACGCAACATTGGCAACGTACTTCTTTGGTGCATCGGTTGCTGCTCGAGGCATCGTGAGCGTCTTCTGTCCGGACAATTCGAGGACAAGATGCGCAAGGTGCTCGCTGATCAGCTCCTACAAAAGGCGAAGGACCTAATGGTCTTTGCTGGATTGATCAAGTACAAGTTGCCACCGAGGGTGTTCGAGACGCTGGCAAGGGAGGGCCAGGAGGTTGGTGCTTTCTAGAGCTGAGGCGGTAACGATAGATGTTTGCAGGTTGGAGTCTTTGGATTTGGTAATGCAGTCATAGCATGCGCTTGGAAACGTTTGGGTTCGTGAGGAAGAGGTGATTGAGCATCTGCACAGCGATTGGGCACGTTGGGTTCGACATAGAGTGATACCAATAAATCATTGTAATTCGCGGCCAATCGCACCTTCCTGTGATCCTGATGCTGGGACGCCTTGGCCGGAAGAGGCCGCGTGGGGTGATGGCCAAGGCAAGATTGGTACAGTGATGGTACGAGACCCGTGGCGCAGGCAATGTCTTGTCATCTTGGCTACTGTTGGCATGCAACGACCACTAATTCAAGCAACGAAAAGGTCGTTCGATGCCAGGAACGTGCCGGTGGCCGGTGTTGGAGTTCGCCAGACGATCCTTCGAGGCTCGGGCTGATCGGCGGAGTGGTGTGACCCCACTTGACGGACCGGGGAGCTCTTTTCTTTTGGAGCTCCCACGTCATATGCGCGCGACGCCGCGACCCATGCTCCGACTCCCATCACCTTATCGCCAGTTTGAGTAATACCTACAACTGTTGCCTATGATACATAAACACCACGTAGAAGCCCGCTAATCACCAACTAATCGTATTACCTCTACTACTCACAACCACCCAGGACTCGGCAAAGCTACCCCTCCAACCGCCGTTGAGACCTGAATCTTCCCAACACGTAGGGACCCGCTTCTTCTCGGCGTCTTAACTTTTCCAACTAGACAGGTGAATCCACATTGACCTCATACTGACCCACGGCCAAATATCTCTTCGGACCTTCGCATCCAGCTGCGACTACCTCCAGCCTCCACTTACTACCTCAACTTCAACCTACACCTCTCACCCCGCCTAATACCCCAATCAACAACACCCAGACTCACAACATGGCGCCCACCGAGATCCCGCCGCCCCTCGATGGCAAGAAGAGGCGCATTGGAGTCATGACGAGCGGAGGTGACGCGCCCGGCATGAACGGAGCGGTACGCGCTGTCGTGCGTATGGCGATTCACAACAACTGCGAGGCCTTCGCTATATACGAGGGCTACGACGGTCTGGTCAAGGGCGGAGACATGATCAAGGAGATGCATTGGGAAGACGTCAGAGGCTTCCTTTCAGAAGGTGGTACCCTCATTGGCACAGCACGATGCATGGAGTTCATGCAGCGCGAAGGCCGCCGGACGGCCGCGAAGAACATGATCATCAAGGGTATCGACGCGCTAATTATCTGCGGTGGTGACGGATCCCTCACAGGTGCTGACAAGTTCCGCGCGGAGTGGCCGGAGCTGCTGAAGGAGCTGGTGCAAGAGAAGCAGCTCACACAGGAGCAGGTTGAGCCCTTCAAGCACCTGAACATTGTCGGTCTCGTCGGCTCCATTGACAACGACCTTTCCATGACCGACGCTACCATTGGCTGCTACACCTCGCTCGGACGTATCTGCGAAGCCATCGACTCGGTCGACACCACCGCCGTCAGCCACCAGCGTGCTTTCGTTATCGAAGTTATGGGTCGACACTGCGGTTGGCTCGCACTCAGCGCCGGTGTCGCGACAGGCGCAGACTTCGTCTTCACACCAGAGAACCCACCAAGTGAAGGCTGGCAGGAACAGATGTGCAAACAGATCAAGAAGCAGAGACAAATGGGCAAGCGGAAGACCATCGTCGTTGTCGCCGAGGGTGCCATCGATCGCAACTTGAACAAGATCACCTCAGAACAGGTCAAGGACATTCTGGCAAAGGAGGCGAAGCTCGACACACGAGTGACGACTCTCGGACACGTCCAGCGTGGAGGTACACCATGCGCTTACGACCGTATGCTTGCGACACTTCAGGGTGTTGAAGCTGTCAAGGCGGTCTTGGAGGCTACCCCCGACACACCCAGCCCGGTCATCTGTATGCAAGAGAACAAGATCGTCCGCCGGCCGCTCCTCGAGGCGGTTGCACAAACCAAGGAAGTCGCTGTAGCCATCGAGAACAAGAACTTCTCAAGGGCTATGCAGCTCCGCGACACCGAGTTCGAGCAACAATACCAGGCCTACCAAATCACCACAGCGCAAGATCAGCCAGACCTACTATTACCAGAGAACAAGCGAATGCGCGTCGGTATCATCCACGTCGGAGCCCCAGCTGGAGGCATGAACGCAGCGACCCGTGCTGCGGTTGCACACTGCATTGCCCGCGGCCACACACCAGTCGCGCTCCACAACGGTTTCCCTGGCATAATCCGCCACCACTCCGATGAGCCAGTTGGTGCGGTGCGAGATATCAAGTGGATTGACGCTGAGACCTGGGCCTCCAAGGGTGGATCTGAGATCGGAACGAACCGTGGGCTCCCTAGTGAGGACCTCGAGACTGTTGCGTTTGTCTTCAAGAAGTTCAACATCCAGTCTCTATTCGTTGTTGGTGGTTTCGAGGCTTTCACAGCTGTTTCGGAGCTGAGGAAAGCACGCGAGTACTACAAGTCTTTCAAGATTCCTATGGTGAGTGCATATCCTGATAATGTAGTTTCAGCCACTCGATAAGCAGCATGCTAACTAGACTTTAGGTCATCATCCCTGCCACCATCTCGAACAACGTCCCCGGAACAGAGTACTCCATCGGTTCAGATACCTGCCTGAACGCCCTCATCCAATACTCCGATGCCTGCCGTCAATCAGCATCGGCGTCTCGTCGCCGTGTCTTCGTTATCGAGACTCAAGGCGGTGAATCAGGTTACATCGCAACAGTCGCCGGTCTCAGTATCGGAGCTATGGGCGTATACACTCCCGAAGAAGGCATCAGCCTCAAGATGCTCGACCGCGACATTGACCACCTCCGCGAGGTCTTCAAGAAGGACAAGGGTATCAGCAGGTCTGGTAAGGTAATCCTCGTCAACGAAAAGGCATCCAAGACATACAACGTGCAAATCATCGCCCAAATGATCGCGGAAGCAGGCCAAGGCAAATTCGAATCCCGCCATGGAGTACCCGGCCACTTCCAACAAGGCACAATCCCCTCCCCCATGGACCGTGTCCGAGCCGTCAGGTTCGCCATCAAGGCCATGCAACATCTCGAAAACTACGCCGGCATGGACCCCGACGAGATCGAAGACGACTCCATGTCCATCAGCGTCATCGGCATCAAGGGCAGCAAGCTTCTCTTCTCGCCCATGGAGCAAGTGGAGAAGAGGGAGACGGAGTGGCACCGCCGCCGCCCCAAGCATGAGTTCTGGATGGCGCTTAAGGAGACGGTTGATACGCTGAGTGGCAGGCCTCAGGCGCCTGTTAACCCGGACGATATCGCTACGTTGGCTGGACGGCCGAGGGCTACGAGCAAGGCTTATGGGTATTAAGGTGTGGGGGCGCGGGTTTTAGGGATTGTGACGACGGAGTTATGATTATGAAGTATTTGTAGATAGATGGATATGGCTTTCCTATGATAATGACTATGGAATGACAAACGATTAACACTCATCACCAGTACCATGGAACGGTTCGCTTAAACAATGGTTTGCCGGGGTTCGTAGGGATGGTCGAATCCATACCTAGGTACTCAACCATGGTAGCCAAGTATGACTCTACTGTGAAGACAGTACTAGGGAACATCTTTTTCTTCCAAGGCTTCTGCATTCACGATGCAAGACCACGGACATTTACCAAATCGCGGCTGAGCTGAACTTCCACTCGCACACTTGAACCGGGATTGACGCCGAACTATTTCAGCACACCACCCCCTAACTACTCTAGCTGCGGTAAGCTCCCAACTGCAGCAGTATGAGTTACGATGAGCGAATTCCAGTACGGGCTCAAGGATAAGTTCCTCACCAAGGAGGAACTCTACGAATTTCGTTTCCCCACAACTGTACTGGCCTGGACGAATCCTCTGAAGAAGAAGGCCACGGTCAGTACGAATACTACCGATTCCGGGCATTCAAACAACAAGCTATACCCGTTCGCAGAGAAGCTTACCAACTTGTTGGTCCGTGATGTGGAAGTTGTCGCCGTGACAGCATCGACCGCAGGAGAGATTCTGTTCCAAACAGTGTGCGATGACAGCGGCGTATTGCTCACAGAAGATGATACTGCCTCTGAAGCGGAAGAAGAGAGCGAGCCAGGTCCTGCAGCGGCTGTTGGGTATGTGCAGAGCCTTTGCAATGAACAGCGAAGCAAGACGTTGGACGAGCAAGAGCATCACCCTGCCCTACAAGTCCATATTCCATTGACTACTGCCGATGATATGGGAGACTCAATCGGCTGCTGGTTGCTTTCCAAGACAGAGAGACATCTGGAAGGAGTGACGCATCCCCGGACAACTGTCAGTTTCTCTCAGCATGCAGCCAATCTCGTGCACTTGATCAAGGCAACCTACGAACAAACATCAAAGGGTACAGCTGCATTGGCCAGAGACCAGTTACTTAACTACGTGCTCTTGACCTCGACCGCCAAGATAGCTTCTCGCATCCAGAAAGGCAGCAAAGACCGCAACTTTTACGACTATCTAAGCAAGCCTGGCGGTGACCTTGATGACTTTATGCTGCAGGAAGGTTACCACTTCAGGTCATTGCTTCTGGGTACCGCCCGCGATGTTCTCTACTCAAACTTTACCGAAATCCAGCGGAAAGTGATCGTTTCAACGATCAAGTTTCTGGAACGTCGGTCATCAGCCAATGCAGACAAACTGCCCTGCCGTACTCAAGAGGCACTGGAAAATACCCGAAAGATCATCAAACCACTCACCCAATTCAAGGACCTTCTGAACACCGGCGAATCGACTGTTTACAACCAACATACTGCTAGTCTTTTGCAGGATATTCTTAGTGCTGTGCTCGACAACCTAGTTGCCTGCTTCGAGTGGCTCGCAGCTGCAGTGCGAAGATCACAATTTTTCAAGAGCAGCAATTACGACGCACTTCCAGGAAGTCCCGCAAGCGACGAAATTGCACTCGCAGGTCACTATTTCGATCATCTTTTGAAACAAGCAGGTCTCTGGCTTGATGTTTTGACACAGTTCAAGAAGACGTTCTGCAAGTACTTGTATACAAACCTAGGGCTTTTGAGAAAGGTTCACATGATAAAGAATGCAATGAAGACCGGCGACATTGCTCAAGATACCGAAGGCCTCCCTGGATTCTCGACCCCACTTGAAAAGCAACAAACGATCGACCCCGAGTTCGAGCAGCTCGACTCTCTTGCCGAGAGACAGCAGTGGGAGCACGCAGCAATGGCATGGCTGGATCTGATATGTCTACACTGGACAGCGATCCTGGATCTCCGGAGTGAAGGCCGCCAGGCACCCCGCAACAAAGTTCTCAGAACCTACTTGCAGCAAGCGAAGTTCCAACACTTTGAAACTCGTCAAGAGCACCAGGACAGGAGATTGATCATAAAGGGTTATCTGGACAACTTCACATTGCTATCTGGAGAGAAGCTCACAACGGACGAATGCCAAAAGATCAGAACATGGCTGCTAAGAAATGGCGATGGCTACTCCGCGAAATTTGAAAACGAAGAAGCAGAAGCTACAAACTTCACCGGTACCTACCACTGCGAAACAGTCCTACTGAGTCTTGCTTTACTAGCCAAGAAGCGGGCTGATATCCTAGACGTCGATATCAATTCCGCGTCTGCACCACTAAGCAAGGCTCACCTGCAGCTCCCTGGTAAAACAACTACGGATGCACTAAAGGGTAAGATGAACGCCCTACCAGTATCGCAGAAGTGCTGTCCTGCTTGTCATGCGCTAGTCGAATACTTCATTGAGAATGTAAATCCAGCTCTGGTATACCCGGGTAAGCATGAGGTATGGTCAGCGGCAGCACTTCCACCGTGGATTCCAAGGGAAGCGGGTCAGGTAGTTCTGCGAGCTGCCCGGAAGGCACTGCGATTTCGGTTTGACAGCATACTGCGAGGCTGAGCTTGACTCTTGTATAAAGCGCGATGGGCGTGTTGTATCGTAGAGGTAGTATCGATTAGCAAGAATTAATATGATTGTAATAGCTTGGGTCTTGTCTGCTAGAGTGTTGGTTGTGTTGTCACAATAGTGTAGGTGTCGCGGTACTGGAAGCTATCGCAGTACTGGAGTTGTCGCAGTAGTGTAGCTGTCGCAGTATTGTAAGCTGTCGCACTTTTGCAGCTGTCAAAGTAATGTAGTTGTCGCAGTGTTGTGGTTGCTGGCAGGGCTAATAATTTAGAAAGATGCCGTTTAATTGGACTCGCGGACGAGTCGGACGGATTCTGCAGAATCTTAAAATGCTGTACCTCGACTTGACGTGAACGAGTTTAACGCACCTCTAAGTGAATATCGTTGACTTCCATGCTGCGAATGTTACGACAACGAATTTCTGACACGGCAGACGGGCAGTGTCTGGCAAGAAGCTGACTAATATGACGTACCCCTCCAACACGAGCATAACCTTTCCGATCCGTCCCGACATATGAACTTAACCCACCCAAACAACAGTCAAGATGAGTGAATTCAAAGAGATGGTCGTTATTCTTACCGGAGCTTCTCGAGGTATGTATCTATTCACTAAATTTTCCATCACCTCGCTTTCTGTTCTAGTTAAATATGCATTACAGTTCCGTGGTCTGCAAACCTCCTAGACGTATAAAAAAAGCTACACGTGCAAGCGTAGTCGACACCAACGCAGACTCTCATACCGCCAATTCCCTTGCTAATCCACTCTCGTAGGCATCGGCCAAGCCATCGCGCACCACCTCCTCTCGCGAAACCACAAGGTCGTCCTCGTCTCGCGTACTGAATCGGCTCTGTCTGCCCTTCGATCCCAATATGGAAACGAGAAAGTAGCTGTACTCGCTGGTGATATGGCGGATGCTTCGCTCCCACAGAAAGCGGTTGATATGGCGAACGAGCGGTGGGGACGCATTGATTCGCTGATTGTGAATCACGGGACGCTGGATCCGGTGAAGAAGGTGGGAGATAGTAGTGCGGAGGAGTGGAGGAGGGGGTTTGATGTTAATGTTTTTAGTGCGGTTGGCATGGTAAGTCGGAGTCTCGTTCTGTTCTATTCATCTCTCCTTCTATCGACGATACTTACTCAGACCTTCAACATCAACATTACTTATCCTGGCCTTATGCAACGAACTAACTCCCTGCTCTATCTAGGTACAAGCCGCCCTGCCCTCCCTTCGCAAGACTTCGGGCACCATCCTCCTAACCTCCTCCGGCGCCGCAACATCCGCCTACCAAGGATGGGGCTGCTACGGCGCGGGAAAAGCTGTGCTGAACCACCTCGCCCTCACTCTCTCTGTAGAAGAGCCCTCCATCACTACTATCTCTATCCGCCCCGGTGTTGTAGACACGGAGATGCAGCGTGAAATCCGCGAAGTGCACCACGAGCGTATGAGCGAGAAGGACCGGACTAAGTTCAGTGGGTTGAAGAAGGAGGGGGGACTGTTGAAGCCGGAACAACCCGGGTATGTTATGGCGAGATTGGCTGTGGCGAAGGGGGAGGATGTAAAGGGCTTTAATGGACAGTTTTTGAGCTGGAATGATGAGAGTTTGGGGGCTTTTCAGCAGGATTAGTTGGGGGCTTGTCATCAGTTACATAGTCGTTACATTTAATTCGCCTCATATTCTAAAACTAAACTCATCTTCAACCAGCTCATCCGAATAAAACGCATCTTCATCCAACTCATCTTCATCCGAATCATCTGATGTCCACTCATCTTCCTCTTCCTCTTCGTCCTCATAACGATACTGCCTAGCCCAAGCCGGGCAAACTCGGTAGGTTGCTCCCTCGAAAAACTCCAACATCTTTCCTTTCCACTCCAACTCTGGAGTCCACACCTTGACAATCTCTTCAAGATCATAATCGCACCGGATCGGCGGTCGATACCAGTCTGAATCGGTGTGACTGAATGATACACGAACATCTGCTCCTTCAGTCCGGAAAGCATGGTAGAAAGGGACAAGAACGGGGAAGAGCTGTTCCCACTGCTTGAGGCGGATTTGGAACTGCATGAACGTGATACGGAGTTTGAAATCTCTCTTGCGGGATATAGCGTCAAAAATGTAGGTGAATTGCTTACTCAATCCATCTGGGTCGATAGTCGCTGGTTTATGCCTAATTGGGTGCTCTTGTGTAAGGTGTAGATCCAGGGCTCGAAGATGGTCTGCTGGTCGTAAACCGAGTTTAGATACATCGTCGTTGAGCAGCGCGTCCAGCGTGTCCAGCTGCAAGCTTTCCGTACATCTAATCACGAAAGCGTTCTTGCTGTGGGCGGAGGCGGGGTAGTACGCTGCCAGGGCTTCTACGGCCGTAACCGGGTCAACGTATGCGGGATTGATGACATGGGGTGGCTTGTCACGACGCCATGTTAGATGGGGGTTTGTCCAGATAAAATAACTCTTCTCTGCATCGGGAACCATGTAACCTGTCGCTAGATCGAGGTACTCGTCGTCCCAGACGTGGGCGTATATTAATTCACGCAGTTCGCGTGGCAAGTGGGCTTGCATCTTTGTAGCGAGTTATAGACATGATACCTGCGCATAGGACTGAGCGGCTTGGTCGAATGGACTGCAGCCGCCCGATTAGTACGTTAATAAGAATTAGATAGATTGTTGAGATCGCATACCCTCCTGTGATTAAATCATGGGTGCGCATTGCTTTCTTTTTATACAGACCTATTATCTTTTTGGCGTATGACAAGACTGCATCCCTGTCGAAGCGTCAGGCTTCAAGTTTCCATCATTTGAGCAAACAGACAACTCACTGTCCAGGAACGAACGGACAAATCCCTTTATTCTTGCCCTTCCTCCCCTCTTCTCTCATCATCAGAGCTCTGTACTTCTTCATGTCGTCTCCCGTCATCTCGTCGATTTTCAGATCGCAGAGCGCCTGGAGATAGCCTTCTATCATCTCGTAACGCATGACTTGCTCGGATAAACGCCTCTCTGCGGCGGCAAGTTCTATCTGAAGGTCGGCCTCGCGTCGCTGAAGGAAACCTTGTCGATGTGTAGTCATGACGTCGGCTACGTGGTTGTAACTTTTCCTCGTGCAAAACACCGAAGTTTGAGTTGTGACACCTGAGAAGCTGAAACGCTAGTCTTAAAAGGGCGAGGTTCCGCTGCTAGTACACCAAAGAACTCGGGAGCGTATTTCCAAAGGTAATTACACAAACGCCCAATCCCAGAGGTGCAGCATCGCCCGGGGTGGTTGTTTTGATAACGGGACCTCGCAAAAGATGCTCTTTTGACCGCGGCATCGGGGCATATGCGGTGGCATCAGCCGCATGATAGTCAGCACTAGCTCGCTGGCTAGTTCCAAGGTTATACCGAGGCGCATTATCTTGCAGACGTAATCAATCTGAACCATGTACTCTGCAGATAGGGAAAGATCATGGGCGTTGAATGAGAACAGAGAAAGATGCATCAAAATTAACTACGTAAAATGGTTCCTCATAGCTTCGACTTGGACACGATCATGGAGTTGCCAATGTTCAACCACTTGACGGCATCTGTGACAAGCTCATCAACAATCTCCCTCGCGTTCTTCCTCTCGTTAACAACAGCAGCGACCTTACCCATCAGGAACGGCCGCGCGTTGTCCATAGTCTCGTCGTCGAGGTCGTCGCCCATCTTCTCGAGATCATGCTCGACAGGCAATATGCCCTTGGCAGTAAGATCCTTGATCTCTTGTTGCCTGTTCTCCTCCCAGTTCTGGACGTATGGGTTGGTGCGGATGCGGAGTGGGCGTCCGGTGAAGATGATGGTGCGGATGTTGTCGTCCCAGCCAGCTGTGCGGACGGCTTCTTGGTGGGCCTTGGGTGCACCGGCTTCCTCGGAGAGAACGAAGCGTGTTCCGACCCAGACACCGGTGGCACCGAATGTGAGCATCGCAGCGAGCGACTGGCCGTTGTAGATACCGCCGGCAGCTACAATTTGTACCTGCTCGCCGGTCAAAGGCGACTTGTGGCCCTCGACCATCTTGACCGCTGCTGGGATGAAGATGGATGTGGGAACGTCTCCGGTGTGTCCTCCGCCCTCGCCTCCTTGTGCGCAGATGATGTCGACGCCGATGTCGAGGCACTTCTTGATGTGCTTGGGGTGGCCGATCATGTTCATGTAGAGGATTCCGTGCTTGTGTAGCTTCTCTACGACGGCCTTGGGTGGGACACCGACGGCGGAGACGAATAGTTTGGCGCCGGAGTCAATGATGATGTCGACGAGCTCGTTCAGCTTGCCCTTGGTGTAGTCGTAGCTATATGCCGTTAGTCGCGTGCCTTCTGGCATGTGATGGATCGCCCAGTACGTACTTGGTCTTGCGCGCGCTGCCTCCAACCTGGGGAAGGAGCAGGTCGATGCCGAATGGCGCGTTCTTGTCGTTCAGGTATCCCTTCAACTCGGCGATCTGCTCGCGGAGCATGTCGGGTGTGTATCCGACACCTCCGATGACACCGAGACCTCCAGCGTTGGTGACGGCGGCGGCGAGCTTAGGTCCAGCAGCCACGTTCATGCCCGCAAGCATGACGGGGTGCTGGATCTTCAGCAGGTCGGTAAGCTTGGTGCGGATTTGCTCTGAGGTTTGTCAGCTGGGCACATGTGAATGAGGCGTGGATGCGTACGTGGAGAAGCCATGACGACGGTATGGAGGTTTGCGGTTGAGAAAGGGAAGATGCGAGGTATTTCAACAGCAAGGAAGGAAGACGAGTGGATCGAGGATTCGGGCGAATTCTTAAGGTTTGAGGAGTCGGGCCCTTTCTTATGGTTGAGGAGTCCTGGTCGACTCTCTGTAAGCCGTGAGCCGAGGCACGACGCATGTCTCACGCGGAGAGCGCTAACCACTTACCGTCTAGTGCCATCCGGGGAAGGCTGTCGGCATCGCGCGCCTGCCTCTGTCTGTCCCACCGCGTCACATGCTAACATGTTCACTAATGCATCCAAATGTTTAGCCACGCTCAGGGCCGCCTCCTCACGGTATCCACGCCATGCCGCGCTCACAATTAGTACCATCAACAGCAAGGTCTCTAATCGATCGAATTTTCACTCGTCACCCACTCAACGCCAGGAATGTGATACACCCTCCGACTCTCGCGTTCCGCGCGAGCCTCCATCGCAAGATGTGCGGAAAGTTTTTACTGGTAAGCCTGGCTACCGTAAGAAGGAACTTGCCGTCGTTGCTTTGGGGAGCAACATGGGCGACAGAGTGGCCATGATTGAACGTGCATGCAGAGAGATGGAGTCAAGTGGAAAAATAAAGATCGTACGAACCAGTAGTTTGTGGGAGAGCAAAGCCATGTACGTACTCGATCAGGACAACTTCGTCAATGGTGCCTGTCAGGTATGCTAAATAATGTCCCTTCTTTCAAACGTCAAATTTACGCAAACAGATAGAAACTAGTCTGTCACCAATCGAACTCTTAGACGCGCTTCAGAAAGTTGAGAATGACATGGGCCGCGTCAAAGTCATCGACAAAGGACCCAGAAATATTGATTTGGACATTTTACTTCATGGAAACGAGAAAAGTTCCAGCGAAAGACTTACGATCCCGCATGCGTTGATGTTCGAGAGGCAGTTCGTTCTACGCCCTCTTGTTGAGTAAGATAACCATCTATCTGGCCAGTGAAACGGTGCTGATCCTCTCTAGACTTTTGCGCAATCAGCGTGAAGATTACCCATTCTCGAATCAAATTAAACGCCATTTCAAAAGACTCCTTAAATCAGAGGTGCCGCTGGTGCCGCTGACGCCACTTGGACCAGATCTATCCCCAATATCGTCTTCTCGGATAGCGGATAACACAAGGATCATGTCTATCCTAAATGTCACACCAGACTCATTCTCAGATGGCGGCCAAAATTACAATATCGATGAAGCAACCCTAGCGAACACCATTCGCGAACACATCTCGGCCGGAGCCACCATCATCGACGTAGGCGGACAGTCAACACGACCCGGTGCTGTCCAGGTCTCCGCCGACGAAGAGCTAGCACGTGTCATCCCAGCTGTAAAGCTGATCCGCTCAATGCCAGAGGCAAACAACATCGCAATCAGCGTTGACACATACCGCGGCAGCGTCGCCGAAGCCGCCATTAACGCCGGCGCAAACATGATCAACGACGTCAGTGCAGGTGCCATGGACGACACGATGCTTTCCACCATGGGAAAACTTGGCTGTACAGTCTGTCTCATGCACATGCGCGGCACGCCGGAAACCATGACCAGCCCTGAAATGACATCCTACCCCAACGGCATCATAGAGACAGTAGGCCGCGAACTCGTCGAGCGCGTTATTGCTGCGGAACATGCGGGTGTCAGGCGCTGGCGTATCGTTCTCGATCCTGGTATTGGCTTTGCGAAGACAAAGGAACATAATCTTGAACTACTTCGCCGACAGGATGAGTTGATGAGGTATCCGGGTCTAGAAGGCATTCCTTGGCTTGTGGGCACGAGTCGGAAGAAGTTTATCGGCGATATTACTGGGGTCAAGCAAGCGAAAGATAGGGTCTGGGGGACTGCTGTTGGGGTGGCAGCGGCTATCAAGGGTGGTGCGCAGATTTTGAGGGTCCATGATGTTAAGGAGATGGCGCAGGTTGCGAAGATGGCGGATGCGTTGTGGCGCCCGTGAACATGACGCGGCGCGACAGTCTTCCAACGATCTTCGCTCTCGCCCTCATTTAGTGGGAGGTTTCAGGCGTCATCCGTGTTGTTGGTTCCACTCCACGCGGTAGCGCTCCGGTTGGTTCCGAGTCCTTCATGAACGTGGTTGTCGACTCGCTTCCACAAAGCCTGAACCAAACGAAGAATACGTGGAAGGAAAACCTGTAACCTCGAACAACATCCTACTTCTTTTTACCCTCAACATCAAACATGGCGAATCTTCGTGAGCTCCATCAAGAACTACGACGCGTACAGGACCGAGTCTTTCAGTAGGTGGTTGTCGTACTAAGTCGCTGCCCGTTTTGACTAATTCGCACAGGATCAAACGTCGTCAGAACGAGTAAGCACGTTCACACTAGATGCTGTCAAAGACTTCGAAGAAGCTAATGGTAGACTCAAGTGAACTATGGATGGCAAGTAGCTACTCTTGGAGTCACGATGATTGGAACGAGTGGAAAGCGTGAGTTTTTACGATTCCGAGAAGATGCAGCTCCACGGTGAGCAATAGCTTACAGACACAGTCTGAACGAAGAACTGGAAGCATCGTACGAGTCACACTCAAAAGCCTGGAACAAACTTTACTATGCTAGAATGCACGACCGGCTACCGCGCGAGATCCGAGATATGATCAATGCCGAATTCTGGGATGAAGACTACTTGACAGGCGGAGGACGCGGCGGAGAAGGCTATGAGGTAGCCATGAAGGCTAACGAGGAACCCACACTTGGCCATATATCGTTACCTCATCGTCTCCTGCGCATCTCACACGTCGTCCTACCAGGGTACGTAGGAGATGCAGCTGCAAAAGAGAACGTCCAGATGTGGTACGAGGCCTACGGAGCCATGACCTGCTACCGCGACTGGCTCGCACTCGGCAGGCGCAATATAGGTGAAGAGCTCACGAGAGCTATATGCAAAGACACATTCGGGGTGGGCTTGGATCCTGCCACTGCTCTCCGAAAATTGACCATCGAAGTCTCCGACACCTCTCTCGTGCTAGGCCACGAGCACTCAGACTTCAAAGATGCTACCTCACGTCAAGACGCATTCAACCTGCTTCATCGCATCAAGAAGAAGAGGGGGTTCAAGCTCGAGATCAATGTTCGCCACGATTGCATCCGTCTCAAGATGTGGCCCGAAATCCTTGGCCTCCTGCAACCCATCGTTAAGGTATTTGAGCAGGAAGGAGCCCACGTTAGTGTTTTGTCTAGTTATGATCCTCACCGCACGAATTGCATTGATGAGGGCCCGGGTGTTGGCACCGATATGGAACACCTGATCAGGACATACGATCCGGCGACTTGGGAGCAGAGTGTGAAGCAGGAAATGATCGATTATTTCGAGGGGGTAAGACGCTCGCAACTCATCTATGTGGCAATGCCTGACAAGTGATTTAGATCGATGATGAGTATCTCAGACCGTACCACCGCTACTATCGGAGCGAAGAAGACAATCCTGGCTCTGATCCTGATGTTGCTGCCTGGAAACGTTATGTTGGGCCCTCTGGTGTGCGCGGAACGGGAGGATGACTAAGCTCGTTTGAGGGGAAAGATGGTAGCTGTCACTACGCGGATGCATGCCAATCTAAGATTCTAGAACCACGAACAAAAATGAAAAGATTCGTACACGAGGCGTTCAATAACCGTGAGGCCACCCGTGAAGTACGTGTAAGTGGGGCAAACCGCGAATCTAGCGCGACTTCGCCTTACGAACATGATGATAATCTACACTTCAAGACCTCCGAAGAAGAGTAAACGCTTTTGACTCGGACTGCCATCTTATCTTCTTTCGCGCGATACCACCGCCATGAAAAGTTCACACGACTTGGAACAAGATGTGCGCAACAGGTGTAATGGACTATTCATGTTCGTATCTCCATCCTCATACACTGCTGCCTGGACTTCAGAGAAACTGACCTGCCTAACTAGCCTGAAACGCGCAAAAGCTGCTGCGGAGGAGAGGTAAATGGCAAACTACAGAATCTCATAGCCATGCAAGCTAATGTAGCATCTAAAGGGAGCGTACAGCAGCAAAACAAGAGTGGCTATCAGCAGCGGAGAAGAAGACGGAAGTGCAGGCGTAAGTGACCGCCAGCTCTACCCAACTTTTTTCCATCGCTGACGTTGCTTGTACACAGCGAGCTCGATGCATCCTGTGAGCAGTTATCAAGAGCCTGGAACAGGTTGTGTTCTACTAGGATGCAAGGGCTACTGCCTATCGAGCTTCGCGAGATAATATATGCACAGATATGGAATGTGGAGTATCTCAACGCCACAAGACAGCCAAGTCAGCAGTCCGGTCCTCCTGGCCACTCCGATTCGAGGTGCCAGACACATGTTGTTCGGCCAGACTTTGTGGGCAAAGAGATGGCCCTGGAAATGGCGCGGGCATGGTACGAAGCAGCATCCACACTTACACCAGACACGTTCACAATCTCCGATACCCGGGAGTTGATCAAACAAACCATATGTGAAGACCGTTTCCGAGTTGGCCTAGACCCAGCCACAGTCCTCAGGACTCTCACCATCGATTTCGACGAAACCACGTCTAGGCTCGCTAGTCCGTATTGCAAGTGGCCAGACGCAGATACACGGCGGAAGACTTTCGATCTTCTCCACCGAATCAAGAAAAAGACTGGTTTTCGACTCAACTTCCGTATATGCACCCCCAAATTCCGATTGAACTGTTGGCCCGACTTCTTCGATCTCATGCAACCCATGGTCAAGACCTTCGACAGCGAGGGAGTCATCGTCGATGTTCAGGCTATACATTGTAGCCGGGGCCCGCACCCTACACCATATGTATTTGTGGACCTGAACAGTCTTGTCAGAGGCCATGATCCAGCGACGTGGAAGCAGGGCGTGATCAAGTATCTGGACTCGGTAATACTAGCCCTCTCGTTATCATCATGCGTGTATGGCGCTGACAAGCAAAGTAGATCTGTGACTGTCGCATTAGGAATCAGGACAGACATTATCGAGGGGAGGACGAGCCGGATTACAATCCAGACGATGGGCAGGAGGATTATTGGAACTGGGATTTGCTCGAAGACACAGGCTTACGACCTTCTGATTTTGATAGAGGGTTGTCGAGACAGAATTGTGGTTGCGATGGCTCCGGGAGACGCAGGTCGTTTAAGTCTGGCTTGTAAAGGGTACGCGATGTTGGAGCTGTCATAAAAGTTGTAGGCTGCAGGGAAGTCCTAGAAAGGAAGGCGGGGACGGAAACGTTAATGGATGGATGCGGAGTCTTCTTCGGTAGTTGCAGCTCGCTGCGCTCTCGCGTTAGCGCGAAAGTTAGGAATAAGCTAATAGAGGGTAGACCTAACTGCGCTACAATAAAGTAGCTAAATTAAAATTTAGAAAGGTAGATTTCTTTGCAGATATATAGAGTATACTTCTATTTTTTTTTAAAAAAAAAATCATTTACTAAGTTATAGCGTGATGCAACATTATTGTTAGAAATCTCGCATCTAACTTTCGCGCTGACGCGAGACGCTGCGCTTCAGGGTTGTTGCTGAGACAAGGGATCGGAATATTCCGAGGTTGCGGCTGTGCCGCATGCCCGCAGTTGACAAACATACAATAATCCCAACCCTTAACTTCTTGACCTCCCCCCAAGGGCCATACGTCTCACATCCCCCACGCTTCCCACAGTGTGAGCCTGTCGCCATATACAACCGCAACTATGGATACAAACCTGGAATCAGCGCTGGACTGTCTGCGCGAGTGAGTATAGACGAACTATTCCGCCCCACTTCGCTCTTGTGCTAACAAGCTGGCAGCATCAAGCGGAAGGACCTCCATGCTCAAAAAGAGTACGTCGTATCCAGAACTTTTCCAATCTTCAGGAGCTGTACTGAACAGTCACCAGACTTGACTCAGTTCAAAAGGAAATCGCAGCTGCCAGAGAAAGGCTTAGGGAACTGAAGCAGCAACGCAAAGATATCGCAACAGAGAAGACTCATGCGCTTATCCAGTGAGTGCATGGCATCTGGAAATCTGACATTAATTCCAGTCTAACCAGTCAGGTCTTTTCCGTCAGCCCTTCGACGCTACTCTGCAGGCTGGAGCCTTCCATTCTTCGACCTGCTTCAACAACGCCTACCTCGTGAGCTTCGAGATATGGTTTATGCGCACATCTGGGACAAGAAAACTTTGGTCGATACAAGCGTTACTATGACATCCATCATGAGAGATGGTTGCAGTGCTGAGCCGGAAGAATGCCAGGACGCCATGATTTGCGACTCGAAAGCGATTAAAGGCTGCACGCATGGCCAAGTACCATATTTCGTAAAACCAGCTTTCACCGGACAAGAATCTGCACGGGAAATGATCGAGGCTTGGTATAGTCGCATACATGGTGCCAATCCCAATATCGCGATGGGAGTACCTCTGGATCATGTTCCGTCCATTCTTCAGCATGATAGATTCCATGTTGGCCTGAAGCCTGCAGCAGTTCTGCGGAAGTTGGCTGTTATTATTCGCGCTGATGAACTGATTGCAGATCTTGAGCATGACTCGGAGAAGGAGAAGCTTTATGGGATGTTTTTCACTAAAGCGCGAGCGCCTATCCACCGTGCCACCTCATATTCCTAGCGACAAGAGTTCAACCACCAATGTTCAACCGCATTGATCGCGCCATCCAAAGGCAGTCATGGAGAAAGCAACTACTGTCGATGCGAAGGAATTGGAGCAGCTTGCATTGCAGCGGCTTCGCGCGTAAGTCTTTCGGCGCTGTCAACAACACCTCATGGATCAGTTCTAATCTAGTTGCAGGATCAAAGGCATGGAATTCGACGCGAAAGATGAGTACGCACAGCTCCTAGAGTCGCAACGACGGACCCTGTGTTAAACCGTTCTAGAATCCGTAAAGCCGACCAGGACATCCAAACGGTGAGGGAGCAGATGAGGGAGCAGATCAAAGCTTTGGAAAGGAAAAAGGAAAGAACGCGACAGCACAAGAGAGATGTCCGGCGCGAGTAAGTCCTGATATCCATGAATGCGAACAAAGACCTCATACAAGAGCCCAACACAGACACCTTCCCTCAGCTCTCTCCGCGTACACCGCATCATGGAGTAAACCCTTCTTCGAGCAAATGCAGCAACGTCTGCCTCGTGAAATTCGCGACATTGTATACACATACATCTGGACCGACACGACATTGAAAGAGGCTGCTTTGCAAGATTTTGCAAAGCGCGGATGCTTCCGTCGCGCCAAAGATTGCGACATGTTAGTAACAACGCATCACTCGGCAAAGACGAACAGCTGCTATCAGCATGGCCGAGTTCCGTACTTCATGAGGCCTGGATTCGTCGAAGATAAATCAGCCCGAGAGATCGTCGAATCGTGGTACAGATCGATATCAAGAGTACAACCCGACGTATGGGTACTACTGACCATACGCGAACTCGAATGCATCATCCTTGGTGACGCCTTCTCTGTCGGTCTGGATGTCACGACCGTTGTTCGCGAGCTGACGCTCAAGCTGTTGACTGACAGAGTCCTGGAGAACAAAGATGACGAAACCAGCGAATCGAAACGAACGATCAACGCGCTGCTCCAAATAAAGAACAAGGCAAATTTCAAATTAACACTGCGATTAAAACAGTTATTCCTCCAATTCAACTGCTGGCCTACTATCTTCGACATCCTCCGACCCATGATCGAAACGTTTGAGAAAGAAGGCGCGCATGTAAAACTCCTTCTCGTCTACGCCCAAAAACTGAAACCGAAGATGGAGTTTAATATGCTTCCCGCATTGAAGGATCCCAAATACGATTGGAGAGGAGAAGCTGCCCATTACTTCGACAGCGTAAGCACACCAACTCTGCAGCGCTCGCTGCCTCACACGTAGTAACCCACAAGATAGGACTACCGCGTACGCGATCACCACAAACACTACCGCATCGAAAACGACGCAGACTATGAGCCGGAGAGACTAAAGGACATGTATCACAGCGACGATGCCTGGCATTCAGAGGATGAACTAGATCGTGTAGACTGGGATTACTGGAACGACAGCTGGGATGGAATAAACGATGATGGCTCAACGTGGTTATATGTCAAGGAGAAACCTCGTTCGCCTTCTCCATCGCCGGAACGGTATCTTGGAACTGTGTTTAGACCGGAACAGATCGAAGGTTGGTCTGAGCTGGAAAGCGAAGGCGAGGAGGGTGATAGCGAAGGTGAGGAGGATGATAGCGAAAGTGAGGAGGATGAATATTTTTACTAGGAGGTGGGAGCTCGTCCATCTGTCAAAACGAATAGCATTGTTTGTAAAGCTGTGATGTCTCTGCCAGAGCTTCGTCCACTACAGGTATATCCCTCTTGGAAGACATTAGGACATGGCCATTACCTTGCCCGATTGTGATCAGATACAACATCGTAAGAGTATCAACGCATGTCAGCTAGCGAAGTAGCGCAGAGATTCCCGACGTCATGTCGTTGGAACGCTGGCTCTTCCGACGCCACTAGAGCGCCTTCCCACCTCATGTATCCAGCCACCGTGCGTCAACTTCCACATTGCACTCACCCCGATCAGGCTGTCTAAGTCCAGCCACGGAGACGGCAATGACCGATGATCCAAAGCCACTGGAGGAGCTCAGCCCACGGACGCGCATCCGACGTGAAGACGAAAGATTGCGTAAAAAGTAAGTTGTACAAGCTCAGTAGATCATAACGTTAATCTGATATGGCGTCTGCCAAATAGGTACCGTCCCTTGGTGAAAGCGATATGCCGTGTCTGCGCAACATGGAACCTTGCTTTTTGCGAACAAATGCAAGCGCGCCTCCCCTTGGAACTGCGCAACATGGTGTACAAGCATGTGTGGGACGCGCCTACACTTCAATCAACACAAGGTTCAATGGCCTACCTCGTCCACCGCCGGTGTAGAGGCGCACGTAAAGGCAAGGAAGAAGAATGCCAAGAGGTGGCCTCGACGTACGAGCCAGGCACAAGATACACCTGCTACATGCATCCCTGCTTCATGCATACCTGGACCCCTTTCTTCGTCAGGCCGGGATACGTGGGCCAGGAAACAGCTCGAGAGGCCGTGGAGGCGTGGTACAAAATCATCGGTACATGGTGGCCTAAGATGTGGAACATAGGGGACCTTATTGAGCTTCAGCACATTATACGCAGGGATGTGTTTTTCGTTGGCCTGGATCCGTCAAAGCTCCTTCGCAGTCTGACGCTTGACCTCCATACTGAGAGTCTCTTCACGAGTCGTGACGGCGAGTCGACTCAGGGTTGCATCGACTCGCTCCCCAGCATCAAGCGCAAAACCGACTTCAAATTGATCATCCATTTGAGGCAGAGGAACATCAGCTTCAACTCATGGTCTACCGCTTTCGATGCGCTCCGGCATGTGGTCACTGTGTTTGAGGGCGAGGGCGCACACGTTGAAGCTACTTTTACCTACGACAAGGAAAGTCTCTGTCTGAAGATTACCTGGGATTTGCTTCCTGCGCTGAAGAGTGGCAATGACGACTGGCGCGCAGAAGCGGAACGTTATCTGAACTCCGTGAGTACTCCTCAGCACTGTCATCATCTTCACACACACACACTAACACGGCTCTTCAATCCAAACAGGATAGCCGGCTTCGCTCAAGACACAAGGTCTACCATCAAGCTAGCAACATAGCGGACGTAGAACATTCCGACGAGTCGGAGTACGATGCTCATGATGATGTCGAGCCCGAGAAAGACAATCTACGCGATAACAGCGACTTCAACATGTACAGTTTCATCAACGCTCTTCCGCATTTGGGTCGGGGAGACCCTTTTTACGGGACCTATCTTGAACCGAGTGACTTCAAGCCTCCTCCTCCTCCCAAAATACGCCGGCCGGCGTGGGAAGAACATCTACTGTGGAACGAATAAGGTCCTTGTGCGGAACAAAAGCGGTGGTCATGGTTGAGGCTTTTAAGTCGGACGCATATGTTGGAAGATGATCTTATAACATAAACACTACATATATACAACAAGGCATCAACACCCATCAATACCTATAAACCTCCCCCTCTTACACTCCTCCACATCTACAACTTACTCCCACCTCCCATAAGTTCCGCACCAGCCCCACTAATAGCCAGCTTACCCGTCTCCTTAACCTTAGTCTGGAACAGCACGGTATTACCAACCTTCCACATCTCGGTAATCAGTGTCTGACCAGGCAGCACAACACCCGCAAACCTAACCTTGATGTTCTTAAACGGACCATACGTCTGCAGAACATGTTTACCGGAGATACCAAAGCTGCACAGGCCGTGCAGAATGGGTGTGGGGAAGCCGCCAGCTTTGCTGAATTGGGGGTCGATGTGTAGGGGGTTGAGGTCGCCGGAGAGACGGTAGATAGCAGCTTGCTCCTCGGTTGTGCGTTCCTCGACGACGGTGTCGGGGGCGCGCTCCGGTGCCTTGTGGATCTTCGTTGCGGCGCCGCGGTCAGCACCCTTCTTCTGGCCGCCGAAGTTGCCAGAGCCGCGGATGAAGACTGTGCTTTCGTTGTAGAAGATCTCCTCGCCTGTCTTCGCGTCCTTGGTTACGCTTCCGTATACGACGAGCCCTGCGGCGCCCTTGTCTACGACCTCGACTAGCTTGGGTACGGCGACGAGCTTGGCTTCGGTGGGGATGGGGAACTTTCGGATTTCGAGGAATTGCTCGCCGTGGAGGAGCATGCGCGGGTCGAAGTTGGGGACGATTTCGTCGAAGGAGAAGGGGGGTTCGGCGTTGAAGGGGGGGACGACACCGAAGGTGGGGATGACTTGGAAGTTCTCGTCGCCTTCGTAGACGAAGGGCAGGTCGGTGCGCTTGGCGCCGATTCCCAGGTCTGGAGATGGTGTTAGTTGTAGTTTATCTTGCG
The DNA here is from genome assembly GCF_024043155.1 of Alternaria arbusti. Taxonomy (NCBI): domain Eukaryota; kingdom Fungi; phylum Ascomycota; class Dothideomycetes; order Pleosporales; family Pleosporaceae; genus Alternaria; species Alternaria arbusti. The sequence continues at coordinate 327,135 of NW_026249953.1, read as the reverse complement.
GAATGAAGCTGACTTACTGTAAAGTATGACATCCCTCTCGGTGTACTCGAAGGGTGTGCCTTCAGCCTTAGCGGCCAGGGCCTTCTTCTGAGCCTCGAGGACCTCCTCGTTGCTCTTCGTGGGCTTCTTCTCCTTCTTGCTCTTCTTGCTCGTGTTCTCCATGTTGGCCATGATAGACTTGAGACCGCTGGCGTTGTCGAAGGGGTGGTCGGCGCGGCCGTCGTCGAAGTTGGTAATGCGTTCCCATTGGGAGAGAACAGCCTCGGGAGTAAGCTTGACGTCCACGGGGAAGCCGTGTCCGCCAGAGCGTTGCCACCTGGTTGCCGCAAACCAACCAGAGCCCATCTCGTATAGGCCACCTGTTGGCTCGGGAGCCTTGTCGGAAACGAGGAGAATGACGAGAGGAGCGTTGTAATCGGGCTTGAGGGCCTGTACAACCTCTTCAGGGAAGATGCTGCGGGTCATCTGAGTGCCGGCGTTGGGAGCAACGGTGTTGACGAAGATGTTGTTCTTCTTGCCCTCAAGAGCGAGGGACTTGGAGAAACCGAGGATACCGCACTTGGCTGAGGCGTAGTTCGCCTGGCCAAAGTTGCCGTAGATACCGCTGGTAGAGGTGGTGTTGAGAATACGGCCGTACTTCTGCTTAAGCATGTAAGGCCAGGCGGCCTTGGTGCAGGAGTAGGTACCGAACAGGTGAACCTTGTGGATGATGTCCCACTGCTCGTCGGTCATGTTGGCAAACGCCTTGTCGCGCAAGATACCAGCGTTGTTGATCAGGATGTCGATGCGGCCATACGTTTCAATGGCGGTCTTGACGACAGACTCGCCATCCTGAACATCGCCCTTGTTACCGACAGCCTCTCCACCGAGCTTCTGAATCTCCTGGACAGTGTTGTCGGGGTTTACCAAGTCGTTCACGACGACCTTGGCACCACGCTTCGCCAACTGCAAACAGTAGATGCGACCTAGACCCGCACCTCCACCAGTGACAAGAGCGACCTTGCCCTTGAAGTCAAGGGGCTCGCCCTTGGGGTTGGGTGGCAGCTGGTTGGCATGCTCGAGGAGCTCAAGCGCGTTCGCCGGGCCTTGTGGGTGTTCGGCCTTGGAGAAGTCGACAATGTCCTTCCACTTGGCTGGAACAGCTTCGGGTGTGAGGGTCTCGTCGGCCTTGAACAGAGCACCAGATGCTCGCTCCCATCGTAGCTTGGCGACGTGACCCGCGCCCGCCTCGAAGATAGCGCCAGTCTCGGTGGACGACTTGTGTGTAAGGACAGCGACGAGCGGGACAATCCACTCAGGCTTCATTTTCTCCAAAACATCCGGAGGCATGACGGTTTCGGTCATTCGGCTGGCGGCGATCGGGGCGACGACGTTGCAGAGGATGTTGTACTTCAAGCCCTCCTTTGCGAGTGTCTCGGTGAAACCGACAAGAGCGAGCTTGGCAGCTGTGGAAGTTAGCAGACATTCATCTCTTCGCAAACCGCATGTGCATACCAGAGTAGTTTGTCTGTCCGAAAGATCCGAACAGACCGGCAGCAGACGCAGTGCTGATCACCCTTCCGTACTTCTGTTTCCTGAAGTATGGCCACGCGGCATGCGCGCACTTGTATGCTCCAAGGACGTGGACCCGGTAGATCAGATCCCAGTCTGCCTGCTTCATGTTTTTGAAGCTGACATCGCGCAAGATACCCGCATTGTTGATGAGGATGTCAATGCGACCGAATGTGTCGATAGCAGTCTTGATGATGGACTCTCCGTTCTCGACCGAATCGTAGTTGGCGACCGCCTTTCCGCCAGCGGAGCGGATGGTGTCAACGACCTTGTCTGCGGCCTGTCGGGTGAATTAGCTATGAAGGAGGATCTTTTGCTGGGATGACATACCGCTGAGCCCGCGCCCTCGCCCTTGAAGCTGCCACCCAAGTCGTTCACAACGACGTTCGCGCCGCGACTGCCGTAGAAGACAGCGTACTCGCGACCGAGACCACCACCCGCGCCCGTGACGACAACGGTCTGGCCGTCATATCGCAGCTCCTGCGCAGCCATGATGTGTTTTCTGTGCTGTTCGAAGAGGCTACCCCTTCGTTGTTTCGCGGAAAGAAGTTGCGCTTGAGGAATCTCCTATGCAAGCAAGCAACAAAGGTATTTGTAAAGTCAAATGGGTATCAGCAAAGATCCCACGGTAGAAAGGTGCAAGATTTGGAAAGTGTGAGGATGAGAGGATAGGTGGCTGGATGCGTGGAGGATGGCTCAAAAGTAAGGTCGTTCGCGATCTGACCCGGTCGTGTCTCATGAGAGCAGCCGAGCTGTTGATGATGACGAGTTACCTCGGTCCCGACGGCAGTTGGTCATGTGTGGGGATTGCGCACCGTGCACCTCACGCTTTCACATGTCCGCGTCTTGCTCCCCATCATCAGCTGGACGAGTCCGGGGTATCACATGATAGTGATTAGAATGTGCGCAATCTCACACTCGCATATTCAGAGCGTGCAGTCTTGGCTGGAGAAGTTCGATGAGATGATGATTCTTGAGCGGATGTGGGGCTGCGAAATGCGCCGCGTGAGGCCCGAACACGTATCGTACGCGTCCTAGATATCGCGATATCGTGGTGTATTGGAAACGGAACAGATGCGATGGGGGATGTGTCTTTCCATCACAGCTGTACCATGCACTGCAAGTGACGGTTTCTTCGTCTTGGTTATGTCACCAGAAGATGGGCGTCCTACCCGAACAATACACCGAATAACCCACTAGCAACAGTAGTATGTCCAGTACAGAGGAGTTCGTAGACCTCTTCGTGCTGCGTGATGGCATTCTGATTGACTTCAACCTACTAAGCATTGCTGAATCAGATAATATAGAGCCTGCTGTTAAAATTTGGTCTTATTTTAGGCTTGCTGTCCAAGCGCAGCAAGCCCGCGAAGTCAAATACCCACACGCCAGGCCCAAACCTTATCACCCGACTAAGCACAGTCGACATCATCGATCCTTTGCAAACACGATTCTCCTCCGGGATCATTGCAACCCACTCAACATCTGCACTATGCCGAAGGCAACGCGGATCCAGACCCTCGTCGTCACCGCTTGTCACCGGCCATTTGCTCGCTCGCTCGAAGTCAAGGCCGAGGGACTCCACAGCGCTTTCGTAGACGAGCGTCCTGGGCACCATTCTTGCTACGCTGGCTCCCATCATGCGCGGTTCGGCCCGTTGACGGACTTGACCGCTGTAAGTATTCGCGTACCTACCTTACCGAGCGTTGAGATCTTCTGGAGTGCACCTATTACATGCCGTGTTTTATTACTATCATTGAGTAGAGGTGTAAGGCGTCGAATTAGCGGAGTCAAAGACTTGTAGACACTGAGCAGGGGATTGTGCGCCGGACGCTACCATGACCGACATCACACCGACTACCACATGACGGATATTGTATAGTGAGGCAGACGACAATATTCTGCTCAGTTTGTGGCCGGAAATAAATTTCGCATCTCTTTGAGTCGCCTTTTTCGGTCGACACAGGTGCTCAAGAGTTTCTCGTAGGAACAAGCCGCGAATTCTTCCGGTGTAGGTGAAATTGTTGAAAAGTTTCTGCTTGTGGTGCTTATATGATGCACTACTTTCTAATGCATCGGAGTCGATGACATAGCCGAATACGGAATGGGAAAAGCTCGCGAGGAGGCGTTATAGGAGTAGTAATCATCGTCGACATGCCAGCCTCAAGAATCATATGGATGTAGATTTTCGATGTGCGATTGTGGGCACGAAAACCCCCACAGATGCTGGTGGGTGTAACCCGTGCGTCTCATCTTCCTTGCTTGATCCGGGTCGGATGAACTTTTCTCTTGTCACGAAACAAATGCCTGTTGATTTCTGGTCGGAATCGACATCTGAAGGCTACGTTTTTGCTAGAGCGCCTCTGCTATCAGCGTTATCCAGATTCTGGCGCCCCTGAGTGATCAAATGACAACGAGTGTCGCGTCAACAAACCGTATACATCTCGACAGGCCAAAAGTCGTGTGGGGGGCTTGGTCCGTCTCCGACGGCTGTGCGTCTTTGCATACATGTGGAGTTTCCATCGCATCTATCGCATCTATCGCATCCATCGAATGTGCGTGGGCTGTGATGCGGAGGTGTTGATTGGCTGTTTCCCTTACGAAACCATCGGCGCCGTGTGAAGTTGTCGTCCTTACGTTAAAGAAAGTCGGAGAATATTGCGCGGCATGCTCTCTGCCTAAACATGTAGCTGGCCGAGAGTAGGCTACACTAAGCCTATAGTTATCAACCGGCAGCTGTGATGTTAAGATCCATGGATTAATGAACGCACAGGGCAGCATGGTTGCAACACCTGGCCTGTCAACCATCGAAGATTCTGATAGTCGTGGCGACAATGGGAACCCCTAGGCGCTGCGTCCAGTCATAACGTACACGTCCAACAGCCACAAGAATGACGTTGTGGCTTGGCTTTGATGGGCCTGTATCCCGAGGCCATGTCAGCGGTGTCGTTTTTCGAGAAGACTGTCAGCGGGGCCATCCGTCCGGGCATGCACCACGTGCCCATTAACGACCGAATCTATACACTAGCGCAAGCAATGCTTGCCTTCACGGCGAATCGCTTCTGGTGCAGCGGAATTGCTTCCGGTGGCATTTTTGTCTAAGATGAGTAGCAGAGATGTCCTAGTGAAGAAAATCCAGGTAGGCGGAGGTGGGCCTCCTCCTGTCTCACCTGACGTTGAATACTTACCACATATGCCGATGTGTCAAGAATTGCAACGAGCCAGATACGAGATTTGGTGATGCTTCGTAGCAGTATGGCTGTGAAGGTCTTTGGATGAGTCCTTTGTAAGGGAGACGTGGACCCCTGATTGCCAGTCCGCAGTGGCGACACGCCTCGTTTTGATCCGACTCTTAGCGAGTAAGGTGTTGAATCGAAGCAGTGAAACGATCTGCTCATCTTTCCGCCTTCCAAAACGGATATTGCTCCCGCCGATGCAGTAGCCTCTCTAGCTACATATGTCACCGAATCGTGGGGATTGTCCTGATGCTCAGAAGCAAGCTGGAAAGATAGCGCCTGGTTTTATGGAGAGTGAATGTGATCAACCTTGGTCATTCGTGATTCGAGACTTGCGGCCACTTCGTCAGCCTGCTTTTAGTGACGTTTCCTCTCGCCACGATATCGGATAATTTTGCGCCTTTGCCGAGCTTGTTGCCAGCTCACAGCGATATGCAGATCGCAAAGTCTACAGCGTCGGGCTATCGTCGTGCTGTTTCCATGAGGTCCGCATCATCGCCATCATACACCACAACTCGTCTTGGGCCGCCCGTTCCATCGTTTGTTGTTGCCTGCGTATCCTGCCGTGTTCTTCGAGACGTGAGTAACAATGAGCGAAGATACAGAAACAGTTAGCGTCCACGGCCGAGAGTTCCAAAGAACATCCCTCGACGAGGGTGTCTACTACGCCCCGGTGGCCTTCGACGACCGCGAAGAGAGCAGACTGACAGCTCAGCACGAAATTGTGTCCCGTATCTTCGGCGATGGACTGTTCTCCCCTCGAATACCAGTGGGGGAGCCCGAAGCGATATTGGAGTGCGGCTACGGCGGCGGAGACTGGGCTGTCCAATGCGCAGATGAGTTTGAGGATTGTGAGGTGCGTACTTGACCCCATGACAGCCATATAAGATGAGATTGGTACTTCCAATGTGGCTCGTATCGATCGTAGCGTGTTAACAGTCTCAGGTAACTGCTCTTGATATCTTCCCCATGTGAGTTAAGCCTGTACATAGGGCATGCGGGTACGAAAACTGAGCAGTCGTCCCATGTCTAGGCAGATGGACCGACCCGAGAACCTAGACCTGGTCGCTCATAACCTCAACGACCCTCTTCGTGATCCCGAGATATTCAAAGCGAATCACTACGATCTCATCCACTCGCGGTTCGTGTTTCCAGGCATTAAGAGCGGCAGATGGAATGGATACATCAGAGATATGAGGTTATTGCTACGGCCGGGAGGTTGGGTGCAGATAATGGAATATTTGCCGATTGTCCAATCACACAATGGACGTCTTACGGACCAGAATGCTGTGCGAAGATGGTGGCAGGAATACCAGGGCGCCATGGCGGACATGGACCGTGACCCGCGGATAGGTCGACGATTGAAGCGGCTGTTGCTCGACAACAGATATCGAGACGTCGAAGTCGACATAGTGCAGCTTCACATAGGTGACTGGTCGAAAAGTAAGTCTCCCGTTGTGTTCCAACGTTGAATGTTGTCCGATCGTGGGAGGGAATGGATCTTTCACTGCGGTTGGCCATCACCCAGTACTCCGAAACATCCTACTGAAGAGCAGTACTGACAGTCGATATACAGATGAGACCCAAGCTAGCATCGGTAGAGACTCTGTCGAAGTACGTATGCGTCCCAGTTGTAGAAGGTGGGTATGTGCTGACTACGCGTCATCCGTCCAGATGATTGGTGACCTCCTTGAGTCACTTGGGCTGTGGCCGTTCACATCGAAACTGGATTGGACAGCTGCGCAGTTCGAAGACCTTATGCGGGAAGTTCGTGCAGAGCTCCAGAATGTGGAACTGAACCTATACATTGAGTTGTAATGATGACCCGTCCTGTTTTATGGAGTATGTCTAATCCGCTTCTAGGTATGTTGCCAGGGGCCGGAAGAGCACTCGGTGATATCGTGTGCGTTGCCTCGCATCAATGTGGGCTGCATAGCGTATAGTAGATGCCGCAGGACGTATGATAGTGCAGCTTGTGCACCCACGAGGTGTAGAGGGTCGGTCGACATAGGTGGTAGAGAGAGATTCTTCCTGTAGTAGTCAGACTTGTATGCTCAGATTCGGGTAGTGAATGCGATTGTACCTTATCCAGTAGCTGTCAACAGGCTGCCCTCAAACTAGCCGGGCTGATGTGCACTTCAAACGTCCTCCAAACATTCACAGTTCCAGGTTAGAATTCGTGGTGAGGGTTCCAGTCGTGCCTTCCGTTCCTTCGAGCTTCTCAACTCAAGGCAAACCAGAAGCACATTCGTCACTGCCTCCGGCCAAGAGACGGCGCCGATTGCAGGAGCTATTCCTTTGGTCGACGCAGCGGTGCTGCCGTGCTATGCCATCACGGATCTGTCGAGTTGATGACAAGGAGACCGGCGCGTGATTGTAGCATCGTGGAAGCTGTCTCCATTGCAAATAGTCGGCTCCAGACCGCGATGAAGGACTGCTGGTCAAACAGAAGATGGGGCGAATCGGTAGATGGTATGCAGCAGGGGAGCACAGCATCGGCACGGGTGCTGCGATACATGCACAGATGGAATTGAGGATGAGAATTTGGAAAGGTAAAGAGGGTCAAACACACGAGGGAAGGTGGGGCGACTGAACAGGGACCAGGCTATGGGACGCTAGAGGCCCTGAAGAGTGAGGGTTCGTCGTGAGGAAGGAACCACCACCTACGTCAACCGTCGAGATTGCGTCTTTGATCCCACGGATCGAGAAGGAAGGGGGGTAAACACAGCCGTCCGATGCAAATGGGATCTAATCGGTACCTCTCCTTGTCTGCAGCCCAGTTCCCCGACAGTCTGGTACCGAGATACGCGCTCTAATGGGGCGCTTTCCTGGCTAGACGCCAACGCCTTTGCGACTTCGCGACGAGACAGCCGAATGCCGCTTCATCGGCATCGAGTCCCCTCAATTGTGTCAGGCTTCGGCTTGCCGAAGTTTTCGCTACATGAAGTCTCTGCTTTCTCGCTACAAACTCTATACGGTGTTGTTCCCATCTCAGCACTACCGCTATCGACGTTGGACTATCGAGTGCTTTGGTCCAATATGGTTAGACGCATCCACCAGCGATAGCCTGCGCAAGACGCGTGCACCGGGGAAGCGGGCACGGTCAAGGAACCAACGGCTTCGAGGCGAGACACCTCCATGTCAGTATTGGCGTGCACAAAGGTTGTCTCGTCAAAATGTCGATCCGCATTCAGTACACGATCTGAGCATCCTAGCGACAGATCGAAAGTGTACCAGGAAAAACAAATCCTCGGCCTTCAGCTCCAGAAGAAGCATATAAAGACAACACACGATCGGGCCATCTTCCGATGAGACAGGCCAACACCTACTTGCGCCATTCTTCTAATGCGCCCCTTCCACGAAGTATCCGAGCAAGAACTTCGACATTGGAATGTGCCCTTCGTACCTCCGCAGACTGTACACATGAAGTAGTGTGAACGACATGCGGCATACAATAATCTCGCTCATCTCGCCGAACTCTGGTTCTCACTGCGATCCCGGGTTTTGTGCATCGAGACCTCGGCTGGAGGAACATTAAGCACGCTCGGCGGCAACCGACCGACACACCAGAACGTTATGAAGCAACAACGACGTCACTACACATCCCCAGATCTAGTCTGCCCCAGACCCACCAGCCACGTGTGATCTCAACGCATTCATGGATGGTCGCAACGGTGCCGTAGGATGACAATCCGGCGCGTAAATTAGCGATGACATATCGAGCATAACGAATCGAAAGCTGTCAGTGTATCGCTGACAAACATCAACACAAAGACCACGGTCAATGCAAGTTCATGTCGAGGATGCGACGTGTTTGTTATTGGCCCAGGTTTCAATCTCCGGTTCATCGACACCAGCCTCGGATCGAAATGCACACCTGTTTAGCCTGATCCCAGACCGTCCACACCCGTAAAGCGTATAGCTCCCGCGACCGGCATCATTTCCATGAACAACCGGGCTCGCGTCCCCAATTTCCCCGCGTACCAGCTGCAATTAATCATGAAGTATTTGCCGACCTGGATTAGCCCCATGTATCGGCGGAAGGGAATGGTTTAGTGCTTTGGAGAAGTCCCGCCCGCCTCCACAGGCTTAGCGATATAAGTACCTGTGTATTTCTCGGCGCAAATTTTTGTTACCGACAACCTGGCGTCTCATAATGGTGTCTTCTTGGTCGATTCGATTGCTCGTCGCTAATTTAGCGATTACTGGGGGAGTCGCAGGGGGCTGGCGCGATGGGAAGTTCAAGACGTTGGTGACGTTTGGCGATAGTTACACGGATGAGAACCGACTAGGATACTTCATCAACAACAATGGTTCTGCACCACCCGTAGCATGGCAGCAGCCTGTGGTAAGTCAACTGTTCTGAAAATGATCTCAATCTTTGCTAAGGAGAACCAGGGTCTAGCAACAGCCTCGGGCGGTCTCTCATGGGCGCGATACGCCAGCATCTATTCCAAAACCAACCTCTACAACTACGCCGTCTCAGGCGCCGTATGCTCCAACGAAATAACGCCCCGCTACTTCTCCGCCATCGACGCCCCCTTCCCCGACATCGCAGGCTACGAACTCCCCGCCTTCATCGCCGACTCCACGGCCACCACATCCAACGGCACGCAATTCTTCACCGGCAAGCCCTCCTCCACCGTCTACGCAATCTGGATCGGCACCAACGACCTCGGCAACGGCGCCTTCCTAACCGACAGCCAAGTCCCAAACAAAACCGTAGCCGACTACATGGACTGCGTATACTCGCAAATCGACCGCCTGTACGAAAACGGCGGCCGCTACTTCGTCATCATGAATCTTGCGCCGCTTAACCTCCTGCCTCAGTACCAACAACCCGGTGAAGGTGGCCTCCAGTCGACGCAATACTACCCCGACACCCCTGGAAAAAACCTAACAGAGGTTCACGGCCGCATGCAAAACACCGTCGCAGCTCTCAACCAAGTCTACGCCTACCGCACGCCCTTTGCCGCGGAGATTGAAGAGCGCTGGGAAGATGCCAAGGTAGCTTCCTTTGACGTCAACGCGCTCATGACGGATATGTACTATAACCCATCTAGCTATCTGAACGGGACGGGCGCGCCGTTGAATGTCCAAGGAGTGGAGAGTCTTTGTGATGAGCAGGGAAGTAATTGTACGAGCACGGATAGTCCGGATAGTTTTATGTGGTTTGATCCGTTGCATCCGAGTGAGCAGACGAGTAGGGTTGTGGCGAGGGAGTTTGTGGGGGTGTTGGGCGGGAAGAGTCGGTGGGCTAGTTATTGGGGGTGTTAGGAGGGTGTAGTGGAGGCTGTAAAGCATGGAGGGGAAAATGAGCAACGTAATCAATGTTGAAATGATAATATACGATCTATACTTATCTTACAAACGTGATCTGTTGCTGTACTCCTTCTCTTCAAAACGTGAATACGCCAACCCGCTATGCCATGCCATGCCTATCAAAACAACAACCCACCCAACCCCCTCCCGCTATGCTTTTCATGACAACAATCCATCCCCATCCACCATCCCATCCAACACAGATACCCCAAACTCGCTCTCAACAAAACTTAGATACTCCGACACCACCTCTCCAACCCCTTATCCCCACCCCTAACCCCCCTCAACACCTCCCCCACCTCCTCCAAACTAACATCACACCTAACCATCCCAAACGCACCCACAGCCCCTCCCGTCAAAACCGGCATGCACAACCCCAGCTCAACCAGCCCCTCCCACTCGCGCCTCGCCACATCCTTGCCCCACACTTTACTCGCACCAGAACTACTACTCAGCCCGCCTGCCGCGGATTGAATGCGCGCGCGACTGGCGAGGGTGACGTACTCGTCGTAGGCCATGTTGAAGTTGCATGTGTCGGAGTCGTGGATGATGTCTAGACGCGCGGCGGCGATGAGGAGGGAGAGGGAGAGCTGGGAGAGGGAGGGGATGAGGGTGAGTTTTGAGTCTGGGGACGAGAGGGTGGTGCTGGGTGTGAAGGGTGTGGTGGCGGAGAGGGTGGCGGTGGGGAGGAGGAAGGTGGTTAGGATTTTGGGGACGGATTTCGAGAGGTAGAAGGTTGGGGCTAGGTGTGTGGTTAGGAAGGTGGAGGTTGAGAAGAGTTTCTGCTGAAAGGTTAGCTGGGTTGTGGTTTGGTAGGGAGTGTGTGGGATGGGCCTACGGAGATGTTGGTGTTCCATTGGGATAGTGCGTCTTCTTTCGTATCGCCCTTCTTCCCCTTCCTGGCTGGCGTGGTCTTGGTGCCACCTTCTAGTATACCTCTTTCCTCGACGCTCAGTTGTTCAGGTTGTATTAACAAACACGCTTTGCATGTTTCTTGGAACGCGGTAAATGTCGTTGCCAGTCTGAGATGCACGTAGCGGTGGCTAAATCGACTCTTGACACGCTTCTCAAGACTGTTAGTCACATCGATGCGTGTTGTTAGGCCTAAGACCGCGATTGGCGCTTTCCGCGACTGTGCGATGTCGAAGAGATTGTAAAGCAACGTCTGGCGGGGGTGTTGAGCGAAGAGGTCAAACTCGTCCATGACGAAAACGACGGCTTTGGCGACTTCGTCAGTTACCTCCCCAGTCTGCTCGGATGGGTGGGAAAGCAGAGCGAGCAACGTTGCTAGCGTATCAGCGTAGTTCTTTCCTGGGCCGCTACCATCCTCCTCGATGTCCATCTCTTTCCCTAACTGGCGCCAGATGTCACGGAGTGCAATCTTGTCGTCTGTGTGGACAAAACCGTTCAGTCGGACGACGTGGTATTGGCCGCCGTTGTCCTTGGAGACTTCAGAAAGAACTTTGTTGACAAGTGCCGTCTTTCCACTACCCCGGGCTCCAATGACGAGCATTGAGTTGCCCTCGCCAGCAGTGATGGTATGCTCGACAAGTTGGTGTACAGATCTGTACTCTTCGTCTAAACCAACTAGAGGCGATGTACGTTTGCCGGTGATACGCTCCATGACGATAGTTTTCAAGAGATCAAGTTTGCGGCCCGGTGCAATGTCGCTATAGATGGCCGATGGAGCGAGCTTCTCCTTCTCCTTCTGTGCTGATGTAGGCTTGTTGAAGGGACTCGGTTCCGTAGGATCCAGCAAACTGTCCAGAATACTGTTCCCGTCTACCTCCATATCGTCCTCATCATGGCCATTGACCTGCTCCTCCGCATTCGACCAGCGCTCCTCGTCGTTGTTGGCGATGTGATCGGTGCGGTTGAAGCGTCTTCGCGCACTAGCAGTAAGCTTCCTGTTGCTTGTGGGAGAGCCATCGCCGAGTTCGTCCTCGCTTTCCGGTATGGTCGTTTGCTCTGCTGCTGGTTTTCGTCGCTTGGTGGACTTGGAAGGCGTGGCTGCGACTGCCTCTTCCGACTCGGGTTCTGTCGCTGCTGCCTTCTTTCGTGTACTGGTAGCCGGCTTTCGTACGGAGCGTGGCTTCGAGGTCTTAGCGGCTTTGGTTTCGTTCTGCAGCTCATCCGTCTCATCCTCCTCGGGGATAGGACTAGGGTCTCTCTTCTTGCGCGCACTCGCTCGTGGGGCAGCTGGTTTGCGCGCCGACGCTGCTGGCTTCCGTACAGCCTTTGCAACTTTTGCAGGTGCGATGACATCCGTCGATGCCTCTTTCAAAGCGGCCCGACTTGCAACTTCCGCCTTTGTAGGTCGCCCCTTTCCTCGCTTCGGTGGTGTGTTTGTTTGCGTCTCCTCCTTGTCCTGCGCCGCGATTGGGGTGTTCTCTTTGAGCGCTTTCTGCGAAGGTTTGCGGACCCGCGTTGGTCGTGAGGATATTTCGACGTTCAATGCGCCCTCGATGTCATCGTAGATGTCAATCTCTTCTTCTGCCGCACGCTTTGTCGCAGTGCCATTTGTTGCGCCCTTCAGCGCCCGGCCTTTACGCACTGGCGCTGGCTTCTTTTCCACATTCTGTTCAGAATCGCCGTTCGTATTCGTCGTGGTTCGGGCTGCAAGCCTGCCAGAGGCTTTCCTGGTTGACGGCTTTGTTGACGGGCTCGATTCGGTGCGCTTCGGGGTGTCGAGCTTTCTCCGCTTAGAAGAACGTGGCGATTCGTCCATTGCGGTACTTGGGACGTTTTATTATCGTATATGTATAGTTGATGGCTGTTCGTTATTGGGAATGCATCGTGATGGTCGTATGCGCCAAACGTTTCGAGGTGGTGAAAGCGCTGGCCAAGGCGCGTCAATCCCACAAGTCGCGTCGCGCTACAATCCCGCTTCCCGCCCGGGCGCCCCTGCATCATCCCAAGAGTCATCCACCCTCGCTTCTCTATGTGGAAGACGAGCACCAAACACCACACCAGCTGACCGTCAGTACTAACCGTACAATCCATATCGGATTGGACATTAGACTGAGTCATCATGGCTCCGCAGTCGGGCTCTTGTCGTAACTTTTGCGCTTTCCGACGGGCCCAGGGCCTCAGAGCCCCACTCGACCGTACATCGAGCACGCCCTACAAGTGATTCCCAAGCTAACGCCGTCACTATTTATCTCAACATACCATGGAGACTGTAAATAAGTATGAGTCTGCTGCCATCGATTCGACATCAAATTCGAGCACTCAATGGCTTCAACCCATAGCACCCAGGTCGATTTGACCACTTACCCACAGCAGCCTTCGGCGGCGACAACGGACATCGAAATACTACATGAAGATGATAACCAACGTCTTCACGACGACAATGGCTTCTCTCTTCCGCCCACCGATGGTGGTAAGGATGCCTGGCTCTGCCTGTTCGCTTGCTTCATGCTCGAAGCCATGATCTGGGGGTTTCCTTCCTGCTACGGCGTCTTTCAAGAGTATTATGCTACTAGTGAGGAGTTCTCCGGTCAAAGCAACATCGCCGTTGTCGGTGCTTGCGCAATGGTATGTTGTAAGTATCATTACTGATTACCATTCTAACACTCCTCCAGGGTATCATGTACATGGATATCGCGTTCTGGTTTGCCGTGCTCAAATACTTTCCCAAATTCCGCATCTGGGCCACACCAGTCGGTCTAGTTGTCGTTTGCCTCGCTTTGGGTCTTGGATCGCTGTCGACAAGCGTAACGCACCTCATAGTCACTCAAGGCATCTTGTACGCACTCGGCGGCGGCCTCGCATGGACGCCAATCCTCTTCAACATCGAAGAGTGGTGGGTACGCAGAAGAGGCTTTGCCTATGGAGCCACCATGGCTGGTCTAGGATTGAGCGGGGCCATCCTCCCTCTTATACTCGAATGGCTTCTACACTCTTACGGGTTTCGAACGACTCTCCGAGTATGTGCGCTCAGCTTCGTGGCCCTCAACTTTCCGATAGTCTTCTTCTTCAAGCCTCGTCTTCCACTATCGCAAACATCGCAGTCCAGAGGATTCGATCTGTCGTTCTGGACTTGTTCGAATTATCTTATCCTGCAATCCGGCAACATCATCCAAAGTCTTGGCTTCTTCCTACCAGCAATCTACCTGCCTACCTTTGCTCGGTCCATCGGCGCAGGTAGCATCGAAAGTACCGTCACTATCATCCTCGTCAACGCCGCTGCATTTGTCGGATGTCTGTGCATGGGTATCGCTACCGACAAGTACCATGTCACGACCTGTCTTATGGTCTCTGCACTGGGGTCAACAGTCGGCATCTTTCTCCTGTGGGGGTTCTCTACATCACTAGCGCCATTGTACATGTTTTGTATCGTCTACGGTGCCTTTGCTGGCTGTCAATCGAGCGCCTGGAGTGCAATCGTTGCAGACACTCAAAAGAAGCGCAGAGGCGCGGATTCTGGCTTCGTATGGGCGTGCCTATCAGCTGGGAAAGGAGTAGGCAACTTGTGCAGTGGTCCGCTCTCAGAAGCATTGCTACATGCTGGTGATTGGAGTGCAGGCTTTGCTTATGGCAGCGGATATGGCGCGTTGATCGCCTTCACAGGTGTGACCGCACTGTTGAGTGGCTGGGGATATGCTGCAAGGAGAATTGGATGGATATGATCCGATGCCTCTGGATGCCTGACGTAGTTCATTGCCGAGGTCTGCGTCCCGCACGGCAGTACGTCACACATCACGCCGTTACTACATTTCAAACACCAAGCAGGTCTCCCGATGCTCAAGTAGACGATGTGCCCGTTCCTGTTACAGAGCAACCATGGTCGGCATCTGGTTGCGCCAATCAGCTAGCGACATGCCCTCTTGGCGTCGAGGTACGCGTACGCCTGAAACAGACCCACCACTACCATCAACATGCGATCGGCCCTCCCGCTCGCATCTCGACCTCTCCCTCGAAACATGTTGGCTTTCTACCCAATCTATCCATGGCCATCGCAGCCTTGCTTTTACGCAAATTACCGACTTGGCCCTTGTCACCCACCTGTTTACAGCTTTGTTTTATAGCGCGCACAACGATTCCATTGGAGAAGGTCATGAAACTCCACAGCGATCGGCATGAAATCCCCATACTACAATTTACGAATCAGGCCATGCAGACGCGCTTCCTGGCTAGACCTGCAGAGATTGACCTACCAAGCCCGCGCCGCCGCGTCTTCGCAATGTCTTGATCGATCTTATCTGTAACTAGCAGGTGGGCGCACAGACGCTTGCTCATAGTGATTCTCCCAGCTCCAGCAACTTCAAACGACTGGGCAATCTGGGGGCGGCGGGCCCGCGGGATGCTGGTTTGAGATGAATTGAGTGGTTGATCATGGGTAGATCATGGCCTGGAAATCTCCGAAACGAAACAAGAAGATATATATCTAGGGCTCTCTGGCCTCAGTTTGTAGGATCATCAACACAGTTCTTCACAGATCAGTTGTCCAGCACTCTCTCTCTTCCTCTCTCTTCTCTCTCTTACACTTCGGGCAGGCCTTTCTTTGCTCTACCCAAGTTCACTCTCTCTCTAGATATCCTAGTGGTATATACATTCTTTTTGGCTGAGCCACTATCTTTACATTTCAACACCTTCAGCCTCAAACATTTACACGGACTTTCACGCTACTACTTCCATCAAGATGAAGTACTCCGTCCCCGTTGTCCTCGCTCTCTCGAGCAGCGCTGTCGCCTCTCCCCTCGGCGACTACCTCGACGCCATCTTCGGCACCAAGGACACCCGTCAGGCTCCTCCTCCTCCTGGCTTCCCTTCCATGGGCATGCCACCTATGGGCTCTCCCACCCCAGGCTTCCCTCCCATGGGTCCTCCCATGGGAACAGGTGCTCCAACACCTGGCTTCCCTCCCATGGGCGCACCAACGCCTGGCTTCCCCCCAATGGGCCCTCCCTCCGGTCTCCCTCCCATGGGCGCACCAACCCCCGGATTCCCTCCCATGGGCCCACCCATGGGCACCGGCGCCCCAACACCCCCCGGCTTCCCCATGCCCATGCCCACCGGCGGCTTCCCAGGCGGTCCCGGCGGCCCAGGCGGCTCCAGCAACATGCCACCTTCCTGGCCCGTCCGCGCGCGCGCCGTCCGCAACCTAGCCATCGACTACCAGCTCGCCCCGCGCCAAGGCGGCGACCTGCCCCTCCCTTCGTTCTCTCTCGCAGACCCCGAGAACGGCGGCGCACCTACTCCTACTGAGTCCCCCTCCGGCGGCGGCGAAGAAGCTCCAGGTGGCTTCCCGGGTCTACCCACTCCCACCCCAGGTGCCCCCGAGGGCCCCGGTGGAGGATTCCCTGCGCCCACAGGCGGATTCCCGGGTTTGCCTACTGGTGCGCCTGAGGGACCTGGTGGTGGACCGGGTGGTTTCCCGACGGATCTCCCTTCTTTCCCTATGCCGACTGGTATGCCTGGCGGTGCGCCTGGAGGTGGTTTCCCTGGTCTGCCTGGTACTGGCATGCCTGGTCTGCCTACTACCATGGAGACGATGACGCGTGGACCTAAGCCAACTGGTATGCCTGAGCTGCCTGGTCAGGAGGATGGTCAGCAGGGCCCTGGTGGTGACAACGGGTCTGGTGGCTGGTGGAGCTGGCTTGGTGGATTGTTTGGCGGTGGTAAGGGAGACGGCGAGGGTGCTGGAGCTGGTGAGGGTGAGGGTGCTGGAAGTGGAATTGGTGCTTAGATGCCCGATACCCCCTTGACATTTGGATGATCGGAGGAAGGAAAGGCGGGATGAAGACGTCTTGATGGCGCGATTGGTTTCTATTCTTGTCAAAATACTTTACACTTTCACTTTACTACAAAGAAATCATACATGCCAACACGGTAGAATGACAGACAAACAAATTATCTCAGCACAAGGATCACTTCCACACCATGTTCTCAAGTGTCTTCCATGGACTTAGTCAGATATCAAAGGTGAAGATAAGATGCAATTATCTATATCAACAACATGTATACCACAATGTTAAAGAACGTAAATCATCAAAATTGACCGCCGCCGTTGAGGGCAGCAATCGGGTATCTCAGAAAGGTAGGCCATGCCTACATCACCATCCTCCTCCTCCTCCTCCTCCACTAACTATGCTTCTTGAACTTTTTAGGGTTCCCGCACCATAATCTTTATTTTTTGCGTGACGGTCGTCGGGTTGAATTGACGCCTCCCAGATGCATATGCTTATGCTTTGTAATGCTTTCACTTTTTTTGAAAGTACCTATTATAACCGAATTGCGCCGAGATGTGAGAAGTCGGAGAATTTTGCGCTTGTTGAAGTGCACGAGTCCTGTTGAAAAAGGAACTCTGTTGCGTATGTTGTTGAAGATCGACATGAAAGTGGAGATTGTCCAAGGGAAGCTCCTCAAGAGTTGGGTCTTCATGTGTTGAATACAGTGAGACCGGGTGTCGTTGTAGAATCCAAGCAAGCCTAGTTGGACATTGCAAGGCTCCTCATGCCGTTCGTGACCTCGACAGCGGCTGCCTTGGCGGCGTCGATGAGGCTTGGGTTCTCTTCTTTGCGAGGTCCGACCTTCTCGCCGTTTGTGCCGTTCACATTGCTTTCGCCGTTGACTGACTTCTTCGCTTCATCTCCATTTGTGCTAGGCACGTCAACGCTGTTGGGGTCGACCAGGGGCTTGTCCATATCCTTGACTTCTAATCCGTCGAAGATGGGGAAGATGCCGCGAGTGGCGTGGAAGTCGTTATGTACTGTGAAATGTTAGTTGACAGAGCTTGATGGTTAAGCGGATATACTCACCGATGTTCAGGAGGTACCAGGTGTCAACAACATCCTGAATCACGTAACGTGAAGGACTGACACCAGCATGGCAGTTGGCCCACTGCTGTCCGAGACGGTAGAATTCGTCCTTCCAGGCGAGGAAGCTGACTGTTTCGACAATGGTTGGCTGCACAATCTCCTTGCCTGGGAAGACACCCCAAGTGACAGCATTTGGTCCTTCGTTGGGAGCGTTCGTCTTCAAATCGCCATCCTTGTTGACCGCGTAGTATGTGAACTCAGGGTCGCGCTCGAGACGTGTGATGATCTCCGAAATGTGCTCTGGAGAGACAAACACCTCTAGGTATGCCTTCTGGTAGACGTAACCGTTGCGTGGACCCCAACCAAAGACAGGGTCCGAAGACTTGGCTCCGTTGACAGCAGGCTGGGAGTTGATGGTCAGGAAACCGCGACGGTTCAGGTTAATGAGATCATCAGTGATGGATCCAGCTTCAGTCGTGATGGGCTGTTCACTCCACGGCAACGAGTCGAGCTTTCCCTCCATGTAGCGTACGAAGAGTTCGGACAGGTCCCTAATCGACATTGGTGTGCCCCATAGCTTGATGTTCTGTTCATTGGTTCCCTTCAGACCGATGCCATATGAGTCCAATTCACCGAACGCAGGCGAGCGAGAATCTCCCCAGCGACCGTTGGGGAACTCGTCCCAGTCTTGTGTGCGTGCGATGTACGATCGGTTGCGGTTGCGCCAGAAGATGGGTCGCACGTTCTCGTCGCGTCGGTTGAGGGCCAGGGAAGGCCGCCACGGAAGGGGCTTCTCTAGCGGTGACTCCGGGTCTGGTAGGAGGTCTAGTTCTTCGAGGACCATGCGGGTGGCTTGTGCGAGGTTCATGGTGTAGCTATATGGGAATTAGTCGGCGAGCTTCCAGTCTCGAGGACCGACTTACAAGTGCAGATGTATGATACCAGCATCGATCAGCCGCCGGCACATGTCTGCGACCAGAGTCTTGCCAACTTCACGGACTTCGACGTCGTCGTTCTTGACAGGCTCCAACGCCTCAGTCCAGTTCTTGGGAATGTTGCACTTGGTCCATTGGGCCCGGCGTAAAAATGCCGCGTATGTGTGGATCGGCATAATACCAGGAATGATAGGAACGTCGATGCCCTTGGCACGAACCTTCCTGACCCACTCGAGGAAGAGATCGGTATCGTAGAACATCTGTGTGACAATGAAGGTTCCTCCGGCATCCACCTTCTCCTTGAGATGGTCGATGAGCTCATCGACGTTGTCATTGTCGTCGCTCCCTTCGGAGTATCCGGCTACACCAATGTCGAAATGATTGCCGTACTTCTCCTTGATGTATACGACGAGGTCCTTGGCATATCGGAAGCCACCTGCCGTCGCCTCCCACTTTTCTCTCTCACGGGGCGGGTCTCCCCTCAGCGCGAGGATGTTGGTGCAGCCGGCGTTGTATGCGTCGCGGAGGGCGTCGTCGAGCTTGGACTTTTCCATGTCAGTGCACGTGAGGTGCATGCAGGTTTCGAGGCCGTAGACGGATTGTGCGACCTTGACCATCTCGCAGGTCAGCTTGGAGTGGCGGCCACCGGCGCCCCAGGTGAGATCGATGAACTGTGGACCGAAGCCATGCATGCGGTCCATGCGGTCGTAGAGGTTTTGGACTCCCTAGATGAAATCAGCTTCCTGCTCCTTGTGCCAGGGACATCAGGGTGCGGCGTACCTGCGCTGTCTTGGGCGGGAAGAATTCGAAGGAGAAGGTTGGCTTTCCCTCCTCCCGCGCCTGGGCGAGTTTCTGAGAGATGTGCATGATGGACAGGTGTAGGACAACTAGAAAAAGAAGAGGGAGGAAAATGTAGAGTCTGCGTCAATTCTCCCGACGTTAGTGAAATGTATATGAGAGATATGCACCCCGCGGTGGAATTCGGGAAATGTGCAAGGATGCTGCGTACTGCGGTGTTGACGAGCTATCCAAAGTATCGTTTGCGGGCCCAGCGATCTGCGAGTGTCCGCGACATGTACCACTGCTGTCTTGCGGTCGGTCAGTAGGCGGGAGGTGAGTGATGCGTTGATGTACAGTTTTCCTTAGCGGAAGGTTGACGTTGAAGCGGTTAGCGCAGTACGGAGGCACAATCGGAGCCCTCCAGCCCTGCCAAGCGTGGCCCATCTTCGGCGGTCTGCCATGGCTGCTCTGGCACCACTGGACGATCCGGTGGCTATACGTAACATGTGCATGCGGTGGGCGCGCGTCGTCACAGGAGATGCAGAGAGCGCTTGGGCAGGCTGCAAGGCGCGCATATTATAATGTGGCATTGAATGTGGTAATGGATGTGGCATGGAGCCCCACAAACGTGTCCCGTCCCACACGAGCTCCCCTCCACCGCTGGTGGCCGAATTGTCCCTTCCCCGGGTTTACCCTATGCGGTAACCCCGGATCATCATCGTTGCGCAAGAGTGTGCTTGGGAAGCTGCCAGACGCTCTACAAGTAACATTCTTCATACACACATACACAGACCGCAGCTATGCCGCCCATCACGCGCCCCCGCCGCATCGTCGGCGTCTCGCTGAAGATGTACTTCGACCTGCCCAGCACCCTGTCCTACGTCCGCGGCGTCTTGCAACTTGACGGCGACGCCTGGAACTCGCGCATCGATCTCTTCGTCATCCCCGACTTCGTCTCGCTCACCGAATCTGCCCGCATCCTCGAGTCCTCGTCTATCATGCTTGGCGCCCAAGATACCATGTGGGAGGACAAGGGCGCATACACCGGCGAGGTCAGCCCACTGGTGCTGCGCCAGGCAGGTGCGCGCATAGTAGAGATTGGACATGCGGAGCGGAGGGCCATATTCGGCGAGACAGACGAGACGGTCGCGAAGAAGGCTGGTGCAGCAGCGAGGAACGGCCTCATACCGCTGGTGTGCATTGGCGAGAAGACGCACCACAGCGTCGCATCAGCAGCTGTCGGTGCCGCTATACAAGAGTGCAAACCCCAGGTCATGTCAGTGCTGGCTGCCGTCCCGGACGACACTGAGGTGATCCTGGCCTACGAGCCTGTCTGGGCCATTGGCGCAAAGGAGCCCGCCGACCCCGACCACGTTGTCAATGTTACGAAAGAGCTTAGGAAGCTGGCTGCTGGCAGAGCGGGTACCACAAGAATCGTCTACGGAGGAAGCGCTGGCCCTGGCACCTTTGCGAAGATTGCCGAAGGCGTCGATGGCTTGTTCCTGGGTCGTTTCGCGCATGACATTAAGAATCTCAAGAAGGTAATCGAAGAAGTTGGCGGAGCTTGAGGTCGCTGTGGATGACCATACGGCCGTTGAAGCTCTCATTCTTTTTCGCATTGCTCATCCAGCGGGGGATCGGAGTCGGGGAAGGAGGAACAAGGTGAACAAACCAGCCGAGTGAGATTACTTATCTTCTCATCATCACCATCCATCTCGTCATGTGCGCAGGTATAAAGAGAATGACGTGCCGGCTTGGTACCTTCTCTCAAACTGATCCATCTCATCTTCTGAGAGCGCGTGCAATGCACCTTCCTCTTCTATCAGCACTTCTGTTGACGTTGCATCATGTTGACTGGCGTGGAACACATGTTCCTTCGCAAGAAGTGCCCAACTAATCACCGCTGTACGCAATCTGCTCGACTCGATCATCGGTACGTTTCGCGATCATGGCGAACGAGTTTATGACAGTCGTTCGGGACTAGGCAGGAGCGACGCGCGCCTGTCCATGCTGAGCAAGTACGGGGTCCCCAGGAGCAGAAGGTGCGAACGACGACGAGGAGACTTCGAGCCATCCAACATCCGAATGTACCGACGATCTGTATCTCCTTGTACCTTCTCACCAGCTTTCGGCACTTCAACATGGAAAGCACCGAAGACCGAAACTCTCCGAAGGCTACCCACATGAACTTTCAACGCCGCATGATCCACACTCCGCAGGACTCTTGGTCGCAATCTCGTGTCACGTTCTTCGGATGCCGATTTCGGATGCCGGTAGCCCATACGCAGTGGAAGCATGTCCCGCAGAGCAGATGCATGCTTTCACGATGGATAAGGCGATGCAGATTCTATGGACAACCTTGTGCTGGACCGGAAGCGTCGTTCCCTGTGATCGCGAAAAGCCCGAATCCGTTCGGATCAGAGGGGTCACGGCATACGCCGCTAGAATCCTGGGTCGCGGTCTTACTGGGATGCTGATGGCTCGGATCCACGGAAGATGCGGTCTGCCTTTTGGACACCTGGCAAGCTTGCCTATTACCGACTAAGAGGTTGCGAGCGCGTTAATCGGAACGAATTTTGGGAATCGTCGTGCGACGTGCGGTGTGCGGTCAACCAGGTTTTCATTTCGAGTGCGACTGGAGCCTGCGTGGAACAATGCAACTCCCCGGAACACTTTATGCCACATGCCAGCCTCGATTCACTCCAACCACGAGCCCAGTGTTTGTGCATCTACCTATTCCCGGGGCTTGGTTTCAAAAACCACCAGTCTTCCCCCATCGTAGGCTGGATTGGGTTAGGCGGGCTTACTCGCGGAATCAATCCGCCGCCTACCCGTTTCGTGGTCGGATGAGCGCAAGCTACTCGCCAAATGCCCTACGCTCGATACCAGTCACCAGATTCTGAAGCCACCATGCACACCTCGGTAGTGGAACGCGGGGGCTGGCTCTGGGCCCTCCCTTGCAGTTTGACATCAACTGCGGAACTGGTTTATCGACCATAAGATGCACATGCAACCACAACAGCTTCGCCGCACGAGGCCGGACTGCATATGTTCTGGACTGAGTCGAAGCAGTTGGTCGTTCTCGTCACACAGATCTGCAACTGCCTCAATTGCAACGTTGCACACGATCGCACTTTGGAGCCACACCATCAGTAATCGATATCGCCTACACGACTCGTTTGCGAGACGTCAAAAGGAACTCTCATGTGCGGCTTCAGAGATGCCGTGGGCGACATGACGTTTGGGAATAACGCCTGCACCACTCATCCGGATCTAGCGTTCCTAGTACGCTTTCCCCGCAAAGTCAACCCCAATAAGTGACGGCCCGACGATCATTTAGCTCCAAAGTCTAGGCTCCGCACACATCCCCAACTTTCGCGTGCTTCATCTCCACTCGACTCCGCAGAACCGATCTTATTTCCTGCAGCTGCAGATCCCTTACTGGCTGTCACTGAGTCGGATCACGATCACGTTACAACGTTCAATGCGTACCATTTGCATTGCAACCGTTTTGGGCACTAGGGTCGCCGAGGTCTTGCCAATACGGCGAGGCTAAGAGTGTGATCAATTGTGTTTCACGAAGAAGCATGCTTATCGTAGAGTCCTCGATGGGAATCTACATCTCCAATCGCCCATTTGGACGCTCGTTATCATGCACTCTTGGATAAGCCCCGACGGTGTTATAGGCAGAACGTCTGGGGTGTGCAATGTGACTGCGCGGAACGCCACTGTTGTTTCTGGGGATGCGTCGCCAGGGAAGCCACGTCCGCAGCTAAGGATGAACTCCTCATGACTCCGGCGAATCAAGACCTGGCCGTCCTTCGAGCTCTAGTCTGGGCAGATCTGCCCTCCCGCCAATTCGACTACGTGCATCAGGTCCAACGCGGAGCCGCAGCGGTTGGTCCTCAAACTCTTGTTCTACCGGGGTGGCCTGGCTGCACCTGCCACCTACTTGGTGATGATCCCTTGCTTTCGTCCGCGGCTACGCTTTCTTGGAATTGGAATCCGTGCCTCAAGGTTTGCGGAGCACCATCGTTACGTTACTACACTCTTAATGAAGATTGTCTGCCCACCTATATCAATCCTATCCTCCATCTTCTAGCCTCCTATGTCACGTTACGAGAACTCTACAGCTATTACCACTTCATCCACTGGCCACCATCACGAAACGTCCTCCTCTAATACTAACTCTAACGGAAGCGGTCTGTTCGATAACCACATCGCCTGTATGACTTCCAACCACGACCACAAGTACGCAACGAACGACGCCCATCTCGGTGCGACTACGGCTCGGGACGCGGAGACTCTATCAGCTGGATCCACTGCGAGGAACGAGTCGACGACAAGAATGATGGATAACCCCAACGCTTTGGAGAAGGACTTCTCTCGGCAAGATGGTAAGACGCTTTTGCGACGCGTACTTCCGAATCCGACTGACACGCTCTAGCTTACGGCAATGGATATGGCGGACACGCACACCTCGATGCTTCGGCCGATTCTGGTACCGCGCTGCATCAAATTCGAACAGCAGGCAGCATCTCCATCTCGCCAGAGCTTTTCGAGAAGCTATACCTGTCACCTCCGAACAAGGTAAAGGGAGATCTGCGCAAGACGTTCGGTAACCCAACACCTCTGTAAGTTCTCATTACAAATTTCGGGTTCGCAGTTGCTGACATTCCATAGCGCTTTGATCGGTTTCTTGTTGTCGCTGCATCCGTTGAGCATGACCCTTATGGGATGGCGAGGCGCTGGTGGGAGTGGATCTGCAAGCATCGGGTGGTATTACTTCTGCGGTGGTCTGCTCATGATCCTCGGTGGCCTCGGTGAAGTATGTTTGTCCTGAAACTTGTAACAGCAAACACTAACCGCTACCACAGTGGATTCTCGGCAACACCTTCCCCTTCGTTGTTTTCTGCTCTTTCGGTGCCTTCTGGCTCGGTTTCGCCGCAACTCTCCAACCTTTCTACAACTCATACGCCGCATACGCAGATCCAAGCGTCGAAGGCAGCACAGGTCTCGAGTCTGTGGGCTTCAATGTCGGTCTTGGTACGTTGCCTACACCATGATTCGGAATTGCACCCCTAACGGTTGATACAGCATACTTCCTCGTCATGATGGGCATTCTATGCCTCGTCTACCTCGTCTGCTCCATCCGCACGAACCTGATCTTCTTCCTTATCTTCTTCACCCTTGTACCCGCCTTTGGTCTCCTTGCCGGAAGCTACTTCCAGCTTGCCAATGGCCAAGCTGCTCTTGCTGTCAAGCTCGCTGAAGCTGCGGGAGCTTTCACCTTCGTCACGTGTATGTGCGGATGGTACATCTTCTTCGCCATTATGCTGGCTAGTGTCGACTTCCCATTCGATCTACCTCGTGAGTTGACCATGTCTCTTTCAAGTTCAGTTCGTCTGCTAACACGAAACAGTTGTCGATCTATCTAGTGTGGTGAAGGGCGCCAGCGAGAAGCGCAAGATTGACCACATGGAGTAGACAAGATCTCGACGGTGTACGGTCGGAATGCGAAGCATTGGATATGGGAGTGGCAGACAAGTGGAGATATCAAGAGTGGGCCGGATACCAGGCGAAAGGCACGCTACGCGCGTCAGACAGTCGAGACGGTGATACTGTCAGTGGCCGATCAGAGTGTGAAGCTACGCTTTCCCTTCCATCATGTGCCCATGCTAAGGATAATATTTATAAGTTACGCACGAAATAGTAATTATGCAACTCACGAATTCATATCTCTCCACATGCACTACCTCTTCTTCGTGTTCAATGCATCATTACGATCCAGGATATGGTCGCGTGTCCATCGCATGACGAATCCCACCAGCTGCCGTCGGGCTCGCCCGAGGCATTTCGATCCTGCAAATCTCACGACGACTAAACGACCATTTCAGCCTTAGAATTAGGGAACTCGAGACACAATTTCCGCGAAAGCATAACATGGCAGCCTCGTTCTGGTCGACACGCCGTGTCGCATGAAGCCCCATGTCACAGAGTTGACAGGTCTGACACGTCCGACCCCGATTTACGGGTCCGCCAACCAACTCCTTCAAGCGAACAGATGGTACGTGCATATATACATATAACCAAATCGACGAACAACATATAGGTCTTTTGCTAACTAAATATCTGATATCCAACGACCTGCCCAAACTCGCATCCAACTTCCCCTCCTCCCACGCTCCCGCACCACACGTCACCACCATGATTTACCCGGTGGAAGCAGCCCCCATGCATGCCACACGGCACACCACATCCACATCCACCAGCACGTCAACCCGTCCGCGGAGGCGAAGTACATCATCAAGTCGCTCGTCCGCATCCCAAAACTTCTCGCGCCCCCATTTACAACCCACAATACCGCGGAAATCTGCTCCAGCAACGCTTCCCCTACGAGCCCTCACAGACTCCTCCGCTCCAATCGCCCAAACCATCATTATAAAACCAAAACCACATCATATCCCTTCTACTACATCGAGATCGAGATCGAGAAAACCTCCACACAAAATGGCAACCTACTTCCTCACGGGCGCGAATCGCGGTATTGGTTTGGAGTTTGTAAGGCAGTTGGCTGCAAAGGGCGACAACACCATCATCGCGGGCGTACGCTCGAAATCAGGAGACAACGCCGAACTGGAAGCAATGAGCAAAACCAACCCCAAAATCCACATCATCGAATGCGACGTCTCCTCGCTGGACTCCCTCTCCAGCATCGAGTTCCGCGTCGCAGAAATCCTATCCAAGAGCGGCGCATCGCTCGACTACCTCTTCAACGTCGCGGGCATAAACGCAACATCTAGCGACACGAGTCTGACACTGGACCCCAAGAGCATGAACGAGCACATGCAAACCAACGTGCTCGGCCCGGCGAAAATCGTCTCCTCGCTGCAAAAATACCTCGCTCGCGGCGCTACGGTGCTGAACATGTCGTCCGGGCTAGGCAGTCTGACTGTTGCAACGGACATAACCAAATGCTGTACTTATAGTATGAGTAAAGCGGCGTTGAACATGTTGACGGTGCACCAGGCGAAGGACTTGAAGAAGCTGGGGGTTAAAGTGATTTGTATGGATCCTGGGTGGGTGAAGACGAGGATGGGGGGTGAGGGCGCGATGATTGAGGCGAGTGTTAGTGTGGGGAGTATGTTGGAGGTTGTGGGCGGGTTGAAGGAGGCGGATAGTGGGAGGTTTTTTAGGTATGATGGTGTGCCTGTTGCGTGGTAGATTGGGAGAAGAATATGTGTTGGAAAGTGGTAGAGGGAGAATAGCTGAGGGGTATATGTAGATAGCACGTTGGACATAGTGGTCTGGAATAATTGTGGATGGTATCTAAAGCGATAGTGAACTACATACTTCATGCCTCGGTCTCCGTCTGTAAAGCGTCTTTCATCTCTACTCCGCCACAGGGCACAAGTCGTAGTTACCAGCGACGTTGTTACCCCACCACTGCGGGAAAGGGATCGCCGGGCCTCCAGCTCCAAACACAGCAAACGACAAAATGAACAAGCAAGTCAAACTCGCGCCATCAAACGCACCCGCGATGAGGTACGAGTAGTCCTTGAAGATGCGGGGACGGTAGTTCCTGAGGTAGAACTGCGTGAAGAAACCCACAATCGTCCAGCTGAGAAGCACACACGTCTGACTCTGGTTGTAAGGAATGTAGCCAGCGTACTGGATGAACTGAGGGAAGTTGATCTCGCGGAGAGAAAAGTTACCGATCTTAGGCACGAAACGAACGAAGATGCGGTGGGCGAGGACAATAGCGGCTCCGATGAGGAGACCGAAGGGGACGATGGAGTAGGCTTTTCCTTGCTTGTAGAGGTAAGCGGCGAGGGCCCAGGTAGAGGCGTTGGTGTTGTAGGATTGGATGGTGGCACCAGACCACGACGCGTTACCGTCGGTGTCGGCGAGGAGGTGCTTGTTTCCTGTTACGATGGAGATCATGACGGCGTAGTTGATGAAGCCGCCGAGGACGGTGCCGTAAATTTGTGTCATGAACATCACGCGGGGCGGGATCTTGAGGTATTCGCCTAGTTTCAGATCCATGCTGAGTTGCACGGCGCTGTTGATGACGTTGTGCGACCATGCGGCGAAGTACATGTTACCGATGGGGCGGCCGGGAAGGATCAGTCCGGCAATGACCTTAGACAGGTTGTTGGTTGCGATACCGTTACCGAAGCGGGCGTAGAGGAGGGTGCTGAAGGGCGAGATGATCGTGCCCATCACCAGTGCGATAACGTAGGCCCAAACGGGGAGAGTGACGTTCTCCTTAATCACGACGACGAGACCGAGCACAAAACTGACGACGAGTACGGCAAGGTACCACCACTGCGGTGCGTCCTTATAGTGCTTGGCCATGTGCGCGTGGTGAGGATCGTCGAACTTGCCCTTTTTGGCATCCTTGAATGCTCGGACTGTGTCGCCGCCCCAGAAGAGCACGATGTGGGCGATGAGGGCACCGATCGCAGCATTGGCCATGAACATGGCGTAAGCGAAGGTGCCGGTAATCCTCGGTAGACCGTATTGCAGGAGAGCCTTCTCATCCAGAATGCCATCGATGAAGACGCTCTCGCTTGGGTACTGCTTGCCCTCCTGGGTCAAGAGACGTGTTGACATGAAAGGCAGGTCCTTCGAACCCCAAGCATTGCCGTAGTAAATGCCGAGCATGATGAAAAAGCAGAACACGAATCCGGCAGCTTGATGAAGTTGGAGCTTGAGCGGAAGTGAGGACTGGAAGGAAGTGATCTGTAATAGGGATTAGTGTCTGCAGAGTATGAGTGTTTCGGAGCGCCTTCTTACGTATTGCCAGTCAAGCGAAATGCTGAACCAACCAAGACCCTCGTTGTTTGTGGCACCACCGAAGAGGTTGGTAAGCGTAGCCGCCGTGTTTCCAGTCGCATGCATGGCAGCCAGACAGGGGATCGAGATAGAGTTCAACCAGGGGAAGATGTATGCAGGGAAGAACTCGTAGACGAACATGCAGGAGAATGCAATCCAGAACCATCGGAGAGGCTTTGAATCTTTGACGCTCTGCCAGTGGAGACCTTGGAGGACCTTGACTGTAGGAAGACTGCTCCAGTAGACCGAGTCAACGTGCCATACGCAGATGGGGCGCATGATACCGCAGATACCGTATCCAAAGAGTCCAATAGAAATAGTGCTGAAGATGACTGTGACAGGGCTCAAACGCATGTCGTAAAAGAGGTCAGATGCAGCGAAGACCTGACTGGCGGGAGCAGCAATCGATGCGGAAGTCGCGGTGATGGATGTGATGGCATGCTCTTTCAAGTTCCACTCGCCGTGGTTGAAGAAGGACATGATTGTAATCCACATGGGCGCCTTGCCGACTCCGCCCTTCTCCCTCCACCGAGCCTCGAACTTATCTCCGCGGGGTAGTAGCTTGACCCATCCCCTGCCGAGGAAGTAGGCCATGAGGACGATGAAGGTTCCTTGGATGGTGACGAGAGTGGGTTTGAACTGGTTTCGTCAGCATTCAAGGTACGCAGCCTGTGGAGATATCGACATACCTGGTAGATCTGGTACACGACGGCTTGGAATCCGGATAGACCGGTGGCCAGAAGCAGACTCCGGAAAGTCAACGCAGGGACAAAGTCGTCTCGCATAGGCAGTAGGTAGGCTGCTGCGTCGGCGCCAGTAACGATGACATGGTCCTGACCGTCGCCGTCCTTGTCGTGCCCATCGCCGTCGTATTCGGGAAGAGCGGCCTTGATCTCAGGGTCCAAAGGGCCTTTGATGTCGATGTCTCCGTCGTGGGCAGCATGCCTCTTTTCGCTGAAGTCGTTGATAGCCTTGTGGCTGGGGAGACTGACGACCTTGCCTTCGACGGCGTCGGGTCTACCCAGAACCATCACATCACCAAGAGGAGCTGCCATGGTTGCGCGAGGTGGTGGTTTGATTCATTTCGCAAGGTGGGAGTACTGGTTTTCAAATATACACTTACTCACGTGCTCTAGTGCAAACGCGTTATCGTGGCCTTCACCTATGTGATTGCGGCGAGGTTGCGCGCAATAGCACGTCAGATAAGGCCCCTGTTGCAGGAGCGATAGGACTGCCACTCCTAGGTTTGAAAGGGCAGGTGTCCCATGTCAGGAAGCGGCCGAATACAGAAGGGTATCTAAAGATCATGCAAGGCGATGTTGGTGGCACGGCAGGAAACCTAACTGTGCAACCCGTGGGTCCTATCACTTCTTCCCTTCGTATTCTAGAACACCCGGCATATCAGAAACGAAGCCTGCAACCGTATATTGGGCAGGAAACTGCGGGGATAACGAGGTCGTGCCATCCCGTGTCGGAGATGCCGTTCCAAAGGGGATGGTCTGGCACCCTGTTGCAACGGCAGGCTGATAGCGACCGATACCTAGGTAAACAACGGAATGGTGTCGCCACCAGGTTGAATGGCATCATCCGCAGACACGATATCGAATGCGCCCGGAAGAAGCATTCGCCGTGCTTATGACCGCGCGACAAGCCAATCGCGGGCAGACCTGGTGTCGCCGAACAATTGCCTCGCAATTTAGGGAAGTTTCCTCGGCGTTCGTGCGACAGACGATCCTGTCTCGTGCGATTGGGGCGCTCGTCGTTTGGCGTTGTCCTCGAGAATGCGACGATAAGCGTTGCCAAGTGGGGGTGGCGCCCGCTAGGTCGTGCTTGTCCATCACAAGATGAAGCCTTGGTGGGTTGAAGCACGCAGATGTAGACGGCGTTCCCGCGAGCAGCGGAGTCGTGGACCAGAATGTGGCAGTCAGGCCCGCAGTGTCGCCGTGGTGCGCGAAGATAAGCTGCCGAGTCCCGGGATTCCGTTAGGCTGGTTTCCGGTCGATGCAACGCCCACCTCTATCATTCTTCCACGAACAATAAGACATCTCAATGGAGCGTAAGAAAAACGAGGTTTGTCATGTAGGAAAGCGCGCAGCAGTGTACTTAACATGTAGTACTAGGATGATCTTTAGTGCTGACATCCAGGCAGCCATCTTGGCATTCTTGCTGGCTGACTCATTGCTGCAGGCAAGCGCTCTGCATACAAGTCATGCGATATAGCAACGAGCCATCAACATAGCCAGTATAGTCCGGTTTCCAAATGGCGCATGTATCCAGGAACCCATTTCTCGGAACGTGTGCAGCAAGGTCGTGATTGTCAATTAGCCCCAAGCTCGTCTAGCTCATCAGCCCACCTGGGCACTCTCAAACGCTGAGATCGTTTACCTAGGTAGGTACTCTTCGAAGCATCCATTACGTCTCATCAGAATCAAGGCGCTGTATCCTTCAATCACAATGTCTTCAAGTCGAAATGTATCAGCTCCTACAGCAAGGCTCACAGCCTAGATCAATCTCAAACACGTTCCCAGTACCTTTCGAGTGATGATCGAGCTTCTTGCATCGCACTACGTATACTAGGGAAGTTCTTTTAAGAGTTGCTTCTCTCTACTGCTACGGTCTTTAATTATTCTCACTAAGTATATGGAAGCTGAGAAACATCTCCGTTGAGATATGAATTACACAAATCTCCGTCAATTGTACGCAGCCCGGTCATCGTATCAACGCTCTCTCATTCTTGTCACTTCAAAAAGGAGATAGCGAGTTATTCGGGAGGCTACTTATTATGCAGGATTCTCTGCTGTTGCCTTCCAGCGCAATTCTGGCGAATGGCGATTCCGATAGAACATACAAGCACAAAACTATTTCACTCAGCTGTCTCAAATCTTGAAGAATATGTGCGTCATCGGCTAGTAACTTCTGCACCATTCACTACGTCTCCAGGCAAAACATACATACCCACAATGCTCTAGTCACTTCTCACACCTTCCCCAAAGTCCGAAACTTTCTATCAAAACGCTTTTTACAAAACTCTCATGCGTAGCCGTTCGTCCGTCCGAGCCTGATCAACTCCAAAACCACCATGTCCACACACGAGCGATCCATTCCCGGCCTTTCCGCCCTCTCCCCCACCGTAAACCCCGAACAATGCTACAGCGCCCTCTCCTTCTGCCTCCCCACCTCCCTCGCCTTCGCCAAACGCCTAACCTGGGAGCAAACCCCATGGATCCCCCACACACTGAACCTGAAATCCGTGAACCCAATCGACGAAGCCGACGCCCATCGCATCACCACCTACCTGTCCCTCCACGGGCATTCAGTCACGGCTCGAGACGTACAGTACGCCTTACTCTTCGGAAGCACAACACCAGACCAAGACAGGATGGCAGAGGGAATGGGATCGTGTCCGCATCTCTTCGTCATATTCCCCCACGCAAGCATGGTACCTTGTATCGACCGCGAATTCCTCAAAATCTGGCACGATGAGATTGTCAAACCGGCGTTCGACCGCGCGTGGAAGGACTCTGGTCTCGCGATCGTGTATGGGTCGTCGCTCGACACACCAACCCGTGTCTTGCCTCCAACAGGCGTCCGCACGTCACGCGACGCGCTTCCAGCATCTGGTTTCCTCGAGCGCCTGCGCAACGGCAAGAGCGGTGCAGTGCGAGACTACTGGCCTAGCTGGACAGACGACTCGTGGTATCTCGGTCTTGAAGGGAAATATACGGGTACACGAACTGCGATATACGATACTGCCTGGAGTGCTATAAAGGGCATGTTGAAGGACCATCCGCAGTTATCTTCGTACCAGGATCCCATTTTGCTGGCGGTATCGAGGGGAGTGATGCATGTGAATCCTAGGTTGAGTACGAAAGATAAGTACAGGTATGTGGCGCAGGAGTGGGATCGGCTTGTTGATTCGCGGTTCGTGAAACAAGGGAGTTTTCAGGTGGTTTTCGAGACGGTGGTGGGGAATACGCCGGAACCGGAGGAGTATTCTGAGGGGGAGGAGATGTTAATGGATGAGGAGCTGCTGGATGAGGATGAGATTAAGAAGATCAGGGGGAAAGAGGAGGTGTTGAAGAAAGAGGAGGTGTTGAAGAAAGAGGAGGTGTTGAAGAAAGAGGAGGTGTTGAAGAAAGAGGAGGTGTTGAAGAAAGAGGAGGTCCTAGCGATTGAGAAGATGGAGGCGGATGAGCCGGTCGTGACAGTTGGGCCGGTAGAGACGACTTTGGCTGTGGAAGGAAACAGCGAAGGCATCAAGAGGAAGGAAGACTTCACAATACCTACGAGTGAAGACGAGTATCGCAATAAGCGGAGGAGGACGGAATAGCTTGGTGCGGCCTCTTTATCAAAGAAACGCTGCAGCCGAAGAAGTGAACGCGGTCAGAAGAGAAGCGAAAGAGTGAGAACGTAAAATGTAATGTAAAGAGTTCATCAAAGCTATCCAAGCTTACCATACAACGCCAGCCAATGCAATACTCCGGCTACGCACTGCCAAGATGCGATAGCGATGATGAGGTGTTTCCTCACTCAAGTCAGGCGATACCAGCGATCCTATCTACGCTGTTCGTCAATCCTAGCCCTAGCCCCAGCATCGTCCTCAACCTTCTTCTATCTCGGCTTCGGCCGCCGGAACGGATGTGCCTCAGTATTGAACACCCAGTCATCCAAGCTAATCATGTCAGGCGTGCTGAAGATGAGGTAGAAATACTTCAATGTCTCCGCCGTCCAGAAACTCTCCATCTTGTTCTCAATGTTGTCGTCGCGCGTGTAAGGTACATCGCCGACACCAGGAACAGATTTGTAGGCCCGGCCTGGAGCTTTCGGCGCTACGAAAGTGACGTCTCGGACTTGTCCGTTGGCATATGGCGTTCGAGTTGCGGAAACGATACTGGTGAACATGTCCCACGCGTCATCGAGATACTGCCGGTCACCAGTGATGCGGTACATGATGAAGACAGACTCGATGGCTTCGGGTCTGAGCAGATACCGCTTGTCGCGGATATTGGTGAAGCCAGGTGGGATCTTGTACTTTTCCACTGCATCGTTGAAACTTTCGACATATTTGCTGCTATAATGATACAGCGCACCCTCTTCCCAAGCTGTTTGATTCCAGGGACAGGTTTTGCGGGAATCGCAGGCGACCATATCAAATGTCTCGGGCATGATACCAGTTTGTGTGGCGGCGTAGGCGAATATGCATCCCTTGGTAAGCTTCGCGCCGAGGTCCACGTGGTCAGGGTCAGAGAACAGGCGGCCTGCCAGACCGAACATGCCGCCAATGAAGCACGTAAGATGTTGCATGGTTGGATCGAGTTTGGCTTCTTCACCGTGTGTGAAGACATCGCCGCACAGGAGTAGGTTTTCTCCGTGGAACTTATCAGGCACCATGGGGCGGAACAGCATGTATGCGTCAATCATCTCGGCAGAGTCGCGGTACAATTTCTCGTATGCAGGTTCCACCCCGCCCAGCAACGCATGCATCTTGGGGAAGTATTCATACGTGCTGTCAGCAAGCGCGCCGATGGAGAAGAAGCGAGATTGATTGAATTCTTCTTTCGCAGCATTCACCATAGTTGGCCATAGGCCAGGAAGCCTTGTGCTATCCTGCGCGCGATCCATCATTATGGTGATTCTCGCAACCGCGTCGTAGTACTTTGGCTCTGACGTAACCTGTGCCAGCCGCGTGAATTCCATGGTTAAGCTTCCGAGACAGGCAAAGCAAATGTTGCTCTCGGCGGAGAAGGCCAGCCTGGGTACCTTCTTGACGCCCTCCACATTTAGCCAGCCCAGGGGTGTATTATTCGTCGTGTCGAACGCTCGATACAGCATTTCTCCAAGTTGTATCGCTTTCTTGAGTAAGATAGGCTTCCCGCTCATGTCGTATGCGCTCAGCAGCCCGCCAAGGTATCTGATAGTCGTTTCGAAGACGCTCACGGTGGTCAGATTGGTCTTGCCAAAATCTATGGCCGCGACGGCCTCCACGGCCTCTTCAAACTCTTCTTTGAGTCCCATGATCCACAACGTGTCTAACGAATCGACGAGTGTGGCACCCCAGCCGCCGAACGACTCCTCGCCCTCACCAGTGATTGGCTTAAGCTCATCCTGTGCCCATGCAAACTTCCTGTAATTATTCCAGCTATGCCTGAATTCGTCTCGCACAGCGACTCTACGTTGTTCCCTCTGTTTTCTTTGCGCGCTTGTTTCGGGAAAGTCTTCGGACTGGACGCGTGGGAGTATGCGAGGCGCGGTAGTCGGCAGCGGTATGTAGGACGTGATCGTGTTCACAAAGGGCGCTTCTCGCCAATCATATGATTGCTCGGATTTGATGCGCGCGAGGCTCGATCCATCGTGCATATACGCTTCGTGCTCTTCGAATGCGACGGCGAGCGCATCGGTGGGCTGCGCGTACAGCCAGTAATACCCGCCAAACGCGACGGCCGAAAGAAGCGCATATATAAGGGTGCGCTTATGTTGTCTCGACATTGGCCGCTGGTATGGCACCCCGCGGGGCACTTTAATCCTACGCATTGTGAGATAAACGTGTAGACCTGTAGTCTCTCATCGAATATACAATGGGAGAAATGATGTCGTGAGAAGTAAGCAGCCAACACCAAGTGGGTGGCCTGAATGGGAGGTTATGCGATGTGGTCGGATTAAGGTATCATGTAGTGATGAGGGAAATGATGCCGGGTGTGGTGATGCCACCAAAAAGTGTGTTGTTCATGAAACCGCCATGGTGAAGCCGGCGCAAGGACACCTCTCCAGTGTGGAGGGATGTAACGGAAGTGACCCATCTGCCAAGGCAAGCTCCATTGCCGATCAAACAGAAAGTACAGGTCGAAGCACTTCCGGTAACCGTAGCGCCAGAAGCGACTATAGCACGTGTCGGCGAAATATATGAAGGTGCGTACAAGCGACGGTGTACTCTTCGCCGTGAAGCCCATGTGTTCAGTTGTGCCGGCGCGCTAGAGACGCGTTGTTGCACACGTGTCCGTGCATCTCCTTGCCCTGTTTGCAGAGCTGTCACCATTGCATCAATCGACCAAGAGTGTAGATTTTCATGTAAGTTCATTCTTCTGCATGCTAATAAGGGCGAAAGAGCTGGCTACTGATGCCGGTGTGGTGACACGGAGGCGCTCTCTCTGCTTGGGCTCTGCGTCATGAGCTTGTCCCGAAACGGCTCTTTGGCACGTGACGCTAGCAGAGGGTCAGGCCAGCGACGACGCACTGATGCCAATTCCACTTCGTTGCCGACACCAAGTCATCTACATTGAGCACTCCGACACCGAACTCTGTGAGCTTAAACCACAACATATCTCTCAAGCTGATCGGCCAGCCAGGAGTGTCCCAGTATCTACTCTGCAACCCCGTCTCCTGTACCATCTCAATCTGGGTCTTCAAGATCTCTTCTTGCTCTGCGCTCAGTCGGTTGAACCAAATTTTACCAATTGCATCTTTGAGGCTGACACTGGCGTAGTACGAGTTTGTATTGTTGAAGGTAGTGTTGCCGGTGGCAATAGACAGAAGCGGCGCATCGAAGAAGACGAAGCGATTGGTGTGGTTCGATTGAACAGACTCCAGGGCGACATTGCCTGTGCCGACGATAGTGAGCGGTCCATCATGCATCTTCTCGCCGTCGTAGTACGTGAGCCAATTTCTATCCCGAAGAGGCTGTAGCTGTACCAGGAGCGCGTTCCAGATTGCATACGCGTCGTTCTTGAAGTCAACTAGAAGAACAACAGAGGCGCTCGAGTCTGCGTCGAAGACTCCAATTTCTCTGTGGTATACAGATGCCTGGGAGACATTACGCTTAGTCAAGATCCACGTTAACGGGTCCAGATAAAGATTTTTCAATGTCCGCGGTGGCGTAGTCGATTCCCATGAGTGGCTCACAAGAAGCGCTCCGTCGTCCGCCAGCCACACGTCTGCTTCCACGCTTGTACAACCGGCTGCAAGTGCGCTAAAGAGCGGTACCGATCGCCAGTAGTCATTGTGTGAATGGCACTTCTTGGGCACGATGTCGCGGCTGAAGTCGTCTCGCCAGGCCAGCTCATGTGCACCGTAGGTATCCGGTGCCGTCCAGTTCTCGACGATGTGTTGAAGACCGCTGTAGTTTGGTGGAGGAGTAAACTTATGGATGAGGGCGGTGATGAGGTATATGTACACCCTGATTGAAGTCAGCCACAGTATACACAAGACGAGCACAAGACAACCCACATTCCCGCGATAATACCAAATATCACTAACACGCCAACGACAATCAGGACATATTTAGATGATTGCCATCTCTTCGTTCTTTGTGGATTCTTGGAAGTCTTCAGCCTTGATAGTGGTAGTATGCGCCAGGGCACCCGAACGCCCCAGGTCCTCCATCGTTCATAGAGAGATGGCGTAACCGGAATTAGGCTCTCTTCGCTAGATGTACTCGAAGAGTGCCATCTCATTTCCCCATTTCCCTCATTACCGAAGCTCGCTGTTGCTGGCGTGTTTGCTGTGCTGAGCGAGCTCATTATGCCAAGACAGGTATAGTAGGAAGGACAATTCTATCCAGAATGGACGTGTAGCAAGTCCAAAGGATCAGAGTGTTGAGCCGTTGGATATTCGACGTCGGACTAGGGTCCTTAGACCTTGAGGCCGACTATTGGTCACCTGAGTTATTCCAGTAAGCGAGTTGATATTGCTCTATGTATCGCTTAGGCTGATGTAGAATTTGTCTTTGCTGTTGTGCGGAGCTACAGAAGACATAACCTGCGGAGCGTAATCCGTTCAAGTATGAAGAGGATCAGCGATCAAATACCTCCCTGCAAGTCCAGTGCGTGTAAGACAACTCGGGCTGCGGTATGCATGTATCCGGGAACGGATCGACGTTTGTAAGTCAAGAGATCCCGGTATCTATTGGAACATGCAGACTTCGCATCATTGGGTTGTACATGGGTACCGAAGATCTTTGCTTATCACGATTCGTTCCGGCGGCTATAAGATGTGGCACAGTACCTAACACCAGGATTGTTGTGAAGCTTGAGCCCCCACAAGAAATGAGATGGTTACGAAGACGATGCTGTCACCAAGTAGGGATCTTGGTCATCACACACGGTACCGTTTCCTAGGTAAGTGTGGAACACGTACCTCCGCGCCCAGAGCAATGTATGATGCTCAAAGGATCACATCGAAGGATCAAGACGACCTCGCGATCACGATCAACACGAAGAATCGACATGCGAGTGCAAACGAGCCGGGCGTAATTGTATTTCTACCAGTCCTTCCGCCAACAGACGAACCGCAAATACATAGCGTCTGATGTGAGAACGTGCAGCCGACTGCATCTCAGGATTTGGGAAAGCATGTGGTAGTTGGAGATGGAGAGACATAAAAGGCGTACGTCTCTCTCAGAATTTCACATCGCAAACATCACTACTCTAACCATCTATCCCACCATCAACAGCAGGACCCAAACTTCTCAGTGCCATCATCAGTCAATTCAACATGTTCTTCAAGACCCTTCTTGCTACCACCACCGTGGCACTCTTTGCCGCACAGGCCGTCGCTGCCCCTTCAGTCATGACCAGCAATGAAGTGGCTACCGATAACACGGCCAGGGCCGTCCAGATCGCCCCAAACGCTATCAGCGCATGCAACTGCCCCAACAATTGCCGACACCGGGTCGGTGACTCTTGCAAGTTCTACAAGGAGGGTTATGTTGTGACTGCCAGTAAGTGATGCTTCCGAAACGCGTACAACATGTTATCTAGATTGTTGACCGAAATTTGCAGCCTGCAAGAAGAACGGCGATAGCAGCACTTTGGAATGCAAATAGAGGGTGGATAAGGAGTGGCGGTCGCCAGTGTGCGATGTGAAACCTATGACCAAGACGGTAGCGAAGTCGACTCGTTATCAGTGACGCTCATTTTGAAGGCAGCATCCCTTCTATGCTCATAATCTACTATAATACCACACTCGTTTTCCAATCTTATTCGCCGCCACGAATTGCAGTTTCTTCTTGATGTTCTGGCAGGTAACGCTTTTTTTGTATTCTCTGAGCGGAGGACAAAGAGGGAATTTAAACACACCTGATGTGGTACATCTCTGGAAACCCCAAAGACTGAGTAAACGACCATGTGTAACGTTCAATCAAAAGCAAAAGATCGTTAGTTGTCCATAAGAATTCCCAGAGTGATCAAGATTGCAATCGCCGGCTCCATTACCTCCCAATCTACTGTTACCAGTGCCTGAGTAAGACCCAGTTCAACGTTGGCGTTTACGCTTTTACTCGCTAACACCTTTTTTGGGGGCTGTTTGGCGTCAAGCTTTCATTAGTCGGATGGTGAAAGGCTTGCAGCCCGTATACAATGGAAGGATGCAGTACCTTGATAGTATCTCTACAATTATTCGTTCCATTTTGAGTGACGGATTGTGATCACGCCACTAGTGCTGACCATACGTACAAACGAGGATGCCGGCCGGGTGATGCGGGATCCATCCCCGTGGGTAATCACTTCTGCCGGGCGACCACGAATCAGACATTCCGAGATCGCGGATGCCAAAACTCACTATCGAAAGGCTCTGGGATCTGGAGGTAGACGACAAGAAGCGGGAAGCTGTAGCTGCGACCCTGACGGGGAACTGATTCTCGATTTCCGTCTTTTCTTTTTAGCCTTTATCGTACCGGAGCGCGGTGCCTAAGTCGTGAGTCGCTTAATGCCAGCCCATTACTTGCTCGCGTATAGTGCCAACAACCAACCTGGGAAAGCTTGACGCAGTGTCACAGTGCTTGTCGCTGCGCCGCATGTTCCTAGTATTCCCGCCCCCGCTGTGGGTCCGTGAAGCACCTCCATTTATCCAGTACCCCAAGCGCACGTGTACTGCCCTCAGGACGTCATAAGCATATGCAACCTCGTTTGGTGCAACTACCACCTGCACAGTACAGCCTTGTTTGCCACAACAGGTCGACTAGCTTTCCACGTACCTGAATTATATCCGGCGATGGCCTGCCCATCACAAACGCTCTGACAACCTTAGAAGTCTATTGCGACGCTGTTCTACTCGATGCTACCTCCAGGGCTCTGCACCGCTTTACGGACATGCGCAGGCGGGATGTCACTGGGCGTAACGGGGCGGAACGGGACGTACCATAGTCAGGCAATGTACTCCATGATGCAGAACGCTTATTGCTCCCGCAATAAGAGTCTTTTTGACCTTGTTTCTAGCTCTGTAATTAGGCAATATCCTTGTAGGTATGTAGGTCCGTTACATCGAAAATAGAGTGGCACGCATAAGATCTAAAATAGTCCGTTGGTTCGTAAACGTCTCTAAAAAGGTCGTAGCTTTAGTACATTTAGAGTTACTTAGGGTACTTGCGCATGCCTCTTGTCTATATAGGCGATTAAACTCCTATATACAGTAATAACAGCTGCAGTAAAGTACTAATTACGTAACGCGATCTCTTACCTATTGCAAGCAGCACTGTCTAGGATTATTAGTTAGGTAGGTAACTATAAGAGAGCAGTACGCGCGTTTAAATAAGTGCTGCGCGTTTAAACAAGTGCTGCCTACGCGTCTCTTTTTGCTTGTTGTTGTTGTTGCTGCTAAAGTTTTAATGTTCTGCTAAGCATGCTAAGGTGTAGTTATTACGTAATGTCTACAAACCTGCAGCTAATAAGCGTCGAGGTTCTCGCGGCTAATTAGCGTAACTGCTTTTTGACTAAGGAGAGCTATATACACGAGCAAATCCCGATATTAAATGTAGCTAAAGCTACAACAAGGGAACCTTGGAAGGTATGTATGAGGAGTTGATGCGGAGGGGACGGACGGCTTACTACCTCTGAGGGTCTATGCAATCGATACCGAAATGGTCCACAGGGCGTAATTATCAGCAGTTGGTTTTCCCGACCGTCTGAGCCGGGACGAATCAAGTAAGCATCTCCGAGCCACTGTATCCCGAAGTTACAATGTCAAATCGGCTACGATCGTCAAGGTACTCCTATAATCTCCCCCGTAATCGAAATTATTGAGGAAGGGCAAACCATGTCGACAGTGACTAATTAAGGCAGGTCGCTTAGAACTCATTCATCATATCTGCTCATCGATCGCCGAGGTATAGAAACATCCAACCGGGATCGACAGCAACCTGCTACTTGCCCACGTGCCCCATCTTCGCGGACTATTAGAACACGGTGAGCTATATAGTCTGAGTGATTGAGTTTAGGATGGCCTCTGGTGAGGGGCACAGCAGTGTATCCCGGAGGTGATGCACGTCGAATTTGCGGTGGTATATGTGTTGTTCAATTAATGAGTAGAATGCAGGAAAGAGAACAAGGGAGAAAGGAGAGCATCCCCGGGCATGCCGTTGAATCTCCCTTTCTTGTTACCTAGGTACGATTTGGCGGCCTGAAAAACTCCTCTGAATTTTATAGATTCTCACCCTAATGCAGATTGCATTGAAAGATGTATAGCGAGATGAACATTATCAATTAGGCGTCCTGAATGAGCGTTCTGATAGCGTTCGTGTGCGCATGGGAGTCAAACAAGCTTCGACTGCATCGCGACTACCAAAACTACTCCACTGAACGAAACCAGACTCTGCTCCCGTGCCTCTACGTGTGATGAGCAAATGGCGAAGGTTGGTGCTTCTCGGTGGCAGTCAATAGTACTCGTAAGCATGGTTACCGACACTCATCGGTTCGACATACACACCTAGCACAGCGTTTCTGTGCCGCAGTCAGGCACATTTTGATGGCTCCACTGCGTACCACCTTCGCTATACTTATCTCTGTTGCAGCTCTCTGCCTTGCCTCGGGGTTTCCAGCACATGCGGCCCTACATCTGCGCTGTGCCGCCGACTGGAAATGGTCTGTAGCCCGCGAGTGCCGTTACTCTACCACCTTTGCTAGGCTGACCTCTGTATAGAGCACGAAGTAGTGTCGGTGTGTGCGCAAAGAATGTCTGCACGTTGCTGCCGGCTGCGCTCCGCTCGCCGCAAGTGGGCTGCTTGGCATGGGGAAGCAAGGGACACGCGTGTTTAATCGTTTTGAGACGCGCTAGACACGCGTCGTGCATCCCCTCGCCAACTTTGTGACGTTCACACCTCTACACCCAAACACTCCCGCGGGTTTGCACAGTACGCATAGAGACGTCAACTTTTCGATTACCATCTCTTTGTTTGCCAGCTATGGCCCGAAAGACCAGACCGAAGTCTAAGCCAAAGGCGCACCCCCTATTCATTCTGCCAATTCCACGCCGGTACAGCAGGACGATGTCCAGGCCGCGTACCAGACCCTCGTGGAGTAAGACCACCTACGTAAAGGAAACCGCGGAAACTGACATAGGTACAGCATTCGCAGCAAACTCGAGGCCCCAAAGAGGCGTACCGCGAAACAGCAAACGAAAATCCTCAGAGAGTGAGTTTCTCTCCTTGTACGAAACAAAAACTGCGTAGACTAACCACTAAGTTCGCTTTAGAGAATGGCCGGCCGCTGTCACAAAGTACAGCCTGATTCAGACGGTTCGGATTCAGACGATTCTTGCCCGAAAGATCTCTCGAATTGGATGCAGATATGCATCGAGGTGACTATGCATCTTTTCGTTTGGCCAGGAGCGATGATAGAGGATACCCACACTTTGTTGAACGCATTTGTCTTTCTGTATCTGTATCATAGAAGTATAACAATAATCAGCGTGTTTTCTTTGCTCACCCCGATGACACAGCCGTTTATTGTTATGAGGATCGCCTCACAGTCTCACGGAGTCAAGAAAAACATGTGGACTTGAAATGCTTGCAGCATTGACCGCAACGCATGCGGGGTATTCTAGCAACCGCCCATTCCCATCTCCCATACTCCCATAATCATAACTTCGTAAACGCCCCACCAGATACACCTAATCACTCGCCTTGTACTTTTCCCTATACTCATCCAACCTCTTGAGATCCTCCTCTCCACCCAAACTCCTCAGATACTCCACAACATCATCCAGGGTCAAGATAGCGAGCACAGGAATCCCATACTGTTTCCTAACCTCTCCAATCGCACTGGGACCGGGCTTTCCATCGTCATCAGTCGCTGTCGGCATCTTCTCCCGCCTATCAAAAGCGACGATGATGCCCACAAGCTCACCCCCTTCCCTCTTGATAATATCAATAGCCTCTCTAATCGCCGTACCAGCCGTAATGACATCATCCACAATAACAATCTTCTTCCCCTTCAGACTCGCGCCCACGATGTTGCCGCCCTCACCATGATCTTTCGCTTCCTTGCGGTTGAAACTGTAGCTCTTCTGTCCGTACTTTGCCATATCCAGATCTGCGAGCTTGTCGACTGATGCTGCTGCGAGGGGAATGCCCTTGTAGGCTGGGCCGAAGAGAATGTCCCATTGGAACGAAGAGTCCGAGTCGCCGTGGTTCTTCAGTGTGTGTGCGTAGGCTGAGGAGATGGAGCGGAGGAGGTCGGCGCGGTGGAAGAGACCCGCATTGAAGAAGTAGGGTGATATGCGCTTGGACTTGAGGGTGAAGGTGCCGAATTTCAGTGCGCCGGCCGAGACGCAGTCTTTAAGGAAGTTTTGCTTGTATTCGGGGAGCGCCATGGTGAGATTTGTTGTTGTATGTCGTTATCCCAAAGTGGGTGAGGCTATCTGAACTTTTCTTTCCGATCTCGTTCCATTCCGAGCTCGGAAGCAGGGAGGCTTCGAGAAGGTGGGCCGTGCACTGAGACCGTCATTGCCCAAGTTGCTTCGCCAGAACTTTTCGTGAGCATCACGAACGCCGCCCCACGCTATCCCATACCCGCGCATCTGCCACCTGCCTCTTTCTGCTGTTTCTCCTAGCTGCGTCGGTCTGATAGAGGTTTTTCGGGCGTCTGGGGGATTTTGTTCGTGCGGCTGTTGACAATCAGGCGCAACATTTCTTTACGCCGCCATCACAACCTGACATCTTCAACATGACCATGTATGTATAAACTCTAATATCCTGCGTCTTCTCAGTCACATCAATGCTAATCCAATGCTAGCTGGGACTCCATAACCGGACGCAAGTCCAAGGAGACCGCACCCGCGCCCGCCTCGCCCCAAAATGCCGACTTCGTAAAAGAAGACAGCTTCCAACCCACCCCCTTCG
Organism: Alternaria arbusti; assembly: GCF_024043155.1. Taxonomy (NCBI): domain Eukaryota; kingdom Fungi; phylum Ascomycota; class Dothideomycetes; order Pleosporales; family Pleosporaceae; genus Alternaria; species Alternaria arbusti. The sequence goes on along the minus strand of NW_026249953.1, from coordinate 283,607 downwards.
ACCCCAACACGGCCATCCAAAACCCCTCAGAATTCCTGCTCGACCCCTCACAACTGCATCCCCTCGCCGGCCTCAACCAAGACACACTCGACTACCTAAACCTCGAAGACAGCGTCCTCTCGGACCTGCCCGGCGCACAATCCGCTCTTCCCTCACGCGGCTGGTCCGACGACTTATGTTACGGCACGGGCGTGTCGTATCTGACGGCGCTGACGATAGGAGGAGCGTGGGGACTAGCCGAGGGCCTGCAAAAGAACCCACCCAGCATGCCCCCGCGGTTGCGCATCAACGGCGTGCTCAATGCGATAACACGGCGAGGTCCTTTTCTGGGAAACAGCGCGGGCGTGATTGCTATGGTGTACAATGGTATGAACAGCACGATTGGTTACTACCGCGGCAAGCACGATATGAGCAACAGCGTGGTGGCGGGCGCATTGAGCGGCGCGCTGTTCAAGAGCACAAGAGGGACGAGGCAGATGGCTATTAGCTCGGGTATTTGTGCGACTGTAGCGGGAGGATGGGCGGTACGTTCAATCGGTCCTTGGTATTTTCACGATGAAAGCTAACAGCCCACCAGATAACACGAAAAGTCTTCTTCGAGCCCGACCTAAAACAAGTCGATTAAAACCGACCGAGATAAAAGCGATTGCGCCCAGCAACAAATACCAATCTACCGCTTCCCTACCGAAGTAGGTACAGCGGTCTATTCTCAACTTCTACTACGTTCGACGTTTCTCCTGCATTTACACGAATTCGATCTTAGCGCATGCGCATCCCTCCTCCTCACCACTCTGCGGGCCCTGCCCAACTTGTACATTAAGGCTGGCGTTCATCATACGGGAGGATAAGACCCTGTTTCAACGGAGGGATTTAGAAAACGGTCTTGGTGTTGGAATTGGGTTGGGACCAGCGGCCGGACGTTCTTATTGGACGATCCTGGCTGTTGTACTGTGTACGTTTGTATGTGTATGTAGAGATGAAGTGATGGAATGGAGATTAAGTTAATGACATGTTCAATCAAGCATAATCAGCATGCTTTGCAGATCTCCTACCTTCTAAAGTTTACTTATCTCAATCATCAACCTCGATCTCATTCTCTTCAGCATACCGCCTCCAGTCATAAACCGGCTGCATCCACATCTTCCTCGTAACACTAACCCGGCGTTTCCTCGCAACACCCACACCAACTTGCCTCATTACAACATCAAATCCCCAGTCTAACTCCACTAGCTCGCCACCCTGCCCCCTTACACAAAGTTCAAGACACCTAGCAAACCAGCCCGGTACACCCCTCACCCTCACACTCTCAACAACCACACTGGGAAAAAGCCCCACGAGCGGTTCAAGTGCGAACATAAAATGCGTTACATAAGGCTTCAGTCGGGTATCGAGGTTCACGAAACCAGCTATGTCCATCGCACCCAAATACCCAAGACGTCCATCATCCACATCTTCCAACCCAACTTCCTTGACATCCACAAGATCAAGCCCATCAACCGCAACACTGATCTCAAGTTACTTCAACAGAGACTTTTGATCCTCGTCCTCGGCGTAAAGAGTAAGCTGCGTAACGATCTGCTGTAAGCGCGCTCGGAGCCGATTACATGGCGCGCCCGTGCTATCCCCCGAACGGATGTTCAGGATGATGCGGAGGTTTTCTATATCACGCATTGTGTGTACGTTGAGGCGGCGGGGATGCAGTTTGAAAGGACCGAAGTGCTGTTCGGAGGTGTATTGTGAAGAGGTGATGACGAGGGTGATTTCGCTGGTGTGGAGGAAGAGGGCTTGTGGGTGTTGTTGTTAGTGGAAAGACGATTGGACTTTGTGGGATGGATTGGAGGAGGAAGGAAGGAGAGTTCGTATTTTGACTCCGGGGCCTCAATCCAGGGATTCGTAGCTTACCTTTCGCCTCCTGTGCCAGGGTCTTCACGCGTATCAAAGCGGCATAGTCATACAGCCTGTCGCTGATGTGCTGGTTACCGTTTGTTTCCCTTTCATGATGATTTTCCCAAGGAAGTACGGCGTCTATTGGCCGCGTCTCGATGATCCATTTCGGTTTATAGTTGGGTTCTTCGGGATATGGGCCCCATCTGAACTTTATGCTCTGGTTTGAGGAAGTACGTAGTTGAGGACGTATCTCTGTAGCTTAAGGGGTAGACGCTCAAAAGCAAAGGTTTCAGCATGTTCAGCATCGTTCATGATGTTGTGTTTAGTGGACATGATACTTAAGTAGTTGGTGATGCGTTCAGCGTTCCAGACTTCTATAGAGGTAGCGCTGGGCCGTCGAGGCTTGCTATACGCTGGACAGCAATCAGGATGGTGTAACAATCGCCCAGCGCACTCTCATTCGCACACACTTCCCCAGTCATCTCGCCCTAGTATTGTTACCGCTTAATAGTATGAATGCAAAGTTACGCATGCTTACAACAGTTAGTAGAGACATCCTACTATTACCTCTAGCCAAGTAGATCAAACCTATAGCTACCTGAGTAGAACGCTGTATGCGATGGGGTTAAAGCCACAAAGACATCGAATTCACATGCTCTTTGCTTGAGTATGGTTCTACTAATGCAACTTGCCCAAGCTACTGCTGTGACTCACGAGCGTGTCGGGAACTGGAAACTAGAGCTACTAAAGTAACATCACTGACTGTGATTGATTCTAGCATACTATGCCTAAGCATGAACAGTGACTCAGTTCATGACTGACTCCTGATGTCGCCATACCTAGGTAGACATGAAGCTGCGCAAATCACTTGACAATGACTCACCAGCCTACAAGAGGCACAGCCCTCCGTGTAATCGACAAGAAAGTGACTGTCTGTTCGAGGATTCAACGGAGCTTTTCGAGCGTACCATGTTTGGATGAAAGTTGGTGAAAGGGAGTGATGAGTCGCAACACCTATTAGCGCGAAATCTTGGCGGCGCACCGCACACATTGAATTGCCCCACCGGCCGCCGCCACTTCTCACTTTCTGTATCATAAGGAACCCCGACTACCTGCCCAACCCGACACCCCCAACAACACAACCACAACCGCAAATATGTCCAAGACAGCAGGGTGAGTTTATGCGCACCTTTTTCGGCCTTTCTACACCTACGGTCTTCCCATGCAGCCCCTACATCGCTCCAAGCCGCACATCAAGCCACGAGCTTCTGCATACATCTCTCCGGGTTCTAGAGCATCACGCTGACAGTACTGCTATAGCCGCACCGACTGGGCAGAAGAAGAAGACGAGGAGTCCTCCCTCACCTCCCTCCCACCCCAACAAGTCATCAAGAACAAAGACGGAACCGAAACCGTAATCTCCTACCGCATCGGCGAAGACGGCAAGAAATACAAGACAACACGGCGCATCAAGAAGACCGTCGTAAAGCAAATCGTAAACCCCCGCGTCGCCGAACGAAAGCAATGGGCGAAATTCGGACAAGAAAAGGGCAAGCCCGCCGGCCCACAAACAGACACCGTCTCCGTCGCCGAAAACATCGCCTTCCGCCCCGTCTCCAACTGGAAAGCCAGCAACGAAGATAAGGGCGACGAAGCGAAGAAGAAGGCGGAGCTCAAGAACGCAAAGATCAAGTGCCGTATCTGCCAGGGAGACCATTTCACCACAAAATGTCCCTTCAAGGACACCATGGCCCCCGAAGGCGATGTCGCCCCCGCGGAAATGCCAGACGATGCGCCCGGCGGTGCAGGAGGTAGTCTGGGCACCGGCTCTGGCGGCTACGTTCCTCCTCATCTGCGTGGCCGTGCTGGTGCAGGCGAGAAGATGGGCGGCAAATTCGACCGCGACGATAGCGCTACTCTGCGTGTTACCAACGTGTCTGAGTTCGCCGAAGAGCAAGATCTGCGCGACATGTTCTCCAAGTACGGACATGTTACTCGTGTTTTCCTTGCCAAGGACAGGGAGACGGGTCGCGCCAAGGGCTTTGCGTTTGTTAGTTATGCGGATCGGTCGGATGCCGCGAAGGCGTGTGAGAAGATGGATGGATGTAAGTTTTTGGATAAGCCTGTGGTTTTGGGTGTTGTTGCTAACTTTTGTGATCAGTCGGTTTCGGACATCTTATTCTCCGCGTGGAGTTCGCTAAGAAGGCTTAATTGCACGGGAAGGACATTTGTGATGGCGATATGATCATTGCAATTTGGCGTTCGGGGGTGGTTTCACGGGCTATGATATCTGTAGATATGGGTCTCTCCGTGCTGGACGATAGCTATCGTTTGTGAATGCAAACGAAGCTGCTTCTCATGAATATCAATGATAGAGTGCTCGCTTTGAACTCGGATCCACACATCACCCATCATCAGTGCACTATTACGCGGAGTTCAAAACACTAGCATTCGCGCAATAATAATAAACCTAGCCAACAAGACCAACCATCCTCCCCCAGTTCAAAGAAATGCAGCATCCATCACATCATCTCTCTGACCCCGACCAGCCGATGACTCAAGACCCAACTCTTCTATCCTTCAGAGCCCAGATTCCATTGCACCCTGCCTCTTCCAGGACCCTGAAACTGGCCGATTGGCACCGGCTTAGGCTGCTGAATAATATCGCTGTTAGTCCTAGGGATCGTTTGGACGACTGGCTTGGGAGTGTTGGCCGTGGTGTGAAAGACCGTGTCACTGCTGCCTCTAGGGAGCTTGGGCTTTTGGATGTGGTGAGGTGACCAGGGCGTGTTGAAGTCGTTGACGAAGGGGGTTTGAGAGGGCATCGACTGGGCGGGCGGTGAGAATTGGGGTGACTGTTGCATCAACTGTGGTGAGCCTTGTGCGTAGTCGATGAGGAGGCTATGTTTTGTGAGTATACCCAGGCCAGCCATTGTAGGAAGGGTGAACTTACTCCTGAGGTTGAGCACTGCCCCTTCGACTTGGCTGTACACTGCTTGCCACGCTACCTCCACCCGCTACACTGCCCGGCGCACTCCCGTACATCGCTGCATGATGTGACTGTGGCGTGGCGGGCAACCATCCACTACTCGTGATGCCCTCGGCGTCCATAAGTCGCTGGAGCAGATCTTCGGTGATGACGAGCAGGTGTTCCATGGCACCGAGACGCGAGTCCTCTTTCGCAGAGCAGCAGTGTACGTAGGATCTACTCGAAGGATTGTGCTCGACGATGCAAGCTCCAATTTTTCTTGAGGAAGTCGGAGCGAAACTTATCACGTCTAGACAACGATTCGGTCCATATATCGCGCGCGCGTTCGCTGTAACAGGTCAGTCAATCTGTTTCACGCGCAAGGAACTGCGAAAGGTACAGACCGAGTACTCTTGTCCGCGTGCTTTCCAGAGAGTCCTCCGAGTCTTTGTCCTCCATGCGATGGAGAATCTGACTCGCCGTTCGTTCCAGCGCCAGGCTCTCGTAACTGCCGCTCTTGCCGTGCTTCATTTCTTTGAGCGTCTCGATCATAGCGGTCAGCCGTCAATACCCGAGAGAGATTCGACTTCTTGGATTTGTTCGACTGTCCCGATGAAGATGCGGTAGAGTCACCCGTGTCTGCGCGCCTGATAGGTCCGAACTTGTCGAATGTCGTCAGTTCTCTGGCAAGGTTCTTGAGGGAAGATGTTCGAGTGAGATCTGAATTCGAGTTTGTTCGACTCAGGGCTGGTGAAGTTCCAGCTGATCTTGAACCGTCGAATTGGCGGGTACCCCTGCGCTTTTCGAGCCGAAGTTGATGGAGTCTCTCTTCCTGGTGTGCGGCTTCTTTCGTGCGCTGCTCCTGTCTAGCAAGATAGACGTCCCGAACGCTGGTATATCGGTCTAGACGATGAGGGTTCTTGCTATGATATGGGTTAAGCTGAGGTCCTAGTGCAATTCTCTCCGCAAGGGTTGGGGGAAGAGCTGGCTGCGAGTGTCTCCTTGATCGGCTTGAAGTTTGAGTAGAGGTTTGTGATGCGCTCGACGTGCTTGATCTGATCGAGATGGGTCTAGTGCCGGATCCTGTGGAGTTAGCTCTCGCTAGGCCGGGTCGCCCGTATGGGGGATCCAGGATGGTCGTTTCTTGTATGGTTGCGAGCTTTAGGCTCTGCCGATATTGTTCTTGCCAATACCAGGCTGGAGGTGCGCAGGAGCCGCAGGTAAATGGGAACGTTGTTACGTTCGCGAATCGGCCCTGCTGAAGTCTGCTGTCAACTCTGATCTCACGACCTTCACTACGAAACTTGGGCGTTGATCGCGCACCTAACGTGGAGTGGTCACCTTCGGTGCCGACGAACTTCAGATGGGGATGCAGATCTGTAACTGTATATGAGAAAAGCGGATAATGTAGGACTAGCGCGTGCCGGATGGTAACAGGTGTTCAAAGGTAGTGTTGCTGGCGGTGGGCCAAAGGATGAGATGGACACTGAGGTGATAGGTGCTCAGAGAGGATGCTGTTCGATAGCCGAAAGGCTGTGCCTAGGTATTGGTAAGCGCTCAGCAATAGACCAAATTGTGAGTGACGAGGAAGCTGGTATGACGGAGTTGTTGTTTGTTGGGGCCACAACAGGTCGTCGCTGCCATTCGATCGACGTCTTGCACATTCATTGTTAGCCAAGAAAGAGCGCTGCCCGACGTCACTCGAAGTGCAGGAGCGAACGTCAATTTACTGCAATCACGTCATATGGCCAAGAGTAGCCAACAGGAGGTTACGAAACAATGTGAAGTATAGAAGTAAACGGTATCTAAGCAGACGTGAACAATAACCCCCACTCTGTCCCACCGATGGTATCCTGTCCTTTCGTGTCCCGATCTTCCATGCAAATGCCCACACACTAACGCTTCAAGTACAATTATGCTATTCGATACACACTACACCACGCACCCAAACACACCACCACTATCTTACTGAAACCGGGAGGCGTTAGACTGAACCGTGTGGAGAAGAAGCGCAGAACGTGTGAGTGGCTCTGTGGGCTTCCGCGCGTCCACGTTCTGGAACAGAAGTCGTGCTTCGGCATCCAGCATCTAACCGGAGAACCTGAACCGCGAAGCTTCCAGTCTACCGAGGCCTTCACGGGGTGCAACGTTCCGGCGGCGGTAGCTAGTGGTGAAGTCTTGTAGGATAGTCCTTATCATCCTGACATCGCCAGTTTGGATACGTTGTCGAATGTTATTCAGGAATCGCTCGCTCTCTTGAGGTGTGATGCTGCCTTGAGGTAACATGCCAACGGTACTAGCTACCCACTGAGCGACCTGCTCAGGCATAAGCTCGAACAGGTCGAGGAGCACGCCGGAAGAGTCCGCGAAGCAGCCTTCAGGGAAGCTGTACATCATGCCAGTCATGATACGCTGGACTAGTTGAACGCCAGCACCCATAACAAGTTGCTTGACGCGGTTCCGCAGTTGCTCGGGCACTTCGTGACGCGTGTTGTCGAAGCTAGATGAGGGCGATGAGTTGCGACCGTATCCAAGCAAGTCGCGTAGGAAGTGCAGCACTGCGATGATGGGATCCTCCTTGAGCAGTGTCAGGGAACTGCAGGCTGCAAGGAGAACAGTGTCCATGAGTGGCGACATGATCGATTCTGAGGGAAAGTAGAGTGCCATGTCGGCAGCAAGGCGGAAGTAGTCCTCGATGAGGTCAGGAAGCTCCTCGGGGGGCAGGTCGCTCAGTATCCGTAGGAAGGTCTTCGCTTGCTGCTCGTAGAACTGGTAGACGTCGTTTGCTAGGCTTGGGTCGACATCGTCTACACCCTGCGAAAACTCTCGTACTATCGACGCTGTCGCCCACAGGAAGCAACCCTGCCTTGACTTGTCGAAGCCCTCAATCAGCTTAGTCGCGAGATCTGGTAGGAGCGGACGCATGGCTGTACGGTAGGAGAGCACCATGTATCGCCAGCATCGACAGACGCGTTCGAGGATGGGTATGCTTGCGTTGAAGTGCGTGATCATGTTAGCAAGAGTAGGGAATATCTCTTGGCAGTACTTGACAGCGGGATGTTCTTGACCAGCTGGAATCTCTGGCCTGACCATCTCGAAGAAAATGGTCAACAGATTGATCTTGTCGGCGATGAGCTTTTGGTCCGCCTCATCCTTGGCTTGTCGCGCAACTTCGATTAGGTGAGCCATGACTGGGTCGAGGTAGAGCTTGAGTGTTGCCAGAAGCTGGTCGTTGGGTACCCTAGCGACTACCGACGCAACACCTTCTGTAATCTCTTCCTGACTGCTAATCGGCAACTTGTTGAGGTTCTTCGCATAGAATTGTTGAAGCGGGCCGACGAAGTTGACCAGCAGGCTGGCGCAGTCGTTGCAGAAGAATTTGAATGATAGCGCAGCGGCTCGGATTACGTCCTTGGCGGAATGATCGAAGGCTGCCATGATGTAATCCAGTTGTAACTGAAGCGTATCGGGGTGCTGTGCGGTCCACTCGGTGTATCTTCCCAGAGCCATGACAGCCTGGAAGCGTAGCTTGTGGTGGTCGGGTATGCCTGCGATGAGGGGGATCAGGCGAGGTAGCATTATGTTCTCGTCCGGAGGTACCATGCGACCCATAGCCCTAACAGCGAACAGAGGCGCTTCCAGCTTCTGCCACTCGGGCACGCTGTTTGCACTGGCTTGAGCGCCATATGTTTGTACCCATTGTTGCATGAGGTCGTAGGGCTTTTGAAGACACTCGACGACGCCCATAACCTCGCAGCAATCCTTCAGCACATCGCCCATCTGATGACGGAACTCGCGGAACTTTTCTTCCTGGTCGCGATCGCCCTCGAACAGATCCTTCTCGTCGCCAGACTCCGGCTTGGGGAACTCCAGGTGACCAATCATGATGTCTACCAACTTAGAGTAGATATCCATGCACTGGTTGCGCGCTTCGGCATATTTGTCGATGGTGAGATACTGCTTAAGATCATACCAGAACTTGAACGTGTGAGATATGGCATCCCTCTCTTTGTCCAATGCAGCTGTCGCAAGTATGGCTTGTACCAGGGCGCGGAAGTCGGTCGGCAGGCGAGCGATAAGAATGACCCATGATTCTCCAGCTTCGGCGAATATCCTGGCGATGCCCTTGAACTTTTCTGTATCCTCCTCTTGAGCTGCCTCGGCGAGCTTGGTTTGGAGGTTGATGACCTGGGGGTAGAGGACCATTATCGACTGGAGGGTCTCGTCGACATCTCTGGTCTCGGCGATCAGGGCGCTCAAACACTCAACAGCGGCCTCGAATGGATCATCCAGGGACAGATCCTCGACGATGATCTTGAGAAGGGGAGAGTTTATGATGGCATCCAGTGGTATCTCGCGTATCCAGGAAGTAATGCAGTTTAGTAACTGTGGGTTTTGCGCGGCAGGGGCTATTCAAAGTCAGTGGAAGTGGATTGGAAGAAAGGCTGTAGACGTACGGGAAGATGTGCCATATCGTATGAGAAGCTCCAGGGCTTGTTGGGCGTTGTCGTCGATCAACTCGGCCGTCCTCATAGTCAACTCGTGTTCCTGACCACCACATATTAGACTACAACTCTACTATCATATGTCGACGCCGCGGGGAATAGTTGCCGTGGGCTGATGACGGGGCGCGGCTCGTTCGGACGTACTGTGAGAGCGATCTTGCGTCCATGCGTGACTTCTTCGGGGAGAACGCGGAGGAAGTCCAAGACGCAAGGGAGCGTTGCTGGATCTGAGCCGAGGGCGTTGACAACGTCTTTGAGGACATCCTTCCACTCGGTCATCTGTATGGCCAGATTCGCCAGGCACACGCATAGCTGCAGACGTATGGGCTTGGGTCCGGCGTGGAATGTCGCCAGATTCCGCATGATGGATGCTCGGAGCTCTGGCAGCTGTGCGCGAGGCACTTGGTGGAGGTCGTATACGATCTGACATGTTAGAATAGCCCAAGCACGGAGTAGTGACGACTCACCTTTCCCTTAAGTGTGGTAGCAGCAAAAAGCTTGGCAGCGGCATCTGCTGAGTTTGCCTCTAGCATAGCCAGTGTGGTTGTCCATGCCTCTTCCTGTCACATATCAGCCCCTCATGCTCCTGAACGCGTGCCCATGCTACGTACCGACTTCTGGAACTGCTCCAGAAACTGATGTGCCTGCTCTTTCTGCGCGCGATCCGCCTGCGACGACATGGTGTTGTGCGCCGCCAGCACAGGGTCGAAGACCTGCTGTCCGTTGGCAGCCATGGTGAGGGAATTGGGCGTGGTAGTGGGGGGACGGATGCGGATACTGCTCGGAGCAAGGCGGCGGGGCGTGGATTATATTGCGCGCATCAACTGACTTATTACCAGGGTGCAGCGGAAGGAAGGTGCAAGCGGAGAGGAGGCAGGCAGGGCGGCAGTTGTTGTGGTGGTGGTGAGTTTGTTCGGGGACGGGAAGTTGCGTTCGGTCGCATAGTCAAAGCAGCACGAAGATCCCCACGTTGGTGCCAAGGCGTTTGTGACCGCTCAGGTCGCACCAGAAATGTTCCTGCAACCACAGCTCTCCTCCGAGCCTCTCCCCACATTGCGCCCCGACTCCGCCCTTACGACTACGAGAACGACCGGAGACGCGCATTTAAATCTTCACAATGACTGGACGTGGTGGTCAGTATATCTGCGCTGTTTGAAGACGACTAGCTAACTTGTGCAGGCCGCGGTGGAGGAAAGGGTACGACAGCTCCCACATGCATGCGCCGCGACAGCAGCTAATAACTCTGCAGTTCTCCTTCCTCCTATCAACTTCATCTTCAAGCTCCTGCAATCACGGGCGACCATCTCGGTATGGCTGTACGAGAACCTGGGCATGCGCATTGAGGGAAAGCTGAGGGTACGACTGCCTAACTACCTCAATATGACTGCTGCTAATAGTTGTGTAGGGTTTCGACGAATTCATGAACCTCGTTATCGACGACGCCATCGAAGTCACGCTCGCGAAGAAGGACACACCAGAGGAGAGGCGCAACGTCGGCCAGATCCTGTTGAAGGGCGACAACATCTCTCTCATCCAGCAACTCCAATAAGCGCGAACGCCAACTCACCCCGCACAGTCGCAAAGACACATAATGGACACGGCGCATACGCCAGGCTGGGAGGAAGACAAGGCCATGTAGTGCGGACGATCTCATGCAAAAGTTTGTGGGACGATATCAAGGCTCCACGCGACGGAGCTCGCCATCACCAGTGATCAAGGCGTCCAGGCGGAAATCGGAGGCGTCCATGGGAACCGACTCGTTTGGTGGCAGGAACTGCTCTGTTAACGAGAGGCCAACTTCAACTTGGTTAGTTAGCCCTCCAAATACACAATACCAGTAGTTCTTACCGCGAAAAGGCATGCGCGATACCTGGTGACAGCGCGTCAAGAAATAGTCGTAGAAACCTTTGCCGTGGCCCAGCCGGCCGAACTGCAAGTCGAAAGCCATACCCGGCATGACGATCAGATCAAGGCCGGCACTCAGACCATTAGTCTCTCCATTCGTGATGCCGGTTCCACCAAAGCAGTTCGCACGTGACGATATGGAGTCTTTGCTTGGTGTTGGAATACCCCATTTGTCGGCTTCCAAAGATTCAAAGTCTTTCATCGACTGCAGCTCTACCATGTCCATAATGGACTTTGGCTGGCCATCTTTGGGTGCGTCCAATTTATACGTGTAGGGAATGAAAACCTTCTTGCCCTCATCAAACGCATTGCGCACAATCTCGCTCGTGGATATCTCACCGCCCGGCATCGACAGGTAGACGCTTATTCTGCGCGCCGCCTTATACTCGGGCATGGACAGTAGGGTTTTGGTTGCATTAGATGCTTGGGAGCATCAGTAGACGCAGCAACAAGACAATGCATGACGTACTTTGCGTGGCAGCAACCGCGTCGGGTATACCTTTCAAGACATCCCTAATCTTGGATCGCAATTCCTTCTTGACAGCTGCTAGTGATGCGGCCATAGCGTCTTTTGATTGCAAGCGTAACGGCGTTCCAAGTGTACAAAGATAGCGCCGGTACTCCGGATGTCGAATCTGGTATTGTGGTACTGAGATGGGATGTAGCAGAGAGCAACAGATGTGCTGATCGCATCGGCAAATATATAGGGAGTCGTCGCAAAGCAAAGAAGGACCCAAACAGCTAAAAGATCCGCTGCGGGTGCGGGCGATGATGTCGGGCTTGCCCACCGGAGGCCGGTGATGATCTGCAAGTAGCCGCGTGATCCCTGTCGATTGGACCCAAGCCAGGAGGCGGCGACACTCAAACATTCCCAAACATCCTCCCTCAACAACCACCCACGCCCGCCTCATCTACCCACCCCAAGCCCTCCCGCCTTCGTGCACCCACGCTCGCTTCCGCACACCACCGACCGTCCACACTCGTTCTCTCACGCCAACACCCACACACCGCACGCATCATGTTGTCACGGATAGCCGCCCTACTGCTCTCAGGAGTCGCAGTCCTGCATGCGCAAGCCCAAACTGCTGCCGTTCCTGCAGAGCTCGTCGGCACATGGACAAGCAAGTCAAATTCGACCATGACCGGACCTGTATGCGCTTCTATCGACGTTCGCAGAGGAGACAAGACTAATCACCCGCATAGGACTTCTACGACCCTGTCAACGAGAAATTCACCGAGCCCAAGCACACCGGCATCAGCTACTCCTTTACCGCGGATGGCCATTTTGAATCGGCATACTACCGCGCAATCGCAAATCGTACGTCACCCCAACACTACCCGGATAGACACCATAGGATAGCAGAGCGTTCGCTGACAAGCATTACAGCCACCAATCCCAAATGCCCCCAGGGCATAATCCAATGGCAACACGGAAGCTACGAGAAAACGGCACAGGGCGGCCTCGTCCTCAAGCCCATCAAGGTGGACGGCAGACAACTATACTCCGACCCGTGCCAGTACAAGACCGCCGTCTACACACGATACAACGCGACCGAGAAGTTCAAGGTATGTTGAGATGCCTGCCAAGCACCCAAATATGCCATACGCCATACTAACCTCTCTCCAGACATACGAATACGTTGCCTCAGACCAGTACCACGTAGGCACCCCGCGCATCACGCTCTTCAAGTCCGACGGCGCCCCGATGATGCCTCTCTACCTCGCCATGAAGTCACCCAAGATGCTCCCCACCACGACACTAAACCCCCTCGTTACCCAAACCGCCGCATCCAAGAACTCCAAGCGCGGCGAACTACCCATGAACCACGAAGTCATCTACGCGCGAACAACTGGTGCCGTCAGGGCCGACCAATGGTGGTGGTTCGGCGTTTTCATGACTGCTGGTGGAGGATTCCTTTACTACTTCTTCTAGACGCGACGAAGAAATAACGGCAGTAGTTGGGGCAAAGAAGCCGTCGCGCGAACGCGACGACTTACGGGGTTGGGCGCAATATCGGAGTTTTTTTTGGCATAATTAAGATCACACGGCAACGCAGCATAATCCTTGTTTATCTGGATCTTCACACGACACGATTCTTGCTGGGTGTTCAAAGAAGGAAAGAGAGGCGTTTGGTGGCATCCATCCATCCATACCATCGGACACGAGTCATCAAAGATATCAAAAACTCATGTTCAGCGAGCAGGCGCGATTTTGGAGTCTTTATTCGGGCGCGGCATATGTAGACAAATTTACGGTTTTTGTTCAAAGTTCACATGTTTTTCGCATCCAATCTTGATGTTTTCCTCGGAAGATGTCTGTGTTGTTTGTAAATTGGTAGGCTGGTAAATACTAGGTTGGTATCCTCCCAGCCGATGGGGCCGATCCATGGATGTCAACAAAAACAGACAGATCACGGAATGCCTTGTCTGGTACGCTAATGTCGTCTCTATATGCAAACTTATCTACACTATACATGTCCATCGCCCTGACAACACGACACCAAAATGATAAGCTAACGTATATCTTAACCTCAGACTTCCTCCCACGCTTTCTAAACCTCAAGATTTCAATGGGACGGATGTCCAAGCCTCCGTGATGCTTCCAAGGTTTCTTGTTCTTTTCTAAGATGATGAGTGTATTGTATTGGATTGTATGGTGTTGTATGGTGTGGGTTCGTAATGAGTCGTTATCGCGTTAGGCGTGAAGTGTGAGTGTCGCTGGAAAGTAAGCAGATCGGGAAGAAAGGTTTGCTGGATGACGAGGACGTTGCTCGAAGCAAGAGGTGTGTGTGAGAGCTTTCGGATAGAAGACAGTGCGTTTTCGTAGGTTGGTGTGTATACTCTGCTTCAAGGGAACAGATTGAAAGACATGGAGACGATGTCGTGCTTTTGTTGGGCTTGGAAAGTTGGTATGTTTCGATGCGCGTGTGGCGTGTAGGCCCTGTCCTTCCCCAATGGAATTCGAAGGCATAGAGGGGTTCTCTGCGCCTAACCTTTCGAGGCGGGGTTTGTGGTATGCTGATGAAGCTGGCGATGTTCGCTCCTTGCGTTCTTGGTCGGCTCCAAAATCTGTGCTTCTGGCGCGTTGGATGAGTACCTGCCCATGTGCTACGCGATCTGCTTTCCGTGTACCTTCTCCTCCTCTCATATTCTTGGCTTGATTCGTCCACCCAATTCTGTCTCTCCATCCCATCTTCCCTCCCATCCTTCCTTCCCCCTCACAGCCCAAACCTCTCCATCCCAACCCTAAGATCCTCTTCCGTCCCCAAAAGATTCATAGCCCAAGGCGGCCTCTGACTCTTAACCACAAACCTCGTCTCACCAATCTCCTGCACCCTCCCCTCTCCCCTCTCCCTCCCTTTTACACCCTCCCGTCCAGCCTCCACCCCAACCTCCTCCCTATCAACAGGCTGCACCTTCTTAGTCCTCCTCTTATACGGCGGCCCCCTCCCCATCTCCGCCGCCTTCTCCCACGCCGTCTCACACCCTTTCGCGATAATCCCCGCGCTCGCCCACCCCGTTTTCTTATCCGTTTCGAGCAGTCGCGTAATGAGCCACTCGCGCTGCCGCGGGTCCTGGAATGTGATTCCGGCGAAGAAAAGGGAGAGGGTTGATTCTGTTAGGACGGCGCCGAGGAAAGGGGAGAGGTCTGAGGTCACGGGTATGCTGACGCTAGCCCATATACGGCCGATGAGCATGCAGTAAGGTGCTGTAACGGAGGCGCAGACTCCGGCGGCCATTTGCGCGGCGGGTGGCATGCCGGGGTGGGATCTCAAAAGGATAATTTTGGAGAGATAGGCGAGGCCCCATAGGATGGATATGTCGTAGGTTCTGTGTAGAATGGCTGGGCCGAAGGGCGTCATGTTTCCACCGTGTTCGTGGGGCCGGCCTCCTGGTACTGGTGGTGGATAGGTGTCTTCTGGTAAAGGGGCGAAGCCTTCGCTCTGTTCTAGAACTCGTAAGACGGATGTGTGAGCGTCCATGATGGTCTCCCATTCCGAGACTGCTTTCTCGTATAGGGTGGGTAGATCGGCGTGTTGGGGGTTGGGTACGTTGGGGGTGGGGGGTGAGCGTTCGTAGTTTGGGTTTTCGTAGCTGGAGAGGATGGGGCCGGGGCCTGCTGAGGGGGCCATGCCGTAGAAATTGGGCATGGGTGGTGGTTGGCTTCGGGGTGGTCCTCCAGTCGATCCGGGGGGTGGGCCAAAGCCAGGTGGTGGTTGTGGTGGTCCTTGCCCTGTCCATCCTGGTGGTGGAGGTCCCTTCCATCCTGGCGGCGGACCTTGCATTTGAGGTGGAGGTCCTCCAGAACCCGCATGTATTTGTTGTTGACCAGGTGGGCCGCTGGGAGGCGGTCCCATACTGCCAAAACCGGGCATACCCGGGCGAGGTCGCCATCCACCATCCGCTTCCACTTGTCGAAGTTTGCGAGTGCGGTCTCGAACTGTAAAGTCTGCTATACGACCTAGGAGAAGAATGATGTGATCGTGGGAGCCATAAAGAGCATCGGTTCGGCCGAGTGGTGCTCTTGGGGGACAATCGGACCATTTGCGGTAGGGGTTACTGCTTAATGTCAGTCTCAATTCCTAGATCCAGACTTGGTTTACTCACATGAGACGATGGCCGCTCACGATACTCTGATAAACATCATGCCTAGCATATGACCAGTAGATATCCTGCAGTGTCTCGTAGCTTTGCAAGTCCAATTTCGCGGGTATGCTCTGTCTCGCGTCGTGTCTCGCGCCATTGTCTTCAAAAACCATCCCAAAGTCGTCGTAATTGACCTTCTTCCCCACGATCGTGCTCACAAGACCTTGATCTGGCATCAAAACACTGTCTTTCAGCCTTTGGTCGAATTGTCGTTGATCAAACAGCATCTCCGGATTCTGATGCGGTAATTGACGTTCCATCGCTGTGTGCGCTGCTCTCATCCGTCTGTACTCTCGCGTGAGTGACCGGAAGTCGAGCTCGGTGATCAGGCGCTGGGCTCCGACGAGATGTGTTCCCCATTTCACATGCTCTGCTGTCCATACCTCGTAGAAGGCCAGGAGCAGGGAGGTTGCAAGTGTGTTTGTTGATAGGCGCTTGGTAGGGTTACCGAGAGAGCGGACAAGGCGTTTTAGAGAGTATGCGTAGTGTTTATAGGAAGGCGTTATAGAAGCACCCTGCAGTCTTGCGATATGCAGGCTTGCAAGCGCTAGCATGGCGTGTAGAAGACCCTGGTGACTCAAAGCTTTCAGAGGCAGTGTGTGGGTCCAGAGCCCCTGTTGAGCTGGGTGTGTAGTGCTTTCGAAGATGAGGGTAGGATTTCGGGGATTTCGTTCGTACATCGACAATGTAGGTCCAGTCTATCGTGTATTAGTAAACTCTGTCCACTTCGGCCGGTCACAGTCTAATGCGCCCGTCAGACTTACAACATGAATGTAGTGTGCGAAAACCCTCGCAGTCTTAGGATTGCGTAGAGGGCTTGCTGCATACTCTGGTCTATAGTGCGACAATAACCCGTCGTATAAGAACGCATCGTATCGTCTGATTCCAAGCTCATTGTAGTTCTCAAGATGTATCCGACGGATATTACTGAACTCCTTGCTTGCAAGTAGAGCTTGCTCATCCTCGACTGTTTCCGCTTCGAACATTTCTTCGTCCGACTGAACGTCCCAGTAGTCGTCGTCTTCGTTTTCGATCGCAGCTTCGTCGAGAACTTGTGTGGGGCTGACGTGGTCGTCGATATCGAATCCGCCGAGGAGAAGTTGCGGTTGAGGCCGTTGCTTTTGTGATACGGCGGTAGGTTGGTCTGTATTCACCACTGGTCAGCCTGGAAACATTCACGGACATGTACAGATAATGAAGAGTAGCGTGCTGTCGCACCTGGGGAGACTTAAGGAACCCCAGGCTTACAAGACATGCACGAATTTATGGATTGACAATGGGTTGGGACACGAAGAGAATAACGATAGTCATTGGGGTATATGAGGTTTTAACTAGACACGAGACATACCGAGGACAGGCTGAGACATATACTTTACATCTGGGGTTATATCATGAATGGGCATCTGCACAGGAGGATAGCTTGCATGACTGAAGTCAGCGTGAGAAACTGCTGCTGGGTAATTGTGAGTTCCAACGTGGCTGAAGCTCGGGGGGCCTCCTTGCGGAGGGTGTACGGGAGCATGCGGATGACCGTCGTATCTTTGCATGCCCCGTGGCGCTTCCGTGTAGTGAGGATACTGGTCGCTTCGCGGTGATACACTCGAATAATCCCGATAGGAACCTTCGGCTTGCTGGCTATCAGACCGGTAGGATTGTGGATAGTGCGGCGGAGGCTGAGGGACTGCGGCTTTTATAGTGGGTTCGTGACTGTACGGAACCGAGACTGGTGGATATGGCGCGCTCTGGGTATATTGAATGGGCGGTTGAAATGTGCCGTGTGAATCGTGCCTATACTGTGTCTGTGGGCCGGTGTGCATAGACTGAGGGGGCGGGAAATACGAAGCGGTGGGCGTATGACCATGTGGAGGGTGGTTTGGCGAAGAAAGCGGCTGTTGGTGAAGAGGTGATGGCAGAGGTTGTTGATGAGGCTGCTGATAAGCTTGATCGTGTGTGTAGCCATGGGCCACTCCAGGGTAAGCTTGTGGGGGTTCCAAAGGCCCTGAAGTTTGGTTCGCGTCCATGTGGGAGAAGTCGAAGCTACCGTGCGGGCGTGACTGGATTGGACCAAGCATGCCCTCTTGCATGCCGGTAGTTGGCCCAGGCCCTCGATATGATTGATTGCGTGTGCCAGGAAGCATGGAGGTGTGATATTGGATAGTGCTGACAACGCCTGGGTGATTCGGCCAGTCGCCAATCGGTGGTTTGAAGATGACTCGTTGGTTGTAGCCCTCGCACTGGCGTTTGGACTTTATGCAGTTGTTGCAAGTAGGTCTCTCTTCACCACACTTTATGCGGCGTTTTCGGCAGGTGAGACATCCAGTTTTGGTCCTCTTTCTCATCTTGGAGTTGGTAGCAGACGCTGAGAGGCCTGTTGGTGACACATCGCCCGGGCCTCCCGAGATTGTAGCGGGCGCCATACTGTCCATGGATTCGAGTAAAGAGATAGAGGTAACAACAAGCGAGTCTGTGGCACTTAGTACGAAGCTACAAGGCCATATAAGGGACGTAAGACTGGGATGACATACCTGAGTAATCTTCGATCCTGAGGAATGGGGGCACGAGATCGGCGGGCTGATGTTGGTCCGCTTGGAAGCGGGTACGGAGCCAAGATCGATTAACCTCGCAGCAGTGCCGATCTGAATGGTTGAATCCTGCGGGGCGCCAGTGACGAGGCAGTCAAGCTTCACGGGCGACTGGGTTAAAGATGAAAGTGATGGTGTCGTCTTGTAGGAATCCAGGGCTCGAAGGCAAGAACAAATCTACTCAGGGAAAGTCGATCATTCAGCCCACGGGAGCCATGTGGAGTCAGGGCTTCAATGTTAGTTATAACGAAGTGGGGAGCACGCACCAGGTGTCAGAGGCCGCTGGGAAGGCCAAAAGGGGAGCGAGCGGCAAGCCCGCCGCTGTTCGTGGGTACGGAAGGCTGTACGTAAAATGATAGCGCGTCCACAGTACCTACATCAGGCATGGAATGGCCATAGGAGCAAAGGTGTTCTAGACTAGAATGGGAACTATACTTTTCTGGGGAGCGACAAGGTACATGGGGGTTGGATCAGGGTGGGCAACTGGAGTCGGATGCAGAAACAGCGGGTGCGGACACGGACTTGGAGTGTTCAGAGCAGGGCAAGAAGTCAAGTTCGATTCGGCAGCTGTCGTGCGAGGTCTCGTCGGAGTGCGTGCCAATGGACCGGGGGTATTGAAGGGCTTGCGCTAGGAGAGTGGGAGAAGAGAATTGGCGGCTGATCAACGGATCTGATGCCGGGTAGGCTAATGAGGGGGGTATGATGTTTTGCGTTGGACGTGGGTTCCCAGCCAATCTGCCCGATATAGACACACGACTGGCGAAGCGATGGGGGTGCTTTGGTTGCGAGCGTTGAGAGATGGGCGGCGGGACGTCGGCCTGAGGAGCTAGCCTGCAATCACTTGGTGCGCTGCCGAGTTCGGAAGCGGCCACGATGCTTTGCCGAGGATCCTCACCCTTCTTGCTCCCACCCACTGCACGTCGGCAAAGCAACCTCTTTGACACTTTGCTCCACCCTGAAGCGTGCTTTGCCTGCTAGCCGCTTGGGCAGCTGTCATCAGCCTCAGTCGCGTGGAGGTTGCGTTCGTGTGCGGAGCCTGAGTGGAACGTGGGACTCGGGCGACAGCTGGACATGCTTCTGTTCCCACGACACAAACCTTATTCCGCGCAAAAGATATTCGTGTGCGACGCGTCTTCACGTACATATCATCCCAATCCATCACAGTGACTGGCCCAGCTGGAGCGGACGTGTACTCGCCCAGTTCAACAGCTGTGGACATTGCCAATGGCCTAGCTAGCCGCTATTGCTGCCAGGCCTCCAGGAATCGCGCAATTGCCACGGTGGTCTGCTCTGATTGCCTCTGATACATGGCTCTATCATTACCAGAAGCGGCATGGTGCTGATCGACTGATGGCGTCGTCTCACGCGCGCCGGCCAACGAGCTTAAGCATCCGCCAATTAACCTATACCATCAACCACCCTACCGGACCTTCTGTTGGTTTCGCGCGTTTGATTCACCGAGCACCCCGGACATATTTCGACGTCACTGGCACAACTGCTACTAGAGTGGCCGGCATGCAAAGCATCTTCGCGCTGGTGGCGGCTCAGGGCAAGCTGAGCGGAATACCAAGCTCCGTAATCAAGAGCCATTGCCGCGGGGGCCCACGCTTCTATTATGATTTTCGTCCAGGAATCGCGAACCCGACAGCTGGGCATCGTCAGCCTCTGATTGTGATGGCTCCCTGCCCACGAGTCGACTGCCTCGTCGACTGCCTCATTCAGGGCTCAACGGGGTCAAGGGAGCGAGGTACCTGTGTGCTCGGCGCTATGCCTCCTCATGCCATGTGCTGATGAGCGTGCGGAATGACGATCATGTGGACTTTTGTGGGGCTCGGAATACCTCTATTTCCAGTAATGGCCGCTGAACTTCGCATTCGACATCGCGGGTACGGATGCGAAAGAGCAGCCTCACCCAGTACGCTAATGCAGCATCTTCACACCACGATTGCATTAGTGCTGCGCGCATGCACGACTCGGGGTTGGCAGAGACATAATTCTGCCTTGTTTTGTTTTTCAAAGTCAGTGTCAGACGTTCACCGGGAGAACTGTCTACTGGTCCGCTCGGCGCAGTCGCGGTCTCTTGTGCTTTTTAGTCCTGGTATATCAAACGGGTCACCGGTTCGACGGCTGCGGGTACTCTTCCCGGTTATTAAAGGATCAGATGTAAAGGAAGACGTGCAAGTACAGTGACCTTGGGCGTCATTCTCAAGACCCTACAAACAGGGGTTGAGCCCAGGTTACCAAGGCGCTGGACCCGAGATGCTGCACCTCACATTCTGGCTGCAAAAGCAACCACTTTCCGAGTCATCGGTATGTCCCGATCATGGCTGTTTACGGAAGTGACCGAACTATAAAGCCAATTTTAGACAAGGCTCTCCAAGATAACGGGATGCGGTTGAGCTTGCGGCGTGGTTAGCCGGATCCGGACAGCCATTCGTGGATTACTACACCGGTGACGATCCGACGGAAGCACAGTTTGCAATTGCAATCGAGATGCAGGGGTCGAAAGAGTTCTCTGCTGTGGCTGCCACGAGAAACGGAACAGCATTGGGCGTGTAGTGGTAGGTGAACGGCGACTACTGAAGGCGCCTTGCTCCAATGGGCTCACCTTAGCGACCTGGACCCTAGATCCAAAGCTTGATTTTCGACATGGGCTGATGCCATATCTACGCCCCTCATCCGCTTGCCATTCTGGACAAGGGGATTGACAGCACTCCCCACATTTGCTAGTCACTTCTGTAAGTTATTGCGAAGTGCACGTGATCGGATAGAGGCGCTGACGTCGTGTTAGGGGGGGTATACACGACTCGCATTGAGAAGATGCACGAAGTGATGCGGACATGCTCACCCGCACGCCCACGTCTAAAGCGGTTTCTTCGATGTTCGGTTAGGACATCTGCCATGCCGGGTGTTACTCACGGCTATTGACTGCGGCTGATGAGTGCAGCAAGGCTTTGTTTGCGGCCTGCAATCTGAGCATCTCCCCAAAGCGACGCGGTCGCATCAGTTATCTCTTGGAGTGCTGCTGATGCTTCAGTACTCTACCATCTCAGAGGTGTGCCATTACATATGACGACAAGATCAACTCAATAAGCCAGTATTCTGCAACCTTGCACAATCTGACCCCGCAGCCTATATCCACTAGAGAGACGGTAGTTCCAAGGTAGTTCTAAGGTAGTTCTTGCGCGAAGTCAGTACGCGGCCGTCGTCGTTTGTCCGCTACCTTCTCAAGAGGAAGTTTCAACAATGACATGGCAGTAAAGTAGCAACGGCTGATATATCAAGCTTGCTAAAGCACAGTATGCTCTCGCTCACCGCTGTCCTCAAGCGCAGCCACAGGACACCGTGAACCATCTCAGGGTTGTAGCTTGCGCAGGTACACCTCCGCCGTAACGGAAGCGTTTACACGACATTGCTAGTGCAGCGACACCTGCAGCCATACAGCATCCCATATTACACGAGCGGATTTCACTCACGGCTAAAGCGAAGTTTCCCGACGCCACTGTCCACGCCACCAGCCGACAGCGTTGCCTCTTGCGAAACGTCCTTCACTGCACATGGCTCCCTTCCAAAACACCCGATTTGCCGTCATCGACCTAGCAACTAGCATGTTCCTACCCCAGGTTCTGGTGCTCGGGATCCCGGCGAAGGAACGGGGCGTATCCGAAGGAAGCTTCGGTGACATTGATCGGCTACCCATGTCAACGATCCTGGTAGGTTGCATGCATGTCATTGTAACGACACGCGGTCTTATACAAGGAACGTCCTTCGCAGGTACAGTAATGATAATATTACCACTGCAAGTCCTGGTGTTCCAATGCATTCTGGCGCGAGGGTAATAGCCACTGCAGTTTCTTCTGTCAACCTTCTCGAATGCCGATAACATAATAGCGCCACAACGCCAATTCCTTCACATACGACCATAGTTTCAGGATAATAGCGCTTCCCGTTCGCTCAGCGGTACTCAAGCCTGTGAACGGCAGACTAGTAGTCAGGTGGGTGACCACTGGCGAATCCCCGCTGTTGTATGTTTTTTGTCTTTTTTCTTCGCAATTTTTTACCCAGCAGCAAACCTTACTACCATGCTTCTCTTTTTCCAACCTCGTCACCAGGAATTCACTCCGCGGCTGCTATTCACGTATCCAGCGTATCCAATTCGGTCATCGCCTCGAGGCCCAAAGTAAAGCAACTTGCATACCACTAGCCATTGCTTCTGCTGCGAACTCCTTACGAACTTCGCCACGGGGGCGCAGACTATTACTTGCTACTGCAACTAGAGTTGTTCTGCATGAAGAATACTCTTTGCTTCTCTACGTTTCTTTTGGCAAACAGGTCCGGCAAGCAAACCCACACCAATCCAACCCAACGGAGCTGCAAATTTGAGCAGGGAGAAATGGAAGTGACGTCTACACCAGAAGGAATTCCAGCAAGACGGCGAATGAATACAGCATACAGATGACGCTATGTGGTATAGTCAAACAAGCGGCGATGCAGTCGTTTTTCATCGGCCCGTCGCATTGCCTTTTCGTACCTGCATTTCTCCAGAGACTACGACATGCACCTCCTTCTAATCTTGACTAGTCTCATCGATGAGTACCGAAGTACGTTGCCGTCAAAGTACGTACGTATGCTACACTTGCTTTTACTCGGGTCGAGAGCCTGCCGGAGTCGCGCCAAACGTTACCCGACTATCTCCCAACCTCTCTATACGGCCTGGCGTCGATCGCCAGGACCCTGGTTCGCCCGAAAGATCGTTCATATCTTATTGGGTCACTCGTATGGGCAATGCGACGTACTGTTTGACGATATGTTGTAGGGTGATGTTGGTGCTTTGCCTATGTCACGGCGCGTGGCAGAGATACTTAAGTGCAACACCAATTCGAACCATTTTGAACCTCCGCTATTTTGAAACATAGAGCGCGAGCAGCATGTCTACCCAGCACCAGAGATGACATCTGGATCGCGCATGACGATCTCGTCGATCTGATAAGCCTCTAAATTACCCCTCAGCAGTTCAACCAAACTACTGAACTCGGGTGCAGTACCAGATTCAAGATTTGGCTGAACAGTGGAAGCTAACCTTGACTCGCCCAGAGTAAGCAGTTCTGGGCTGACGACAATCCGAACGCGACAGACTAGAGGGTTGTTTCGCACCGAACGTCGCATTTCCCTGTTTCGTCGCATGGAGTAGGGATGATATAACGCGTGTTGTGTATCTCTCGAAGAAAGCAAAACCGAGAGGAAGGCTGTACAAACCTCGGGGATTTGCACTACAGCGGATATGGTCGCGGGCTCAATAAGAGTAATATATCGTCTATTGGGCGTCTTGATGAATGGAGACTTGACCATCGAGGATGATTCCTACGGACTAACTTTGACGTTTAATCTTATTCAAGAAATACACTCAACACCCAGAAGCCTACATCAACATGAGTACCACGATGTCAATGAGCTGAAGTTAACGTAGGCTCTAAGTTATTTAGTCTCTTTTCTCAACGCGGTGGTGTCGATGTCGTTGTAGGAAGAGCCGTACGATACTACGGCTGTGTCATGACATGTTGAGAAGGCCAAATTGCAGCAGTATCCTCGTACCAAAAATCGAAGTTCGGCAACCGGCGTGCATCTAGTAGGTTTCTATCATGAGTCTCTCGACAACCTCGATTTCGGTAAAGTATGGATGCTTTGCCATCGCTGGCCAAACTTTACGAGGGTCTGAAACCATGCGCCTGGAAAGCATCGTGGACTCATCACGTTGTAGAAGTATTTGATAGATTAAGATGCTAAATAGATTTCCCTACTGTCACGAAACATTGTAGTAGTCACATCGACAATTTCAAGGTCTCCGGAATCAGTGCGCCATCTTGACACAGGCAACAGCCAGGATACTTCTATGCAAACAGATGCTGCGCGATATTGCGAAGTGTTGGTAGATATCCCGCGTGGAAGATCGTCATCGAGATGTACAGGAGGCATGTAGCTTTGTGAAACTTCACCGCACTGGCTTGCCGTATGTGTTGCACCACTTCTATTGCCCCAACCATTCGTACGGCGATTCCAGTGGCTCCAAACATCTTTGTGGTACATCCGCAGTCCATCCGAGAGTTCTGTTGGTAGAGATTTCACGAAGTGGGGGTAGTCAGGGGTCTGCAGAAAAGTTCCCCGCCATCACTACGCACATGTCAGAATCTTCCATGAGCTTGCCAGTGTAGTTCTCCATACCCCCCAGCCCCCTCAGCAAAGTTTGGTCAAACCTCATCGTCGCCACGTCAAACTTTCGTAACTCCCTTTATAATACTTGTATCTCTTCTAACTTCCATCAACTTCCGATATGGTCTAGTGGCTAGGATTTGCCGCTCTCATAGCAGAGTCAGCTCGCTGTTGCAGCGCAGTGCCGGCAAGGCCCGGGTTCGATTCCCGGTGTCGGAAACAATTCTTTTGTTCTTTTTGCATCTTTCAGGTTCGAGTATGGGTTGGTATATCTTTTTGCCTGCACCCACGAGACGCTTCAGAGGCTGGGTATGTACTTGGATAGCCTCTAGAGTATAGTACAACACTTCTCTTTTGCTCTTCGCGACATGTGAAGTCACTGCCTGGGTTGACTACACGTGGCATGCAGGTACGACCGAAGAGAGTCTACCCTACCACGATCACTGCTCCACTACTTTCGTGCGGCTTGCTCTTAGTAATCAACTGCCTGTGTTATTTCATGGATTCTGATATGGAAGGGCACTCGAATGAGACTTGCCAGAAGTGTAGATCGGCTTCGTGCAAACTACAGCGGACTAGCAGCCCACCCACACTCACACCTCATACGAGGTCAACCTAAACAAGTCTGCAGCCTGAGTTAGGCTGGAAACATGCAAATTAGGCGACCTCACGTCAACGTCGCATCAAAGTGCTTCCTTGAATGAGGTGCTGTTAAAACACAAAACTATAACGACTGGTATTGGTATAGAACAGGTCGTGACGGGGTCACTTCAAATGATCGCTAATTCTGCAAACAAGAAACCCCAAGCCGTCCATCATGTGGACAAAGACAGACGCCGGTAATGATCTTTACAATGGTGAACGATAGACAACATCTTCTTTTTGCACTTAATCCTCCCGCAGCACCGCCGCAGTATACCCATTCTGTCCCGTACTCGCATCCCCACTGCCACTCTTCAGCCAGCAATTCGCGCCATTCTCAGTCTCGTACCTTGTACTAAAGTCAGAGCTAATCACGGCGGCTTTGCAGGCACTGCTTGCGTTCATGGCGCTGTATTGACTGCACGCGTCGACGCATTGCTCCAGGGTGTATGCGGTGAAGCTCATGAGGATGGTGTCGAGGATGTTGGTGCTGTCGAGACAGTTGTAGGTATACCGACCACTAATATCGGACTTCTTGCCTTCCAGTCGACTTGAGATGAGGAGCGTGGATGGACATGTTGCATTGATTGACTGGATGGCGCCAAATGGTCTCGCAGAGTAGTACGTCCCTGTGTCTTCAGTTGCAGCCGCCGGGCTATCCGTTGGAGTATCCGATGGGGCATCCGCTGAAATATCCGATGGACTCGCCGACGTGGGTGTTGGAAACAGCTCCATGCTCGAACTCGCCGCAGCCTGCTCCGCTGCAAGTGCTTCGGCCTTCCTACTCAAGCATTAGACAATGTCAAAGAACTAGAACCATGTCTTACTTATCGGCTTTCTCTTGCACCACAAGTCCTCCCCCTATACTGGTGCCTACAAGTGCAGCAACGATGGTGAATGACATGGCAATGGTGAACCAGTATTTGCGTCGCCTGTGAGCGAAGAACTTCTTCCACATATCAGGAGGGACCTGGATGTGAGGGGCTTGATACTGATCGCTGTCCAATGCAGTACGGTACGAAAGAATGTCGTGAGAGCCCCGCAGGCGTGAGGACCTCGTCCGCGGCAGACGACCGCGTCCACCATCGTCATCATCGTTGATTTGTGGCAGCTTCGTATCGCCGTTAGCAGAGTAGCGGTTGACGGCCTCGGGATATGTCTCAGGTTGAGCGATCTGCAAACCATCCGACATATCGAGCCGCTCGGGCTTCTCGTCCTTCTCCGTTGTAGTGGTAGAAATTGTAGACATTGTACATACGGACCGCCGAAGATCAGGTCGGGATTGGGACAGTTAATGTGATTGTGTGACAATGAGGGACCAAGCCAAGTATAAGTGTATTCGCCAGCCTCCTAACTAGTCAACGGCGTCTAGTAATCGGGCGTGTGCTAGATACACGCATGCGGGTGCACTTGCAGCAGGCAGCGTGGGCTGCCGAGATCTCCAGGTAGATCGCTGTATACCCCGTGCGAGCCATGTGCGTCAATGTCGACAGCCTCTTATCAGGGTCTGAACACCGATTCCAACATAAATGAAGAGGGGTTCCACGTATCGGAGAGCTTCGAAAGTGAGATGCGGCACACCGATCAGCCAGATCATTTTTGAATAGGAAATCCCTTGCTCAACCCTTACCTCCACGGACCCTTGCGCAAGACTTGGGCTGGAACGATCATGCTACCACCTTCAAACATGGTTAGTGTCGTGAAGGTAAGGAGAGTTTTATTCTAGATGTGCCGTTCCTGAGGCTTTTTCTTGGTCTCTCAAGAGGTCAGTTCCTTCGGATTGTCTACCAAGCCGAGGTAATACTCCACGCACATATAAGGGATACCTCAATATGACCCTGACAAGGCTGGGCTATTTCCAGATGGTATGACCCGGATAAGGTTGAGGTATTTCCACGAGAAAAGGCAGTCGAGTTGTAGATGTTCTGGCTAGGATGCTCTGTAATCCTTTCCTGGTTTCGTCGAAAGCCCGATCTCTGTGTTCCCACCAACTAAACACCTGCGCAATAGCCCGTTCTTCCCCAGAGACGAAAATATCGACGCCAGGTGAGTGCGCATTGATACCCCATCTTTATGGGCGTCGATGGCGTGTTGCGAATATGGGACGAGCGTGTTGTTGTGGAGTTCTGGAGTTCTGGAATGTCGAGGAAAGAGGGCGCTCAGGTCCGACGCGGAAGGTGCGAGCACCGCCACCGCCACACAATGACGTGCGTGTCCAGAAACCCGGTCACAAGAACAAGCAGAGCAGTCGGACTTCCAAGCGCTTCTCTAACACATCACATGCTGTGGCGCAGCTTCAAATAGGCATCGTCACTTTTGTTAATTCCCACGTTGTTCCTGTACGCATAATCTTTAACTTCATCCAGGCAGCAACATTTCGCATAGTTCAGGCCGCTAGGTCACAACAGCGCTTCGATTACCTCCACATCTGCGGCCAAAGTCTTCATCTCTCGTCACGAATGATTTTGTGATTGCCTTCCACGCCTGAGACATTCATACGTCTCGCCACCCACAACCAACACCCATCATGGACATCCCACGCGGCCACGCAGCAATGCCGCTCACAGAAGCCGACTTCCTAGACTTCGTCTACAACTACTTCAAAGCCGAGTACTATCCCATCCGCTCATTCTGGTCAACAGCAACCGCCTTTCCACGGCAGACTGAACGATGGATCTCCATGGGCCATGAACTCTCACCGCTCCAAGTCCGACCCGCGAACGCGCAGGCGCAGAAAGATTTGGAATCTCTGGACTACTTTACAAGAAAATGGAACCTCGATGCTGGATTCGTGAGAGGCTTGGTTATACGATTCGCAAAGTACGAGTTGCACGAAAGACTGGAGAAGAGATTGTATGAATGCGCAAGACTAGACTTGATGGTAAGGAAAGCGCTGAAAGAGAAGCATTTGATCGATGCACTGTGGCCAAGTCCTGCGCCGCGGAATATTGCGAAAGATTTGTTGCAGCAGGGTGTTCAAGCTCGCCAATGGTACGGCGACATGTTCAACAAGTATTTCCGCGTCCTACAGTCTATCGACTCGTTTCAGCTTCGTCCGGAAATCGACCATCACATCAAGACCAGCGGGAAACTAATGTTGATCCCCTTTGTGGATCATCTCATCTTCGGAGCAGTCGACCCTATCATACCAATCGTGGCGAAAGGAGCAGGCTATGCGAATGCTAAAGGGAGAGGAAACGACAGGAATACGCCAGGCTTCGGTGAGCCAGGAAAGTTTGAGATCAGGTTCGATGCACCGACCGAGGTCACAGATACGTATACGAAGAGCGTTGTACGGCAGTGTCAGTGTATGAAGTGTGGTACGAAACGAGACGTACAGGTCGTAATATCAGTGGACCCGAATCCAAACGCTGGAGCGAGTGCAGGTACATCGTCTACCAGTCGACAACGCGACACAGCGCCACCAAACTCCAGAACCGCACAGAGATACAGCCCAGGCTACCAGATGCCTACCCAGAACGAACCAGCACCTCCACGCCAACCTCCCCGACCACAGGCACAACCACCCCAGGAACCTTCCCCATCTCAGCGCCCATCAACACCCGATCTCAAAAAGCAATGCCCACGCTGCACCTTCCTCAACGATCCCGCCTTGACAGCCTGCGAAATGTGCGAAGCCTCTCTGCCAGAAGCCACTATTGCGAAACCGCCCAGTCCAGTGTCCAACAGAAAGGCTCCTTCGCACTCACACTCCGCATCGCACCCACTACCCAACAAGCCTCGAAGCAGGGAAGAAACACTCCAACAAGAACAAAGACCCAGCGGACCGAATAGACACAGTCTGAGCCAAAGCCTTTTCTCCATTTTCCCATTCTCGCAGCAACAGCAGCAGGAGCATCATGCCAAGTTGCCGCCTACACAGCAGGTTGATACCTCTGCTGCTGTGAAAACAGCGCCTGCACCAAGGCAGGAGATGAGGAAGCAAGAAGATGTCCGGCCTTCTTCGAAAGAAAGCAACAAACCTCAAATCTCTCATTCTCCACACCCACCTCCCCACACCGAACCGTCCTCTTCCCGCCACGCTGCAACCACACCCCCAAACCGCCCCTCCACACCACCACTATCCAACCACCCAGAAATGGCAATGATGCCCCTCTCCCCCTCCCCACCGTCATCTTCTCATCCCCGCCCGGCTCCCGCTGGTCTCCCTAGTAACCTCATGGACGACTTCGTCCCTGTGTCGCCTGCTTTTCCGCAAGACGACGAGGATGAGGATGCGGGGTGGGGGTCTATGAGTAGGGAAGAGGCAAGGGGACAGGAGAGTAGCAGTGAGGAAGACGATGATGATGAGGGAGGAAGTGGCAGGGGGAAGGGGATGATTGATCTAGATGCTGTGGCGAGGGAGGAGGCTGATGTTTGGGGGGATAGGGAGGATTGAATGACTGTACATGCAGAGGGCTGGATGGAGAGATTGGTGTTGGATTTGGATCTAGAGAGATGTCTGCCTAGTTCACTGTTTAGTTATCCATGTCAGGCGTTCAGAGTTACGTATTGCATCAAAGGAGAGGGAATGAGATTACGAGGTTGAATTGAAAGGACTCTTAGTTGCGTTTGTCTATACTCCCAAACACCCATTCCCAAGCCCACGTCTTCAGCGCAATAGAAATGTACGGCCAACTCCACGCTTCATGGTCTTTCATCCGCCCGCTCCATGCAATGCACCAAGCGCCCACACCCGTTTCTTTGACGTCTGTGACAAGATTTACACATGGTAACCAGCCCTGCTCTCCACACACCGGAGGAGTATGTTCAGTACACGGCCGCACGCCCATCGTAGTCGGCCCTAACGTCATCCACAAAGTCATCCTACGAGTTGAGGTAGTTCCGAACAGCGCCTTGCAGTTTCGTCGCACCCTCGCCGAGCATGTTCGTCAGATTCTCGAGATCGTCGCCAGCGGTAAGACCGAACTTGCGGACAAAGTCCTTGGCGGCGGTTTCGAGGTCGCCGTAGTCTTCGTCGCCGACTTCGTCTTCGGGTCGGCCAAAGTATGCGTTGGAGGAAATAGCGCTCGCGCCTTCGAAGCCTACATGGCGAGTTAGTAACCGAAACGTGCATGGTTTTATAGATATCACGTACCTGACAACCTCTCCTTGGCCTGCGCGGTGGCAGTAGGATCGAATGCGTTGCGTCCAAAGAACTCGTCACTGGAGATGCCCTTTTGTGTACCAAACTTGTCTCGCGCGTACTTCTCGCCGTCATCCTGCGCAGGCTTGCCTACACTGCCGAAGCCACCCATCTTCTTCTGCGGTGCAGCCTTCTTCGCTGCACCTACCTGTCCAAAGCCCAGACGTTGTACGCCCATGCCTAACCTTTCCATATCTTGGCTGGAGCGCTCGGTCTTGGAGGTGGAGCCGAAACCACCTCGTGGCGGTGATACGGGGGTCGGGGAGACGATGGCGGATGCTTCGGGGGCTTTCGACTTGGTGGCCGCTGCGGCCTCAGCGGCTTCGGCTTCGGGATCGTAGCCCAACTTCTCGATGCGCTCAGCCTCTTCACGGGCCTTCCGCTCTGCTTCCTCAAAGTCTAGGCCTCCATCTGCGGCAACCACTTTCTTCGCTCCGAGACCCTTCTTCTTGGCTCCCAGAATGTTCTTCTTCGGCGCAGCGCCGGCGGTCGTCTTTCGTACGGCAGCGGGCTTTGCAGCGGGTGTGCTCGATTCACCGCCAACGAGTGGCGACTTAGGTCGGTCTGTTCCATTGCCATTGGCGCCAGGCTTCAGGAAGGGTGATCCTCCAACCTTGGGTGTACCGGTACGCGAAGGTGGATTCGACGGGCGCTTGATAGTGGGCTTGTCCCATGACGAGAAGAAGTCGTCTTCGTCGTTGGCTGGCGTGTTGGTGCCGTCGGTGCCAACCTCGGGTACATCTGTGATAACGACCTCGTTGGGGTACCTGCATAATCTGATTAGCCCAGTTTAAGGGATAGAATAATTTTCTCCTACATCCTGGCGTCCGCAGCGCAGCGCCTGGTCAGCTCCTCCTTGTACTTGGTGGCGGCATTGCTGGTGTATTTGGCTTTATGGTCTTTACTCGCGAGCGCAGCAGAGCCTCCGTGCGACTGGAAGTACTTGGTAGCGCTTTCGTTGCCGCCCACTTTCATGATTCGTAATTGATCCCATTGCCAGACTACCCTCAGTCAGTATGTGTATTGTATAGCCACGAGACTCGGAGTGAACGTACTGTCGAGATTGGTGGATCGTACGAAGGAGATGTGGACACCCATGTTACGATGGTTGGACGAGCAGTCGAGGCACAGATAGATGCCAAATGGTACGGAACTCCATGTTGGGTTCTTTGCGCCGCAGTCGAAGCATATCTAGGGGTGTGTTAGGCATTGACCGAGTATCTGTCTGCTTGCAAGACGTACCTTGTTCGCGGGCTTCGACTTCAATTTGGTAAAGATGTTCTGCGACTCGGTCTTGGTCGCGAGGGCAGCCATGGTGGGAGTGGGTAGGAATGGTGCGGGTTGGCGGTAAAGGAGTCGAGCTGTGGTGGGGATAATTTGGGTTGCGGCGCTCGGGAATGCTAGGGTGTCGTTTCCAGGAAACCGCGTTCTTGACACGTGATACGCGCGATTGCAGTGCAGGTGGTACCTCGATGTCGCAACTCCAATTTCTACTTTCGCTTTCACCGGACACTGCCTGCTTCATATATTGCGCTCAAACCTACGTGTCTTATAGAAGATTTCGTCTGGACTATATTCGTGGTTAAGAGACGCCTCCCGAGGTCAGAACCATGTTTGCTACTCGATGCTACGCGCTCACACCGCGCGCCTAAACTCAATCGCTCCACTGTAGCCACGACCCAGAGCTGTCGTTGGCGATTCAAAAAACTTCACCATTCTTGCGCTAGTCTATGCTCGAAGGATGACATAGGCTTCGGACGTCATCTTCCTATCTCCCTATCTTGCCGTCCCACGACCTGACGCGACAGCACAAGTGGGGTACGCATATACATATGATGGCATACCTCACCTGCTTCCAAGTAGCAGCTTGGGTCTATCGCATACTCACATATCAACTCTTATAGACTACAGACTACAGCATCCCAACAACCGCACCATGACCTCCCTCCAAACTGTTCCCGCCCGCCGCGGAGCAGCCACCCTCGTCAGGACCAGTCAAAAGATAAAGATAACAAACACGCACGGAAACCAAGTCGTCGATACCTGGGCGCTCGCCCTCCCTTCCTCCACCCTCACCACCGCGTC
Organism: Alternaria arbusti; assembly: GCF_024043155.1. Classification (NCBI taxonomy): domain Eukaryota; kingdom Fungi; phylum Ascomycota; class Dothideomycetes; order Pleosporales; family Pleosporaceae; genus Alternaria; species Alternaria arbusti. Next base: position 251,033 of record NW_026249953.1, on the reverse strand, counting down.
CTCAAAAGTCGAAGCACCGCTCTACCCCAACGCGACTTCCGACTCGCCGTCCAAATACTCTGCTACTGCGAACGCCGCTGCCAGCGCCCCCGAATACATGTCCATGTGCCACTGCCGTGCCACACTTTTGAAAGTGACGCCGGGAGTAGGTGATGTAATGGTCAGCCAGAAGAGGGCGCCGATGGTCAAGCTGGTGGAAGATACAAGTCCAGGTGTACACGACACTTTGGTCGCAGCGTGTGATCGATGGCGGTATAGTGAGTTGGGCGTCAATGGATACCATGAGTCTTGCACAGACAACTTCTGGGATGCTCTGCACGAGTTGACTACATCTTCGTCTCTCTCGGCTGAGGAGAAGGAAGCGATTGGAGACCTGCAAGTCAAGATGGGATACAGAGTCCCGGATCCGTTCAATTTGTTTATGAACATTCCTATTACGCAGGAGGGTGAGGGAGCGAAGAGAGGCATTAGTTTCGAAGAGCCGAAGACGAAGGCTGGAGACTGTGTTGTTTTGGAAGCGCTAAGGGATGTGGTTGTAGTGATGAGTGCGTGTCCTCAGGATGTTCTTACGATTAATGGGAAGAATCCGGTGGATGCTCATTATCAGGTCCTGGACTGAATCATCAAGGATGAGTGAGTCGTACGATAGAGCTATCGACATTCGTAGATAAATCAGAGTTAACGTTACCTGAGTTCATCTCAGATACGAGAACAGCGAGTTCGGTCCGGCAGATTCTAGACTGACAAAGAACGTAAACAGTAAGCACCCTGTTATGAGACCCGCGCGCCATATCCAGTGCACCACTTGCCCTCTTCTTGTCTGGTCTCTCCTCTCTTCGTCCTCGCTGGAAAACCGTCTCCATACACCAGGCCACGTACCGACCACTAAAGCTGCAATATACCATGCTGACAAGTAAATGAACGACGCCAGCGGTAAGATAGCTAGGATCCAGATGACGAAGAGTCTACTGCGTAGGATAGAGGAAATGCCGAATATGTCTGCTAAGCGCGTGAGAAAGAAAAGCGCGACAGTGCTGACCATGATGATCTGAAAGACCAAGAGGATTATGTGATCGTGATACCAGGAGTGCGAGGCGAAGTTCTCGTAGGGGTATGTTGGAAGGTTCACAAGCCGATTGCGGTTTTGTAGATTGGAGACATCTGCGTCTATGGCGCTTGGGTCATCCGTCTCTTCAACGGCAGCCGTTCCAGGCGGAGACAATGTATCCCGGTCCGCTCGCAACGCTTCTTGTGCTTTTGCATCGTCGTCAAGGTACGCCTGGGCCATTGAGAGAAGCGGCAGTAGTAGTAAGATCAACGGCAAAGTCTGACCGAAACCCCAGGAGTTCTCTTCGGAGACCTTTTGGTTGAGCGTGAAGTTGTAGCCGTCATAGTTCCATGAGGCTGCGGCGCGTGTATCCCAGACTTTGATGGTACCCCATGCCATTGCGAATGTCAGCCAGAGGATCTCTAGTAGCATTGACTCAGAGACATCGTAGATGGCTCGGGCGATGATGAAGCCAGTGTACGAGAGCAGGTATGGTGCGTGCCAGATATATGCCTGAATCGTATGAGATAATGTCTTGTCCTCCAAGAATTTGAGGAAGCGCTTGAATTTCGATCCAGGTAACGTCCGAAGGCATGTGCGAGACACGTCCCCACCTCGATCAAGTAGTTGTATACCACATCGAACAAAAGACACACCAACGATAACCACCGAGAAGATCATGGACCATATCTTAGGACCGCGCCGTAAGAACGACCGCATCCCAAGCTCTTTGTAGAAGCAAATAGCGCTCAAACTGGGATAGAAACCCTCACCATCGTCCGGATACCCATTTAGCCACATCCTCGACCCCGTCGGAAGCAAAGCAGCAATCAATAACGAAGCAAGTAGAACCATAAAGACGAGTCTGATAAGTCGCATGCTTTTATTAGTCTGGGAGCAGCCTTCGAGAAAGGTCGTAGCGGAGACGAAAGCGAAACTGGCGAACCACGAAATGAAGACCATCATCTGCCAATGATACGCAGAGATGCCACATTTTAGTTGCGAGTAACCAGCGATGAGGATCGCGGTACCGGTGACTAGGTTCAGATCGCTGAGGATCAGAACGGACTTTTCGATGGCGTACTGGAAGCGTCGGCTGGGAGTCCATGAGAAGATACGTGAGCGTATGAAAGTGAGGATTCGATGGTCGACTGCATTGATGCGGATGCTTGCTGCGCCTTTTGTTTGATGGACGTTGTGGACAGTGATATAGTGGATAATGAGTAGGAGTAATGTGAGGTATGCTGAGATCGAGAAACCCAAGATGACCTATCGTACCGGAGTCAGTCGCGTTGGTACAGGCTGAGTCCTGATACTCACTCCGATACCTGAGAGATCTGAATCTGGTAATAGGGGTGGCACGTTGGTGAGGTTTGTCAGGTTAGTTGAAGAGAGCCACGCGCAGCTCGGTAACTGGCAGCGGGTGACAGCTTCTTTCACCGTGGTGTTCATAGTGAATCTATCTGGACATATTTGAGGGGATGAGGGCAGAAAGAGAAGCTGAGAACGCCAACGCGAAAGGCATCGCTCGCGCCATCAGCCGCTCGACATGCCACTGTCCTGGGAACAGGCCGGCGGTCAATGCTAGTTGCGCCGAATTATACATCTGTTCATACTGCTAAGTTACCCCAAGAGTAGGGTAGCTCTGTCGACTACATGAAAGCGCCGAGTCCTGCGGCTCGAACGTACTACGTGATTTCGAGAATATAATGGTGGAAATGTGGACTATGGTGTTGTCAGGCGCGTGATGGGTGGGTGCAACTGCCCGGACAAACGACGCTAACATTGGATGCGGGACTAGCGCGGCGGCGAGGCGAACGATTTTCCCCACCGGTATCGATAGCGTCGTGAACTTTTTTGCCCTGAAGTCTCTCCAACGCGCAGACGGCTCTACTCGACATCAACACCCGCAGTCGCCAAAATGAAGACCCAGTGGAAGGATATCCCCGCTGTGCCCACGAGCCAGGAGTTTCTGGACATCGTGCTTTCCAGGACCCAGAGGAGGTAGGTGCCTTCCTCGACACAATTGCGCAAAGCGCCTTCCCTCTACCACCCGGCGCTTTGCGACTTCGCAGGCGCAATGCATATCGCATAAAGGATGACAAAGCTGACTGAACCCCAGATTGCCGACACAGATTCGTGCTGGATTCAAGATTAGCAGAATTCGAGCCTTCTACACGCGAAAAGTCAAGTACACCTCCGAAACCTTTACCGAGCGCCTCTCCACCACCATCGAGGCCTTCCCCCGCCTCGCCGACATCCACCCGTTCCACCGCGATCTGCTCAACACCCTATACGATGCGGATCACTTCAGAATTGCGCTTGGTCAGCTTTCGACCGCAAAGTCGCTGATCGAGACGGTTGCGCGCGACTATGTCCGTCTTCTCAAGTACGGACAGTCTCTCTTCCAGTGCAAGCAGCTGAAGAGGGCCGCGCTGGGTCGTATGGCCACCATTTGCAAGAGGTTAAAGGACCCTCTCGTCTACCTTGAGCAGGTTAGGCAGCATTTGGGTCGTCTTCCGTCCATCGACCCCAATACCCGCACACTTGTCATTTCCGGCTTCCCCAACGTCGGCAAGTCTTCATTCTTGAAGTCCATCTCAAGGGCCGATGTCGAGGTACAGCCCTACGCTTTCACTACCAAGAGTCTGTATGTCGGACATTTCGACTACAAGATGCTCCGGTTCCAGGCCGTCGACACTCCCGGTATCTTGGACCACGCGCTCGAGGACATGAACACTATCGAACATCAGTCTATCTGCGCCATTGCCCATCTCCGCGCCCACATTCTTTACTTCATGGATCTCAGCGAGCAGTGCGGTTACTCCGTTGCCTCGCAAATCGCTCTTTTCAACAACATCAAGCCTCTATTCGCCAACAAGCTCATCTCCATCGTCATCAACAAGATCGATCTTATGCGCCCGAATCAGCTCGACCCCGAGACCCAGGAACAGCTACAGGGTATGCTCAAGTCTGGCGAGGTTGAGATGCTCGAGCTCTCTTGCAACACAACTGAGGGTGTTATGGCCGTGCGAAACTCTGTCTGCGATCGCTTGATCGCTGCCCGTAACGCTGAGAAGCTAAAGGCCGGTACCAACAGCGCCGGCGAGCCTTCTGGCCGTCTCGGTGAGCTGCTTCGCCGTATTCACGTTGCCCAGCCGTTGGGCGGCGTTACTCGCGAGACTTCCATTCCAGAGGCGGTACTCAACAAGAAGAAGTACGACAAAGAAGACCCTGACAGGCCGCTCCTTGAGCGTGATTTGGAAGAGGCAGACGGTGGAGCTGGTGTGTACAACATCGATCTCCGCAAGAACTACATGCTCGAGAACGACGAGTGGAAACACGACCGCATTCCTGAGGTCTTCAAGGGCCAGAACGTCTACGACTTCATCGACCCTGACATCGAGGCCAAGCTTGCTGCGCTCGAAGCTGAGGAGGAGAAGCTGGAGGGTGAGGGCTTCTACGATTCCGACGACGACCTTGAAGACGCAGAGGAAGCGGACATCAGGTACAAGGCAGAGCTCATCCGTGAGAAGAGGCAACTCATCCGCAACGAGGCCAAGATGCGCAAGAGTCTCAAGAACAGGGCCGTCATTCCCAGGACCAAGAAGGCCATGCAAATGTCAAAGATGGAGACACATCTGGAGAGTCTCGGCTACGATCCCTCAGCGGCTGTCGAGCGTACGACTGCAAAGGCAGAGGCGCGAGGCCGCAGCTTGGCTCGTGGAAGATCAGAGGCTCCTGGTGGCGATGCTATGGAGGTCGATACGCCTGGTGCTGCTATGCTTGCACGTGCCAAGAGCCGAGGCCGCAGCCAGAGCACCAACAGGAGGAACGATGGTGTTACGAATGAGGTTGCCGCTTCCAAGGCTGAGAGGCTGCAGAAGTTGTCGCAGCAGAAGATGAACAGGATGGCCAGGCAGGGTGAGGCCGATAGGCACCAGACTGGTTCTTTGATCAAGCATTTGGTAAGTTTGCTTCCGAACCATCTACCTTTCAGCACAATTGCTAACAGTTATCTAGACTGCAGGAAAGCGTGGTATCGGAAAGACCAGCCACCGTTAAGCGGGCTGGGGTCTTATGCGTTCTTGCATTGCGTGTTTGCAGGTGGGAAAAATCATGGCTGGCGTTTGGGATGCATTAGATACCAACTCGCTGTCGATGAAAGCAGCGTGGTAATGCAATACTTCTTTCCATCACCACCCTGACTCGAGCGAAGTTATCGCGCAATATTTCGATGAAGTTGGTGATGCCCAGCAGACTTCTAGGCTTGACACAGGTGAAGCTACTGCCCGGCCTAAGACCAGCGATCTGCACACCCAAGGCATTGGGCAGACTACACACCAAGATCACGGCACAAGCCTGCCGCACCCTCGTGGTGGTGGCATCCTGCAGGGCGAAAATAGCATGAAACAGCGCTCAGCCTTGTTACGCCCTGCCAAGGCTTTTTGCTTACCGACCCTTCAAAGCGTGGTTTGGAAGGCGCTCTGAAGTTGCGACAACCACAAACCCGCTATCACATTCCCACGATATTTTACAACCCCCAAATGACTCCAGGGAATGCCGAAGGGGTTTCACTGCACGATGCCGATCTCTACTAGCTGTTCGATGCAACTTCGCGCAAGAGCAACAAGGTAGAGATGACCGTAAGCACAACGAAATCCTTCAGTCCCGTCTCGCGTGCGGGCGCCTAGAGTTCTCACTTTCCAACCTCCTGTTTTCATCTCCCAGATCCCGTTCGTTGGGAGTTTTGCGCTATCGGTGTTAGTGCATGCCAAGTAATCCAAGCGTTCCGGTTGAGTCGCTCCACATCCGCTGCAGCGACTAATTCCGTGCCCTTGCGCTACGCCATTCCACTGCGCAATTGTCTTATGGCGTTTTATCGGAACACACGTGGTCGCCTATTCACAGATGGCTCCCGTCGTCTTTTCCTACGGACGGTACAATCCCCAAAAGCCGGAGGTTTCTGCTCAAAATCGGCTCGTTCTCTGGCTTACTACTCAACGGACGAAGCCGCTAAGCTATTTGAATACACATCAGGGCGATGGATGTTTGTCAAACCCTTCTACCAAAGCCATCGCCCATATTGACTATGGACTGAAGTTGGAATGACGCCTCGAAGCACTCTGAACGAAGACGCGTCTTTGATGTATCGGAGTTCAAGCGCTTCGCGGCTGCAGCTGTCAATCAGAACGTAGAAGACGTGACTTCCTTCGAAAAACTAGCTGAAGGGGGTTTCAATCGAACCTTTCTCATCACGATGCGTGACGGCTTCCAGTTTATTGGACGCATCCCTTATCCGGTGACAGAGCCGAAGCACCTTGTCATAGCCAGCGAAGTCGCGACGATGGATTTTCTCCGTTTACACGGTATACCTGTCCCCAAGGTCTACAGTTACTCAGCTACACCAGAGAACGCTGCTGGCACCGAATACATTTTCATGGAGTTTATCCGGGGCATAAATTTAGGTGACATATGGTTTGACCTGCCTGAAAAGGCTAGAATTACCGTTGTCAGTAAACTTGTGGAGCTGGAGTCGAAACTCTTTGCTCTTGAGTTCCAGGCAAGCGGTAGCCTGTATTACACCAAGGACTTGCCAGCTGGGTACGGTAGATCCGAGGGACCTATCGCCAAATCTGCCCGCGATAGCGACTTTTGCGTAGGCCCTGATACGAGGCTCCGCATGTGGCATGGGAAACGGGGTGATATCCAGATTCATCGCGGACCATGTACGGCTAGCTCTTCCTTTCACTCAGTCAGCTCCGCTGTCCTATTGATCATCTGCTGCAAACTACCTCATTCTCTACGGGCAACCTGAACTAATTTTTCCAAAGATACAGATCCAACATCGGCACTTATAGCCGTGGCCAAGAAAGAAATCGCATATTTGACGAAGTTCGGCCGACCACTTCACCCCTTCCAACATCTGCGGCGAGAGATCTACAACTATCAGAAGCAATCGCCCTTGTATCATCTTGCCTGCCTGGAGAAATACCTACGAATTGCGCCTCATCTCATTCCGCATGACAACGAAGCTCTTGCCCGGCCGACACTACGACATCCCGATCTCCAACCAAACAATATAATCGTCTCGGATAAACTTGACATCACTAGTCTAATTGACTGGCAACACTGCGCAATACTCCCGCTCTTCCTGCAGTGCGGTATCCCAAATAGCCTCCAGAATTACGGTGACGCCGTTTCAGAATCGCTTGAAGTGCCCGAATTACCACCCAATTTTGACGACTTAAGCGAGAGGGAACAATTCGAGCAGGCCGTGCTCCTACGACGGCGTCAACTGCACTACTACTATATTGCAAAGACTGCACAGCTAAACTCGGTTCATTACGACGCCCTAGCCCATGACTTCGGCATAATAAGACGAAAACTCTTTGATCACGCGAGTGAACCCTGGGAAGGCGATAATGTGACACTGAAAGCGGACCTGGTTTATCTAACGGAGAACTGGTCGAGCATTACCGCCCCACAATCGAGCGCAAGAGGTCATTCGAAGATTCCTTGCCGAATCTCTTTCACAGAAGACGAGGTGATCGAGTGCAAGCGTCTGCATGCGGCGCAGATCGAAGCAGACGAACAGCTCCAGGCCTGTAGGGATGTTGTTGGCATCGGCCCGGAGGGATGGGTACCCTTAGAGCAGTACGAAGAGACTAGACAGCGTGAACGGAAGCTCAAGGCCAGTGCGCTTGAGGCATCTGAGTCGAACGAAGAACGAGCGAGGCTCGAAGAGCATTGGATCTTTGGTGATTTTGATGAAGAGGAGTATTCATGAACAACAACACTGCTGGAAGTCTTGCTTCTTTCCGATCGACGTCTAATGGCGCTACCTAGGTAGGCAACGATGCGTTGTCACGGCGCGAAGCACGCCCGGGTCAGTGGTGCACACCTATGCACCGCGCTGTAGTGTACACGCGTCGTAGCAAAGTCGTTACGACCTCGAAGGTCTGCTAAGTTACATGGTGCTAATGATCTCTTAGCGACCCTATCTGAGAGAACTTTTCTGTAGTGTGTGTGAGTTCTTGCAGAGCTTACAAAACTCCACGCGATCTCATGACCGTGGTATGCTATCGCTTGTGGTCAAGGCCGATGGTTTCTTGCCAAATCTCTTCTTTCAAAGTCGCGCAGGGGCACTACGTTACTGGAATAGAAGTGCCATTGCGTCGTTTGCACGCATCAGAATCAAGCCACAGTCTGAGTCAAAGGCACACTCTATTGTTTCGTATCCAGGCAGGCACGAACATATGAGGTCTTCGCTCGGTGCCTCCAACGCCCGAACCTGGCTGAGCATCCAACTTGCGTATACTTGGTATACATTATACGTAAAGTTTCAGCCGCATTGGTGGAGAGACTACCCGTAATAGAGCATAGTGAAAAAATTGGTCCGGAATATGGGGTATCTGGCAAGGGTCAAATCTCCTATGTATGTACGAACTGCGCGCGAGACATACACTAACTTCGTACATCGACCTTTTGGATCGAGTTTGCCGCATTGGAAGAGGGCTAAGAACGACGTTATACCGGTACGTCTCTCGGCTGTTCTTTGCTTGCGCAATGTCATGCATCCCGCTAGATCAAACAAGAAGTACCGCCGGCACTTCGTGTCTAGTGCATACTTGCACCTGACCTCAGTATGGTCGGCATATTTCGAGTTGAAAGCAATGCTGTGTCCATCGAAATATTATATAGGGCCCTGATGTAGCCTCCAATGATACCTGTGCATCAGCAAAGCCATTCCTTCTACTTCTCCATTCTTCAAAATGAGATTTTCTTTCACCCATTTCATAGCTTTCCTTCTTGGAGCCAGCCGCGCACAAGAGTCATGCGACTCCGCTTGCCAGACGGCATTCAAAGCAGCCCTCCTCCGCGAGTCCTCAGGATGGGTGTCGAAGAACGTAACGCGAGACGAATTCTACACCACCCCGGCCAACACCACTGGAGCAAAGCCAGGCGCCCTTCTGCGATGGCAACAAGTCTCACGCAACGACAGCAACACGAAATTCACAGCACCAACCGGCATGTCTCTTGCGCATTTCATGTACATGACCGAAGACATTGAACGAAACCCTATTCCGGCTACTGGATTTGTGCTGTTGCCGTACAGCAAGCCGAACCGGGACGAGCCACTGAATACAATAGTCTGGACCCACGGCACAGCTGGTAGAATTCGTAACTGTGCACCGTCCAACAACAAAGACTTACACTATGAATGGAGAGGCCCGTATGCTCTTGCTCTTGCTGGGTATGCTGTCATTGCGCCCGACTATTCGGGTCAAGGTTCAGATATCCCTCAAGGATTCATGTACGAGGCGGGCTTCTTGCACGCAGCCGATGCCGTATACGGGTTAATTGCTGCCCGCAAAGTTCTCGGCGACTTGCTCTCTGAGGAGTATGTAGTTGTCGGCCACAGTGAAGGTGGCATGGCAGCTTGGAGAACCAACGAGCGGCTTGCGATGCCCGATCAAGAAGAGTTGCTGAAGGCAGGAAAGTTCCTAGGCTCTGTCGCCGCTGCTCCCGCGCTCCGTCCTCTTGACCTCTTCCCTGAATCTATCCGACGAGCCAATGGTGGGCCGTTCGGCGGTGCCAACGCCATCCTACTTCTGCAATCACTCGCACTGCTCTTTCCCAACACCTTCCGTCTCGAAGACTACCTTACAGATGCCGCTCTCGATCTCCTTCCACTCCTGGATCAAGGCTGTATTCTCGTTGCAAACGCATTATACGGCAACTTTACCAGCGCACAGATGTTCAAGAAGGTTACTTGGTACGAGCATCCAGACGTTGTCGCCTGGCAAAAGCGCTACAATGGCGCTGGCCCTCATGCTCTCGCTGGACCTATGCTTGTCGTTCAGGGCATCGCCGATTCTTTGGTGTACGCAGTCAACACCAGAAGCGACTTCAACCGAACTTGTAGCGATTTCCCGGAGTCTCGTGTTTCGCTGCTTTCGTACCCGGAGGTCAATCACTTGGGTGCGTCGATGGTCACAGTTCATGACTATCTTGCTTGGATTAAGGATCGCTTCGATGGTGTGGAGGTGCCGGAGGGCTGTCATACTCACACTTTGGAGACGATTACGAATACGTTCAGAACTGTGGTTTCCTACTACAGTGGAAGTTAGTTTAACAGTCATTGCGCACAGCTATTGCCGTATTCTCGTTGGATCACTTTACTAGCGAGTAGAAGCTCTACTACTTCCACAAACCATGTAATACTACAAATCTTTCTTATGCAAAAATCGAGGATATGAAGCTGTGCACATGTCACACCAAAAGGCTAGTCCGAGAAGAGCAGCGTTCCTTTGCTAGTACACAAAAAGCGTATTTCTAAAGGTTTCAACACGTGGGCAGAGAACATACAACACCTGGGAAATTCCTACGATCTCCAATGTAAGCACTGCGTGTGAGACATGACGACTTCGTACATCAACATTTGTGCAGTTGTTATTCTCTGCAAGGCGCAGTGCGCCTTCTCTAGCTCGTCGACGAGGCCATCCGCCATTGGTGCGTTCATACGCTAAAAAGGATCCTACCACAATCCCTGCAAACGCCCTGCACCTCTTGGCTCATCATCACACGCCTAACAATGCGTTGACCAAGCACAACGCCGTCATTCTCGTCGACACCACTCATAATCCTGGCGAATCCCAACCACCCGATGATTCGAGATGCCCGCGGACGCTGCGCCCTCAAGCCATGTCGTAGGATTCAACGCATTCCCACCTCTAACATGAGGTGCATTGTCTTACAGGAAGACTTTCTGGCCCCCATCATGATGCCATGTATTGGAGGCCTTAGTTGCAATTTCAATAACCGATGTACTTCGCCCCATGGCTTACTATTGGCAACGTGCCTGATCGGTACAGCTTGGTTTAACCTTGTATTGACCTTGTATCGTACACTCACGATCCCCGGATCTCACGTTGTCGCGTTTCCTACTGTTGTACAAGCACGGGTTTTTGACTATGGGTTATACTAGCATGCTGGACGTGAGGACGTGGAGTTCGTTGGCTCTGATGCTAGCGATTACGACGTTTGCTTCACCTACAAGTATGTTCACAAGTGTGGAGATGATGTGGTAGTAAAGACGACGCTTACTGATACAAGAGCAGGTCTAACAGAACATGTATCTAATCGCTCCCTCGAAGCACGGCAATATAGTCCTGCGAGATGCGGCAGCCCATTTACGACACTGAACGGCGCCAACTACACCACATACTGTGATCAAAACATACGCAATAATGGTGAGCAGCAGATCACGCGATGTCCTTCATGAGGGATCATCATTAATAGACATCAGACGCGCCAACCGAAGCCATCCAACTAGACAGCTTCGCAGAATGCATAGAGCACTGCTCACGGTTCTGGGGCCCCGGCGGAGGATGTTTCGGCGTCCTCTGGGTAGACCCCGACAACATCTGCTACATGAAGAACAGCAGCGCGACCGTCGATCTCCTCGAACCAAACCCCCACCGGTACACTGCCCTCATCGAGAGGAGCGAAATGGAAGGCTTCGACGAAACATGTCCGCATGCAGATCTTTCCACCAACACCCTCCCCGGCGTCCACGGCATGCAATACACAACGCACTGCGGGCAGATGATCAAGGCAAACGTAGCTGACTTTGACGGGTATCCCCATCTCGAGGGCAACTATCAATGGTTCCACCATGCCGAATCCCTCGACGAATGCATGCAGATATGCGTCGATGCGCAACCGCTCTGCACAGCCGTATCCTGGAATCCCAGCATGGTAATCGGTTTCGCCAACTGCATTCTCAAGACGGGCGATGATTCTGGATACACAGATAGCCTGGACGTAGGCGCGGGCATCATCCTCTTTCACTCGGCAGTCATGACGCAAATTGATCAGATCGATACGAAATGTCCAGATAGGGAATCGTATACGGCGGCGGCGGGCACGGCGGATGCCAAGGGCTTTGAAGTGCACTGTGGGAGACTGAATCCGGGGACTAATATTACGAGTTTACATATGCAGAATATTACGGCCTGTATGGATGCTTGTGCAGAGGAGAACGTGGGATGCAAAGCTATCCTCTTCGACTCGACGTTGAAGGGCGGATTCAACAATTGCTACCTTCAGAACACAACAAGTGTGATTAGCGAGCAGCCAGGCGCGACTTACGCTGTCCTCCTCGATGCGGAGATCCCCTCTTCGTCGCCCTCCTCATCCTCTGGAGCTAGTAAAGACAGTAACGACGACTCTTCGCCAAGCAAAGCATGGATTGCAGGCCCTGTTATCGGCGGTCTGGTCGCCCTCGCGCTGATCGGCTTTGCGGCCTTCTGGTGGCGCAAGAGGAAGGCGACGAAGCTTGCTAACGGAGAGAAGAGCCCGTATAATAGAGAGAGCATGTATGGTGCTGTGCCGCCGGAGTATGTGGACGCGCCGGATTCGGATACTGTGAGGAGTGAGTTGCCGGCTAGTGTGAAGTATGCGCATCATCATGGGCCGAGGAGCGAGCCGCAGGAGATGCCTTCGTGAGGAGAGATGGGTGTGGTGGGGATGAAAGGGGGACTCTGGCGACTGTGGGAATGGTAGAAATGATTTTCCTTTCCTCTGCATATAATGTATTTACGTTGAGTTTGTAGCGTTTATAGCGTGTCTGCAGGCTACAACGTGTATAAAAAGCGTGCAAACGTATAGTATCAATGCAAAAGCATGTGGTGGAGACATCATACATCGTATACATCCTACACACTCATCTTCATCGCAATACTCGCATGCGGCTTGTACCCCAGTACCTCAAACTCCTCCGCCTTCCACCCATCTATACTGCCCCCAATCTCCCTGTTTATCTTCAGTTCCGGGAAGTCGCGCGGCTCCCTCTCGAACTGCACCTTCAATGCGTCCACATGGTCCAGATAAACATGCGCATCCCCCATTGTATGCGTAAAAGTGCCCGGCGTGAGATCACACACATGCGCCAGCATATGCGTAAGCAACGAATAACTCGCGATATTAAACGGAACTCCCAAGCCCATATCGCAAGACCGCTGATACAACAGACTATGCAACACACCCCTCGGTCTCTCCTCCCCCTGTTTATGCCCCGGAAAACTAACATAAAACTGCGCAAACATATGACAAGGCGGCAGCGCCATCTTTTTAATATCCGCCGGATTCCACGCACTCAGTATAATCCGTCTATCATACGGTTTATTCTTGAGCTTGTCGATGATTTCAGCGAGTTGGTCGACGCCTTGTCCCGTGTAGTCTTCCGCATGTCCCTTGTACTCGGCGCCGAAATGCCGCCATTGGAAACCGTAGACGGGGCCTAGTTCGCCCTCTTCGTAGTGGGAGAGACCGACGCTATCGAGGTAGGTGCGGCTGCCGTTTCCGTCCCAGATCTTGATGCCTGCTTCTGAGAGGGATTTGCTGTGCGTGCTGCCTGCGACGAACCAGAGGAGTTCGCCTATTACGGCGCGCAGGAAGACGCGTTTTGTGGTGAGGAGGGGGAGAATGGGGGTGGGTGGTTGTGTTGGGTCGGGGTTTGGGCGCGAGAGGGCGAATTTCATTTGGGGTGGGAAGGGAATGGCGAGGGTGCCGGTGCCGGTTCGGTCGGGGCGGTGCTCGCCATTTTGGATTATGTCGCGGATCAGGGAGAGGTATTGGTGTTCTTCGTGGGTGGGGTTGCTGGATGGCATGGCCGTGGTGGGTAGTGGGGTGGGCTGGATGGAGGCTTCTTTGGCGGTTTCTTTAGGAGGTTCGGGCGTTATTACAGGCTCGAGAGCGGTGGGAGGCATTTTTGTAGTCTTTTGAGGAGTTGGAGTCAGGTTTAGATGGGTGTGGTTTGAAGTCAAAGATCAAGTCGCGAGCGCATTGGGAAGGCTCCAAGGGTGCCGTGAACCGCGACTGCGCGAGTGGCTCGTGTGGCGCGCCGTATCGAATGTCGCTGACCTAACTGCTTTCGCATCTGCCACAAAATACCCACACCGCAAGAACACGAATGAGAAGTGGGGAGTATGGAAGAAGAACAAGCAGCTCACCATCTGCTGAATGTGGTGGAAGAGCGAGGCCTCAAGGTTGATCTCGACAACATTCTTCTGGGTTTCGAAGACGCGGGTACAAAGCACGAAGCTGCGGCGTGGGTCGACGAGTACCTTCACGAAGATACCCTACTAAGCAAAGAAGAGCTAGAGCTGTAAGTACAAAATCTCTTTATTTTGGCATTTGCTAATTGAGCTTTCAGGTACCAGACTTTGAAGAAGAAGGGTCTCTTGCATCAGTACGAAAGCGAGGGTGAGCCCGTCCGACCTATCTTGGACCACGAAATTGCTGCAGCGATTGAATCACTCAAGATCTCTACTACTGCGATCGAAGAGCAATGCAGAGTTTTAGAGACGCAGAAAGATGCGTTAATGAAGCTTAAAGCTCTCGATAAGCCTAACTTGGATGTTGAGCATGCAAGGAACGAGCGAAGAAGGAAGGAGGGTCAGGAAAAGACTCGACTAGACGTCTCTGTAAGTTTCAAATCACCACAGATGGTTCTCCGCTAACTTGAGTAGGTCGACGATGTCGTTGCATCAGTCACGGAACAGATGACCGACGCCCAACGAGAAATTGATTCTGAAAGGTCAACACTCAAAGGTTACCTGTCAGAGCGCCTTGCATCAGACGACCAAATTCTGAGCCGACTCCCTAAGTTGGTGTCACAGATTGTTACCGAGCCTGAAGTCAGCGAGGACGAGAAGTCGATGGAGCAGTGGTGCAAGGCTATTATCTCTTTCCGCGCGGCGGAGATCAAAGCTCGCGTCGACACTGTGTTTCTCAACAACGCATCGGGCAGTTCCCAGAACGGTGTTGCAGAAACAGAAGAAGACCTCAAAGAGAGAAAGGTTGCCCTGCAGGCTGAGCTAGAAGAGCTCCACTCCGAGATCGCATCTGTTGCTGAAATGGTCGTCGAGCACGAGATACGCAAACCAATGACCGAGATGAAGGAGCGCAAGGATAGGGACAGAACACAGGCACGAAAGGCTTGGCTGAATTATGTGAGTACATCACAAGTGCCATGCGATTATTGCTAATAGATCAGGTGCTCTCAACGCTCGAGTACATGGGCAAACGTCTCAACATAGTCAACACTGGCACGAAGGACACTGACGAGTTCCAACAAGCACTCGCGCACGTCCAAGCAGCAGCAGCGAAGCGTATACCGGAGACACACCCACCGGTTGGAACTCCCGTATTGAAGCGCATGAGGTCTGACACGTCGGCCTTTACACCCATGGTGAAGCTCAAGCCTACATCGACGCTGGACCTCCCGGTCACATTGCAAGACGCGCTTCGATATGCGGGCATATCATTTAGTCACGACAACATTGAAAGCCTGCAGGACACCCTGCAACAAGCTCAGCTTGAGCGGAGCAAGAAGCTGCAAAGCCACTACGAGTCTACCGCGACGTCGGCTCATGATGTAATTGCCGAACGAACAAGCAAAGCAGACACCGACCTGAGGGCGATCTTGAGTGCGCTATATAAGCACGCACCATTCCACCAGGCTAGCTTGACAAATCCGGAACTGGACGAGCAGTTGAAGGCGATGGAGCTGGAGCTGGAGAACAAGGACCGCGAGCTGCTGGATGCAGAGGGCAGTGAATTGAGTTTGAGCGACCCCAAAGTTCGCGCGTTCATTGCGAAATACGGTAAATAAAGCAAGGTTTTGAGTGTCAAGTTTCAGGCAGGTCGGTGCGTTGTCGAGTGGAGCTGACATGGCGAGCTGGGATGATCCAGGCGCGTATCAGGAAGGAGTAAACAAGACGTGGAGATGTTGTTTACCGCAGACAAATGGCAGTTTTTGGGTGAGGCCAGCGTGTGTCCTCACCGCTCTGGATCTCCGCGATGAACACGATCAGCTCGTCGGTTGCAAGCGATGGAAGCCACATGTTCGTGGGTGGAGCTCTGGGGGAGTTCAGACCTCGGGTTGGTCGCGAGGAGTGACGAGCTGCAGGCTAGAGCGCCTCCATGTGGCTAGCACCCAGCCCCCGAATAACACTAAACAGCTACGGCCCCTGTCAATGCTGCCCTGAGTAGCTGAGCGACAACAACTCTGCTCTCTTCACACCTCACCAAAGCGCCTATCCCCACTTTCCACGCCGGTTGAACCTGCGCGGGATGCTCGCGCCAGGTACAGGCAGAGACGCAGGCACCCTTTCACTCAATTGAACATCACCCTCACCAAGCCGGTAGCTCCCAGCAGCTGCCACCTCACCGCCCGTCATGGTTAAAGGAGAGATCCTCACGCTCGGTGCTGCCGCCGGTGCCCTTGGGGGTGCCTACAAGCTCGCCGAGTTCCTCACCAAGGCCAAGCGCGTCCGCGACGTTGGCCCATCCAACGCCGTCTACGTGCGCATCATTGGCCGCGTCCGATCCGACCTCGATGAAGTGCGACGCCTGCTGTCCATCCGCGAGATCCACGACATCCTCGAGGCCAACCCAGAAAAGTCAAAGTGGGTCTACGGATGCATGCGCGACGTGCGCGGCGCCCTTGAGAACATCACGCCGCACACGGAACGCGTCGCCGGCGATGTCGAGGACGGCCGCCGCATCGGCATGCGGCACCGCGTCTACTGGCTGCTCAGCGAGAAGGAGAAGCTCGAGAACCGGGAGAAGGAGCTCGCCATCGCGCATTCCAGTCTCAGCGAGGTCATCGGCTACCTGACTGCTCTGGAGCCAGTCGAGGAGCCCAAGAAGCCCAAATCGACCCACAAGGAGACGCACATCGATATCGACATCCATCAGGAACCTCCCCAGCCCCAGCCCCAGCCTCAGGCCCAGCCCACCCACACGACGCACATCGAGAGGGATGTCTGGGTTGAGCGTGATGGCGCGCCGCCGCGACACGTAGAGGAGCACCGCGATGTCTGGGTTGAGCGCGACCGTCAGCCCCCAGCTCACTACGAGGAGCGTCGCGACGTGTACATCGACGAGCACCAGCGCGGACCCCAGCACTTCGACGACCGCGGCCCTGCTCCCCGTCACGACGCCCACTTCGAGCAGCAAGGCCGTGACGGCCGCTACGAGACGCACTACGACGAGCGCTACCAGCAGGAGGACCACTACCGCTCCCAGTACCCCATCGAGACCCAAGGCACTTACAACCCGCGCTTCCCCGAGCCCCTCGGCCGCCGCCCTGAATCCTACGAAGACCGTCTCCCCGAGCGCGATTCCTGGATGCAGAGCAACGCGCGCGCCCAACGCCCAGGTCAGTACGGCCCTCGAGCCCCTGCGTACGCCGAATACGGCGCCCCGCAACCCATTGGTGCAGCGCACTATTCGCGTAGGTTCCAAGGAGACGCGGGCTTTGGCGACGAAGAAATACTAAATCCACAACCAGTGCCGTTGGACAGGAACTACGCCGACCGCGAGGTGAGTGGTTACAACACTGCTGGCTACCCGCCCCGCCCCTACGGTAGCAAGCTCTAGCTGTTAGCACAAGGCTAACTTGCTGGGCAGATGTGGATTGAACAAAAGGAGGACTACCGCTTCGATCAGTATGGAAACAGGCTGCCGGATAGGCTCTTCCAGCCGGCTGTTCCTAGGCCCCATCGCAGCCGCATGTAAACAACTTGCAATACCTCTTTTGATTACGATCTTAATCTCTTTGTTACCCTGTCATGAGCCCTTTTTGTCCTTTTGCTTTACGCAAGCATGTACACCCCTCTGCGAAGCCCCGAGCCCGATCAATGTTTCTATGTAGCTGCCAATTCAAGTTGATACCTTTCCGACCGGTCGCTCTTTCCTCGTTCGCCTCACGTGGTTTATCGGCAGCGCAATCGTCGTCGCTCCTTCCTGAAGACGCCATCAGCCCATTTTGCCCAAGGACATTTGAAGATGGTATCATGGCTCCCCTTCGCTTCCGGCGTCGCACCCACGGTACTCACTGTACCGCTACCAGACGACGACACCACAGACCCTGAGAAATTGAGCGATGGATAAATCCTGTCCTGTTCACCTTCTTTCTCCTCTCGATTTTTAGACAAATACTTCAGTCACCAAGCACTAACAAAAAAACGACACCAGACTACAAACCTCTCACCACTAGCAACACCACCATGACGCGCCCCCACACAACGCCCCTCAAAGAAGCCCGCGCCTGCCTCACCCTCTTCACTCACTCTCGATCAACCCGCTGGCCTTCTCGCACCGGCCTCGCAACCGACATCCTCCTCTTCCTCTCCATCCTCTTCGCCGTCGCGCAACTCGGTTTGTGCGTTGCCATGGCCCACCGTCTACTCGCCTCTCCCCAAAGCGAAGTCGAATGCTGGAATGTGGATGACAGTAGCAACTTTGACTTCACCAGGTATGGGCTATACGGGGATACGGATGGATATGTGTTGAATAGGGTCGTGAAGACGTTGCCGGTGCTGTATGCGAATGTGGATCGCGTGAAGTTCTGGAATGGGATGGATGTTGGGTGGAATAATACGGACCCGGGGCTAATGGGGCCCGAGTATCTGAGTGGGAAGGAAAGGGGAGGGATTTTGTAAGTTTTGTCTTTCTATCGTACTATCCCATATATGAAGATATGCTAACCAAACATCCTCGCAGCACGATTATAGCAATCCTGATCTTCAACCCGCTCCTCCTAGTCGTCGATCTCCTCCTCCTCCTTCGGAGCCACTACCGCTCCGCGCGCATCTCCAACCGTGCTGGCATGCTCTGGTCTACGTGCCTCGCCGTCTACTTCGTGCTGGTCGCTTTGGGCACTGTTTGGATGAATACTTTCCCCAGTAGCAAGATCGATTATAGTTTGAGGCACACTGTGGCTCTCACTAGGGATTCGTGCTGGCAATACGATAAGACGATGTATACGTTGGACAGGTGGAGTAGATGGGCAAAGGGGATCGAAAGGGGGTGTGAGGTTTTGGGCATGTTGGGTGCGGTTTGGTAAGTCTTATAATGTCAGATGAACGAGGAATTTTGAGCAACGAGCTAATCAGTAACAGCATGGCCATCTACTTCGGCTTCGCGCTCGCTGCCGCATACATCAACCGCAAGACGGATGCGCAACAGTCTATGCGACTAGACGATCTCAGCGGCGCTTCTTCCCTTACCCCCGCGCAACAAAACCTTCGCGATTTTCCGTCTTCGAGTCTCGGTGCTAATGCTACGCCTGTTCCGCTGAACAATTTCGGTCTCACGTTCATTGATGGTACCCCAGGCCAGCAGCCGAAGATAGCGACATCACGAGCGTCGCCCGAAGACCTAGAAGCGCACGCAAACCCGTTCACGGATCCGGCAAACCTGATTAGGGAAGGGGCAGATGACCGACATGTTGTGCCGCCAGAGCCGGCAAGACAATGGAGGTAGACGGGTGTGACAAAGGTGCCAGGAGGTGTACCGGCAGCATGGATCGGTATTTACCACTTTCCCGGTATTCGTCTATATCCGTCGTTGCCTCGGTGTTCTGTAGCTGACACTTCTGTGGCAGATTAGACATCTCTCTAGCTACTCAATGGACGATTCACAGAATTTACTTCCTCTTACATCCGACTGCCCTCATGTATTCGCTAACGACTAGATCAGCTTATCAACTTTCCATCCCAAAACGGACGTGAAAGAGACTCGGACAATGATGGTGTCGTCCGATACTCGACAAAGGGCGTTGCTATCTACCTTGGTGTCTTTGTTTGTCGCCTCCCGTCCTCTTTTCAAGCATCTTCGGCTTTGTTCGAACAACTCGATGAGGACGCTACATATCAAGCTTGCACGTCCGCGGCATCTATGACACTCGTTGATTTCATCAAAAGGACACCACGCATAAAGCATTTGCAAAATGGCAGGCACTCCGGAAGATACCGCCAACGGCTCGACAGAAGTTGATGATATTCAAGGCACACCAGCGGTTGACGCTACTAGCAATGACGAAGGCACACAGACTGACGACAATCCCCTCAATAAATGGCTAAACACCAGTCTAGTTGAGCTCAAAGATGAGCATGGCTACACCCGCGAGATTATGGTCCAAGAATATTTGAATATCACAACTACAGCACCCGATAACCTTGCTTCCTGGCTCCAAGAAGGCAGTCTTGACGTTGCCTTCGCTCTGTTGACAGCACACAAGGAGCCAAAAAATGTCTGCGCACTCGCAATCCAGCAGGGCGTCGAATTGTACAATTTTATTACAGGAGACAGTACCATGGACGACTTCCTCCGACACAGTACTGTTGCGCCTGTAGTGAAGGATGCAAAGCGCTTCATAGTAGTGCCTGTGAACGATGGTCCACTACAACTCAAGCCACAGGAAGAGCAGGGTAAGGAAGACCATAGAATTGCAAAAGAAGCTGAAGAAGCCCGGAAAGAACCTGCCGAACAAGTGGAAGAAGGCGAAGTGATAGAAGCGGAAGAGGGTGCTGCGCAAGCTGAAGACCCAGCCGAAGAGTACCCCGATCTCGAGCGGGCATATGATACACCAATGCCCGATGCGACACCAGAGGGCAATGAGAACACCCCAGAACCAGCCCCTAGAAAGAAAAAGAAGCTGGCCAAAAGAGATGGTAAAAAGCCAAATGAGTTGCCCGAAGTACTTCCGGCCATTGGCAATCACTGGGGTCTCTTAGTAGTCGATAAACAAACAAAGACAGCACGCTGGATCGATGGAAATATTACCCTCGTCATCCGTGATGGAAAGAACGACCGGTTTCCTCCTGACATGTCGAGAGCAGCAACAGTGGCCGGCAAAATCCTCTGTGGCATCGAACAGCTTCTTGGGCCCGAGCGAGGGAAGTACAACGCAAAGACCGCGAAATACGTTCCGCACCAGAGCGAGAACAATAGTTTCCGCCACGACCATGGAGCGTGCGGTCCTTACGTTGTCGCTTTTCTTGAGTATCTGTATCAGCGCAATCGCCTATCCCATTTACGTACACTCTTCGGGAAGCGGAAAAAGGAACAACATTGTAACGACTTGGACTTTGATTCTCTGTATACAAGAGTTGAGATGCAGAGAATTATACAGGTCCAAAGTGAGAAGGATGCGAAAGCTGATGAACTGTCGTTGAAGATGACGCCAGATGTCTTTCGTATTTTGGATCCTAAGGTCGTTGCGCCTTGGGTTGCTACGGCTTGGCGCGATCGAACGGGCATGTCAGATAGGCCGCCGGGGTTGTTCGATAGATACGAATTCCAGAAACATTCGGCTAGAGGTAAAAGATCAGGCGGCGGCAGCGGCAGCGGCGGTGTTGATGGTGGCGGTGGTGGCAGAGGATCCCGTCCCGGTGGTGGTAACGGGGGAAGACGCCCAACTCCTCCTCCCGAAAAGAATGTTTGGGATACGGACGACGAAGATGAGGACGACACTTACATCGACGATTTGAACGATCCGCAAAACACACAAGCATCCAAAAACATCCTTCGCGGATTTATTCGAGAGCGACCTGGCCATTATAGAGGTTGCACAACAAAGGAAGAGGCCTATAGGCTGGCATGGAGGACGATGAAGGATGAGGACAAGAAGGCAGCGGCAGAGGCAGCGGCTACACTCGCTGCAGCTGGCAATCCTCGAGCAGGCGGTGACCCTCCACCAGGCGATGATCCTCCACCAACCACTAACAATCCACCGCATCGCTCTTACCTCCCTCTGCTCAACCGCCCCGACACAATCACCGATATCCCCGCAGACTTCGCCGACGAGCAAGCAGTACCCTCAGAACAAATCAAGCTATGGCGAGAAAGCAATCTCGAACGTATCGAACGATGCCAGCTCGGTAACAAAGCCACAGAAGACGGTATCTCAATGAGAGCAATACTACAGGCTCTTTCCGGCGCCTCATTCAGCGACGAGTCTAACGATCGCTTAACCAGTACATGGCTCAAGGACCCCGACGTCTTCACCGACGATGAGCGCAAGACTTTGCGAGACTACCCAGGTATCATCGGAGAGAGGATGAAGGAGAGGTATGAGGTCTTTGATGAGAGGCAACCCGCAGCTGCCAAGCGATCTCGCAGTGGCGAAGATAACATGGGTGGCCACAAGAAGGCGAAGATGGCGGAAGACGACATCATGGATTTAAGCGACTCGGTCCACTCAGACGATTTGAACTTTGATTCCGACGAAGAGCCCGAACAAAACAGTCCTGCTGCGGCATCCGGTAAGTCCACCACTCCGGGTGCTACGCAAACCAAGCGTCCACCCCCAGACTTTCTCAAGATGCCAGACTCTGATATCATCCTCTGGGCTAGGAAACTTCCGTCCGACGTGAAAGACTCCCTGCTTGACGATATTGGGGAGAAGCTGATGTGGCCAAATCGGGCACGTTTCTATCTCGAGCGCATATACAAGAAGACGTTCCAGACCTGGGCTGCTGAAGACCCAATGACTGCTCAGAGCTTGAGGGGTGTTAATCAATGGAGGAGATTGGGTACTTTCGTTGGCGTGTACACGAACAAGACGCCAGCAGGTCTGAGGAAGTTTTTGGTGGATGTACTTTTGGCGAATGAGAGGAAGGAAGGCGATGGGAAGGGGAAGACGGTGGTGAAGATCGATTTGCCGGATTATAGTGACAATCAGGATAAGTGGCCGAAAGAATGGAAGTAGAACATACGATTAATGCGGTGGGTAAGCGGTAAAACGGTTTGTGGGTTCGTCGATTAAACGGGGACAAGGGTATATGCTCCGAGTTTCATACGTACAGTAGCCGGTATTATGAAAGAATGAATGAAAATTTCAATGAATGTTGAAAGGCCCCGATCGCCGTTTGATCTCTTCCTTACTCATCCCCGCGAACATTTCTCCTTCCATGTTTCCATGCACATAGCACGCCCCAACAAGGAATGCATGGGTCGGATCGTCCTCCAGAATTCTCTTTCGCGTCACCATAACGGGTACTGAGCAGCCGAAAAGTATACAGACCCAGTGAGGATCATTGAGATCCAAGTAAAGTGGTCCCAAGCCGACGACGCCTCTAGATTCTTGTCCGTGGCGGTCGACATCGCCAGTCCTCAGTACAGGCTTAGCGCAACGGAATATTCGTCGATTCCGTGTAGCGTCTTGAACGCGTCTCAAATACTTGATCATTGCGTTGGATTGCGATTCATCAGCACACAAGTCGGCCAGATGAAGATTGCCTTCATCGTCAAGCTTAGTCATTGCCAAAGCGCATGCTCGCCGATACCAGGTCGGGGCGGTGTTGCCATGAGGGTCGCGATTTGCAACAAGACTCCGCCACAACCGGTCATCAATGCCGTCGTCCATGTTTCCGTCCCATCCGAGCGTTTGGAGGCAGTAATGATGAAGTATTCTCCCATTCATTATCGGAGACATCTCCTCGACTCTGCCCAGTATGACACCTTCAGTTGGTAATATATTCCAAAAGTCGTACAGCGTGACTGGGGCTGGTATTGGTGCGCCTCGACACGCATCATAGGCGCGTATCCCTGTAGGTCCAAGCAAACTTCCCTCTGAAACTAGCCTCTGAGGGTGTCCGTCTTTGCCAAATGATGCTACTCCAATCCATGTAGGAAGACTCATGCCTTCGTATAGATGATAGCGCGTCGGACGTGGCCAATTTGCCCATGGTCGACAGATGATATCAAGCGACTTGGACGTTTCTATGAAGTAGCGAGTAAATTCCACAAGGACAAGGGCCGACGATTTTGAATAGTCGGGAACAAATACCAATGGGTCGTTTGCAAGAAACAATAAAGCGTAAATGACGTCGCGAATATTCGACACGGCGAATGATGATGACATGGAAACCAGTGACTCTAGATTCATATCTCTTGACATGACTGTCGAGTCTGATGATTTCCGGAAGACGTTTCGGGAAAGCCGCATGAGCGTTGCGGCTTCAGAGTCTTCGATATTGTATAGAGCAGTTGGCATCTCTGAGTAGAGCGTTGATCGGCGATATATTATCTGAATCCGATGAACATTCGCCAAGTAGAGATCCACTGCATCTGAGAAGTCCTGCCAGCTAATGATCCTGTTTGCAATACGAAGTGCGAGCCTTCTCGCACACGCTACTTCTTGAATTACCCAGCGGCGCTTGAACCATGGTCGCTTGATGAGACGTCCGAACGACACCCAAGACTGAAGTACGCCATCATCAGCTGTGTGCTCTCTAAGAATAGAATCCAGCATCTTCAAATTCAGTAGGATTGGAATGAGGCCGGCAGCTCTTTCGATATCTCCCTCTTCGAACTCGTCGTGTCCAAGCCAGGCAATAACGTTCCAGGCTGAAGAGTAAATCTGTGGCATCAACGGAATCTGCCGACTCTTTTCGCTCCTACTTTTTTGATCGATGCACATGGCATCACACCACAACCAAACGTAATCGTCTGTATCGCGCACGTGTTTAAGTGCATGATAGAGGCTCGATCGAACGAAATATATGCGCCTCGTCGAGTCCACCGTCTCCTGTTTTGCGCGTGATCTAGGAAGGTCTGTCATGTAGACACGGTTCTCGGTAAGGTCTGTACCCCAGGCGTATGACAACGCCTGAAATGCGTGGACTGTGTTTGCAAGTTTCTCCAGAGTCACAATTTTCAAAGCACAGGAGAGGTCACTCGTAAAGGTACCAGGATCAATACGGAGAAGACGTATTTCGGTATTTGCGATGAAACTGTGCTGATAGTGACGATAGGACGATGGATCTGGATCCGCAGCCGGTTCGCGGTCCGGTCTCTGCCATGATGAATCCGAGTTCGCATCTGATTCCCGTCTGTTGGGCCAGTATACCCCAAAATCATATGGGATCGCGATGGGACCCGGTGATCTGTCATGGTAGAAGCTGCCTGCGGGAGAGTGTGCGCGCGAACGACGGTTGCTGGTATGATATTCGGGTGAAGCTGCACGGGTCCTATTTTCTGTTCTTCCTCGTTCCATGCTTGCGGCTGTCGTGTTGGTGTTGAAAAGCTTTTGTTGTGATACCAATGTGACGTAGAAAGATCACTGCACCAGGCTGAACAGCTTGAGAATATGAGCTGCCAGCCTTGCATATGTCCGACGTAAGCGCCAAGTCCTCGCCGGAGAGTTCAGCTGGTCATTATCACCATCATCACCAGACACTTTGAATTTTGTCGGTCTTCGAGTGTGCGGAGAACAAGGTATCATATGTGCCTCAGAAACTGGTAACTGCTCGACAGTGACGAGCCTTATCTTCTCCAATATGCATCGGACATTCCATGGTATAAGTATTTCTTGTAAGTGGCGGACGCACACGCGGCTCCTTGAAGTCTCGTCTTTGGTGGCAGCATCAACCGCCTCTGAGTGGACTTTCGTGCGCATGTTTTCCGATTTTTGGTCATAACCTCTTCTCAACAGTTGAAACTTTAGGTATGGCGTCTCGCAGCTCTTCCCTGTCTTTCTCGGTTGGGGTGAGGCCAAATTTCTCCTCAGCCTTGTCGGATATGTAGAGGCCAGCGCCCGCATACGCCATGACGCCCACGCCAATGATCATGCGCGTCTTGGGCGGTATGTTCTTGAACCATCTATGTCAATGTTAGTAATGGAAACGTGCATATGCAGGGTGCACACGTACTGCCAGACAGCCATGTCGAAGTTGATGATGTGCACACGCGTTGGTGTCGCAAAGTTCGCGATGACGACGCTGAGGGCTCAGCGCCAAGCCTGGAGCAACTCTCAGACTCGAGCGCGACACGACGTCAGCGCTCACATGTGTAAACTCGTCTCGTACATTCACTCATTATCATTGAGCACCGTTCTTTCATTCACCACGCAATAGTCATCCCGTTCGAGCCAAGCATGGTCTCATAGCTTGGAACCTTGAACATCGATCGCCGCACCTCCGCACCCACTCCGCACCCTGAGACCACCTGGGCAGATGTGCGCGCTATTACCACCCGCCTCTTGAGCGCCTCCGCCAGCACCATAAGGCCTCTACCACTCTTTAACTATGCCCGGCTTCCGCCGCTGGGGCAAGTCGAAATTCGAGCGGAATCCCGAGTCGTCGTTCAAGCTCCTCGCGGCCATCATCGTCATCACCCTGTACCTCCTCATCAAGGAGTTCCAGAACCCGACTGTTCGAGAGAGGGATATACCGAAGTTCGGCGCACAAATACAACATGCGGACTGGAATGGAACGGGCGAGGCGGACGAGGCACGGGCGAAGAGCGTGCGGGATGCCATGAAATATACCTTTTGGAAGTACAGGGAGAACGCTTGGGGCTGCGATGATATCCTGCCTGTGTCAGGAGGCAACTCATCATCTAGAAACGGGTGGGGCGCTTTCATCGTGGATTCCGCGAGTACATTGGCACTCATGGGGCTATGGGACGAGTTGGCGCATTCTCTCGAGCACATACTCGCTATCGACTTCACCGAAGCGAAGGACCTCGTCGACCCTTTCGAGACCACCATACGATACCTGGGCGGGCTTTTGTCTATTGTGGACATGTACGACACCGGCCTCATTCCGGAAGACGTACTGAGCGAAGAGGCACGCGATCTAGTACTGGAGCATGCTGTCACCCTAGCGGGGAAACTTGCTCCAGCATACGACACCCCCACAGGCATGCCATGGCCTCGTGTCGACTTTGAAACGGAGCAGGGCGAGCCAGATCCTTCCTTCGTCTTCAGCGACGACCCAACCAAACACGGCTACGACCAACACCCCGCTATAGGCCCTGCGCGAACTGGCTCTTCAATCCTCGAAAACCGCGTCTTGACCAGATTGACTGGCAACTTGACATACACGCAGAACTCGACGAACGCGTGGGCGCCACTTGTATGGTCGAAGTGGAAGACACCGTGGCCAGGCATGGTTGACGCGCCTGTCGACATCATGACAGGAGAGCCAGTGGGCCGCCAGAGGCACTGGGATGGTGGACACGATTCATACTACGAGTACCTCGTCAAGATGACGCTTTTAGCACCGCCAACAGATCCTCACCTCGGCACATACAAACATCGCTTCACAGATGCAGCGTACTCCTTGCGCAAACACCTCAGTTCCCGCTCCGCACCAGCACCCGATCACTACATGCAACACCTCTACATCGGACGATACAACAAAGAATATGAGAACCAGCAAGGACATCTTGCCTGCTTCGCACCCGGTACCATCCTCCTCGCATCCAGACTCTACGACGAACCCTACCTCCGTACCTTTGCGCTCGCGCTCCTCGAAGGCTGCCGCCACTCGTATACCTCTACACCCACCAAGATCGGCCCAGAGACATGGGCATGGATACCCAAATTCGGATACGATGACCCGCTCTTTATCCCCGAGACCGCCCGTCAAGAGCGCGAAGCGATGGCTAGCGGTATCTGGGCACTAGAACCAGCATACAAAGGCCGGCCCGAGTATGTGGAAAGTCTGTTCTACGCATGGCGCATAACGGGCGACAAACGGTATCGCGAATGGGCATGGGAAGCTTTCTCGGCTATGGAAAAGCATTGCAAAGCGCCGTTTGGATACGCACAACTGGCTGATGTGTATGATACAAAGTCAAATGGCGACGACAAATGGGTGGATATGCAAGAGAGCTTCTGGGCTGCGGAGACGTTGAAGTATCTTTGGCTCACCTTCTCGGATGTTGAGGTCGCGAGTTTGGATAGCTGGGTGTTTAGCACAGAAGGGCATCCGTTTCGTATGATGCGGTGAGTGGGGCCTTTATGGTACGGTCATACATGGAAGAAGAGAGAACACCACGTCTTGGAGGGAAGGGAAGGGCAACATAACAGCCAGAGAGGCTCATGAGAGCTTATAACAGATCTCGAGCACAGCGGCAAGCTACACAGCTGGCTAAACAGCAACGGCGCAAAGATACCCAAAATCAGATTCGCTTCAATAACAGAAAGAAAGAACTATCGTACTGTTCTTTCGCTCCCTCGTCATCTTCATCATTTTTCCACGGCTCATCGCTCACAACACTCAGCTTCCTCCGCCACTACCCCCGCCACTGTGTCCACCACTATGGTCGCTACTATGCCCACCGACATGTCCACCACTATGGTCGCTACTATGCCCACCGACATGTCCACCACTATCCCCACCGAGCCCATGACTATGCGCACCACTATGCCCATGACTACCTCCACCCCCATCACCACCCCCATCACCAACTCCATCTCCCCCTACATCTGTAGCATCAGACACTCTATTACGTTTATACGTACTCCCCGACGCACCCTTGTACACACCGCCACTTCCGCGGTTATAACTCAGTTTACTGGCGTCTGTGTATTCGGGAGGATCGTAAACAGGGCTTCGCGTTAGTCGTGTTCTGCTAGTAGGATTAGGATTAATGGCATTAGGGTTGGGTATGGTAATGGGTTTGGTGGTAGGCTTGGGAGTTGATGGTATGCAGCCCATGGTGTTGTATTTGGATAGTCTTAAGTGCTTGAAGGTTGGAGGATATGGGAGGTCAGAAGGGGGAAGTGTTTGAGTATGAAGGAGGGTTTGTATGAGCGTTCGCTATGTGTTAAGGAGGATATGTGGTGGAGAGGCGTGGCAGTGACGAACGAAGAGTAGCGTTGAATCATCTGAGTGCTGGTAGCAGGTGAAGTGGCGTCTTCAATATGCAGGTGTTGAAAGCGCGGTACATACACCCTATCCTCGTCGCCATAACTTGTTCTCGTAGTACGGTATGTTGTTCGATCTAGCCTGCGTATCGTGTATCTTAGCGTTAGTTAGGACAGGGTCGTCCGGCGTGACTTGTCGTATGGTCGCTCGAGGCAGCTGTGACTGTGGGTGTGGGATGTCGGAAATGGGACTAGGGCCTTCAGCGGTAGATGTAGTGACATGAGTAGTGGTGTTTGTTTCGATCGGCCGAGGGACAGGGAGAGGTTCTGCGGACTTGGAAGATGTGCAACCCATGACTGTTTCGGTTCCTGGGGTGTCGAGGGTTATGATGGTGGCTAGTATTGGCAGGGTAGATATGTGTACGCGGGTTTTACGAAGTAAGAGAGAGCCAAGGTAAGGAATGAATTCGCTGCGATGAGTGAAGAGTGTCCCGAGGTCGCTTCACGACGTCACATCTTCGATTAGCAAGACGACGCTTCCAGAAACTGTTACATACACAAGTGAATCCATTCCCAGAACTGGTCACATCACGAAAGATTTTCAGCTCATCATTCAGTCCATATGGCACTCATTGTATTCAGTCTCGCAAATTGCTATTCCCTTTCTCTGCCGCGCCCCTCACTCCATCATCTTATCCCGCGTACTAATCCAAGTAAACCCCGTATCGTAATACCCATACTTGCTCGCCAAGGGGCCTTTCATCGGAACAGGAGTAGATGGCGCTGTAATGAATGGAGGTGTGGGAGTATTACGCGGTGCTAAATATTCAGGCTGAGCTTTTGCTTCTGACTTGGTGGGCGTGGGGGAAGGAGTCGGCGGTTTTGCGGTGGAAGAGTTGGAAGCTGGTTTGGGGATTGGTTTCGAGGATGAACAACCCATGATGTGATTTTGGAACTTTGAGTAGGTATAAAGTGTGTAGAGTATACCTCTCGCAGGTACGTTTTGACTGCGGGGAAGGGAGGCCTGTATGATTATGTATGATGAGCGAGCGATATACGAGTAATTTTATCGAGGTCTTATACGTGAACAATGGAAGAGAGCGCAGTGAAGCACACAATGTGAGCATATTCCCCGGTGACCTTGAACTTTTGAATAACAGCACAAAGATAACTCTGCCAGTACCAAGAGCCCTGACTGCGCGCATTCCACGTTCTGTCTTTTTACAATCTCTAGCTCGTGTGCAGCCAACCATCTCTAGTCACTTCCTCCACTTCGACCTCCTTCACCAGACGCTCTGCCCTCACTAGACATCCCTACAACACCACCGTCACCGTTACTAAACGCGCTGTCTGCTCTACCCAACCCATTGTATTTCCTGCCGTGCATATCACCTCCATCATAAAAAGGAGTTGTCCTGGCATATGTGCCGTTGAAATCTCCATACGGTCAGTGGTGGCCTGCGTGTGCACCAGTACCCTCGAAATATCCGCGGGCTCTTTCACCGTTTCTCCGCGCAGCATATGCTGCTGATATATGATTTACTTCGTCTTTCACACGTTCGACTTCGCGCTTTAGTTTTGATAGAAAAGAGCCCATGGATTTGTAGTCTCTGGCTTGAACGAATAGTGCGAATGTGTGTGCGCTGGCTCGAGTGCTTGCGGTGAAGTGAAGATGGCTGAAGGGGGGTACTGTGACGACGACAGTAATATCTGGGGGGAAAATTGATGAAGAGAACCGAAGAGATGCGTGAAGCCTGGAAGGTTGATAGTAAGTTCAAAAGACTGTTCTGAGAGATGTTCATACTTCTTGGCTGTGGCGTAGCGGATATGAGGCGCGGTTGAGAGCCTTAGGCGGCTATGCTAGCTCTTGTGTTGACGATACTTCTCTTTTCGAAAGGACCTGATTAGATGGGTACATATGGATTTCGGAAGTTGTGAGTCGCTCGCTGCTCTGCGTCGCGTCACCGCAGTACCATGGGACGAAGATGAAGAACCAAAGTATCGCATCGCATTCAGATGTGAGTCAGAAGAGGGGAATATCAGCGGCTATGCTAGGCGGAGGTCATTGTCGTAGTTGCGGCTGATACATTGAAAGCACATACAGTCTGCTACCTACAAAAGAGATCAAAATAATTACAAGACAGTAAGTAGATCAAACCAACAAGGAAGCATCGTGCCCTTCGTTGTTGTCGTTATCAACCACCACCTCCACCTCCACCATCTCCTCCTCCGCCATACCCTCCGCCATCGCCGCCATAGCCACCACCGTAATACATTCTACCAGATGTATTTCTGGCGTTCGTCCCGTCGGAAAGTATGTAGGGAGGGCCAGGCGGCTTCCCTGGGTTGGGACCATATCCGTCTTGATCGTGCTTTGCTCCAGCGAGTTTGCTTGACATGCAGCCCATGACTGGCGTTTGGAGTCGTTTCTCCTGTATGATGACAACTTAGGAGGATTGATGTGCAGTGTAGACGGGCGATATGGCTATGCACAGCAATAGTGAGCAGTGATCCGCAGGTTTGAGCAGTGAGCTTACTGTTGACGAGGCGGTCGCTGATCGGAAGTCGCTACATAAGAATCAAGTCATGGTCACTGAGAGCTACCCATCATATATCTTCTTCAACATCGCCCTGCAGCTGAAAGTTGTGTAAGTGCGACAAGTACGAGAGAGGTCGTCTGACAACGCCTGTGGCGTGCGCCTCTTCGCATAAACTGATGCTTTCGCTCACAGCTCCATGTAAGAAAACTTGGCTTCAACTCAGGTCCAGACTTTCACAAGCCAAAGGCACACTTCGAAAACATCTCAAGAATCTATATTCGATGCAATAATTGATGCTGGGTATATAAGCGACAGTAACAAGAGATGCACGGCGACAGGTAGTTCAACGCAACGCTAACAACCAGAGGCGGAAATAATCCGCGTCGTCGCAAGAACTTACGGAAGAATTGCGGAGCAAGAACAGAAGCAGAAGTTCGGAGGCGCGCAAGTGACTTTTTTAATGTGGATTCAGCCCGATGGACTGCCTTGGAAGTGCCTTGAAGGCGTGCGGCGGACTGGGCCTCGGCACGGACGGACATTGGATGGGAGGACCGACACGGAGCCACCGGTCAGTCGGTAATGCGCGATCGTCTCTCCTTGGAAAAATAATGCCGCCGGAGAAAGACCGCAGAATATGCACCGGCATTTGATGCAGATGTGGAAACCTGTGGTCACGGCCACCGGAATGTGGAGGTGTGATTGTGCTGTGACCGGTTTCGAGGCTGATCGCGAGAATTATGGCGACAATATATCGAACCACTGCCAGACACCCATGTGGCGGGCGCACAAGGCTTCTGGCATATTTCCCTTCAGACCGCGCCCATGAGGAACTTCCAGTGGAAATCGGTGCTGGTAATATCGAGCGACGGAGTCACGTCCCGTAGACTCGGTAATTTCTCCACTCCATTGGTCGTACCACTCCCGTTGATTTTAGGCAGTGACAGATTGTGGAGGAGTGACACAGTCCGTCCCGAGCCTGTCGCTAGCTCAAATGTGTTGCCGTTCGGGCTTCCCCTGCCCATTGCATCGTGCAGCGCTAGTCTCATGACTGAAGTAATGCGTCGGAAGCGTTCAAACGCGTCTTCTTGACTGTCTTGAGCATCGCGAGGGCGAGGCATTTGCGAGGATAGCTGTTCGCGATAGTAGTCGAATGACTTCGCTATTTGGAGCTCGCTAGCGTCCCAACCTGGCATGGGCGAGGCGTGAATGGCCAACTTGCTCAAGCTGGTGATTGTGTTGATCAGATTGAGCCAGTCGATCAGCGACACGAAATCGAAATGTTTGGTCGGGAGCTTTGCGCTGTTGTCGAGGAACTGTTCGACGGACCGGACCAAGGTGACGCGTAGTGATAGCTGGAAGCCCGAGGCCCACGGTGTACTATCGCGATCTACGAGATCGATGGAAGCTGCTGTTCGATACAGGTGTATACGTGCTGCAAGCTGTAGCCATTGCAGTATTGCTAGTCAAGAATTAGCAAGTGTGAACGTTGCAGTGATGTGACTGCTTACTGAAATCTTTCGCTTGCAGCTTGGATGCAAGACGAATATTCTCCCACTTATCGCTCAGACGTTTTACTTGTGTGCGAACCACCACTGCTTGCTCTGACTGGTTGCGGAAAGTCTCCTCCACGTCCTCCATATATTGGCAGACATCCGTTAGTATTGGAAGGACGGCATCTGATGTGTTTTCCCACGAAGAGGCCAGTTCCGACGCGTAGTTCCGGAGTGTGCTGGTGTGCGTCATGGTCCTTGCTTTGACTGGCTCCATCAGACCCAGGTTGGAAGATAAGTAGTAACATCCCAAATAAGCCCGCTTAGCTTCCCTGTCTCGCGGGCTTTCCTTTTGTAGAGGACTCCTCACAGTCCTTCCTATACTGTCCAGACCCAGGTCGTGTGCGATACCCAAGCACAACTGGAGAAGCATCGTGATCGAAACGGCTTGGACGTCCATGTAGTGATGATGCCAGGCTATGAAGACTAAGAGTCCCTGTAGGAGGTCCAAACTCTTTTCGCCTTTCATTATCCGGACCATGACCACTTTACGGAATTCTAGGCTCAGTGCTCTCTGAAGCGGGACCGAATCGTAAGAAGAGACTGTTAGTACAGCAAACATCAACATTGGCCGGCTTTGGAAGAGGTCCTGGCAGCGGGCATCCCTCGGTAGGGATACAAAGGGGAAGAAGTCGACCATGCTGCGATACGTGTCGAGCAGCATCTGCATGTGCACCAGGCTGATCGATCTGATCACAGGATCCAGTCGGCCAAGGCAAGACAGTGTGTCGTTCATTGATTCCCAGAATGACGCCGAACTTTCGGACTGATTCGCATGAGCGGGAAGTGATAACGTCCTGGGAGCTGGTGGCATCGATACAGGCGGAGCGGTGATTGGTGTCGGCGTCGGCATTTGCTGTGTGGAATCCAACAGTTGCGATGGGATGGTGGCTACCGATGGCAGACTACATTGTGTCGGAGCCGGCGCCATTGTCGCAACGATAGCAGACAACTTGTCCAATTTCTTGTCGAAGTCGCGCAGCTTGGTGGGTGTTTGCCCATCGCTGCGCGCCTTTGCTGGCCGCCTGCGCGCAACATGTTCCACACACTCGACTCTTGCCTTTTGGCATCTGGGGCACGTGTCATTCAATGTGGAGCAAAAATATGGCTGGGGTAAACAAACCTCTGGCAGAGAGCCGGCGTGTCAGATGGAACGCAGCGAACCTTGTGTTTTCGACAGCGCTCGCACGCAAAGGCGTTCCCTATCCTCCCTTCTTTTGCGTCCATGGCGGGGACAGAACTGGCAGTCTTGGGGGAAGGAGAGCCATCGGCCTCCGGCTGGGTACCCAGGCTGCTCATGTGGGGAAGTCCGATCATGTGGTGCCAAGTCCGGGGTCAAACTGCAGTTGTGAATTGAGTCCCTCAAACGCGCGTAACGGGTGCACCAGAGATCAACGCTATGCTGACAGGGCGGGAGGCAATGCCGCAAGCCATTGCATCGGAACAACTTCAGCACAAGAGCCTTTGAAATGGGTTCCGCCGAGGGCCCGTCTATGTGGCGGTGCGAAATGATCAAGATACCTCGGGTAGTATATGTCGGTATATTGATGGTCCGCTTGGAACCGGTTGCTTACTCCCGACGGTCTGGGGGCGTGAAAGCCGCCTAATTGCCCTGGCGGAACTGCTCCGAAGCTCCATCCGGCACCAGTGCTGATAAGTCCGTCATGTCAACGTTGCGCCTCGAATTGAATGGACGGCAATGGTGATGACCTCCAGTGCTGGCTACAGCAAGCGGCGCGACGCTACCGCCATAGTTTCCTCGCTCTTCTCCGCCCAATTCCAAACATGACTCACCTCTAGTGCCACAACCACGACGAAATGACCCAGAAAGCGCATCGCGACTATCAGGATGGCTTCGCCGGGAGGATAGGATGGGGTAAACGTCCGGCGCTGCTACTTGTCGATGTTTGTAACGCCTACTGGAACGATGCCAGCCCATTGGACACCAAGTCGAACCCTGCGTCTGCGGCGGCGCCCGCGTCCATCGCAAAACTCGTCTCTGCCGCCCGCCAAGGCAAAACGCCATTGATTTGGACGCGAGTCGAATACACGAAGCCGGACATGTCGGATGCGGGCCTGTTCTACAGCAAAGTACCACTACTCAAGCTGTTCCAAGTCGGCTGCGGGAACGGCCTTGAAAGTTGGTATCCTGGTTTAGAGCCCGCCGCTGGTGAAGTCGTCGTCCCCAAGCGCTACCCGTCCGCATTCTTCGGGACGGATCTGGCTGCGCAACTCCAAAGTTGCAACGTCGATACTGTCATAATCTGTGGTGTCAGTACAAGTGGTTGCGTCCGCGCGACTGCCCTCGATTGCATGTGCTTTGGATTTCGACCAATGGTGCGGATCGACTCGGCAACGCATGAGTCCCTGTAAATGTCACTAATCATCATTCCAGGTCGTGGGAGAAGCATGCGGTGACTTATCACCTGCGGTCCACAAAGCAAACCTTTCCGACATCAATGCAAAGATGGCGGATGTGGTTTCTGAGGATGAAGCAATTCAGAAGCTGCAGGCTGGATGGAACTGAGCGGGCCGCGCGGCTACGGTACCGCGCCGCAGAACTAGTTCCAGGAGGTAAAGCTCCTGTCGCTGTCAGTTAATACAGTCATCTAGGTTCCTCTCAAGCTCGCCTACATGAAGCCGAGCAAGTTTCTCGTGTACGATACTGTGTCACGAAGGCATGTGGGGATGGCGGCCACCACGAACGACAAATAGCACGGAAAATTAATAAAGCATACTCCTATTTCGAGAAAGAGCCAAGGGTAACGAAAGACGGACTGTAGAAGGCGTAGTCAAGGTGCATCATCTAATAGGAAGGTGTTGAGCGTGGCGTGATGGTCCGTTCTTTCTTTTGACTAACATTCCACTTTGGCAACCACAACCCAGGCACTGGGTTCACACGAGGCGATTCTTCACTATTCACTGTTTTGGAACTACTGCTTCACTGCGCGTTACTTTATCACTCAAAATCACTCACATCGCTATTCACAATGCCGACAAAACCTTTTAGCAGAACCCACGAGTGACAACGAGCAGGCACGTGTCCGGTCCCCGAGCACATCTGCGTGTTTGCTTTCGATCACGGCATCGGCGTCTCTAGATACACTTTCTAATCCACAATACACTCGAAAGCGACGCGACACTGTGCCCAACTCAAGCACATCAACAACACTCGAAGCATTCCGATCACATTTCTCCGCCAGCGTCAGAGCCACCGCCAAAGCAATTTCTGATATGAACCGAAGAAACTCAGCGTTCCCAATACTACAGCACACGCCTTATCCCGGTGCAGAACCAGTGCCCGATTGTGTGTGGGTATGCTGTGGATGCAGAAGAAGATGGGAGACGAAGGAGCTCGGCAACATCTGTGTCGGCTGCAGTCACAAATACTCTGTTGACTGTTGCCAGCTTGCCGGATAGCAAGCCATTGCGGGGGTTGAGGAGATGACACAAGGACGAGTTAAGGTGCGCCAGTCTACGCTCTTGATCTAACAAAGGCTAACGTAGCGGCGTTCTTCAGCTGGTAACATACCCAGCGGTCGAGAGTGTGTACGAAATTGTGCTTGTAGCCATGGATGAACGTGATGGTGGCAAGCGCAATCAAAAAAGTATCCATTGGTATGCATCCCCCTTCAATGCCATGATCTACGAAATTTACTCCGCTCATGCTTCACACAGGCAAAGTGCTGTACTCCATTCGCTCCTCTAACACAACTAATGAGCACCCATTCGGCCATAAAGCTAATGCCTGAGTCTGCTTAAACTCTCCGATGGCTCGATTTGGCTGTATCCCTTCCATACACCATCACGCTCCTCATCGGCGGTACCACCATCTCTTCCGACCACTTAGATTCAGGTCCTCATGATTTGGTGCCCAGCGACCACGGCAGTTGGAAACCTGCCTGGGGGCCTGCCCCAGACGACTTGTTCGGTCTCCACATGGCAAAGATAGGCGGAGGCGTCAGCTCATGCGCGCACTTCCTCCACTCGTCGCTCGCTTCCGACTTCTCGTTGTCGAAAGCAATCTTCAGCAGAGACTGGAACCCAAACTTGTCGTAAAGCGGTTTTCCCATGGCAGAAGCTTCCATCCAACATTCGAGATCAAGCCCGTCCGCGCGTGTGATACCAACGTGCATGAGAAGAGAGCCAACACCGCGATTCCGATGGGCAGGGTCTACCGCCATCCAGTTGAGTGCTAATACAAAGTCAGCGAGAGGAAGAAGATCATTTTGACTTTTCGCACAATCACGTTTCTTCATCCGGAAATAGCGCGTTTGAGGGGAAAGGAAATGCTCCACTTACCACAGTGTGGCCGCGTCATCCAATTCGCTCGCGGCCTGTACACCTGATTGAGTATTGACTCGCAGAAGCTCCGATATTCGCCCTCGGGCCACCATGGCGCGGTTAACTTTGGTGTGCCTGCAGCGAATGGGTTGACAGTCGAAATAACCCATTGCGAGCAACCGACAGTCTTGTTAGTGACTGTGTCGAAGGCGTAGAACCAGTGACTGGAAGTGTCCTCTTGGTGTTGTTTCCAGAAGCGTTGTTTTGATTCGGCGACGGCGAGGTCGCGATGGGCGCTCGTGTAGCCAAGGACCGGGAAGAACAGTTGCATGAACGGCTCATAAGGTGTGTAGTTCGCAGCCCAGATAACATCCAGTATCTCATCCAGCTCTTGCTTTGTCTTTGCCTCCCGGATCACGTATCGTTGTCCCATCGCAGCGGATTGGTGATTGCGTCAAGCCATGGCGACATCGGCCAGGTAAAGTAGTCTGCAAGTGCGCTACCTCGCCGCCGCTGCGCATTGACAGCGCAATCGGAGATATAGCTTGACCCAAGTATTGGACATCGTAGATTGCCGTGTTAGGGTGAAGTTGCCCAACAAGGAAGGTACCGTCGACACATTTAGCGTCTTGGCGAGGCTGGCAAGTAACACCCTTTTGCCCCAGCACACCTTCCCCGATAGCCCCTCACTTTTACACACATCCAGCCACTCGGTAGCACTTGTATCGCTATCATCATCTCCAGATGCTTGCGACCTTCCTCGATCGTACGGGCGCCGCAAGAGAGATTTCTCGGCGATGTAACGATGGACCGAGGCTGGTCGCGTCGCTATTCATTCATGGTCCGCGCTCGGAGCGGTGCGATTGGGGTATGGTGTTGTCGGGACGGGCTTGCGACGTATGTTTGTGAAACTCGAGGCGAATTCTGTGACACCCAATGAGCGCGCTCCGTCTTATGGAGCCGCGGAGGCTTGCTTTCTACATTCACTCCACAAAGCGGATCGAAGAATGGAGCGACCTCCAGCATATGCGCCAGTCTGCAGCAATGAACAGGAAGAAATCCTAGCAGAGCTAGAAGAGAAGGATGGCGTTTCCTGGAACTCTAAGAGTACTGAGATCATCCCGACCAACACGCGCAGCTTCGTGGCGTACATGTCCATCCTTCTGCTCTCTCTTTCAGCAAACATTCTCCTGGTGATGGATAATGCAAGGCTTCGAATTGCGCACAGTCCAGCTAAGAGCAACTACAGTAAGTGACAGCCTGATCGGTCTGATGCTAGCTCACGAAGATCAAAGGTGGATTAGCCTACGATACTACTGTGCCATATCACGCGACGACAAAGTACTGGCATCCGAACGCCAGTGATAGTGATATGGAAGCGGCATGGGACGCTATTGACACCAATGCCATGGCAGTCACGCTCGACGACAGATTCGCAAAACGTGTCGGTCTACCCAACTCTACTCGGTTTCCATGGGATACCGAGAGAAGCATCTACTACGTCAAAGGAATCCATGATCTGCATTGTCTTGTACGTATACATGATGATGTTTGGGTTCATCCGCTGATTGCATCAGAAACTCATCCGGAAAGCCATTGTGTCAAAGCATAACGACGACCCACAGCCCTTCAATCTCCTTCACATCTACCACTGCCTTGACGGACTTCGGCAGGACATCATGTGTAATGCGGACGACACACCGATACCAGCCCCTGTTACACACCAGTCGGGCGAAGGTCAGCTTCGACAGTGTCGTGACTGGGACAAGCTGATTGCCTGGGCCACGCGTCCTGACCAACATGCTTGCTACGAGTTTGACGATTATCGTGAAGCAACGAACACACTGGAAAACTTTGCATTCTGTCCCCCGGGTTCGCCTTACCGGGAGTTTCAAGAGGCTTATTTCCAGCATCATGGACACAAAGACGCGTATGAGCTGTATGGTGACGAAGAAGAAATCGTAGTTTTCTGAAGTCGTGGCTGAGACAAGCCTTAGGCATACCTGGCGTGGGAACGTTCCTGGCCGTTTGCGCCAATTAAAATACGAATGTACCTGTTTTGAAACTGAATCGCGGTAGCAGGGACCACTTTATCGTCAGAAGTTCCGATGAAGATGCAACTTAATATCGATGGAGGCTACACTACATGATCAGCATTAGCCACTAATGGTCGAACGCCATGGATCGGAAGGGTATGTACCTCAGATCTGCCCTGACCACGAAAAGCGTCAGGCAAACTCCGCGGCCAACTCCAAGGTCTACCGATGTCCCATGCCGTCAACGCTTTCTTATATCGGCCCGGGTCAACTGCATTGTTACGATGCCCGTGCGGCGAGAAGGCAAAAAGCGCAGTGCGACACTGGTAGGAGTAAGGCAATCATAGAGAGTGGATGAGCGGCGCCGAAGACATGCGCGTCTGAAACTTCGGAAGCATGATTACATGCGAGAAGTAATAGTTCCGAAAATACTACGCTGAGGTACGTAGCAGTTGACACATATATTTCGAGGTGAAGAACAGCAAGTTCAGCACCACCTTCATCCCGTTCACACACACTATTTTCGACGTAAGCAAGAATGTCCTCCGGCGCGTTTATCTACTGACGCTAACCAGTACCAAGGGAGCTTACCAAGCACATCAATTACCAACTACCTGCCATGCACGCTACTATCGCTCTACTTCCGCTGCTTGCCTTCGCGATGGGCATCGCTGCAGCTCCAGCACCCCTGTATCCCGTTGCCCGGGCCGTACCAGACATCAACGAAGTCGCCCGAAACCCGGCTCCCATCGATCATCATGTCGGTTGGGACGACCATGGCAAACCGACACTCGGAGATATCAGCCACCTCAGTCCAGAGGACATCAAGAAGCTCAAAGACCTCATCAAGCATCTACTTGGTAGCAGTCACTCTGCATAGGAGGCTGTCGGAAGTCGTACATGGAGGAAGTGATATCATCCAAGGTATGCGCTTGAAACTTCGCTTCTTTAGGATCTAGCTAAGAAGTGTAGC
This sequence comes from Alternaria arbusti, assembly GCF_024043155.1. Taxonomy (NCBI): domain Eukaryota; kingdom Fungi; phylum Ascomycota; class Dothideomycetes; order Pleosporales; family Pleosporaceae; genus Alternaria; species Alternaria arbusti. The sequence continues at coordinate 211,142 of NW_026249953.1, read as the reverse complement.
CCCCGGAATTCTTTTACAGACAACTATGCCATCTACTTGCGCATACGAAAGAGGTGGAGTCCTTTTCCCGCATGCGTCGTCGCTCTAGCCGCCAAGGCCGCCATAGCAACATGATCAAATACGACTAATTTCGCGATTTCTACTGCTTTACCTTGCTTGCTCAGCCCTGAACATTCCGATCTGTCTTGGCTAATTCCGCGGCCTTTTTCATGCAACAACCTGTGAGCAGCCATCATCTGACGGGCAGCGCCACCACTGCAGCGACCGCCCCACTGCAAGCTCGCGCATCAATGGAACACTGCACAAGATATGTGCTGGCAAATGTTCCACGACGGCATTGGCCAATCGACCATCAATCGCCCGGCAACATACAGTAGTGACACAACGCCGAGCCTGGTGTGTCACAAAGGTCACACCACGGTGGAAGATCCCAGAGTGATCTAATTAGCGATCGAAAGATGACGAGTGTCGTTGTAGCTAGCGAGCTAACATACCGGCTTTTCTCCGCCGCTTACTCCCGTAGCTTCCGATGTGTACCTTTCACTAGCATACCAGCAAATCCTAACCTGACCCGAACTTCCGGCGCAGTAGCACGAAAACCTCTTTGAAACAGAGGAATGTCTAATCGAGGATACACAAGCGTCTGGCCGACCTTGCATGTTCGTCCCTCTGTGTGGCTACACCTGCGCAACGTCGTACCGCCGCTTCCTGGTCTAGCAGACCCCTTTCCCCCGGTCTACTAACAATCCAACTGACTTCGCTTGTTTGCAAGTGTCTCGCTCCAAGATTAAGAGCGGATGATGACAGCGTGTGCTATGGTGATTGTGAGCGAGCCCTCAATGCAGGTTACCTTCACTGTGGCAGCTCGCAACTCCACATTACTTGCACGTCATGTCGGTATTAGACGGTTGAGCGCATTTGTAAGCTCCACCTTCATACAAACGAACAAACGGCCTGTTTGCACGCCTTCTCTTGTCTATTCTTGCGCGTGATAGGCTACGCATAATACCTCGCTACCTATTACTGGCGCACTCACTTCGTCGGTATCTAGCCATTCTAACCTAGGATACGATGCAATGATGCCGCAATCTCTTTTTGCTTCTTCCCATCATCCCCTCCCGCGCGAACCGGGAAGCAGCGCGGATGTCGGTCCGTACATCAATGTGGTTACGTGGGTCCTATTGATTACCTCCGCGTTGGCGGTCCTGACTAGGCTTGTTACCAAGCGTGCGTTGAGGCGGACCTTAGACATTGACGATGGTTTTGTCTTGCTGGCTTTGGTACGTCACGTTTGCTTGAGCTGGATCATCCTTTCAAATCCCGCTTTTGCTGACTGATGGGAAATAGATTGCGACTATAGGTTCTGGTGTCTCTGTTAGTGTCCAGACAGGTAATGGCCTTGGGCGAGACATCCTACTATTGACCGAGGATCAGATCTTGGCGTATCAGAAAGTAAGCGGCTGAGTGACCGTTGACTGCATGAATATTCTGCTAAGTTCTTTTGTAGGCCGAGTATGCGAACAAGCTGCTCTACATCGCAACTCTATGTTTCGCAAAGTTGTCCATCATCTCGCTTCTAAAGATTCTGACCGCATCAAAACTACACCGGACCTTAGGCTTGCTTCTCACCGTCTTCATCGCTTCTTGGAGCATCCTGTCCGGACTTGTATCTGCGTTTCAGTGCGGCGCTGAAGAGCCATGGCGCTTCCTTGAGAGAGGGGGGAGATGCTTCGACTTGGTATGTAAGAATTCTGCCGTCTTCTTTGACATTGCTGACACTTTGAGGAGGCCGCTTTCTGGCAGTCCGTGGGCGTCGTGAACATATTGACGGATCTGGCGCTCATACTGTTCCCGGTTCACGTAATCATGACGCTACAAATGAGTACGGGCAAGAAAGTTACGATCCTGACGTTCTTCGGCGCACGATCACTGTAAGTTTTGCATATAACTATCATAGGAGTCTTCTACTAATGCGCCACAGAGACATCGCAGCGACTGCCGCCCAAATGGCGTTCCTCCACGGCTTCGCTTCACCCAACCCGACGAAAGACCTCTGGACATGGACACTTCTCACCCAGATCATTGAGTGCATCACCATCCTAACATCATGCGTACCCTACCTACGACCGCTCCTGGAGCATGTCCCATCAGGCCTCTACGGTACCGACACGATACGACACCGAGGTACAACCACAAAGCACGGCTACTCGCGCACTAAAAGCAATTCGTACCAGCTCTCCAGCATAGCTTCGAAAGTCGGTGGCGGAACAAAACATAGTCGGAAGAGTCAGGTGGAAGGTGGTGGGCTCAAACGCTTTCTACCAATATTCTCGCACAGTAGAACGACAAATGCCAATTCTGCATCGGGCATCCCTGGAGGCCCTCCGCGACCCGACGGTGAAATGGATGTTGAAATAACAGCTGTACATCACAAGCATGGTGACGAGAAGCGGTGGGATGACAAAAGATGGGAGACTGCAAGTACGGGAAGCTTTCCAAAGATCCTGAAGACTACTGTTGTTAGTGCAGAGTGGGAAGACGTGGGAGCAAAGCGTGGCGATGCTTCTAGTGATGAGATTGCGATTTTGCGTTGATGTTCGCTCGGTAGAGATGCTTTTCCGGTAGCATCAAGAGTTCTATACCCATTGATCTGGTGCTGAAATCCAACGAACCCAATGCTGCACGATCTTCATGATTTATTCACTGTATCAAAAGAATTACGACACGTCTGTTCACCAGCGTCGACGTTGAAATGCCTGAACACTCTGACATCATACGCGTGAGATTACAGTCAACGCTCCGGCAATGTGGTATCTCCGTGGGCCTTCGCATCTGTGCGGACGTTTCGCAGTGCCAATCGTCGCATGGCTCACGCCCGGGTTCCAGCCTTGAAGATTAGTGAGCTGGTTCCAATTGCAACTATCCGTCTGGAGGTTTAGAACTGACATGCCAGTTAGCTGCAGGTACCCAGTCCAAATTGCTCATAGGCTAGAGAGCCTTGAATGAGCATAACTTGCACGTGAGGAGGGTCAAGCCCGATACCAAGTCCGGCATTCAAGTTAGCCCCACGCTTGCTCCAGTCAACAGGAAGTCGTGCGCCTTTTTGGGCTTTCGCCCCCTATAGCATGCCGCACTTGGACTCCTACTAGGAGATGTAACGCGGCATGCCTGTGGCTGCATATGTCAGCCTCCAAGAGTAGATCGAGATGCAACACGCGTGAACTGCATCTGCGCAGGTTCCCAACAATAGTACGATGTCTGAGAGTCACGCTGAGGCGTGCAGGTGATTGTAGTGGACTCTGTGCAAGATACAGAATAGCTAGACGCCACATTGAGATCGGCCTGGTTGTGTTCAGGTAACGCATTCTCTGCTCGCATGGAACCTCTAGGACACAGAAGCACCACATGACTCGTTTGGAATGCTGGAACAGATATCGCGATGCGTCATGATAGCCGTTGAGAATGCGTGCACGGATGGAGGAGGCGGCTTCCCACATGGGCAGCCGATTACTAACTAGCCTCACACAAGATGGAATGAACCCCGGAGCCACCCCCTCCGTCTTCCCTCATTACCCAACCACCGCACCGCTCATCGTCCAATTCGTGCCACGGAGAATCTGCCGGGAGGTCTATGCCTTCGACTACAACGGTATGACAGCCGTTATTGTGACCACATGCCGCATGCTCTGCCCTCGATCAGCATGCCGAAGGGAGACTACGGCGGCCCAATGTTGCACGCTGAGTGACATGCAAAGACGAATGACGCTCTGAACCCCTTTTCGCGATTGAAAGCCATCATGATCTACTGCTGAGTTCGGGAAGTACGAACGCCTCTTTCTTGGGCATATGCAAAGCGCGACGCCCTGGTGCAAACACGCATCTGTCCGTTCTAGCATCGACCATGCCGTTTGACAAACACGCGAAGACCGGGGAATGTTAATTTCGCCTCTACCACACTTAATACATGCGAACAAGGGTCTGCAGGAATGCATGTCACCGCTTTCCGCAGGTTAGGCACCCCAATGGGTGCGACCGACGCACCAATCAACGCCCGTTTCACTGTGGGGTGCCCTCTGAAACTACGACTGCAGTGCGATACCTCGACTTGCGAGCTGCCGCCGTCACTGCGGAGAGCCTACAACTGCCTTTGCGGTGCGAAACGTTGGCTTGGTGTCTTTCACTCGGACGCTTAGTTGCATTGCCGAGCGACCGCCTCCTGGACCGACCTCACTACCGTCTTTGCCGGCGATCACTGTACTACCGCATCCACCCGTGGACATCTACACATGGCGCACGTTACCTCTGGAAGAGATATATATCGAGATTTACTTGCATTGCATGCGTCCTGTATCACGACACACCTTCTGGGTATCTTCTTTCCTTTTCTGATCTGCCTGCTTGCTCAACATTTGTTACTACGTACTGCGGTCGTATCCGTCTTGTTGCTCAACACGCCGCGGATTGGAAAGCTGGAACCAAGGCTATCATGGAGAAGCATATCGAACTACAGAGGTTCAACCATGAGCCTCTGCGGCTGAGGGGCCGGGGCTCCATTTCGGAAGGCAAAGGCCGGCAGTTCGACAACGACAGATATGAATTGGCGAAAGTGGGAAAGAAGCAGGTGTTGAAGGTATGCTCACTGTTGACAATATGTTTATCCGGTCTGATCATGGTAGCGTCGCTTCGGACTGGTGTCTATGACCGGTCTCTCTTGCGGGTTGATGTGCACTTGGGAGACTTTGCTTGTGTAAGTTAATGTGATTGATACCATCTACTTCGCTGACGTCATGGCAGTATCTTTTCGATAGGCTTCCACAAGTAAGTACCTAATTTCTAAAGAAAGTCGGCAGCCACTGACGATGTGATTACAGCGGCGGACCTGCTGGCCTCATCTACGGCTTCATTCTGATTTGGCTGGGTAACTTCTCCGTCTTCATCTGTATTGGTGAGCTTGCGAGCGCCGTTCCGACTGCTGGTGGCCAGTATCACTGGGTCTCCTTACTGGCGCCGCGCTCACACAGGAAGTTCTTCAGTTACGTGACTGGTATGTTCGTCCACTTTCAAAGCCATTCTCATCATATTAATCGTCTTAGGTTGGCTCACTGTCATTGGCTGGATCGCAGCTCTTACTTCCGTATGCTACTTTGTAGCCGACTTGATCCTGCAGTTGGTCAGTCTGAACGATCTCGAGGGCACATATGTCCGCGAAGGCTGGCACGGTACACTTCTCCTCTGGGGTATACTGCTCTTGTGTGTCTTCATCAACGTCTTTATAAGCGGGGCGCTTCCCACGATCGAAGTCGTCGTCCTCATCGTCCACATCCTTGGCTTCTTTGGCATCCTAGTGCCACTGATCTACTTGCCATCGAGCCACAATTCGGCCAAGAAGATCTTCACGATGTTTCACAATGAAGGAGAGTGGAGCACGCAGGCGCTGGCCTTCTTTGTGGGACTACAGGGCAATGCTCTGGCATTCGTCGGAACAGACTCAGTCGTCCATGTAAGCTCAGCATTCCCAATCTGTCTTTCAATGCTAACGAATTAGATGTCTGAAGAGGTAAAAAATGCCAGCACCGACGTTCCACGTTCAATGCTTCTCAGTCTTGTCATCAACGGCACATTGGCATTAGGAATGCTCTTCGCCGTTCTCTTCAGCGCCCACAATATCACAGACTTACTCAACGACCAAAAAGCGACAACCGCGCCTTTCCTCCGCATCTTCACACAAGCTGTCGGTTCCGAGGCCGGTGCTACAGTCATGGTTGCAATTATCGTCCTACTCGAATTCTGCAGTGCGATGGGGTGCCTTGCAGCTGCATCGCGCATGACATGGTCGTTCGCCCGAGATCGCGGACTCCCTTTCTCTCGCGCTCTCAGCATAGTAAGTACACCTTTCGATCGACACACAACCTGAGAGCCCTCCACTAACACCCCACAGATCGACAAACGCAGCACCATCCCCGTCATCTCCATCCTCGTCGTAACCGTCTTCGCCGCCCTCCTCGCCCTCATCAACATCGGCAACAGCGCCGCCTTCAACGGCACAATCTCCCTCGTCCTAGAAGGCTTCTACCTCTCCTACCTCCTCGCCATCGGCCTGCTCCTCTGGCGCCGCGTCCGTGGCGACCTAGACAACCCGGACTCTTCACTCACCATCTTCAACGAAGCACAAGTAGACGAGGCGTACGACCGCAGTCTGACCTGGGGCCCTTGGCGTCTCAAGGGCGCGTGGGGCGTTGCGAATAATGTTGTTGCTATTTGCTACCTTACTCTCATCATCTTCTTCAGCTTCTGGCCTAGCCAGCCCCATCCGGATCTAGTAAATATGAATTGGGCGGGTGTGGTGACGGGGGCGGTGGCCGCGTTTAGTGTGGCTTACTACTTGCTGTTTGCGAAGAAGTCGTATACTGGGCCGATAGTGGAGGTGGATCCTCATGTGTTATGAGGGGGATTCGGAGTGAAGCCATCTGGCACCTGTAAGATCAGTTCGCACTGGGACGTGCCAGAGGAACGCTTCGGTCATGGCACATAGCTGGTATTTGTGTGTAGATATGTGAGTTGAAAAGTTCTGGGACGTGGAGGCTTACGGTTTAGCTTCCAAAAAGCGTGGGATAGACTGAACATACCACCAACCCGGCATAACCTAAGAACAATATGATGTACCTTGCGCTTCATGTCTATGAGGCCTTGAAGATCTGCCAATGCCTCTTTACCCTAGCTTAGACAACCCCTTCCAAACTTCACTCACTGTACACCGATTGGAACGAAAAGTTGTGGTCATAATCATTCGTTATCATACATAACTCATAGCATGATGATATTTGCCTGTATATGCGCGCCTTCCAAAGCCAAAATAGTACTCATGTGCAATAGAGCGTGAGAAAAGAAGAAGAAGAAGCAGGACCCAAATAACCGGCCGTAACTCATAAAAAAACCATGAAGAAGAAAATGCTGCACCAACAGCCCCATTTCCACCCACCCCCAACTTTCCAGATAGAAGCATCCAGATGCCCTAACCACTTTTCCACTCCAAAATCGTGTTGAAACCCCAAGCTCAAGAAAGCGCCCCCATAGCCAACGCCACAATCTTAGGATTCGGTTTATCCTTTCGAACCAGAACTACCAGAAGAATCAACGAGCCGTTCAAGAAGTGGCTAATGGGCCGAGCGAACAAGGGCTAACCTACCCTTCCGGTCTCTGTCAACGCGCATAACCTCCTTGCGGGGCGTACGCTCAACAAACTCATACTCGCGGTCGCCCTCGCGCTCGTACTTGAGCATGCGGCGCTCCTCCTCGAGGAAGCGGATTTCGTCGCGGATCTCGCGCTCGGAGCGCCGGTCGTCGCGGCGCACGAGTTGCCGGCCTTCGGGGAGGAAGGCCGTGGCGGGGCCGTGGATGGCGGCTGAGCGGTCGATTTCGACGTAGCGCTCGTGTTCGTGGATGGAGGGGGAGGGGGCGCGCTCTGAGGGGGCGTAGACGGTTGGCGCGTGGTGGGATGGAGCGTAGATTACTTGGGGTGGGGGTTGTTGGTATACTGATTGTGGGGGTGGAGGAGGTGCGTGGACGACGGAGGGGGGCGGAGGCTGGAATTCTTGAGGGGGTGGTGGTGGAGGTGCGACGACTGATGCTGGTGGTGCAACGGATGGTGGTGGCGGTGGGGCATCCTCCACCTTCTCCTCGTAGACGTATGTGATTTTCTCTGCTCACGGTTAGAAAGGGTTGTGAGGATATTGGCGGATACGTACCCTCTTTGTAGTTCTCGCTGATCTTGATGACCTCGTCGATGTGCTCTTTCTCGAGTGCTCGGGTAACGATGATGAAGTCGTCCTGCTAAAATTAGTGACATTCCAGTAATACGTGCGGATGGCATACCTCTTCCTCGAATGGGTAGCCCAGGTCGATAACGGCTTGCTTCTTTACCAGGCGCTTGGGAAGTCTCGTCTTGCCCTTCTTGCCCCAGGTGGCTCGGGAAGGCTGGATTTCCTCAAAGCTGGAGATTGAAGAGCTGCGTGTTGACTTGGCAGCTACGCTCTTGCTTCTTCGGACTCGGCTCTTCTCGCGGTGAACTTCAACCTCGCGGTAGTCTTCTCGTTCCCGGCCCCTTCCGCCACGGTCGTCGTATCGGATCTCTTCAAAGTCATCTTCCTCGTGGAAACGACGAGGTGGTGATCGTCGACGCTCGCGAATGGGAAGTGGAATGGGAACGTTGGCTGGTGGACGCCACTCGTGGTCTTCGTATCTCTCGTACCTCTCTACGTCGCCATAGCGCGGCAGGGGTTTCCGGTCAAAAGTGTCGAGAGATGATTGACGGCGCATGAATTGCGGCCGTGACGGCCTAGGCGGGCGAGGGGCTGGCCGGCGCTCATTGATGTCGATATCGATGTTGATGTCCTTGTCGATGACGGACCTGCGGCGGTAGGGGGCAAGCGCTTGGTTGGCAATCTCGGAAGGAGTCGGCTCGTGGAACAGTTCAGAGGGAGCGCGGCGATGGGGGCGTTCGAAACGATCTTCTTCGTGGTAGCGTTCTCTCTCCATGACAGCGGGACCTCGGCGTGCGCGGTCTTCATGAAAATCGATGTCACGATGGCCTCCGGGGAAACGATCGTGCTCCTGGAAGCGGTAGTGATCGTAATCGTCGCGACCACCACGGCTGCTACCGCCAGCCACACTTCCGCCCGGTGGTGGCGGAGGAGGAGGACCCCTTCGCATGCTCTCAAACCTGTCGCGATCCCATCGCTGGGGACCGCCACGAGGCGGCTCATCAAAGCGATCCAGATTGCCCGTTGAGGAGCGGTACGCCGACATGTTGGATAGTCAGGTGCGGCTCGTCGATGGGTGGTGATGTAGGAGTAGGTATGATGCGGGGCTGCCGGTTATGTGTCGGAAGATGTCACAAGAGATTAAGGTGTGCGCTAGGAAGCACGGCAACGGGAATGCGACAGACTGACGGCGGCGCAACAAGCGGACACAGGAGAATATAAGTGTCTTGGATCCAAAGCCTGCCGGAGATTTGGTGGTGGGTGGGTGCGACCAACTTTAGATGCAGGATTCGCGACGGGCTTCGTCATCGGCGCTCGCGCATCATGCCAGGGCTGCATCTGGACTGGGCGCTAACCGGCGCCATGACTGGAGGGACGCACCCCTGGTGTTACATGGTTTCTCATTTGTCGCGGAGTTCCCCATGGTTCAGTTTCATGTGAATCAATGTGGACTCGGGCTGATGTTGGGCATTTTCCGCCGTCATGTGAGATCTCGACATCTTCTTCGCCATGATCGGGAGAGGAAATACTTGGTCTTGTTGCCCAAAGGGCCTTTCTAGACACCAGGCTATCCTTACCGTGAGTTCCTGGTCGTCGGCCGTATTGGATGGGATGCATGTCCGCAGAATGAAGTCTTGACAAGCGGTGACGTCAGGGCACGAGCTTGGAAGCGGACCGCGGCGCAGTTCACCGCCTAGCGCAGCCTCAGCCACGGTTGCTCACAGCGTTGTAACGCTGCGGCTTGGGCTTCAAAGGGAACAGACGTTCCCAACGCTTTCGGCGAAACTTTTCGATGTTGGGTTGTCACCGCTGCCACGTTCCGGAGGCTTACAGACCGATGGTAGCGATACCCCGCAAAGAACGTGTGTACCATAATGATGGATCTGCTAACCCCACGGAAAAGCAATAATCGACGATGACGGATGCTCTTCGGTGTCGTAATCTGGCCGTCTCTTTCGTTACCTCGTTTGGAGAGGAGTCCGTAGTCTACATGATAGATGTACAGTTATGCTACAATCCGTCCAATCCCACCCAGCGCATCGTGTGGCTTATTTGGCTCCAACAGCTTCTTGGATCTTTTTGGTGACATATTCTAGATCAAAAGGCCGTCCCTTGAGACCACCCATGACTTTACCCATAACGCTGCCAAAGCTCCTCTTGCCCTCCTCTATTCCTTCGATCACGCTCTTGACTAACGCGTCCACCTCACTGTTCTCCACTAGCGGAATCTCCTGCGCATAGCCCTTCAGCACATCCAAGTGCGCCTGCTCTTTCTCGACCAGATCCTCCCTCTTAGCATTTCGGAACTCTTCAATCGAGGCCGAAGAGGCTTTGATCTGCTTTTGAACGAGGGAGTAGAGGGCACCATCGGTTTCGATTGGCTTGGCAGTCTTTGATGCGTTGATGATCTCGGCTTGCAGGGCACGGATTGTGTTTAGTGCAGGCTTGTTCTTTGCGCGCATGGCCGTCTTGAGGTCGGATTGAAGGCGAGGAAGTACGGCATTTTCCGACGTGGAAGTAGACGAGTAGCGAACGCATAGAGAGCGGGCGGGAGTGAAAAGCTGCCTCTGCAGCATTGCTGTGCGGAATAATGACATGGTGGGCGATGAGTGTTGTTGCGTTGTAGTGTAGAAGTCGTATGAGGCAGTTGCGATTGCAACTAGAAGGAGCGACCACAGGCGGTGTATGTAATGGGCTGGCTTGCGAATATGTTGAGTAACGAATCGTGGTCAGCCAAACATGGAAAGTTGAAAGCACAAAAGTTTGGACTACCAACGCGCTCAGACGCGAACAGCTAGCATCCCTGCGCGCCAAGCATCTCTTTTGTTGTGGACCGCCGTCACTTTTGCAGCTTGTACCTGAGCCTCAGCGTCGCAATTGCGCCAGAGCACCCTTTTGATCTTTCTCTCGGCGCGCCTTTCTTAATTTTATTTCATCGACGCATCCGCGCGCAGCTCATGTGCACGCCATCTCACCGGCGCGTTCCCCCAACCTCCATCTGAAGCTCGCTCTCACCCGGGCCACGACCAGCGCATCCCTTCGACTCTACACGCAATCCATCATGGCCTTCCAGATGGCGCCCGCGACGCCGCAACGCCCCACCCCCGGCGCCTTCGTCAACACGCCCGCGCCCAACCGGCCGGGCTTCACACGAACTGGCTCCATGTCGCAACCACAGCCGCAGCAACAGCAAGCGCTGCCTGCACCGCCCGCCGAGAGCCCCATCGATCGCGCATCGCGGACCATAAACAGCATGCTGGATCGGGATAACAGGTTTCCCGCGCTAGAGGCGTACATTGGACGTGAGTAGTCAGGTATAGCGGCAGAAGCTGGGTGAGATGCTAACAAGGTCGTGTAGAGGGCATCTCGGGCGAGTATGAGATCCCTAACAGCCCAGCCTGGGCGCCCTTCCAGAAACTGCGGTCCTACAAACTCCCAGAAGCCGTCTTTGAGCAGGTGGACCACACGCAGATGTCGACGAGCATGGGCCTGTTCGCCGAAATCAACCACGCCTGGGTCGTCGTCGACAATCAGGTCTACCTCTGGGACTACACACATCCGAACCCTGAACTCGTCGGTTTCGAAGAGCAACCCAGCAACATCACATGCGTCAAGCTCGTCAAGCCGCGTCCCGGTGTCTTTGTTGGCACCATCGAATACCTCCTTGTAGTCGCGACCGTATCCGACATCTTCCTGATAGCGGTGGAATGCCAGCGAGGACCCGAGGGCGTTCATGGCATCACAATGTATCGGACGGGACTGTCGACCTCGGTCAGGAAGATCAACGTGACTGCGATTGCCGGCTCGTCAACAACGGGGCGCATCTTCTTTGGTGACGGCCAGACCGAGGACGTATACGAGCTGAACTACCAGCAGGAGGACAAGTGGTTTTCCAGCAAGTGCAGCAAGACGAACCACGTAACGACCTCCATTGGGCTACCCACACTACCATTCTACGGACCCACGCAACAGGCTGGCATCCAGCAGATGGTGATTGACGATACCCGGAACGTCCTATACACGCTTTCCACCAACGGTACCATCAAGGTCTACTACATGCGCGCGCCCAACGTCTTGGAGAGCTCCCTCACCCGGACACGAACACAAATCGAGACAATGTGCGGACATATTGTGCGGCCCACTGGTGTACTGGACAAGATGCAGATTATTGGCCTAACCCCCATATCTAGCACCGAAGCGGACAACTTGTCTCTAATGGCCATCACATCCTCTGGCTGTAGGCTGTATTTAAGCACAACGTCTGGAGGGCAGTGGAACTCGAACAGCACAAGCGCTCCTAACAGCATGCAGCTACGACACATCCGCTTCCCGCCCAACGACGGTCAGCCTTCGCAGCAGAGCAATTCGACTCAGGTACAGCCATACCAGGGTGGTACAGCGGTTGGATTCGAGTCGAGATACCTCAGAGAGACAACTGTCGCAACCCGTTACGCGCCCGGCGCGTTCTTCTCTTTCGTCCTCCTAGCGCCAAACGATCAGAACCACCACATGTTCGTCTCGGCACCACACTCCGGATTGCTGGGCCAGCGCGAAAGCTCAGAACCCCCGCGATACACTGAAACCGGTGTGTTCACAGAACTCATGGGCAGAGTGCAGGATATCGGTCTGGTGTCAGAGCCCTTCTCAGCGAGGAATGAACCTCTCGGATTTGGCAATGAGCTCTCGACCCAATTCGACAAACCCCTAAGTGAATACGCCATCATCACATCAGCCGGTATCGAAACAGTTCGACGAAGGAGGCTCGTGGATATCTTCGCTTCAATCGTGAAGAATGGAGGTCACGAGGGTGCTGAAGGCGACATCCGCAAGCTGGCGAAGCAGTATGGCCTGGCTGAGACTTCTGCCACCGCTCTGGCGGTTGCGTGCGGTCAAGGCTCGGACGTGGGACCTGATTCGCGGATTGCGAAGGTCACTGATCCCGAGGTCATTGACTTCGCTCGTAGGGTGTTCATCGAATTTGGTGGCAAAGCACATTTGACAGAGAGCGCAACCGTCGAAGGCTTGAGTGTGGAGAATGTCCGCGCTTCACCAAGACACGATGGTATCGCCATGTACGTGTCACGCATTATCCGTTCAATCTGGAACACGCCGATCATTACGGAGGCTGTCACTCCCACCGGGCCTGTTCTCACATCGACACATCCGATCACCAAGTTGCAGGAAGTGCAACGCTCGTTGGCTCAACTCCAAGAGTTCCTCGAATCAAACAGGTCCTTCATTGAAGGTCTGGCCGGTCCAGAGGCGCTTGGACGCGCATCATCGCGACAAGAAGAGGTTGAGCTTCAGGGCGAGAACAGAGCGCTTACTAGCTTGTTGCAGATGATCAACAACATTGTTGAAGGCATATCTTTCGTTCTGGTACTCTTTGAGGAGCGCGTAGAAGATATCTTGGTTCTTCTGCCGGATCCTCAGTTACAGGGGAGAGTGCGTCAACTCACCTTCCAAGGCCTTTTCTCTGTCAAAGAGGGCAAAGAGCTTGCAAGGGAATTGGTCAAGGCTATAGTGAACCGTAACATCGCCAAAGGTTCTAACGTCGAATCTGTTGCTGAAGCCCTGCGGAGAAAGTGTGGCAGCTTCTGTAGCTCAGACGACGTCGTCATCTTCAAGGCACAGGAGAGTCTGAAGAAGGCCGCCGATTCTGGTGCGAATGCCGAACGTGGGCGCATCCTGCTCAACGACAGTCTGAGATTGTTCGAGCAAGTGGCGAAGAGTCTGAGTTACGAAAACCTGGCTGCTACAGTCAATCAGTACATTCAGCTCGAGTTCTATGCGGGTAAGTTTGACTGACACTCCACTCTTCTACACTACTAATATGATATTTAGGTGCTATTAGACTTGCTTTGAAGGTTGCGCAAGAGTGGGACCGTGGTAACAAAGCTCTATCTTGGGTACGAGACAAGAGCGAACAGAACGTCGATCCGAATGACGCGCGTCGAGAATACTTTGACAAGCGTGCCTCTTGCTACACATTGATCTGCAAAGTCATCGAAGCTGTAGACCACGCCTACAACACCCAGGGCCCTGTGCCCGACGGTGTCATCTCCCCGGTCACACGCCGCAAGCATGAAGCGTATGAGCAAATCAACAACTCAGACGACGAGGTCTTCCAAAACTACCTGTACGACTGGTACATGCAGAACGGCTGGGCTGAGCGGTTGCTTGAGATCAATTCTCCTTTCGTTGTCGACTACCTGCGCCAAAGCTCGGAGACGAACCTCGCGCATGCGGACCTGTTGTGGCGCTACTACGCCCACTACAACGACTACCTCAGCGCTGCTGAGACACAATACCAACTTGCTAAGAGCACCCTGCCCTTGACGCTGGAAAAGAGGATCGAGTATTTGTCGCGCGCAAAGGCGAATGCTTCGACGCGGATGAATGGTTTCGCAGAGAATGGAGTCCGCAACAGGCAATCAAGACAGGAGCTTCTGCGAAATATCACCGACCACCTAGACATTGCCAACATTCAAGACGATGTGCTACAGAGGATCAAGGGCGACGAGCGTCTCTCCGGTAAGCGGAGAGAGGATGTCATCGCCCACCTCAACGGCCAGATCCACCCGCTTGACGAAGTACGTTATTGCAGAATTCTTTGGGGATGACTTGACTAACGATGCCTTAGCTTTACCACGACTACGCCGACCAAGCAGCATACTACGATATATGTCTATTGATATACCACGCCGCCGACTACCGCAGCGTGCCAGACATTCGATCGACATGGACTAACCTCATCGACCAAACTCACCGGAACGCTCTCGCCGACCGACAGGGCGCGCCTTGGGAAATTGTCGCGTTGAAGGTCGAGGACCTTGGTCACCGAACCAACCTCAACGACAACGTCTTTCCCGTCAACATCGTGCTACAACTCCTCCTCCAGTACGACCTCGAGTTCTACGTACACGATGCCAATGCGCCGAATGCGCAGAACCTCGCACTCAACAGCAACCTTACATGGCCGATTGACGTCTTCCTCAAACTTAATGCGCCTTTTGAAAGCCTAGTCGCCACGCTGGAAGCGCTTTGGTACGCGCAAGAACAGCCTTTCGCTGGCCGAAACCGCAAGCTGCTCGTTAAGTGGATTATTTACCTTGTGGAGCAATGGGGTTCAGTAAGCAGACGAACCGGTGCACTCTTCGGCGGTCCTGAGAACGCCATTGGTCTTGCAGAGGTGATGCGTATTATCTTGAGCAGCGACGTTTTGGGGCGCGACATGGACGACCAGGCATGGATCCAACGTGCTCGGGATCTAAGTGCCGTTCTTGAGGAAGCTGCGCGCTGAGAAGACGTAACTTTAGGAGGAGCAGAGGGAGCCACGGATGAAGCGTTGTGAAGATATACAGAAAGCGATGATTGTGTATTTTGGGTTGTTTCTCTTCGTTAGCATTCTTGCAGCGCGAGGCGTTGAATAGGTTGCATGAGTATTGGGAGGGGTGACTGGCGTAAAAAGCATTTGAACCCATCTTGTAGGACATAAGACGAAGACGGAGCATAATCAAGGCTAGCGTATTCTTGAATGAAGTATTATAATGGAAGACGTTTGATAGGACCTGTGAGACTTTTGAGCTTTGGGAACTGGCGATCTGTCGGACTTTAGCGTTCACGTTAACGCCGTATCGATACGCGTTCCCAAGCATCGTCACTCTGCGTATCTTCTCTAACACTCCCACCCCACATCCCACAGCTTCCAGCGCGACGAACAAACACTTCCGACCGAATCGCCACGCCATGTAACCTCTCTTCCATACCTCGCGATCCTCCGTCCCAACCCCCACACAATGCCAATCTGCATCTCATGCCGCACCCCCGTGCGCACACTCTACACGACCTACTCCAAAGCCGACGACCGCGCCCTCGGCAAAGGCGTCCGCCTGACCCAATGCCCTGTATGCAAGAAATTCGCGGACAAATACGTCGAGCACGATTTCGTAGTCCTCTTCATCGACCTCGTGTTGATCAAAGCGGAGGTGTATCGGCACTTGCTGTTTAATCGGTTGGGGAAACATGAGGGACGGTTGGGGTTTGATGTACGTATTACCGATTTACGGGGTTTGCGATGGGAGTGAGGGGAGGTATCTAGAGGAGACAATAGTCGCTAACATAACTCCAGCGATCCATACTCCGCCTCGGCATCCTCCTCCTCCTCTTCGACGTCTACCTAACCTGGGCGCGCATCGAGAAACTGCCCCTCCCACCCACATCGCCCTACCACCCAACACCCTACTCCCCCTCCTCACCCGCCCTAAACACAACATCAACAAGCCCCCTCGTCGCACCCCACGACGGCATCACAAACGCCGTAGTCCTCCAAGCCCACCCCCTAGGCCTCCAATACCTATTCTTCCTCTGCCTCGTCACCCTCTGCACACTAGCCTTCCACCTCCCCATCCGCCTCCTCTGTGCCTTCGACGCCACCCGCCTCCCCAGCCGCACACTCCGCCGCTTGTGGCAGAGATGTATACCCAGTTTCGACTCCCCTACACCACTATCGACTGCGCTGCTGGTTAGCAGTTGCACGAAACTGTTTCCTATACTGCTTATTATATGGGACTACGATCTACCCAGTTCGGCTACGGCGGTGAGTTGGGCGGTTATCGTGAATAATATTGCGGCGCTGGAGATACTCATGGATTGTGGGTATGTGAGGGCGGGTGTGTTGGTGGGGATAGGGGCGGGGCTGAGGACGGCGGTTGGATGGGGGATTTTGAGGGCGGCGGGGTTGGGGACGGGGTGGGAGGGGTATTGGAGGGAGTGGACTGTTTTGGGGGGTGTTTGGGAGTGGGCAAGTGGTGCGGTCAGTGTTTCTTGAAGGCATATTGAGGTTTGGGAAAGTTGGTTATGAGCGTTTTGTTTGGATGGAAAGCAATAATACCCCAATTGATATTTGTACAAATCGAGAAAGACTCCGTAGTACGCCCAAAAGCCAACTATACACATGCGCTCAAGTATTCGGCAATGCACTGCTCTCGTCGTCCTTTGTCGATGGCTTTCGATACGGGAGCCAGACAGGACGCAGTTGCTAGAGCAATATGCATCTCTCCAGCATATGCCCTACTGCTTCCTATATCTCGTCTTGTCCAAGCCACCCCAAGCCATCATTCCTTCAACGTGCAAATGCCTATTCCCCGCGCGTCTAGCATCCCCAGTCGAGCTCCGCTAACGCCCTCCATTGTATTCCGGTCGCAGACCGTTTCGTACAGGCGAGATAAGAGGATGAAGTTGTGCGAGGAAAGTAATCGCCCACATGATATACATGGCCGCGGCAGAGAGAACGAGTGTAGATCGCCAGACCCTGTCCGATGGAGTTAGCCCAATGTGTCTCTCTTGCTCCTTGCATCTCAAAATGCTCGTCTTAGCTCGCTGTCGTTGATGTTGATGTCCACATCCTCGCTCGTCTCATGCTCATTGCTGAAACGGACTCGTCTCCCATCGCCTGCACCGCGCTTCTTGCACACTGCTAGCAGCTTCTCTCGCGCATTCTCATTCTCGTCGCGCAGACACGGCTTTGGGGGTGCGGGTGGTGATTTGGGTGGTGACTTTGTGCTGGACGAAGAGATGGTGGGAACGTACGTTTGGTTCTCGCCTTTAGGAGCTAGGAACCAGGCGGCGCCGCAGAAGATGACGGTGACGATGAGGCCGATGATTGGTGCCCAGCTGGGGTTATGTTAGTGGCTGGCATGCTGGAGAGCTGCGTTAAGCGGATCGCGGAACTGACCCGTTCGCCATTGTAGGTCGTGGTTTGGGAAGTGACGCGCGGGTGAGATGGTTTATGGGGGTTTGCGTGTGGCGGTGCGGCGGTCAGGTTTTGTTCGACCTTCGGGGATGGTGAAGTGCGTGTAGAGGGAGCGGATGTCGTGATGTGGAGATGGCTTCGCCGTGGTGTCGCGAGCTGCGAGCTTGCGATGACGCTACGGATCGTGCTTCCAGGCTTGGCGCGTCGTGATGGTGTCACGTGGGAATCCACATGGTTACCTGGAGTAGGCTCCGAGGTCCTGCAGTCTTTGTTTGAACATCAAGTCCTTCTAACTTTTCCTTGCGTCGCCTCCTTATCGCTGTAGCGATCATCTGGCATAGAAAACTCCTACGCGTGTTTCCAAGTCTCTCTTGCCGCCGTTGCGCGTTCTTGCCCGATCGAGCATGCCCAGCATGGAGATCGTTATGCTTCACAATATCGATGCGCCTCACTTCTTTTCATTTTACATTCCTGTCAGCTTCACTCTTCTCTCAAAAAGTATGGAGCACCTCCATGATCTCCTGATCTTGTCTGATGTCTCAGGGTTTCCATGTCTATAAGGTCTCTCGTACTCCTACCTACGAGCACTCCTCTCCCTTTCTTCCTTGCTTTACTTTCTCATCAGTTTGCTTTGCAAGCTTGGCCAAAAATCTGACTGGAGGCCTTAACGGGAATCTGGACCTTCTGGATCACTTCAGGCTATATTTCGTTGAGCCTTTCCCTGGCCCTGGGCGATACTATCCTGGACAGAGGACCTGCGGCTTCGGTCACAGTCCAACTAAGGCACGATGAACGCCTAGGGCAGTCGTTGGGAGAGCTTACTTGGGCCTCCATGTTGAGTATTCATGAGCCACACTGAGACTCGGAAGGTTGGAAATGGATGTTCGATTCCGGTCAACATCCAGGATACTCAGCCTTGCCTCGGCTACTTAGCCATGGTACCTGCATCCGACAGCCTTGTCCACAAAACCGTACATCGGGACACTGGAAACTCCCCACGTTCCGCATATCGGAGCTGTATACATTCAGGGCTACAAATACGTCTTCCCTTGTATCGAGTCATTCGACGTGGTGGTCACAAACTTAGCGTACAGAAGCGATAACGCGGTGTGACATGGAATGCATGTGGCTGTCGGCGTCTGCATGACCGTCCAGGAAGGTTTCCAGGGGCGGCTCACATCAATGTTGCAAAGGCGAAGGGCAATTGCGCACCCTCACATCTGGGGCAGGTTCCCTTTCACCCATGCAATTGCTGGTTTGCGATTTCTGGACCTCAAGATGACGAGATCCGGAGAACGCATCGGCAATGTTCGGCCCCTCGTTTGTAGCCGACCCCAGGTATCGGCATCACATGCTACAGGATGGATAAGATACACAGCTTCATGCATAGCACCAGGGTACGGTGCTAGACTTTTGAGCGTCCAATACCATCAAGGTTGCTTCCAACCAGCCCATTGGATTGGACACTCGTTTTCACAAGAATGTAGAGATGGCCTATCCTTTCACCGCTTGTTTGGCGAGGGGATGCCTCGTCGTTCCCAGATGCTTCGCAAAGAGGATTCGAGTCTTTATCGCGGTTCTTTCGAGTATGCGTGCGGAGCCGCAAAAAAGTTGTACGATAATGAGCGACTGCTTCACTCGACTCTCGTCATTACTGGCTCGGGTAACATCCAGACACTGCGAACCTTATTCTGCATACGATCATTATGCTCTATTGGCCTTATCTGCAGATACCCTAGTCAGCTTTGGTTCATCATCTTGGCGAAATGCGGCCGGTCATCGCCCAGCCGAGATGAGTATTTTGGGCTCACTCGAAGTGAAGCGATGAATGACAGGGTCGAGTACAGCTTCTCTGCACGAAGCTCCATAGCCGTGCGTAACCTCGTACAGTACTTCTATAGCCTCGTTGACAAGGCATCAAATCAATGGGAATAGACAGGTGGTTTCGAGGGCATGGTCTAAGCGCTCAGCGTTACAGTGGATGAGTGGTACATGTACGACAACAGTGCTACAATCTTCGTAGGACATTGGCGAATTGATCGACGCCACATGCCTGTAATCGAAAGTTGTTCGGAAGTCTTTCAATCGCCGATTCTTTTGCAAGGGCTGTATAGCCAGCCCGATTTGAGGACGGGAGGCCCATTTTGAGCCACAGGACACCGGGCATAATATCTACCTGTGCCTTGCTTTTTTTCTAGGCACACAACGCAATTTGACCACGATTTTACCTGCGCTGGCTGAATTACTTCACTTACTTGCTAGCTTCCCAAACTTTCGGTCCTCTAGCCTGGTGATCCAACCGGCTCTATTATTCGCGCATGCCTTCGACTGATACCGTACAACAATCTTCTTCATAAATACCAGGACGGTTTCCTGTTTTAGCCATCAGTGTTTCCCCCAAAGCTATAGCTTTACGAGATGGAATTTGATGAGATAGTATTTGTTGAGCATCCAACCTCGATGCCCATCCTTTCGTCTTCCCGACCGCTTCCGGAACCCAGACCAAACGGCAAACAAGCAAATCTCAATCCGTATCAACAAGAGGCCCGTTCTGCCGTAGAGATGCCTTCCTCTCCAGTCGAACACGGCTCTTCCGAACGCAATCTTCCATCCATACCAATAGAGGAGGACATGAAAGAACGGATGACTGAGAGTGGGTCATCACGGCAACGCCAGGGCTCAGATTGGTCTCTCAGTTCGGACACACGAAGTGAAGATATGACGAAGCACGAAGAAAGCAGTCTGGGGGCGTCTACTGCAGGACAAGCTGCTCCATTTCCACCACCACCACCACCGCCGCCACCGCCGGTTGATTGTCACTTTGGCCCCGGAGGATTCAATTCTCAGATCCCTCATCCAGTAAGTTCGAAACCATTCCAGAGAACGAGAACTTGATCTGACTGTGTACTTTAGCCGCCTCCTCCTCCACCTCCTGTATGCAATCTACCACATACCCTTTGCGGGATGCTCGTAAGCTGACAATAGCAGCCTCCACCTCCACCAGGATTACCAGACTTCATGAACGCTCCGATGATGACCTCAGCACTTCCTCCCCCAGTATGTTCAGAACGCGGTCAGATCAATGCATTGCTGATCAATACTAGCCCCCGCCCCCGCCACCCGGTCCTCCGCCCGCATTGACCATGAACCCATGCAGTGTAGGAGAGGAAGTGTACACCCCGAACCAGTTCATCCAAGAGCAGTACTCTAACGAGTCCATCTCCGACTTCGCCAGCCGTGTAATTCGCATCGGGCCATTCAGACGCAATGTCTTCATGACACTTCATCCGGCTAGTGCGGCAGACTACAAAGAGTACGAGTGGCTTATCAAGTACGGAAGCTCTGAAATTTGGTACGAGAAGCCTACCAAAGCGCTTCTCAGGAGTGTCAAGACGCTCGAGGCAAATCGACGCGCACCGGGTGAACTACTCCCTCTACACAATGCCAGACCAGTGAGTCTTGAAACGCCCAAAGTGTGGGCTTCAGCGGCCATGACGACACCGACCGACGACGACATATTTGAGTGTGTTGCTGATCATCCCGTGGATGATGGCTACGACACCGGGACATGTCACCAATGTACTGAGGCCAAGTCAGAAGCACTTGAAAGCACACCTCTCGTCTACTGTCTAGTGTTCAGTACCTGCCAAGCAGCCGATCCTTTCATTCACGGCGCCCACTTCAATGGCCGCCAGATCTACAAGCTTGTCAAGTGTGGTAGCCGCGAGGCTGCAGTTGCAGAGACTTTTTACGCCGCTGGTGTCAACGGATGGAGTCTAGCTTTTAGCTGCATCATGAAGCTAGGCGACGACTTCGAAGAGAGATGCGGTACGGCCAAAAAGGTCAACGTGCTATGGATGCTGGCTGAAGAGGAGGCAGACGAAAAGATCGTCAAGATATTCTACTAACGTACAAAAAAAAGCGCAGTGTTTTCGGGTCGTATTTGCTTTCCATTCATATCCCTGATATTTCCAAAACGATATTTTCTGTATTCCAAAAGCGACATCTCTCCCCTCTCCAACGGTAGCGCCTTTGCGCATGTCAACATCGCCCGGTCATTCCTCAACATAGACCGGTGGACACGTCCAGCCCCTTCGGAAGGAACGCATCGAGACCTGTACCACGTCGACGCATACCACGAGAACACATGTGCAGCCCACCGATATATGCGGCCCAAAACCAGTCGCATATGCCATGTGTTACACTGGTTCCCTCAACCAGTCTGTTGTGCAGTCTGTACACCCTCGCTGCCTTACTACCGATATTGTCGAGTCGCTCAAGAAGCCCGACAAAGCTCTTCAGATGCTGTTTACGGTAGATTGCAGTGGCATGTCCTCCAATCAGCGGTGTCCACGAAAACGGACGTGTCGTACGAGGCTTTACCCCTCACATCGCTTTCCTTGCGTTTCTATTGTTGTTTGGGTGTTGAGATAACGTCTGTTCGCTGGCATGTTTGTGCTGTGTTTTTTGTGTGTTATTTTGGCGTTGGGATACGTATGAAGGCTACAGGATAACGATTATGACCGGCGGTTGGTATATGATACAGGGCTGTTTCGGGTGTGGCGTTACGGTAGACATACGCTTTGGGATCGGTATTGCGGGAATGGTGCGTCCAATGCTGGTGGAGCACATGGCGCTTGGGTATAACGACGCTACTGTACTGTATCATTAGGTCAAATTGGGCGGATGGGTGTACGACTAGTGTGCTTTTCGAATGCTAACTATGACTAAATCACTCTCGTGTGTCCATTCCTAAGTGAAGTGACGTATTGTGTAGTTTCATGTTTAGTGGATAAGATTGAGTCGAGCAGAGCCTTTCCTCTCTATCATGTCTCGTCTCTTCGCCTGGTTTACATCCGGTGAGAAAGCCTTAGTGTTCACCCATCGCTAATCGACTATAGCGCACTACGTACTTGGTACCACCGCTGTTCCTCTTCTACACTAAAGATTGCAGTGCAGCGCCCGTGTCCGACGTGGCAACGGTACACGACCCAAACTCCCGGGTATACCGAGTGACTGCTGGGTACAATTATCGCCACAGCATTGGGTGTTCCCCGCGAGTGTTTCACGGTTCTACAACTTCTTCTTCGTCACTGGCTCCAATCCTCGATGTTGCCTCGCAATCATCTGATCAAGCCTCGCATAGCAATCTAGCGACATGAAAATACCTAATCGCGTTAGCTTACATTGCCTTCAAACAACTTCCATGAAGAGTTCAATGGAAACTAAAACGTACCAGCAGCCAGATACCCTCCATACATACCACCCAGCCCCTGCGCGCCCCTCTGCACCGACGTCAACTCCTCCCAACTCAGCATCTCCGCGAGACAAACCAACGTCGTCAAGCTCGTCTCTAGACCGAAGACTAGCAGAGCGAGAGGAATGCGTGGATCGTTACGCAGCAAGGCAGGAATGGCCCAGAGAGTCAGGGGGAGATGGTAGACAAGTTCAAGGAAGGTCAGGACGGGGAACCAGGCTGGGGCGTTGTAGAAGAAGCGGTCGCCGTATGTGGATATGTACCAGTCGCGGAGCGAAGACATCCAAAGGGGCTTTATTTGGATTGGGTAGTAGGCTGTCAAGTCGAAGGCTGTTGTTCAGTTAGTATTGGTCAGTCCATTCATGAATGCGGTGGTGTGATGTATCAAGTCCGGAAGCATCGGAACGACTGATAGAGAAGATCATTCAAAAGATCAGGTCATCGTATGTGTAATTTTGCTATGCTATTGCAGCATGGCAGAGCCTCCAGCCTTACTATGCCTTCTCGGTACGTACCTAGCATTACGGGCAGGTGCACGAGGAAAAAGATGAGGTAGATAAGATCGCGCTTCCGCTGGAATATTGAGACCGCCATGTTTGTATGAGCCGATGATCGATGTCTAGCAGCGTGGGTTGAAGTTGGTTGTTGTCGTAAAGTCACGTTTGTTGGCAAGCGCGTCGCACGCGTTTTCGCGCGTGGGGCATCCACGGCCCTTTCCCCATACCTATGGGGCCGCACTCTTGGCTTCCGTCTCTCATCACTCCACCCACGACGTCCAACTCGAATCGAATGGACAAACTCGACAACCGGAAATTTTTTTATGGACTTCTCCTGGTTTTTCCGCGAAGTTCTCATGCGGGTCGATGGTGCTCCTGCCAACCGTGCCAGACCAAAGGCTACCGCCACTACATGCGAACTGCTTCCACGTAAGCTGCAGCTCTAGGAGATCGATGCCTGAAACATGACTACTATTCATCGGAAAGCACTTTCCTGCTTCGACCAGTCTGTCGTCCGAATGGCTATACGACTCGGACATCGGGTTGGCTGTTCGCGATCAGTTGAGCGCCGTGCCAAGCGCGGTATGTCTCTGCCTGCGTGCATCAGCGCTCCGCCTTTAGCCTTCGCATCTGATTTCTAAGATTCGGTTGCCACCACATCTGGAGGTCGATGATGCTATACCTGTAGAGCTAACGGTCCGCACCTCTCACGACTCGATCGCACTATTGAAACTGCCGTCGCAACCGTCAAAGGATTCCTCGGAGCTTCGTCATGTCGGCGCTCCGCTGCTACGAATTCACTGATGACGGGCAATTTAGCCTAAAGCTTTCCTCTAATAGCCCTTGGCACCCGGCCCACAGCAACCGAACGACATCAGCGGCGGATGAAGCACGAACGGCACATGACTGCCAAGAATGGTGGATGCTTACATCGGTTTCCGTGTCCAATTAGTGTGCTCGAAGCCTTGGCTTGGCGCTCTTCAAGCCGTCTTTAACATGCTGCCCAGCAGCCGTTTCCTCTTGGTATGCTTAAGGGGTTAAACAGCTGTTATTACCGATGATCTGGAAAGAGTATGGAGGCCTGTTTCCCCACAGTGCTGCGGTACGGCCACCGGGGTGCTGGATGATTATGCACATGGTGGTGCGGGCTTCGGTGGCCCCCCATACATAAGCCTGGGGTCTCCGAGTAAAGGACCGTAAGCTTTTTGGCAATCTGGGGTACTACTCAGACGGCTTTTGTTCAAGACTTTCGCCAAACTCTTCGAACGTTTCGATTATCGGTAATCGAGCATCATGGCTGGAGGCGGCGGTGGTGCATCTGGCTTCGATGCCGCGCTTCAAAGGCGTCAGGCCCTGATGGGTGCCAGTGGTCCTAGGGCTCTTGTGAAGAACGGCAAGGTCTTCCTGATTGCCTTGTTTGCCTGTCTCGGAGGTGTGTTGTACGGATACAACCAGGGCATGTTCAGCGGTATCTTGGCTATGCCATCTTTCGGAGCACGTACGTATTTGCGACTTTCACCATCAGGTTGCGCTTACATTGAGTAGAAACCGACGGCTACGTTGATAACCCAACACAGAAGGGATGGCTGACCGCTATTCTGGAACTTGGAGCTTGGTTTGGAGCCGTCATGTCCGGTTTCGTTGCTGAGGCAATGTCGCGCAAGTACGGTATCTTGATCGCTACAGCAATCTTCATCATCGGTGTTGTGGTGCAGATTACTGCAATCTCTGGTGGCCACGAGGAAATTCTGGCTGGTCGTTTCATCACGTTAGTAAATCATCACTACAAAGCTTTCAACATTTGCTAATCAGATGTAGTGGTATCGGAGTCGGTGGTCTTTCCGTCATCGTCCCCATGTACAACAGTGAATGTGCGCCTCCGTAAGTATATCCAAAGATAGGTATCCTATCACTTGAGCAACATGCTAATACGTCTCAGTGAGGTTCGTGGTGCTTTGGTTGCACTACAACAACTTGCCATCACATTCGGCATCATGATCAGTTTCTGGATCAATTACGGTACCAACTACATCGGAGGCACCACCCTCGAGACGCAATCTAACGCCGCATGGCTCGTACCCATTTGCCTCCAGCTCGTCCCAGCATTCGTCCTCATCATCGGAATGGTGTGGATGCCGTTCTCCCCACGTTGGCTGGTACACCATGGACGCGAAGAAGAAGCGAGAAGCAACCTGGCTTCTCTCCGAAACCTCCCCGCCGACCACGAGCTCATCGAGTTGGAATTCCTGGAAATCAAGGCACAGTCCATGTTCGAAAAGCGCAGTGTTGCTGAAGCTTTCCCGCATCTTCGCGAGCAGACTACCATGAACATCTTCAAGCTCCAGTTTGTTGCCATTGCTTCGCTTTTCAAGACGAGGGCTATGTTCAAGAGGGTTATCGTCGCGACTGTCACTATGTTCTTCCAGCAGTGGACTGGCATCAACGCGGTAAGTGCGATCCTAAAACCCGCTGATTAAATACATCCGAAACGCATACTAACTTGCCCACTCCCAGGTCCTCTACTACGCGCCTCAGATCTTCGAGCAAATCGGTCTGGTAGGAACCACACAATCACTCCTTGCAACAGGCGTCGTCGGCATCGTCATGTTCCTCGCCACCATCCCCGCAGTCCTCTACATCGACCGTCTCGGTCGTAAACCCGTGCTCGCTGTCGGAGCCCTCGGCATGGCCTTCTCTCACTTCGTCATCGCCGTCATTCTCGCGAAGAACTTTGACAACTTTGAGAACCACCGTGCAGCGGGATGGGCAGCCGTGGTCATGGTGTGGCTGTTCGTCATCCATTTCGGTTACTCCTGGGGTCCTTGTGCTTGGATTTTGATTGCCGGTAAGCTATCTCCCTACTCACCCCAAAATTTTCTTCTGTAAGCTTGATGCTGACGTTCCGTCTCCTAGAAATCTGGCCCCTATCCACGCGCCCCTACGGCACAGCCCTCGGCGGCTCCTCCAACTGGATGAACAACTTCATCATCGGACAAATCACGCCCGAGCTGCTCGAAAACATCACCTGGGGAACATACGTCCTCTTTGGACTCGTCACCACACTCGGAGCTGCATTCATCTGGTTCTTCGTTCCTGAAACGAAGCGCTTGACACTTGAGGAGATGGACACCATCTTTGGTAGTGAGGGCGCGGCGCTCAAGGATCAGGAGCGCATGGCGGAGATCAATCATGAGATTGGTCTTGCGGCGTACTTGCATGGCGATGCAAGCAGTGGGAATGAGACGAATGTTGTTGGGAATGAGAAGGGTATTGTGTAAGTGGAGCGTCGCCCGTTGAGGAAGGGTTTTGAGTAGGAGGTGAGATTGGGGGTTGAGATTAGCTTAGTGGCAAATTGATGGTTGTAATTATTTGAGTTCTTTCGATGATGATATGGCGACTCCCGCAACACACACGAGATACACGATGAATGAATCCGCCCATTAAATAATGGAAGGGATGAGAAAGAGGTCGGTGATGATATGGGAATGAGGGTACATTTTTGTGTTCGTATTCTTTCGCTTCGCCATGTTTGAATAAACGTTACTTTTAGTGGAGTGGAGCTTGATCTTGTGAACGGACCATTCCGTTCTCATTCGATGTAAACTTGATCCTCATTCAAGACAATCAAAGTAATGTATTTCACCGTTATGCTTGCACCACCATCGATCTACGACTGGCACAGAATCGCCACTTTGCCCAACTATACTATCCGCAGTCATACTTGCGAGCTGAAGGCCCATCTCTGGAATGATATCGCGCATCAACGGATTTCGCCTCGTCGCTGTGATAGACCCCCATTTGACCTCAAGTTCTTCTCCTTCTTCTTCTGACGCCAAGAATTGTTCAGAAGATAACTCCGCCTGTACTCTGGTATATATACGACCCGTATATGTGTACTGGATGTTTCGTATCTTGGTGCTCAAGTATGCGGTTTGAACATAGTGGAGGAACGCCTTCAGACCACAACGCTGTTGTTGGGGGACTCCCATCGCTTCGCCCAGAACGAGAGACGTGTAGCGATAGTCCCATTTACGGCCCAGAACTGTCAATTCTTCCGGATAAAAAGACTCTGGGTCTGAAAGATCGAATAACTCTTCGCACATGGACGCCACCGCATCGAAGTACACCTCAAGCACCTCTTTCGTGTAGTCAACACGCACCCGCCATCTTTCAGGTGTGAGCCCTAACAACCCGTAGACTTTGTCGCGAGGATCATGGCAGTCGCTCTTACAATGATGTCGAATATATCCTTCCAGGTTACGCCTTTTTGGGAGCTGGTCACGTACATAGATGGTTGCTGTGGCGGCTGTGTGTACGCTTAATGGAAATGTTCTTACGAAACGTAGGCAGTCCCAATTTAGCTCAATTCCTCCGCAAACAATGAGAGGTGAGTTGACGTTGAGCGCAATCTCCTGGACGATCCATATCCGTGAGAAATACGGGTGGGATGACAGAGTATCAAGAGCCGCGTTGCCGTCATCTACCTTGTCTCGCAGTCGACGCGCCGCCTCTATCATGGTAGGGTCGCAACCTAACCATACCAGTACGCCTTTGGCTTGCTTATAGATCCTGTCCATAATGCGGACTTGGTCGCTGCGCTCCACCAGGTCCTCTTGATTGATACACATCTGGTCGATCCAATACAGCACGGGCTTTTTCATGTCGCCCAGTACGTTATTCCTGCGAATTCTCTGAGTATCTCTTCTTCTGCGTCGTCGACTTGACGCAAGTTGTGAGTGGCTTGTCTCGCTCTGCATCATCGCAGTACCATGTTTCACATCGCCCATACCCCAGACCTCGGTCGTATAAGCATGTAGGAAGTCGAAAAGATTTTTTCGCACTTTCAGATTTGCTCCGTCGACTGTTACACTACGATTTGGCGTCGAGTCGCCCCAAGTGTATGATAGGGCGGTATATTCAGGGCAGGTGGCAAGCTTGTACTTCCGTAAGCTGCACTGCGGCTGGTGCGTGCGAGGATGCTTGCTGATTTGGAGTAACCGGAACTCCAAAGTTGGCTTGTCGAGAGGTTGGTAAATGTATTGAGGCCTCATTACGGTCTGGTATAAGTTGAGGGTGTCGAAGTCTAGAGAGATGTTGCGACGCGGGGTAGTGGTTTTCCATCGGGCTGCCATTGCATTGTGATGTTTAGCGCTGACGAGAAGGCTACTGAGCTATCAGGCTGAAAAACGCTATGCCTTATCTGCCAGACAGGGCGTCTAAACCTAATTGATTCGCTCTCATCACTTTTAATGTACAGCATCCGCAGCACATCCAAAACGCCGTCGAACTGCGCCACCTTCATTTTTCCTTAAAACTAAAAGCTCCATCACTGCCCACCACCCAAAGTAGCCAACAAACTCTGCCTAAACGCCTCCTGATCCACAGCCCTCCCAATCAACACCAACTTCGACTCCTGCGCCCCATCTTCAGGCTTAGCATCGAACTCATTCGTATCGTAAATCGCCCTCACACCCTGCGTAAGAAGTATCTTGCCGTCCTCAACCGGAACGCGTCCCTTCAATCGATGGATCTCAAAAGGCTTGTGTGCAGTTCCATTCGGTAACGTCTCCTCCCACAAAATAGTGCGAAGGAAGAGATCGAACTTGTCGACTTGGTCGCGTGTCAAAGCGGGGAAGGAGATTGTCGAAGTGGTGATTGTGGGGTCGAGGTGACTGTGTCCCTTGCTTGCGAATTGCAGATCTGTATCTGAGACTTCGTCGTAGGCATGGAGGTCCAACACCAGTCCTTCGAGCTGCGGAACCTGGCTTTTCGTCGTCGTCTTGATGCGAGCGAGGCCATTGATAGAGCGGATTCGCTCGGTGACTTGTTCGAGTTCTTGTGCGGAAACCAAGTCTGTTTTATTGATGATGATGACATCTGCATGGCTGATTTGCAAGTGCGCTGTTGTGAGTAGTGGACCGTGTTCGTCGTGAGATGCTTTCTTTCTTTCTTCGATGTTTTCCTCGTCGCCAAGGCCTTCGTCTAGGCTCTTTAGCACGTTTTTTGCGTCGACGAGGGTGACGATGCCGTCGAGGAATATGCTGCTGCCTAGGCCGTCGTCGAGCCAGAACATGGGTGCGATGTTTCCGGGGTCCGCTAGACCGGTTGTTTCAAGCAGAATGTAGTCAAATAGGCCGGATTGCTCCATTAGGTTCTCGATGGCTGCTACGCCGATGTCTTTTACGGAACAGCATATGCAGCCGTTTGCGAGTGGGACAAAAGGAGCGGGTTGGGCGGATGTGGAGTTTGCGTCGGAGACAGTGAGTTGTTTTTCGATGTCGATTGCTAAGCCATCTGTTAGGGTGATGTCTTACTCTTAGCGGGAGGTGAGCGTACAGTCACCGAATTCATTCAGAATGACAGCAATCTTCTTGCCATGTTGCTCAGTCAAAATATAGTTGAGCAAAGTCGTCTTTCCCGCACCAAGATACCCTGTCACTATGGTGATGGGCACTTTACCCGGGGGTGCCTCCTCCGAGGTCGCCACAAGATTGGGTATTTCCTCATCTTGGTCGTCGAGGACTTTGGTGTTAGTCTCTGGCTGGACTAGAGTGGGGACTTCATCGTCTGATACGTTTCCGTCCATGGCAGGCAAGCTGTTACTAGATAGTGATTCGGATGTCGAGGAGGGGTGCCAGAGCGTCAAGATACAGTTCTAGTATGAGTTAGAACAGATGATCTGGAGGTAGGTGCGTAAGAACATGCAACCCTAAAGTACACGATGCACCCATAACGTCTTACCTAATCGCAGCTACTTCGGGATTTTGGAGGCCAAGAGAGACGGCAATGACGTCGTGGGGTGGCAGAGTCATGTAGAAAAATGGTCCACCGCGACTGACGCGCGATGAAGCTAGCGCCGTCGCGTATTTCCTAGTTGACAAGACCCCTGCCCATGCCCTGCATCCGCAAGCTCCAGGTATCAACAACACACGCCGCCCCGCCTACCTGTCGCCAGACGTCTACTGTGATCGCAATTCACTCACTACCACCTATCATTCCGCAAATATGACGTCGCCCGCTTCGCCGCGCCTTCCCAGCCCGCCTCCCATCCCAGAAGACCAGCTCTCGCCTGTATCCGCGTCGCCAGAGCAGCAGAAGCTCTTCAGCAATCTCGACCATGCCGCCGAAAGGAGAATACGACCGGGGACCAAGGCGGAGGACATGGCAGAAGGACCGCCACTGGTAGAATTATCAGAGGTGTGCGAAGGCATACTACAATAAAGATAGCGCCTGGCTGACAAGATGCGCAGATTGACTCGGCATTCCAACTTACAGAGCACCTCAAAGCCCTCCACTACTCGCTCACGCACCCCGCCAGCTCGGATGGCACTGTGCCAGTAGACAGAAACATGGCATTGAAGATAGCACAATCACCTGCCAACGTGGACAGGACGCTGTGGCTATACGAATTGTGCCGCTTCCTCATACAAAAGGTCAACTCCATCATTACCGCTCTCTTCGCCGACGACCCACCATGCTCGTCCCTGACGTGTCCCGAGATGCGCGCTTCCGAATGGCAGTACCTCTGCGCCGTACATGACCCGCCAAAATCATGTTGTGCTATCGACTACTGCTGCCACACGCTCGACTGGGCGGCTAACACCCTCACATCACCCAAGCACTTTCCTTCGCGGCTCGCGCTTGGCACCGACTCGTCAACGCAACACTCACAAATGCGCCAGTTGACCAACATCTTCAGACGCGTATATCGGATCTTTGCGCACGCATGGTACTCGCACCGAGAAGTCTTCTGGAAGGTCGAGGGGCGCACAGGCCTATACATATTCTATAAGACAGTCTGCGATGTATATGGTCTGGTACCAGAGGATAACTACACCATCCCTCCTGAGGCTGAGGGCATCGAGCCATCAACAGAGGTCAAGCCGTCAGCGCCACCTCTGATCATGAAGCGAGAGCCCTCTGATTCGACATCAGAGATTTCAAGTAACACACTGGCAGACGGAATGTCTGATCATTCGCTATCAACAGCTGGAACAACCAAGCGACATAGGCATTCGCCATCAGTTGGAGCCACGGCCGTTCAAACAGTTGTGGAAGAGAATGAGGAAGAAGAAGAGCGCCCAATTCTCCAAGCGCGACCAGTCACTCAAATCTTCGAATCGGCACAGGAGGACGAGGAAGAGGAGGAAGGCGACAGTGATGGGGATGTCACGGCTATCGAAGATAACAACGAAGATGATGATGACGAAGATGATGACGAGGACGAAGACGAAGACGAGGCTGAAGCTGCTGAGGAGATAACACAAGCAGATGCTAAGGACCCCACGACTGAAGCAGCCCAAGAAGGCGCAGGTGAGGGCAAGGCAGCGGGTACCTCGCCCGAGGAAGAAGAAAAGAAAGACAAAGATGCCGCCACAGAACCAGCGACCGCCAAGGCCACTGAGGTCAGTGCTCCAGACGCTGAAGACAGCGAAGAGGAACCATCACAAGACGATACCAAAGTCAAAGACGACAGCAAGCCAGATGCTGAAGGGTCAGAGGAGGCGAAGAAGGTTGACTCGGCTGCAGAGTCGGCTGATGAAGAGGGTGATGCGAAGGCCCAAGATTAGGTTATCACGGGCAAGGCTGAACGGGTAGTATTTCAGAAAGCGAGCGTCGTGTACATTAGGCGTAGGAATAGGACGGAATAATGACTTGGCAGGGCAGATCGGGATGCTATCGTTTGCATCAGCACACATAGATATCACGCACGGCATGATATGGCTTAAGGGAGCCGCATTACTAGATACTAGTAGCTGATGATAGTCGAGATCTCAGATGAGTGATAGCGGGGCTTCATCGAAGAGACATGCATTAATGCCCTCGGGCTTTACCTCCAGCCTCAAGAACCAACCAGTACGCAGTGGCTCAGCTAGCGCATGTGTATAGCCTCCGCGGAGGATCCATCTCAGCTCACGAGACAAGTATAGACTGGGACCAGGGAAGTTCCTGCCCAGTTTGGCAACATACTGGCCTTGAAACATGAAGGAAGGGCAAAGTAAAGCAATACTGCATATTCTCCGTGGCGGAAGAGAGGCGCTCGGTAAAGCGCACCGTAGTGACAAGGATGGGAGAAATTGTCTCATTGAGCTTGGTCCAGCGGTTGGGGGCGAATTTGGCACAGGCCTGGCTTGGTCGTTCCACGTTTCCATGTTGCACTGCGTGAACTGTCTCGTCACACGGTGTTAATGACAGATAGGGCTGATGAGGCTCAACTAGACAACTTCCGTCTTGACATTCCTCCGAATAAATCAATGCCTATGTGCAGATTTAATCAAATGCGGATACCGATGCGACGACGCTCGCCGGGCTCCGAGTGCCGCAAGAAGAGAGTGACGTCCGGGCCGCGCATCATTGGCGGGAGTGGACCGTAGATGCGTCTGCGTGTTTTGTCGCGCTGCGCGGCAAGACGATCCTGGGGTAGGGGGTCGAGGCTGCAAGTATCAATTGGTGGCCGACGGGCCGAGTGGGCACTAGCATCTGGGTAAATGCTGGCGAATGAGCAGCGCGGTGCGAGTGGCGCACGTGTGATGAGGTGTGGAAATTAGTTGCGTGTTGGGCGGGTTGGGCTCAGGTCGCGGTGTAGAGAGGTATAGAGGGGCGTAAATCAGGGTCTGGAGATGGGTGAAGCGATGCAGAGATATCAACAGTCTCAGAAGTGGGCAGGATGGCAGCGGGCCTGGGAGCAGGAGGAGTCGAATGCTTCCACGTGCAGCATCACATGCTTGATGCAGCCTTGTGCATACGGCGGTGCACAGTCTGCGGTGCATGAACAGGCACGCGCTGCTATCGACCAGTAACTGGAATGGCGTTTACGAGAAGTCGTGACGGCGCCGACGGAGAAGGACAACTAAATGCAGCGCTCGAGCGGCCCCCACGCCCGAGTTGCCAGTCCCACGCCGGCTCGCTTCTCCACATTCTGGTGGTCCAGCAGGCTGCAGGTGTAGGTGCAGTATTGCAGCATCCAGACGGGCGTCTTGGAGTGCATACAGAAAGTTAATTGCTGACGGCGAAGGCTGGAGTCGTCGGAAGGCTGCGAGCTACCCCTCACTACTTCAGCCAGCTGGTGCTTAGACATTACCCACAGCCACGGGATCTTGAATTCTTATCGCGGCTACTGCGGACGGTCTGCGTGGTCACAGGTCCCCAGTCGTGCCAGAGCCAGAGCCAGTCCCAGTCCTAGTCGCCGTCCCAAGTCGGCATCGGCCCTCTCCATTCCATTCCCACAAGTCTACCCGCGCACGTCCTGCTGCCTCCCACGACGAGCTGCCCTTCCCCACGTTCCCCGTCCAGGGTTCTCGCCACGACGACACCGCACCCAGAGGCTCTAACATCTATCTGCAGGTCATCGCCCAGGATCGCGGCGATTAAGACTCGCGCAGCCCACGCCGTCGCTTTTGGCCCGCCCCAGTATCTCGCCTGCCGTGTGATTCCCAAAGCAGCATGCACGCCCATGGCCGAGCGCCTCTTGACTAACATCAACACCATCTGGCAACCGCGCACACGAGTCGCTCCGCCACCAGGCTACACAACATCCACCCAAGCCCTACACACGCGCACTGTCCGCCAGCGTCGCGACACACGACATTGCACCTGACGACCCGCTGGCAATGACGGCGCAAATCTTGTCTATGCATGCTGCGCACGCGTCGGATTTGGGCAAGATCCAGACGCAGTTCCGAGACAAGATGGACTCCACGGTTGGCCCTGCAAACGAGCCTCCCACCCCCGCCTCCCCCGACAGCGCCGACACCCGTGGCCGCCGACGCGACCGCGACGAAGATGGTTCCGCCGGCGAGGGCGAGGGTGACGGCCATGGCTCCTCGAGAAAGAGACGGCGCAGCAGAAAGGGCCTCGACAAAAAGTTTGAGTGCCCGCACGAGGGCTGTGGGAAGAGCTACTCCCGCGCAGAGCACCTCTACCGCCATCAGCTGAACCGTGAGTGCAGCAGCGCCCGCAGGCCTCACCCAGCTAACATGGACAGACAACCCCAAGCAAATCTACCACTGTGACTTTCCCGATTGCCACCGATCTTTCGTCCGGCAGGACCTCTGCGCGCGCCACAAGGAGAGACACACGGCGCGAGGCTCGCAGCTGCTGCGCAAGGACACGTTCAATATGCACAATCTGAACCCCATTGTGACGGCTGCACTAGGCGGAAAGAATGCACCGCCGCAGAAGGCACTCGGCATGCAGTCTCCGCCGTCGGGAGCCTCCAACGCAGGCCCAGGCAGCAGAATGTCGCCGCCAAACTTCCAGTCGCCAGGCTCGACTGCCACGCTCAGCAGGCAGGACTCGCTGCAGAGGACAGTGAGCGACGATACGTACCGCAGTGGCTCAGAAGCTAAGCCTTACGACATGCAGTCCCAGAGCGCTGGAAACTTTGCACCCCCACCGCGTCCGGCCGCTTTGGGCAACTACAGTGGAGGTCGCAACTCTCTCCACAACTCCCCACATGTGGGTAATGGGAACTTCACCCGGCCCGATCTACGCGCGCAGACGTCCAATCTCAGCTCGTATGGCTCGAGCTCACCCTTCAACTCTGCCGTTACACCATCCCAGTATACTCCCTCTGCGCCCTCGACCGGCTACCAAAACAGCGCAAGTGCGTATCAATCACAAAACAACTTTCCTCCCTTCTCCTCCTTACCTCCACCAGAGTACCCCCAGCCAACCGGCACCCCTGCTCCTCGAGAACAAGAGAACCAGTTCTACAATGGCACTTCTGGACAGACGCCCATGAACGGTGTTGAGTCTACAGGTCAAATAGACAACAGAATGCAGGGTGTCTCTGACGCAATCATGGAA
Source organism: Alternaria arbusti (assembly GCF_024043155.1). Lineage (NCBI taxonomy): Eukaryota > Fungi > Ascomycota > Dothideomycetes > Pleosporales > Pleosporaceae > Alternaria > Alternaria arbusti. Next base: position 176,066 of record NW_026249953.1, on the reverse strand, counting down.
CAGAATCCCGCATATGCCATACCAATGTTTGGTGGCAATGGATACAGTCGGTCACCCTTCGCCATGGCCGACGACTTCGCCGCCTGGCTCTTCAACGACAATCAATTCAACCCAGGAGGCGCATCGCCCATGGATTACCCGGGCGGAGTAAACCCCGTAGCTGGTGCGTCATCCCAAATTGGCCTTCAAGCTCCGTATTTTAACTATGACCCCTCAGTCGCCGGCTATCTGAATAACCCTGCACCGCCTGCACATCCAATGGCTGTTCATAGCATACTAGACACTACGCTGCCAGAGTCTGCCCTCTCAGAAGAGAAGCGGAAAGACCTTCTAGATCTCATTCATTTGCGCTTCAACGAAACAGATCATGCGCCAGTTAAGAAGCAAAAGGAGGAACTCATGGAGGGTGACAAAGACGACAGCCGGCACGTACTCAGTCTGCACATGATGCAAACGTACATCAGCTCGTACTGGGTACATTTCCACCCGCAATTACCAATCCTCCACAAGCCAACGTTCAATGCAAGCACGTGTCCTGAGCTGCTGTTGCTCGCCATCATGTGTCTCGGAGCGTCTTGTTTGGAGAAGAACTACGGTCAAGAGACGACACAGGCTTGTGCTTCATTAGCCAACTTTTTGGCGTGGCACCTGCGCTGGGAGCTGTTCATGGACGCTGATTTCCGTCCACCCGCTAAGCTATGGATCTTCCAAGGCCTGCTCCTCCTCGAGTCGTTTGAGAAGATGTACTCTACGCGCCCGCTACACGAACGAGCGCATATCCATCATGCCACGACACTGACACTTATGAGGCGTGGAAGCTCGTTGATCGGACGGTCAGCAATGGACTCGCCTCCTAGTGTCAAAGACGGAAAAAGCAACGGAATAGGCGGAGCAAACACGCCTGACGAATGGTGGAACCACTGGATCACGAATGAGGCTACTAGGAGGGCTGCATTCGCAGCCTTCGTCATGGACAGCATCCATGCCACCATGTTCGGCCACAGCGCTGTCATGGTTGCTCACGAGATGCGTCTTCCACTGCCATGTGACGAAGCGCTCTGGTCTGCAACGAGTAGCTCTGAAGTGGGACGAGTTGAGCAATCCCTAACATCGAATGGCATCAAACCAATGTCCTTCCTTGACGGTCTTAAGAAGACGCTCAATGGGCAGACGGTACGGACCAATTCTTTTGGGCGCACAATCCTCATGGCTGGTCTGCTGAGCGTATCATGGCACATGAACCAGCGAGATTTGCAAGTCAGCTCGCTTGGTGTGACCACTGCACTAGGCGGTCGCGACAAGTGGCGAGGTTCCCTAACCCGGGCCTTTGATTTCTGGAAGCAAGATTTCGACAGCTCCCTCAACCGATCCGAGGATCGCCCTAGTTCGAGCTCATACGGATACTCGCAAGGTGTTGACGATGACAACGTGTTCGAGTCCCGAACTGTGCTCCACCACCTGGCACACATGGCCATGCACGTCGACATTGTGGACTGCCAAATCTACGCCGGCGCACCCCGCCTTCTCGGGCGGTCAATAACCCCGCAAGATTACAACGGCGCGCAACGTCGGATGAAGGAGATGTGGGCCCCCACTGCCCGAGCCCGAGACGCCACATTCTACGCCCTCCGCTTTCTCTCCAACGTCATGGTCGCCGGAGACCACAGTCTGAACCCCAACACGCCCTCCACGGCCGGCTTCTCCTACTCCGCACGCGATGACTACCTCCTCAACCGACCATGGGTGCTGTATTTTGCCACACTGATCGTGTGGTCGTACGGTTTCGCGCTCGATGGTCCGGTCAAAGAGCCATACCAACTCCCCACCTATGACGACAAGGTCAGGGATATGGTTCTCTACCTCAACCGTGTTGGCGGTGTGCGCTCGCCGGAGGATCTTAGCAAGACTTCCAACCGCAATGCTTGTCTCGGTCTGCTCATCATCATGCGCGATATGTTCAAGAAGACGAGATGGGAGTTGCTGCATGAGGCGAGCAATCTGCTGACGAAGTGCATTGAGATGCTTCTTCCTGGTGCGGGTGGGGCGTTGTGAGCAGAGCAGCCCAACCAACCACCCCCTTGTCCTGATGGGAAAAATTTGCCCGACGAGGCGATGTTGTTGTTGTTCTCATTTACGATGTAATGGCTTATCACTTGTTGTTTGTTGATGGTTTTCCCCGGTCTGTCTTTTATGATATCACTGCATTCTAGCGAGGAGTGTGCTTGTTGTTTTGATCTCCTTGTTCTTGTTCGATACCTCTTCTGTATATTCACACAAACAAGTGGCTACTTGGATGAAGTGGGTTGGATTGGATATGTGGGCGGGATGCTGATCTTCTTTGGCCATATACCCTGGGCATAGGTGTGGAAATGCATCTTGGACTCTTTTCAGAAAGCTTTGACATGGGGAGAGGAGTGATTCTGATGTGGTTGTGAAATGTTTGTCGTGTGATGTTTGGACTAGATTGGACTGGAGAGAAGCTGAGGCGCGCGGGATTATCGCGCACGTGAGACCGTGGTGACGCGCGACGCGAAAATCGCGTCTTTGTGAAAGCCGGCGCAACAATTGTCTGCAGGGTCAAACACATGTCTAAGAACGTGATTCTAGACCTGCTCATTGACATCTCAAATGCTAGAGCGAAATTTCCCCTGATGCACGATCACTTCCCCGTTGCGCCGTTGCGCCATTGCGTCATTGATTGTGAAACAAAGTTCCCTACCGGCGCTGCTGCGTCCCCAACAACGACAATGTCCCCAAGATGCCTCGACTCAAGGCTGCCACCGTCTCGGACCAGACTGTACGGAAGCGAAAACGGAAATCGCGCGATGATGAAGAGACAGCAACGCCGTCGGGGGCAGCAGCAGAGGGCGAAGGGGTGAAGGAGGTTCATAGGATCGTTGGACCGGATGGTTCAATGATCGACCCCAATGCGCCCGACCCTGCCACGATCACTACGAGCGTCCCCACGAAGACACACGATGGAGGAAAGAAGCCGCGGCGAGCGCCCAAGAAGAACAGTGCCGGCAAACCAGCTCTTGCGCGCAACAACTCGTCCACCCTAGTCGAAACGACGATACCATGGCCAGAGCACTTCACGAAGCTCGCGCAGGTGCACCGCGCCGTAAACCTCGTCTACACCTTCCTCTGCACACGCAAGCACCTCGCCACGACGCTCGAAAACCTGCGGAGCACAGTCGAAGCCAACATCCAACGAGAGCTAGTCATCGAAGACGTAGCGCAGATCACCGCCCTGATACCCAAAGCCATAAAATTCGCCTACGTCGACGAAGCAATGCTCCAAATCAACTTGATGGGTTCAGAAGACAATCTGCACGGCAGACGGACAACCGACTTTGCGATTCTCGAACCCGAACCGGATAAAGGCGAGCATAAAGAGGTGCTGCTGTTTGAATTCATCGATGGCGACTTGAAGCGCCAGGTCCAACATAAGAAAACGGGAGAGCCGACGAAGGCTACGACGAAATTGAGGAATGAGGATCTCAAGATGCCGGTGTATAGTCAGAAGCAGATGATGAATCTGATTGAGAAGAGGAATGTCAAGTTTACGTCGGCGGTGAATGCGTTTTTGAATCAGTGTGCTGAGGAGGGGGTGGATTCGGTGGAGAAGATCACGGAGGTTTCGAAAGCGTTTGTTCCTGTGGAGACAGCGAGTCGGCATTCTACACCTGGCCCGGACAGAGCGCTCATACCAGCTTCCATACCCGCGGAGCGGAAACCTATTCCCGATATCCTGAACGAGATCAAGACGATGGAGTGGTATACCGGACAGATTGTGCCAGACGGCCACCGTGTTTTCGATCCTCAAGAAGCTGTCTTCGGCGACTTGAACTTCGCCATGTCGCAGAACCTCGTTAATGCGCTGTATAACACGAGGAACATTACTCAGCTTTACGCTCACCAGGCGGAGGCTATCAATAATCTTTACGACGGGCACAATGTGATTGTATCTACATCGACAAGCTCTGGTAAATCTTTGATTTATCAGATACCGGTTTTGCATCAATTGGAACAGGAGCCTAATACGAGGGCTATGTATATTTTCCCGACGAAAGCGCTCGCGCAGGATCAGAGGAAGAGTATGAAAGAGTTGCTGCGGTTCATGCCGGGGTTTGAAGAGGTGCTGGTTGAGACATTCGATGGCGACACCCCGATGAGTGATCGCAACTATATTCGAGATGAGGCACGCATCATCTTTACGAATCCGGATATGCTACACATCACTATCCTGCCGCAAGAAGATGCCTGGCGGACTTACCTCCAGAACCTACGGTTCGTAGTGGTAGACGAATTGCATGTATACAACGGACTGTTTGGAGCACACATGGCGTTCATCATGCGCCGTCTACGGAGGATATGTGCGGCGCTGGGAAACCGGCATGTCAAGTTTATCTCCTGCTCGGCTACAGTCGCGAATCCTGAAGAGCATATGAAGACTATTTTCGGTGTTGACGAAGTCAAGTTGACTGACTTTGACGGGTCGCCTTCTGGACGCAAAGAGTTTCTGTGCTGGAACACGCCGTTTAAGGATCCTGGTGATCCTACGTCTGGACGCGGCGATTGTATGGCGGAGACAGCGAAGCTGTTCTGTCAACTCATGTTGAGGGGCGTCCGAGCTATTGCTTTCTGTCGTGTGCGGAAGCAGTGTGAAGCGCTGCTTGCTGCTGTCAAGACTGAACTTACCAATCTAGAAAGACCGGAGGTAATTGCTCGGGTAATGTCGTATCGAGGCGGATATACACCGCAAGACAGACGAGAGATCGAGCGAGAGATGTTCGACGGCAAGCTCTGCGGTATCGTGGCTACGAGTGCGCTAGAACTTGGTGTCGATATTGGTTCCCTGGATGCTGTCGTTACGGTCGGATTCCCCTATACCATTGCCAACCTCCGCCAGCAAAGTGGTCGTGCTGGACGGAGAAACAAAGACTCGTTATCCGTTCTGGTCGGCGACTGCTTCCCCACCGATCAGTACTACATGTCTAACCCGGATGAGATCTTCACAAAACCCAATTGCGCACTTCAAGTCGACCTAGAAAACATGCTCGTCCTGGAAGGCCACGTCCAATGCGCCGCCCACGAAATGCCCATCAACGTCTCAGTCGATACCTCCTACTTCGGTCCCCTCCTCCCCAAAATCGCACGAGAGCGCATGCGCTGCGACAAAGAAGGTTTCTACCACGTCAACACACGCTTCCTCCCGCAGCCCTCACGCACGGTCGCAATCCGCGACACAGAAGAAGACCACTTCGCCATCATCGACGTAACGCACGGCAAAAACACCGTGCTCGAAGAACTCGAAGCATCCCGCGCCTTCTTCACCCTCTACGACGGCGGCATCTTCCTGCACCAAGGAAACACATACCTCGTCAAAGAATTCAGCCAAGAACGCATGCTCGCAAAAGTCGAATACGTAAAAGTAGACTGGACAACCCAACAACGCGACTACACAGACATTGACCCCGTGGAAACAGAAGCGATCCGCCGTATCCCCGGTTCCAGGTCGAAAGCTTTCTACGGGCCTATCAAGATCCAACAGGTCGTGTATGGCTTCTTTAAAATTGATAAGAGAAGGCGGATTCTGGATGCTGTGCAGGTTGATAATCCGCCTATTATACTGTTTAGCAAGGGCATGTGGCTCGATGTGCCGAAATCCGCTCTCGATATCTTGAGGTCAAGGAGATTGAACATCGCAGCGGGGATTCATGCTGCTGAACACGCTGTACTGTCTCTCATGCCCAACTTCGTGATTAGCATGCCCGGCGACGTCCGCACGGAATGCAAAGTCCCCGAGAAAGAGTTCCTGGCGAAGGAATCCACAAGGAAAAGACCGGCGCGACTTACCTTCTACGACGCAAAAGGCGGTGCTAGCGGCTCGGGGATTAGTACTAAAGCCTTCGAGTTCATCGATACCCTGCTTGAGCAAGCATGTCAGCGCCTCACATCCTGCCACTGCCTCGAAGGCTGCAACGAATGCTGCAACGACGACGCGTGTAAACAGCACAACCAAGTCATGTCGAAAGCGGGTGCTATGGTGATAATCATGTGTTTGCTCGGCCGCGAACATAAAATCGACATCGATGCGTTGCCGTGGGGAGAAGAGGATGTGGAGGCGGGTTTCGATACGGTGGTTGAGGCTGTGGGGGTGAGGATGGCGGAGGGGAGGACGAGGGATGGGGGTGTTTTGCCCGGAGAGGGGGATGGTGGGGAGATGGTGGATGGGAAGGGGGAGGAGATGGTTAGGGCGAAATTGGTGGATGGGGTTTGGATTAAAGAGGAGGAGGAGGAGGAGGATCATTTCTCGAGGAGTATTCATATGTATAGGGGGGAGAGGACGTTTATTGGGGTGCATAGGACGTGACGGATGAGGGAGTCGCGAGTGTGGTTTTGTGTTGAATGAGCGAGTGTTAGAGATATTCCAGATACTTTTGGTAATGAAGTTTCTACTGATGTATTGTGTTGAAGTGAATAAGGCTTAGGTCAGAAGGGTAGGTTATGACGTTCTCCGCATTATAACAAGGCTGTCAGCAGAGAGGAATAAAGATGGCATTTAGATTAAGCATCAGTCATATTCGTAACCCCCCCGAGAAGAAACTACAACAAGAAAGAAAAGCTAGAGTAGAGAACCATACCAGCGTAACAGAGCAATCCCCAGACAGGAGCTTCCTTGTCCAATTCATGAACACGTCCTTAGACCCATATCTCATACAAGCCCAATCATACAGAAGGAAAACTTCCCAACCCATAAACGCCGCGCAATGCAACACACACCCATCCTGACCATATCCCCATCTTAATTGTACCGCCTACTCTTACTAGCCCACTCCTCCTCCCTCCTCGCCTTCTCCGCCTCCAACTTCTTCAACTCTCTTGCCACACCCCCACTAGCCCTCCACCAAACATCCGTACCCGTGCGAATCAGCCTCTCAGCCGCACTAACCGGCCCATCAACCGCGGGCCTCACATCCAAGAAGAAAACCGGTTGTTCGTCTGCCTCACCCTCGCCCGACGCTTCTGACGCCTCCGGCGCACCCTCATAGTAATCAATAACATAACGAATCTCTTTACACCCCTTCTCATTACAGCGCTCCACAAACCAATCATGGCGATCAAACGGCGGCGCCGTACCGAATTTCTCCGGCATAACGTAACCGAGCCACTGCATAATCGTTGCTTTGGGCGTCGGTTCCGTGGGGCGACCCGTAAACCTGAGTAGTTTCGGGGGCTGCACATCCCTATGATCCCACGTCGTCGTATCAAACGGATCCTCATGCGTGCCGAGTTTGAAATTCGCGACCTCCTCGCCTTGCTTGCATATCTCGTACCCTTCTTTCAGCCCACGCGAAAAGCGGCGTTCCCAGCCCATGATCTCGGCCCACGCGCCCTCGTTGAGGAAATTGTGCACGCCGACCATGCTTTCCACGGCTGTGATGTCGGTGTCTGTGTAGCCTTTGCGCAGCATGGCGTTGTACATTTGCTGCGGGGAGGGGTACTCCCAGAGCGAGCCGTCGCCTTTGGGGATCGTGGAAGTCTCGCGGTCGAGGGGGAGGGTGACGGATTGCGTGGAGGCGCGCTCGTTGGAGAGTTCGGAGAACATGTTGTTGAGGGGGTTGAGGCGCGAGAGGAGGCCTTGCTTTGGGGGTGGCTCGGAGGCGCTGGTGGAGGCATTCTCAGGTGGGACGTAGGGGCAGGCGCCGGCGGGTGTCTTCTTTTCGGCGACGACGGGCGGGACGGGTTTCTTGTGCATCGGGCATTCTGGCTGGTGGGTTGTTAGTGGTAAGTGTGTATAGGGAGTGGAAGGAAGTACTGGAGGTTCCATGCTGCTCATGCTGCCTCGAGGCATGGCGTGCGGCGCAACACGTGCAGCAGGTGCGGTGGGTGCGGTGTCTGCCCAAAACCAACCCATGGTGAGTATGCGTATGGAAAGAGTGGTACGGCGAAAAGAAGAGGCAAGCAAGGGTATATAGGGCTGAAGAAGATGTGACGGGTGGCGGAGATTATCGGGAAGAACAATTTCGTGCAGGGTCCTCGTCGTCATCGCTCTAAGCGCGTTAGGCGTACTCCGATTGGCTCGACACCTCAATGTAGTGAAAGTCGATTTGGAAGCTATATTTGGATTTATTTTGGGTTATGTTCTTGATATCGTGCGCATACGCGCAAATGTTCTACATATCTTGGTCAAGACGCCTTGAAATGTGCTGGACCATATTCTTATGATCCTGCCGCCTTTGCCAACTGACCAGTGCCCCGCGAGCTGAAGATAGCCATGATGCCAAAACTGCCATAGAACAGAACCATTGGGTACGCTACCAGTCCGCGCATGGAAGTCATGCGTCCTACGAGACGTGTTAGTTTCCATCAAAAACCCCATCGGAAGGCTCGACTTACCAACAACGGTAAACATGGAACTAGAGCTGTAGGAACACCATGTGATGGCCAAGCTCGTCAGAAGATATCCAAATAGCCCGTCAAGCGGCACAATAATTCCAAACATCGATACCAGAACGAGAGGAAGCAGACAGTATCCGAGCACCGATGCCGATCGCGGGAACGTTAACGAGGAGCCGAGATGTGAGCCATGCGGGTGACCGTGGTCTCCTGGAGTCGCTTCGACGACAGGCGGGGACATGAGGGAGAGGATCTGGTGGAGGAGGATCGTGCCAACGAACGCCAGGCCTGCCTTGTTAGTTCCTGTCTTGCTTCAAGCAATTATTTGGCTTACCGTAGATGTAACCGAAATGAAGCTTTCCAGACAACTACCCCACGTTAGCTCTCATCTCTTTTCTTGATATCGTGTCTCATACCAGTAACGAAGTCCCAAAGATCAAGAAGAAAAGTATCGGCCCTGCCACATCGCTGTCGTCCATGATATGTTGGTCGATCCGACCGAACGGATTCAGCACAGCCAACGTCTTCATCTGTATATGCCTGAAGTTCACTCCCAACTCTTCCAGTAGCGGCGGCTCTCCATCGTATCCTTCCGTGCCAAAAGCCGCCAGCCACCCCGTCCGCAGCCCCGACACGCCCATACCCATCTGCCCACTCACGCCCGGTGCAGCAAACCCCGCGCCATACTGTGCGGGATACGCTTGACTCGCCGGTGCGCCGTAGTTTGCCTGGAACGGTGTGGAATGGCCAGATACTGGCTGGTTCGAAAATGACGACGGGTAGAATTGGAGGTTTTGCGCATTCCCAGCGCCGTATTGCGGGTTCTGTCCGTAGCCGTATTGCGCCATTGTCTGATATGCGAGTGTGTGAGGTATAGCGACGAAGAGTAGGCTTCGGAGTGTAGCGATCTGGCGTTGGGTAAGTCGTGCAGCTGGTGCCTGGCGGAGGTGGAGCGGACGTGTCTTGGGGATATGTGGTACGTGGAGCGAGAGACGACGTCACTGGGGATATTTGCGCGGAAAGGACAGATTGCGTGAAACGGGGGTGCTGGGTTTGGAAAGCGAGGACTCGCGCGCTGAAGTGGGAAGAAGACGATTGTTTGTTTGCAGTGTTGAGGCTCAATCTGGCAGCCACATGTCATCGTGTGCATCGGCCCTGGCCAGCCGTCCACAGGCCGATGGGGGCTTGGCAGCGACACGAGGATCCCAAGCAAAGTTAACGCTATGAATATTTATATTTAACGACCATGTCTAAGCTATAGTTCTACGAAGCTTGTGAATGTTTACTCGTTGCGTTTCTCATCCTCAACAGGGGATTAACGTAATACACGGGGGTCCGCTAACTGGAGCGGTTCTCTGGCGAATATAACGCAACGGCTTGAATCCCTCCTGCATCACCCAGTCGAACCCAATCACCGTACCCTCTTCATTGCGTATGAATACCAGCAGAAATTGCTCGTAGCTCGAGTAATCTACCATGCATCCCAGTAGGATCTGGTTCGCGTCTTCCGAGAAAAAGCTAAACGTGTCGTTGTGATAGTGTTGAAGGTGACGCCGCTGCGTATCATTACCATTCCGCCTCATCTCCAACTGATGGGTCTCCCTGTTCGTGTGCACTTGAATGAGTCCACATATATCATCGTTACAGTAACTGCCCCTGAAGCCTCCGAGCTCAGGCAGGCCCGTTCTTGGTCTGCGGTTCCGATGCCAGTCCGCTCGCATCTTCATATGAAGGCTCAGACTACTGATGGATGCCTTCTTCGCCCTCATTTCGAAATCCACTTCCGGTTTCATGTCGAAGAGTGATTGAACGAGCATCTGAGCCACAAGATCAGAGCAGTCTCCAGCGCTCTGCGCGTTCGTTAGGACCACTACAGCTGATTTGGTCTCTGGGAAGAGGTAGATCGAGTTCAGGTAGCCAGTCACTTAGCCTCCGTGGTATAGCGTTAGTCGCGGCCGCGATTCTCGACCGATGATATCGTCTTTCTGCGGCCCGTTGGTGGAGAGCCACCCGAGTTGTGTCGAAGGGATCATGTGTCTTGCCCATCCAAATCCATAAGTGTTCTCGTTGACGGTGTCATCTGTGACGGGGAATTTCTGGGACGTGATTTGACTGATATGCCTGAGCGGGTTCATCAAGCTGGTTGAATTGTTCTTGTTCCCCGCTTTCTCTTCATCCAAGCGTTCCATCACTGCTCGCGACCAGATGAGCATATCTGGGATGTTCGACCACATCGCCATTGCCGCTCCGCAAATAGTCCTGTCTGAAACTTGAGGCGCAGGTAAACGCTCTGGACCCGCAACGTTGCAATTTCCATCGCCCAGGACTATATGCGGCTCAGCCAAATTACCGCCCTGAATGTCGTTTCGCGAACAAGTCGATCGAGTCATCCAGAGCGGATTGAAGATCCTCCTTTTTACGAACCGCCCCCAGCCGCCGCCCGCGGAATCTTTACCGCCTACAGCTTCAATCACTTTACCCGCTAGGGCGTATGGCCAGTTGGAGTAATGAAATTTCTTTCGAAAGGCATCGTCGTGAGCTGGCATGTTGGCAGTAATCTGCAGTAAATGTTGTGGAAACATCAGTGTCTCGCCGAAGGATCCGTACCACGCGATATCGAGCTGAGGAAATCCGCTGGAATGAGACAGAGCGTCTGACAAACTCATACGCTCGCCTATGACAGGATTCTTGTTTTGGGTAAAGGGTATGTATGTGGATAGCGGTTCGGTCCAGCTCAGTTTGCCCTCGTCGACGAGTATACCACAGGATGCGGCGATGAAAGCCTTGGTGAGTGATTCGATCATGTAGACAGTGTCATCATTGACCGGGCGACCTGTTGATGTATCGGCGACTCCTCGACTATACTGCATTATGTTCTCGCCCTCGTGAATGACGCCGAGGGAGACAGAAGGACATCCGGTGATTTCCATCAACTTCCAGATTTTAGGTAGACAAGCCCATAATCTGTTACAACATCAGTACAAGTCCTATCATATTATCGGTGTCGGCAGAGTGACCATACCTGTCCTCTGCTGCGGGACGATTATACGTTGGCTTTGCTGCGGTAGGATCCATGACTTATCCGCGGATTGATAGTGATAGTGATAAAGCGATCCTCGGTTTGCGAACACTGAAGACAGATAGCTTTGCTGGATAAAGTATCGACCAAACAATAAACGCAGGTGAAGGTGAGGAAGTCGAGGACGACAACTGCGGACGTGTTGACGTGCCGCGGATAGGCGACAACACAAACAGGCAGGAGCGTGTCTGCCGAAACGTGCTAGATCGACCACGCCCATATCCTGCATGATAGGTGAAAGAAGGAACGAATGATCACACAGCAAAGCCGCACCGCAGATTCGATGCTAGACAATTGCGCATGCAAAATGTCATTTGCATATTTCGGAGAAGTAGGTTCGGGAACCGTGTTCATAGATTTGAGGGGGGTATCTAGTCCTAATGCTAAGAGGGGAGGGATGTCATAAATCATAAATCATAAATCCAGCCATAGCTGTGGTCGCAAGCGATACGTTTGCTGTTGGCCGAGGAGGTATCCAAGCTCTACTCAAGCGACGAAAGCCAAGTTCAATACATTTCCCTGGTCCTTCGTGAAGTATAGTTGCACCAGTCGCACTGTAAACGAGTTAGTTGATGTTTACACGCCTCATCGCACCATACTAACCAGAGTGTCAGAAGACGCGTCGTTATCCTCACGGCAATACTCGTTGTTGCATTTCCTGCAGGTGCGGATGAAAAGCTCCTTACAGCTTATGCAGGTATGGCCACAGCCAAAACAGTCACGTCTTACGCCGATAACCTGTGTTTCTTCACGTCAGCATACTTCTTGACCAAAGAGTGAGCACATACCTTGGCGCGCAAGTGCCAGTCTCCAGGTGCAATTATCCAATATAGCCAGGCTCCGGGTTCCGGAATCCAACTACATCGTAACGGCCTCAAGGTAGCATCGCTGCTCGCGCGCCAAGGTAAGTCCTTCATCCCCACATCCCGTCGCTACCGGCTCCGGCCATCATTTCCTCACGGAGGCAGTGTTCCACGCAGAGGCCCATATGTACCTTGATGGTTTGCTTGGGGAGCAGTTGACTGGTCCCGTCGGGTTTGAAGCTCTCGGTGAGCTCCGTCTGCTGTAGCTCCGTACGCTGGGCGGTAACCGATCCAGTGTAGCAGTTCTCATCCCACCATTTGTGACATCTCTCGCACCAGCGTCCTTTCAGGCAGTCCTCGCATCGCACTATGAGAGGTGGAGGGGCGGATCCGTCGAGAGTGTGTGGTATCTGCGCGGCGCGTACGGAGGACCCATGAAGTGGTACCGGACTGAGTAGCGGATGATGCGACGGACTGGAGTCGCCAAACACTGCCGGGCCTTCTGGAGAGGAGTGGCATGTCTCGCAGCCAGACGGACCTAGCGCTACAGTGGCTACTGTAGGCCGCAGGAACGAGGATGGATGGGGTGCGCCATCTGCAGTCGCGTCTCTGACGTACGCCTTGCTTGGGTCATGGCGTGGTCCTCTGCACAGAACGGCGTCGAAAGCGATGATGCCTTCGCACGCCTGGAGAATCTCTGCCCATTCCGGCGACGGCCGCTTAGGTATGATCTTGCCAGAAGACTGGTACCACTTGTCCTCGGTCCGCGCCAGTACAGCTTCCAAGGCCTGCTGCGACTTCTCGTTCCATTGCGCCCCTATCTGCGCCCCTTGTGAAGTCGTCACGCCCTTGGGAATATGTGGGGAAGGCTTCTTCGTGACGGGCGACGCAGGGCGCGGTGTTCGATCGCGGGTGCCAAAGATGTAGATGCCTTTGACTCGAGGGGTGCCCGCAGGCCTGGACGGTCGGACCGCATATCGCAGGTATTGCTGAAGCTTCCTCTCGTTCAAATGTTTGGCTTCGCGAATCGAGAGTATGCGGACGTTGAAGCGTTCCTCAGTAAGCAGTTCCTTGACCAGTTCGGCTGTTACGCTGAGCCCGTCTAGTACGAGTGTGTGGACATTGCGCAAGACGTGCAGCTTCTCAAGTCTGTTGAAGATATGACGTAGAGGGCCGCTGTAGAAGTCGTCTTCGGTGAGGGCTTCGTCCATGCGCTCAGCACGGAAACTGGTACCGCCGATATCAAGAGGTCCATCGAAGGGTACAATAGCAGACTTCACCGGAGAGAGATCCAAGTAGCGAAAGGCCTCTGGCGACTGGAAGACAACATGGTGTAGGGATTTGCAAGTTCGCGACAGGTTACGGAGAGCAGATATTGGCAGGTACGGGGCAGTTTGGCGCAGGATCAAGGTGTTGGAAAGCAGGTCCGCCAGGGATGTAGGAAGGTCGTCACTGAAGGTAGAAGGGCCCATGGTGAGGGCTCGGGGAATGCAACCAGAGAAGTTTGGCCAGAGGTTAGATGGGTACTCACCGAATCTTTATTACACAGCGCGAGGGCAGGGCGGAGTAGCACGTGCCACTGATCTGACACTGCAGGTGTGTGTTGGATGAGCAAAAGGAAAGACTAATCGAGGTTGAGACGCTGCAGGAGATGGGGTTGTGGGTGCGTGGGATACCGCCGATGCTTCGTTCCCTGCGGCGATCGCAAGCGCAAGACCCTGCCAAGAGGCGTGGTAGCAGGACACGCAAAGCTTCCTGCATAGGACCTGCACGATCAGGCCGCGATGAAGCATAGATTGGAACACGTCTTGCAGCCAAGCCCGCGCTGCAAGTCTTGGTGGTCGAGTGGAAACAGGCTAAAACAGTCGCTGCGAGATGTCAGGTAGGCGACGCGACGCGCAAAGCCGCCGGGGGATGTTCGCCCCACGTTGGCCGCTTAGAACATGAATCGACATATCGAAACTCACCGGAGCATTGGCATGGACGACACAGATATGGTTTAGGTGCCCGGAGAGATTCTCGCATCTTTGTTGAGACGCGTACTTCTGTTGATCAGTTATGATGAATTGTTCAAACACGTCTACACATATATGGGCTGTATGTTGCGAGATACTCAGGTATGCTCGTGGCTCTATCGGTGTGTCTAAGAAGCTTAGTCACCGTCTCGCAGTTGTATCGGGAAACCATCGCTTGCACTGTGAAAGATGGTAGACCAAATATAGAATATACATGACGACTAGGATTGGTGAAACTAGACTTCTGCTGTATACTTTCAACGGTGGCGGCATCTTCACGCGTTACCACGCGAGGGTTATCGATAAGCCAAGCGGGCCGAGGCGAGAGCAGCGCGATGACGCCAGGCATTCACCGAAGCTTCGAGTCGCGAGGCGCATATGTCAGCCATTCCACGCCTCTGAACTACGACGTACCATCATACATGTGTTCCCACCACAGTCATTACCTTCACCTTTCTGTATCTGACGCAAAACAACCATGGACCCGGAAGCAGAGCCAACAGAGCTGAAGTGGTCCGCGCAATACGAACTCGCACATGCGACGCGAAGCACGCTACCCGGCGACAAACTACTCCTTCCCCCATCAGCGTTAGAGCAGCTCCTTGCCGCAGCACCTGTCGTTCACGTCGACGCGAATCGACCGCACATCACCGCTTTCGATCCTTTTAACCCATACACCTTCAACGCCGAGCGCCACGCACGAGCACAAACGCAGGACCGCTTCCAGCAGCTGCCCCACCCGCTTACGTTCCGCTTGGTCAACCCGGATAATGGCAGAGTTGTACATGCAGGCATACGCGAGTTCTCCGCAGAGGAGGGCGAGGTTGTACTGAGCAGTTTTCTGAAAGAGGCATTGGGAATCAAGGAACAATCTGCGGAGCCTTCTAGGAATGCCAGCCCGAATGGTCAGGATGAAGATGACGTGGCTATGTCGAATGGAGCAATTCCTCTGGGGACAGAAGGTGCTGCATCTACAAAGATCACAGTACATGCCAAGCAATTACCAAAGGGCACCTTCGTAAAGCTACGGCCTCTCGAAGCTGGCTATGACCCGGAGGATTGGAAGTCGCTACTGGAGGAACATCTACGGTCCAACTTTACAACCTTGACGAACGGAGAGGTCCTGGCTATAAATGGTGGTCGAGGAGTTGATGGCAAGCGCGAGGAGTTTCGCTTCCTTGTAGACGGCTTCAAGCCCGAAGGAGATGGCATTTGCGTAGTAGATACGGATCTGGAGGTGGATATCGAAGCGTTGAATGAAGAGCAGGCACGCGAGACGATGAAGAGGATAGCTGCCAAGATGCACCGCGCCCCTGGAACATCACAAGGCAGTTCCACCGGCGGTGCGGTCGACATATTCAACGCGCAACCTGGACAAGTGCTTGACGGCGAGTACGTCGACTACGAACTGACATCCTGGGACAGATCTCAGGGGCTGGAAATCCTTCTAGACGAAGTAGAAGACGGGGATGAGATCGACCTGTATGTCAGTCCGTACTCTTCACGACAAAGAGTTCGCCCACGAGAAGAGGAGCATGTTTTTGCGAATATAAGAAGTCAATATCCGAAACGCATACGACTTCAGCCTACAAACATCGAGCTTGACGATGCGGAAGCTGTATGGATCTCAGTTCATGCATACCCATCTGAGTCACCCTCAAGCACGCCCAAACCCTTCCGTCTGAAGGTGTCGATTTTCGACCCCAAGACAGAAGGGATGGATGGGCTGGACGAGGCCCTTGAGAATGCCAAAGCGGTGGGACCGGACGAAGTGATCTGCAAAAACTGCCAACAAGTAGTTCCTAAAGGCTCACTATTCTTGCACGAGAACTTCTGTCTAAGAAACAACATCCTTTGCCCCCAAGGCTGTGGTCAAGTCTTCCAGAAGCGCTCGCCGGCTTTCCAGAACCATTGGCATTGTCCACACGATACTTTCAGCGGAAACACCACATTGAGCCACCAGAAGCACGACGCTCTCTACCACACACCGCAGATGTGCTCAACATGCGATTTGGAATTCCCATCGATGCCCATGCTCTCACATCACAAAACAACGGTGTGCCCGGGCAAACTAATCCTCTGCCGCTTCTGCCACCTCCAAGTCCCGCAAGAAGGCGACCCCAACGACCAATCCCCCGAACTCCTCCTCTCAGGCCTCACACCCCACGAGCTAGCAGACGGCGGCCGAACAACCGAATGCCACCTCTGCAACAAAATCGTCCGCTTCCGCGACATGGACACGCACCTCCGGCATCACGATCTCGAGCGCCTATCCCGCCCCCCACCCCGCTTATGCCGCAACGTAAACTGCGGTCGCACCCAAGACGGCGCAAACAAAGCCGGTGACACCCGAGCCGGGACGCGCAAAGGTCAAGGCCCCGGTAACGAAATCGGGCTCTGCAGCGTCTGTTTCGGGCCTCTCTACGTCTCGCTCCACGACCCAGAAGGCAAAGCACTGCGTCGCCGCATCGAGCGGCGGTACCTCTCCCAGCTCCTGACCGGCTGCGGGAAAGCGTGGTGTAAGAACGAATACTGCCGCACTGGTCGGAAGAACCTAGGCCAGGAAGATAAATCCGTTCCGACTAAAGATGCTATTCCGCTTGTTAAGCCTTTCCTGCAGGGAATGGATGGGAGGGGGTATGAGACCCCGTTGCACTTTTGCGTGGACGAGAGGACGCAGAAGTGCAGGACGTTGGCTGAGATGGTGGCTGCTGAGAAGGGGATCGAGGGGAAGGGTGGTTATGGGTTGGAGTGGTGTGTTGCTGCTATGGAGGCTGAAGGTGGGGATTTGGATAAGGCGAGGAGTTGGCTTAAGGGGTGGGCGCCGCAAAGGACGGAGGCTGGGGTGTGAGATGGGAGAGTTTGGAGTGTTTTGATGAGGTGTTTGTAGATGGGTGTATAGAAGTATGATGGATGGTGGTTGGAGTGTATAGACTAGATTAGAGATATACCCAGTAACAATGTCAACGAACTTGCATAGGCCTAGAGCACGGCAAGGCGGATGCGTGCACTGCATACGACACTGCCTAGTATCGGATGCAGTGCACGCATCCGCCTTGCCGTGCTCTAGGCATATACAACCATGCTATGCCCCCATCTCATCTCCCGTCTCTACAAGCCAAACCCTACAACTTACTCTTCCCCCCCTTATCCCCTCCCTCCCTCTCCGTCTGCCTCCCCATATCCTTTGTATCACTCGTCTCCGCCTTCAAACTCGCCGGATCACCCAATTGCGTCTTGTTCACCTTGTTTCCATCGTCGTTCGCAAGCGTCCCTCGTACTTTCTTGCTGTGCGGCAGATCCTCTTTTCCTTCCTCTTTCTTGCTACCTGCACTCCCGCCGTTGCCAATGGCTTTCTTGTCGGCGCCGCCGGCTGACGTGCCGGATTTGACGTAGGGGGCTGAGGGTGTGGGTGCGCCGATGGAAGAGGTCTCTGAGGACGGCGGGGATGAGGATGAGGTTGAGGACGAAGACGAGGAAGAAGAGGAGGGAGCGTCGTTTGAAGGGAAAGTCTTGCTATCGTCGTTTTCAGGTTTCAGACTAACGTGGTCGCCTAGACGGGGAGTGGGTTTATCGGAGTTCATGGCTTCTTTTGTCTTTGGGTTCGAGAGGGTGCCGCGGACGGAGGAGGAGTGGGATGTGTCGACCATTGTTGCTGACCAGGGTAGTTTTTTGTTGTCCAGGATGTATGATGTATGGTATGAAATCACGATGATGTTTGGCCGCGGAGAATGAAATCTGGGGGAAAAGGGCTGGTTATGACAGCTAGATCTTACCTGTACCTCGGCAGCTATGTAGCTACATCATTGAGAGATAGTGCGTGCTTTGGTGGTGGGAATGCTTGATGGAGTGTCTAGCGCGTGGGCATGACGTCTTGCATTGTGAGGCGCGTTGTCACATGAAGATCTTCGTGGTGCTTTTGCGCGTTTTGGATTCCTTCAAAATATTGTTCGATTTGAAGTCTATTTTGGACTCATTTATCGCAGACCTTGGAGTTGAGTTTTCGAAGTGTTGACGACTGTTGTTATCATGAACGAATGAGGTTGTGCTGATGGCTTACAGAGCAGCGGAGCTCCAAGCTCCCCACAACCCGTCCTGCCGTTACACCTCGGCATCTATGCTACCCCAGAGTCCCACACGCTCCTCAATGATGTCCTCACTGAACGCAAAGGCAGCACGCGCGATTCACACTGCAAACACTATCAATGCGCCATCATGGACGCGAAATATTCCGACCTGTTGTCTGTTCCCTGGGCCGCTGCCTTGATTAATGACCCCAACTGGACGCCGATGGAGACCAGCTCGCGGTCAGTAAAGCCATCAGGAGAAGACTCCTTCTTCGCAGGAACGCTTGGCACTGATCGCACAATAACAACGCTTCTTACGTTCCGTCCGAAAAATGAGGAAACAGGCGACATCGCATACAAAGAGATCAAAACCATTGTGGAGCTAGGCGATGGGCTACAAGGCTACCCACGCATCGCACATGGCGGCTTCCAAGCAACGTTACTTGACGAGATGTCCGGCGTCTTGATCGGGACGGTCATGGAGAAAAAGGCGCAAAGGGATGGTCGCCGCGCGCCTGTCGCAAGCTACGTTACTGCCTGTTCGTCCATACCATGCATCAACACCGAAACACCAGCTGAGTATAAGTAGATCTGAACACTACCTACAAGAAGCCGGCGCCAACCCTGCAGACGCTTCTCTGCACAGCCAAGATCGAACGAATAGAAGACGGCGGTCGCAAACTATACGCTCGCGCGACTCTCGAAGACGGCAACGGTACGATATACACCATCGCCGAGGGCATGTTCATCAGACTTTCGACCAAGCTATGATACCTCTAGATGATCATGCGCTCTGCACGGGAATAGGCAGTGACCCCACAGTACTACTATGTGCCACGGAATATGGTAGAGGTAGCCGTCGAAATGTCTGGGCATTCGGATACCAAACTCGACAGTACATGGGCCACCACAGCGCGTACTACGCTTGTACATGAATACAATATCTCATCTGCAAAGTCGCACCGCTCGCGTGGCCATCTGTCATATTCGCTGCTTGTCGGGAGCTTGGTAGCACGGCATCGCGCAACACAACTGTCGCGACCCTGCGCAAAGTCTGAGAGACGGCGAGCTGTCGCGCACCTGAACGCGCATCTCAACCCCTTTTGCAATACTGAATGCTGGTACACTACGATTCCAGACTACGAGTCTCATGGTTTCGTTCAAGATACCCTCTTAGGCAGGCGTGTAAAGTATCGCTTGCGCTATTCACCTGCTCCACCACGAATGGACTGTCCGACTTTGACCGAAGTTACAAGCGTACATTCGCTTGACCTCCTGTATTGCACATTCTATTACTTTTTCATCGACTTGATGCTCAGATTTTGCCATGTGCGAAGCTACTGGGTCGGCGCCTGCTCTTAGTGGCAGATAGCCCGAAAGTGTAAGACGAGTCTAGCCACATGACTGGTCATAGCCAGATTCTTTTAATCTATCTACCCTGACCCACATGATCTACCCTGTGCATGACCGTCGCCTAGGCCCGGCTCCTGTGCATCTGGGGTATTCGACGAGGCGCTTGCGATGTTGCAATCTCAAAGCATACACCTAGGAAATTGTCTCCAAACATGGCGTTCGGCCGACCTCTAACCAGCAACAGCTCCACGATGCCCAGACCTAGGCATGCCCGAGTCTGCAAACGACACTACACTCCGTGGCCAACGTTCACGCGCCTGACTTCGCCGCCGTCATTTGCGATCTTTGACTGGCGCCGTTTCAAAACAAGTCTGTTCCAATCAGGCAGGTCAAAAGAAAGGTGTCGGACTCGCCTTCACGTTGCTTGTCTCGCGGAAGCCTCACAAGACTCCCTGCATTCACCGCATCACAATTATGGATGTGAAGTGAGTGCTCTGACGTCTAAGAGACTAACACATGAGCACGCGCGCTTGAGGCTTATGCTGCAGGGCAAGATCATAGGGCAGACTCATGCAGTGCGACGCATGGCATTTCTACCCAAGACTACCCCACATTTAGGCTTCGTGGCGAACTACTGTTGACGGCGCAAATCTGGGGTCTTTAAGATTCATGACCGCGGAGCCAATTGCCGGCTTCAACGCTCTGGTCTTGGCACTAGCGTCCGTCACATGCTTCCAAGGTTTGGTCGGTGTTTGCACAGTCACTGGACAGCGCTTCAACGGAAATAATATGCGTAGGGCCGTCCCGGTGACCAACGCTGCATCGAGGTTAGGTGCATATCCCCTGAGTTTTCTCACAACTTCTGCTTGTAGCTCACCCACAGCATGTGTTGGGCAGCATGTTAGGTTATCATCGTCATCTGCAGCTATTCATGTTCAGATAGCCACTGCAACTTGCGGACGTAAAGCATATCACACTGCTCACGAGAATGGAACAGGCTGTTCTACTTACCAAACAACACAAAACACCCTTCGGAGGTGTGGCTTGAAAAGGAAGGGCGCGTACCTACACCCTCCCTTTCCCCAGACTATGTTACTCAAGCTAAGACATCTCGAAGCCGGGACCGAAGTAAGCTATGTAACCCTTCAAACGGCAACGGGGGTAGCCGCCTAGTGAGTTAGTCTTCGACAAGGCCTTATGACCTCCTAAGTGGTAGACGGTGAGTATCTCATCACCGGATGTCGCTAGCTAGCCAGTCGGCAGGCTTCACGGGGGGCAGATCTCCAAATGATCGCGTGGGTGTATGGTTCTTTCTCCTATCACGCACTACCACGACGTGTAGCTGTGAGCAAACGGGGTGATTAAATAGGCATCATGGTCTCCCTCTGAGACTTCTTCTCGCTACTACAGTCTACACTCCTTTGTACTCCTCCTTGTGTTCTCACTGAACATACCATTATCTATTGGCATATACTCACGGCTATGCATTTGTCCTTCTTGCTCGCCTGCCTCAGTGCAGTCGGCATTCAGGGTGCTGCTATTGGTAAGCAATGATCTTTTCCCCTGAACATCTCCACTACTAATACACAACAGCACGCTTCCCCAGACAGATCGTAGTGAATGACACCGAGCCTAACTCCAATATCAGCAGCATCCAAGGAGTTGCTGCTATCACGGATGGCTACTGGCTGAACGACCTCTCCGGCAACGGAAGGGCCGCGTTCAACGCCAACGGCGCCTACAAGGTCTTCCGCAACGTCAAGGAGTACGGAGCAAAGGGTAAGCTACTTTGCTTTTTGTGTTTCAGTCCAAGTCTAACATCTTCATAGGTGACGGTGTCACCGACGATTCCGATGCAATCAACCGTGCCATTGCCGACGGCAACCGTTGCGGTCCCGGCGTGTGCGACTCGGCTACGGATTCCCCGGCCGTCGTTTATATCCCTTCTGGAACGTACCTCATTGGCAAGCCTATCATCTTCTACTACATGACTCAGCTCATCGGCAACCCCCGAGGTCTTCCTGTTTTGAAGGCTGCTCCAACTCTCCAGGCTATTGCTCTCATTGATGCTAGTCCTTACCAGAACAACGGTGCACCCGGCTGGACATCAACCAACATCTTCCTGCGCCAAATCCGCAACTTGATCATCGACGGCACTGCTGTTGCACCAACCAGCGGCTTCCAGGGTATCCACTGGCCCGCTTCGCAAGCCACAACCATCCAGAATGTCAAGATCCGCATGACACAGGCATCCAACTCAGTTCACGCAGGTATCTTCGTCGAAAATGGATCTGGTGGCCACATGGCTGACCTCGACATTGAGGGTGGCTTGTACGGCATGAACATTGGAAACCAGCAGTTCACCATGCGCAACGTCAAGATCTCCAAGGCTGTTACTGGTATCTCGCAGATCTGGGACTGGGGCTGGTTGTACGCTGGTCTTACTATTAGTGAATGCGGCACTGCTTTCTCTATGAGCAACGGTGGCTCCGCTAATAAGCTTGAGGTTGGCTCTGTTGTTATTATCGACTCAGAGATCACCAACTGCCAGAAGTTTGTCGATATGGCATGGACCCGTAACAGCGTTCCTACTGGTGCCGGACAGCTCATGCTAGAGAACATCAAGCTCAACAACGTACCCAACGCCGTTGTAGGAAACGGAGCTACCGTGCTTCAGGGCGGTACATTCACTATCCAGGCTTGGGGCCAGGGCAACAAGTACGCTCCCAATGCCAACGGTCCGGAGAAGTTCCAGGGAACCTTCACCCCTGTTGCTCGTCCAGGAGGCCTTTTGGATGGCAACAAGTACTACGCCAAGTCGAAGCCGCAGTACGAGAACCTCAACTCTGGCGACTTTATCAGTGCTCGCGGCAGTGGAGCTACAGGTGATGGTCGTACCGACGACACTCAGGCTGTTCAGAATGCCATCAACAGGGCTGTTTCCTCGAACAAGGTATGACCCCTTTCAATCTTACGCCATCTCATCTTCCCAGACTAATCACACCCAATAGGTCCTCTTCTTCGAGCACGGCGTCTACAGAGTAACCAACACAATCTACGTCCCCCCCGGCTCCCGCATGGTCGGCGAGACCTTCCCCTCAATCATGGGCTCCGGCTCCGTCTTCTCCAACAAAGACTCCCCCGTCCCCATCATGCAAATCGGCAAGCCCGGCGAAAGCGGCCGCATCGAATGGTCCGACATGATCGTTCAAACCCAAGGCGCCACCCCCGGCGCCATCGTAATCCAATACAACCTCAACACCTCACGCGGCTCCGGCCTCTGGGACGTGCACACGCGCATCGGCGGCGCCAAAGGCACAAACCTGCAAGTCGCGCAGTGCCCGTCCACCGTCGGCAGCGTAAAACCCGAATGCATGGCCGCCCACACAAACGTACACGTAACCAAGGGCGCCAACGGCGCATACTTCGAGAACAACTGGTTCTGGACAGCCGACCACGACATGGACGATGCGCGCAGCACGCAAATCACCATCTTGACCGGCCGCGGCCTGCACGTCGAAGCCTCAAACGTGTGGCTCTGGGCCAACGGCGTCGAACACCACGCAAACTACCAGTACCAATTCAACGGCGCATCCAACATCTTCGCCGGCTTCATCCAAACAGAAACACCATACTACATGCCCACGCCCGACGCCTCCAACCAACCCTACGGCACCTCCTCTGCCTACTCCGACCCCGTATATCCATCTGGCGCCTCCGCCTATGGTCTGCGCGTGCTAAACTCCAAGAACGTGCTTGTCTACGGTGGGGGTTTGTATTCTTTCTTCCGCAATTACAGCACCAGTTGTTCGAGCGCGGATGCGAGTGGTGGGGCGCGGATATGCCAGAATAGGATTTTTAGTATTGAGGGGGATAGCAGTGTGCAGGCTTTTGCGCTTAGTGAGGTGGGCAGTGAGTGGATGGTTACGGTGGATGGGGTGGATAAGGCGAGTTGGAGGGATAATTTGAGTGTTTATTCGAATACTATTGGGTGGCTTGGGTATAGGGTTTAGGGTGAAGGAGGGAGAATGATGGGGGTTGGGAGATGGGCGGGAGAGGATTGGATGTATGGGACTGGACTGTATATATGGGATGGAGAGTGGTGTTTGGTGTTCTTGGGATGGGAGCTGGGTTGGCTGGTTGACCACGGTCGCTAACTTTCTGTCCCGATGGATGGGATGGAGTCTTGGGTTGTATACTGCTGTTGTAGTATATTCTTTCTCACTGAATGCAAAGGATCAAAACTTATCGGATCTTCCTCCCTCTCTACTAAGAATGGTCTGTGTGGTACCCCGCATCTAATGGTCGTCTTTCTGCGAACTGGAATCCGTGACCTGAAGCTCACTCGCTTCGTTCAGCTGATCAGCATCGACATCACCTGCGCGTCAGGGTCAACCTTCCACACATGCGACATCGGCGACCACTACATGCATTGCACAACAGGGTAGTCAGGGGGTTACTCGTATATGCAGTGCTTGCAAACGTTGGTATGTAAGAACACCAGGTAATCACAAGTAACCGAAGTTTACATTGCACATTCCAGCTGACCCTCATGCAAGGCTAGCACACACAACACAACCTTCAACCTCCCCATCCGGATTGCCAACATACAAAGTGAAATGTGGAGTCAATCCATCGACACTCAAACACGTAATTACTCCCTATCAATGAGCAGCAATACCGAAAGTCGTCACCACCCAATGCATGTACATGTCTTTATGCAAGCAGCTTTTTTGGATAAGAATTAAGGAATGGATAAGAAAAATAGGAAACGGAATATGGGTAGACATATCCAGACGCGGTGATGAGGATGTGGGAATCGAAAAATATGGATCTCATGTCCGGAGCGGGACTCGCTGAACGCCATACCCAAACGCAAAGACACAACAGAATAAATGAAGTCGCGTGACACAACAAGAGTTTGCGTCGGACAGGGGGAGTATGATCATCACTGCATGCGTTTTCGCTTACGCACGTCATCTCCCTCATCCTCCTCACTGCGCTCCGCTGTCTCCGCGGGATTGAGGAGCGAGTGGACATTGGACGCCATACTAGATCGTCGAGTAGGTGGTCCAGTGTCGAGGCCTTTGAAAGGGTATCTAGCTCCCGGTAGTGTCCAGCCAGCATCTGGATTTAATGTCGATGGCATGTTCTCATTTTGCGGTGGAGGAGAGCCGTGTCTTGACTGTGCTTGCCGTGGACCGCGGGGTAATTGGTACGATTCCAATGCATCACGGAGCTGCTGGTCACCACCTCCGATAGGTGGATGGCGCGGTGACGAGGGCCATTGTGTGGAGTTGTAACCAGAAGCGTAGGGCGAATTGACAGCAGGGTTGGGTGGCTGCGGTTGCCAACCGTGTAAGCGGATATCTGCCGAGGTGTGCCGCCTATATAGATTATACGGAGGGGACAAAGTGCTTGGCAAGTTGCTCCCCTGGTTTGCACCTCCCGGCTGCTGTACTTGTGGAGGAGGAGGTGGGGGTGGCTGATGGGAAACTGGGGTCCTGGCTGAAGATGGAGAGTAATTACCCGTGCCTATTGAACCGTAACGTCGCGGAGAAATTGCAAGATGGGCCGGGATCGCAGCCTTGTATGGAGCTTGCCGTGAAACGTTCGCCAAGGATCCTCTCCGCGATTCTGTTAGATTGTCTTGTGGCATTTGCCGGGGTGAAAGGGGTGGGCCGTTGCTGCTGTCTACTTGCATAAAGTAGGATTGGCGTGCGGAGAGAGGTGCATCTTCTGGTGGCTCCAATGCTCGGAGCATGTCTGTTTGTCGAGCAATCTCACGCTGCATCATGGCGACTGCAAAAGTCAGTGTGTGTCGCGCAGATAAGGTTTGAGCATTGACGCGTACCATCCCTATGGATAGGGTTTTCCGGGTCCGGCACCATTTGCATGATGAGGTTTGCAAGGTCCTGATTCCACTGTATAATCTATTAGCTGTTGTACATTGGAGTCTAGACAATCGACTTACTTGGTGGCATTTCATCATGCCCTCGGCTAGCACCGAACTCCTTTGAGTGAGGTATGCGCATGTGTCTTCTGATCGCTGCATGCGCGCATGCATGTCATGGAGGTTGTATTCGAGACTCTGGAGACGTGACTCGACAGGGTCCGGCATTGGGTCGACCGCCTGCCCAGCTGGTGGGCCAAGGGGCATTTTGGGCGCGGGGAAGGACTCGCGATGGACGAGGGCATGTCTAGAAGCACGTCGCTTGATCTCGCGCAGACCGACCAGATCGCCTCGCTTGAAGTTTCCGTTGCCGTGCTTGAACTCCCATAGGGGAGTGTCGGGCGATCCAGTGTGGAACACGTCGCTCACTGCGGCAGTACAGTCAGCATGTGATTATGGCATGGCGGAAGGAACTCGGACACGTACCCTTGTGGAAGCCGTACATGTTCAGCTGGCGCACAAATGAGGAAATGTTGGTGTGCTTGAAGTAGGACCTGGGATTTGTTAGTCGGAAAGCCTGAAGCGGCCGTGGCTTCAGGTGTACGTACGAAAGGACTTTGGAGAACTCGCTAGAGGGTGACATGACGAAACTCTCGTTAGTGCTCGCCCAGGAGATGAGGTGCTGGATGCTCTGGTCTTCGAGCATGCTGTGTCGTGTTAGTGTCGCATCGCGTGCGTACTGTTGCGGCACACGTACTTGTATAGCTTGTGTATGAAGGCCGTCTGGACGACCTTGGGCTGTTGTGCAGCTGCGGCAGCGCCCACTGCAGGCCCCGTGCTGCCATTGGGAGGCGATGTGTTTTCCGAATCGCCGTTTCCTTCTCTTTGCGACGGCAGTTGGAACGAGACCGATTGGGTGCGCTCGTTGGGCGGGCCCATGGTCGACGACGAGGGCGTGATGTCCATGGGGTCCCGGGATGCCGCAAGCCTCGGGCTGGACGAGGGCAGGATGGGAATCGACTTGTGCAGGTTGGGATGGTGAGGGTCGCCCGAAAAGGGACTGCGGCGGGCCTCTGCGACAGAAGCCATGTGGGCGATGTGGAGAGCAGGCGTGGTGTTAAGGTGTCAGGCCTGCTGCGTGCGTGGAGACGGGCGCACGGGGGTCGTGCAGGGGAAAGGGAATTGACAGCGTGCGATGGGCGCAGAGATTCAGAAGTGTCTCGAAAAATGCTTGAGGTCGGGTGGATGCAGGGTCCCGACTATGGGTGGCAGCGAACGTGGGCGGGCGGAGAAGATGCGGAGGAGCATGCGATATGTGTGGCCGACGTCGCCGCAGAAGCTTCGAATCGGCGGGCGAGCGTCTTGGAAGCTTCCTAGGCTTGGGGATTTCTTCTAGCGCCTGCGCGAGCCGTAGAAATATGGTTCCAGAAAAAGTCGGCGTGGCAGACGGTGCCAGTGGTCCTTTGTCGGATCGGGAGCGGCCGTCGCTGAGGAATAGGAGCTCGCGCAGTCCGAGGGGCAGGTCCGAGCGCTGAAGACGACGACAATTCCAGATGCTCCGGGATACTGTGTTTGAGCGTGCAAGGCTTGGCGGAGGGAGGAGGAGACAGGTTCGTGGGAACTTGCAGACTGCGAGGCGCGGCGAGATATGCTGGCGTGTCGCAACACTGGCTACGGACGGAAAGGAGGTCCAGGCACGGGGCGTCGAGGGCGGAACGGTAGCGCTACCGCTGAGAATACTATGGGGGATCGCGATGTGGGAGCGTGCTGCGGGAGCATCTGAAGGCCTTTGCGCACCACCAGCCGAGCCAAGTGTCATCCAACGCTGAGGGGACACATGGTCATCTTCATTTATCTACCTATCTATCACCGCCCTCAGCACTGTGTAGCTCTAGGTACCCCAACGCCCGCTGACAGTCCATGGCCCGCCGTCCGGGTTTGCTGCCATGGTAGGGCAATGGCATGCAGCTCATGGCAGAGACGTCCCTCCTTGTCGACGTTGCATGTGCCCGCCACCCCTGTCGTCGGCCAGCTGCAGGTCGAGACACTGAAACATTGCTCGACCATAATAACCCACCGCTAATATCACTATAACGCGAACTGTTTCTGCTGCGGGGTCAGCATATAATGCGCCTCATATGCCTATGCTCCTCCCGAGTGCCCGTGATGCGGCTGCGGATGCGGAAGGCAGTGGCACAGACTAGAATACCGAACCTTCGCCAGAGTTGCCTCAAATGCTGCCGGGCAGCTGAAGCCGACTGACTCCCTTGCCCATGGTCAAACATTGCTAGTACGACTCGCGAGCATCGACGCCATCCTCGGCTTTCACGCGTGGTGTAAGCCAGGGGAGGGTCCAGGGTCTGCAGGCAGCCTACACGCACAGACCTCCTTGGATAAACGTCAACCACCAACCTTCCTTCGAGTCAGCCTCGACCGACTTTCCCCAGGCCAACCCAGGTGCCGTCAACGCAGAACGTTAGCTTTACCCCGACGCTACCACCTGCCGTCACCGCACCAGTCTATCACCGACCGCTCGGGTGGCGAGTCGCTGTCCTATCGATTGCCCTGCCTTTGATCGGCAGAAAAAGCAGCATGGCTACCGAATTCATCAATGCCTTTCGACGCATGCATGTACATGAGAGAGAACAGGCACTCAAAGCTCTAACAGCAGAATTATCGCCGTATGAGTGGAGGACGCTCCACGCCACGATAAGTAGTCGTACCTTCCAATTCGACGTCATCGGCAATCTACCCGTTGAGCTAGTGGCCCAGGTGTTCTCGCATTTAGACGTTGCTGCTCCTTACCGCTTGCAAAGTGTCTCAACACGATGGAAGCACATTCTCCAGAGCTTACACGTTATCAAAGCAAGCCTCAACAATTGGTACCAAGGTACTGTCAACTTCCAAGATGCCGACCACGCTCTGTGTCAGAAGAAAGCCTGCAAGATAAATGCCTTTCGTACTGGCAAGCCGCGTAAAGTCTACAAGATAACACCCAAGGACAGTATAGATGATATCTATCTAGCAGGAAACAGTCTCATCTGGCAAAGCCTAACCTTCACCCCGCAAAACCAATCGCGAAATGTTTGCGTCCTCGATCTAGCTACATGGGATCTTCGCTTCCTGGGTGGCGAAGGCCGTGAACGAATTATCGACGTCTTCGTATCTAGTGAGATTGTGGCGCTAACAACCTGGGCGAACATCTGCTACGTTCACGAACTGCATGGCAAACGAGGTTGCAAGAAGTTCAGAGTACCAAATAACAACTATTTCGCCAGCGTTGCCTGTCGAGAGCGCACTGTCGCATGTTATCATATCGACTCCGGTTTTGCATCGGTGTATATCTGGGAATATGACTCCCAGCGTGGAAGATCCTTCAATATTAATTTTGAACCCAATAACATGTTCTGGGGGACCGATGTCGTGTAAGTAATCTCTCTGGGGCTGCTGAGCGGTGCTCGTACCCTTTGAAGCCAAGGAATACACCAACACTGGGATCCTCTATGCATTCTTTGCACGTAAAGCTAACCCGAGTCTAGCATGAACGAATCGATTGGTATCGCTCCTATCATACAGCCTGCGACCCAGACAATCATCTTATTTGCCAATGCCGCACGTAACAATGACGTTCCTGTCCATCAACAGTTCTTCGCGTTCGGGCGCTACACATACAGCGGGGAATGTCTTAGCACACATCACGCGAACTTCCTCGGGGTAACTGCTTTCTCGGAGTGGTCCTATACTACGAACACCTTCGTCCCAGTCGACGACAAACAGAACATACTGTCAATAGTCATGCGAGACACCAACGGCAAGTCATCCTTCCTAGTGCGATTCAACGAAGAAGAGATGGACATGAGTGTATGGGAGGGTTCCCGGCTATATGAACATCCCGAATTCTTTCATACCAACGGTGCCATGGCGTGGTGGAAGGACACATGCTACGCCGCATTCTGGGATGGGGACGTCGAAATGCGTGACACGATTGCGCTTATGGATGGTAAAACCGACAAGCATGACATGAATGCGGTTGAGGGCGCCAGTAACGGCAAATCCTATAAGCCCATCGTGTCTGAATCAACGGACCACGAGTCACTCGATCTCGATATCAACGCCCCCGTTGTTATGAACGAAAACTATGTTGTCAGAAACGCGGGGAATAGGTTCTACGTACTCTGTTTTGACGATGACGACGAGGGCAAGTGGCCGAGGGAGAGCGGGCCGTTCTTTGATATGGGAGAGCTTGAGGTGTTGAAGGGTTTGGATACGTGGTTCGATCAACCACATTACAAGGGGTGGCTACAGTCTCGGCCATATGCCCGTGCAAAGGATATGTTAGGGGAGCTGCTTGCATTGCGTTCAGAATCTGACTAGTCATTGAGGTATAGTAGTGTATCTGTAGCAACCCCTAGTAACGCTCCATACAACAGGACACTAATCAGCTCTGAACTCTCTGCTGCGCCCAGATTCCCCTAATTCACATCTCCTACGTCGCACGCCATAGCATCCAAAATCTCTACTCCGATCAACCCATCACTAATCAGTCGACCATGACCGATAACGAATCTGAACTGTGAAATGGTAAATTCGTTAGATCAGCACTGCCATCTATGCAAAGTCATTCGCTCATTCAATACATCTATCTTGCTATCCAATCCCATTCAAACTCCTGTATATCCCATCCGTCCGTTAAATGCTATCGACCGAATGCCGTAAGTGTCATGCATACTTTTCTCTTCCATCGTCATCATCTCATTTCCCTTGTGTCCTGCCTCGTATTCGCTATTGAACCCATAACCGACATGGAATCCTATTGCTTACCCTCCTGCTCCCTCGACAGACGATCGTGCTCGTCAATATCACTAAAAAATTGTTAGCTGAGAACATATAAGAGCAAGATCAAAACATACGTAGCCTCCCAAGGATAACAAATCCAAACATCCCCCACCGTCCTCGCCGCACTATACCTGCCCTTGAGAATCTCCTGCGGCAACGCCCCCTTCTTCGCCTTATCCTTATTATGCAGCACAAAAATACTGAAATTCGTCTTCTCGCCTTCACGACCCAGTTTCTTGACCGCGGCTTCCACATCCTTCTCCAATTCCCTGACTGCGTATTCCAGCGTCGTGCGCGTGTCGTCGACCTCATCGACGATGAGCACGTTCTTGCCAATCAGATTCGCCATCTCGAGAGAAGATAGGTCGAGCCATTGTGTGCGTGTGACTTTTGTGCCGGGCGTCTCGACGTCTTTGTCTGTGGTTGTGGGGAGGGTTTCGTAGAGGGAGAGGCCGATGGCTTGGATGGGGATGTTGGGGCTGTTTTCGCGCTTGAGGAAGGATCTGGGAAGACGGGTTTGTTAGTTGGTGTGTCTGGTTTGGTATGTACGGTGTACGTGTGGGGTTTGGGGATATAATACCGGAGGATGCGCGCGGGGACGTAGCCTCCGCCGCCGATGGCGATCATGAGGTTGGGCTTGAAGTCATTGAGGATTTGGTCCGCGGCTTCTTGGCACAGCTTGTGCACCTGTGGGGAGGAGGGTTGTTAGCTGTATTCTTTGTGCTTTGTTTGCTGCTTCGTGTTGCGCAAGGGTTCGATTGTCGTGGTCGCATGTATACGATACGAGTCAAGTCTCTAGGATCGCTTTCCATAATAGCAGCATGGCGCGATACCAGCCTCGCGTCGTAAAAATCGTGGTGACACAGAGACACCTCACGCGCGTGCGTGCGTGGGGTGTCTGATCGCATGTGTAACATTGGACCTCGAAAGAACGTACCTGGTTGTATGTGACGTAAACCTTCTCGACCATTTTCGCGGTAGTATTCTGAATATTATCTCCAAGTGTAAAGAGTGGAATCAAAGTCAAACAGAGGAGTGGAATTGTTTTTGCAAAAAAAAGTCTGTCCGCCCGCGGGAGAGTCAAGAAATGGTTACCTACTTAGGTAGGCAAGGCTAGAGCGGCGTACGCCGAAAATCTATGGTGGGGGATTAGTGCCCCGCAATCTGGGTCTAGGCCAATCAGGTGGAACGTAGTTGTGATTCACATGCGCGCCTTGGTTCGTGGACCCTTCCGTAGCAGGTCTTGATTCACAGTAAGCAGATACAGCAAAGTCGAAGTATTTCTAAGCAGGACGAACAGGGTATATTGATTGACTGATGAGGGTCATAACATCGTAACCATTACCCAACAAAAAGCACGTCCATCTGATGCGATGCTATGCTTGCGACAAGCACTCCCGTCTCCATCCCTTCTAGCTCTCTACAATCCTTCGTTCAAGTTGAAAAGCTTCCGCCCGCAAAAAGGGTATATCGTGATTATTATACAAGAAGGTAAAGCAAAGTAACCCAGATAGACCACCTTCTCTTTTTTGGTAAAACGCCGGACGATGAGGGAGATAAAACGCTGCAAACGTATATGTAAGTATGAGAAAGGCACGGCCGAGGAACGTTGGACTCGTGCTGAACGTTCAATTGGTTGAATGGTTGTTTGATGATGGCGTGGGCGGGAGAGAAGTCTGGCTTCTTCACTTGATGCCCATTTGGCGGAACTTGCGGGATGCGCGACGGCGCAGACGGTTCATGCCCATGGCCTTCCTGAGGCTGTCCCGATCATCGTCTTCATCTTCTTCTTGTGGTACGGTAAGCATTCGCCGACCGTTTGTGGTTTTGACCGAAGTCTGGTGCGCCAGGATGTTCTGTTCACGCCAGAACATGCGCTTTTGGTCAATGACGTTCTGTGACAGGTTGCCGAACCCCTTCTTCACGAACGCCAGGTCGTGCAGGATGTTGGGGTCGAGGCAACGTCTGGGCAGTGTCTGGACTGCCATGAAGATCTCGCCATCGCCAGGACGGTACTTTTTGATTTCTGGTTCACCCAGCTTGAAGATGGCAAGGGCGTAGCGGTAAAGGGCACGGGGTCCTTCATAGAGAAAGGCGTCCCAAACGCGGAGTACCGTTTCGATTGGCAGAACACCAACGAAGATGCTCATGAACCAGGAAGTGCAAGAAAGGGCCACTGTGGGCTGGCGTTGGAACTTGGAGTTGGGGTGAGCGTTGGAGCCGGCGCCGCTGTTGATGAGATCGGTGTCGTTGATTGATGCCCATACCTTTGGCAGGTAGTCTTTGATCAACATCATCAGGACATTGACCTCGGTGTTTGCCAAGCTGCGAGCGTGAGCACCAGGCAGATGGTTTTGCGTGATGATTGTGAGAAGGATGAAGACCTTCTCCTTGTCCTGCTTCAGGAACAGTAGAAGAAGGCCGGCAATGAAGTTGAGCGACTGGCAGTAACCAATATTGGGGTTGTTCAGGGCGAAGCAGGATAGAACTTCGCGCAGGTCCTGGATCAACACTGGTTCGTCGTCAGACTCGCCGTCCAGTAGATCAGTCGCTGCTTCCGGGCGGAAATGGATGTTGTCGGGGAATGTCCTGTCAAGATCGCGCTCAATGGCATCTTTGTCGTCTTTGTTGAGCTCATCACGGTTGACACGAGCTACCAGAGACTTGTACAAGCCTACATTTTCCTTTCGCGCAAGCACATGCTGGCCACCAGAATAGTACCACCACATGGCACCTCTCCACTCAGGAGGGTAGCCCTTGCGAGCATAGCGCTTGACCTTCTCGCACATTTCAGGGAACCTAGTAGGCTCATTCGTTGACAGACCTTGCTTAGCCATCAAGGAAATCCATTTGCCTCTCCGGCGGGAGATGTGGTCTTCGTATTTGGAAGCCCATGCGTTGTACTCCTGCACGTTGATCTTGTCGGAAGCTTTCTTGAATCCATAGCGATCTCTCTCGGTAGGGGCAGCCGTCTTTCGCAGGCCAGGTATTACGGTGGGGATTTGGCTGGGAGGTGCCAATGTAGGGCCTCTTGGGGACTCGGGTTTGCTCTTGGCTGTCGTGAGCTGAGACATCATGCCAAGATCGAACAGTGCGCTTTTTCGGTCGAAGACACTCGTGGAAGCGCGACGAGGAATAGCCTCGTCTTCGTCCAGCTCAGGGAGCGGCTCAGATCTTTGCATAGGCGGAGATTGAGGAACATGGGAACTGGCAAGAGATTCACTGGAAAAAGTGCGAGGGACGCTTGGTCTCTTGCTGTGTCGCTTGGAGTAAGCTTCGATGTTGGCCCAATCCTGGCGCGACATTCGCGACCGACTTGGGGGCAGTTGTGGAAGATTGGAAATATCACGACGGATATGGTCTAGCTGTGAGCGGCTACCCATCGATCTACTCGAGCGGTGGCCCTTGGCTTCCGTGGTTCTGAGAGCAAGAGCTTGCAGTGTGACAGACACACGCCTCGGTGCTTCTTCACTTGTTCGTTTCACTGTGCTCGATCGCTTCTTTCTGGACTGTTGCGTTGCGGCCTCGATTGTTCGTGGGGTGTATGCGGCCTGGAACGGGCTCACTTGTACCGAGGGCAGTAATTCGATTCGCAGCGCCTTTCGCTCTGTCGGATCGAGGTTGTATACCTCGTCCACATCCGAGCCGGAAGGAGGACGAATTGTCAACAGCTCCTTCGAATCCGCGTTACGTCCAAGTTTACTGTGCGTTGAAAGGCGTGTCCGATCATCCCATTGCTTGAGGCTTTCATTCGATTGAAAGGAGTCGAGGGAATCAAAATCGCGAGAGGGCGTTTGCGACAGCTCGGGGAGTTCCGCGTCAAGACCTGCTGGCGAGGGGCTGTGCATGTCTCGTTCATCCTGCTCCATGATAGGACTACGCTCCTCATCTTCCTCATCGTAGTAGTATGAATCTAACACATCGCCAACAGCGTCTAGATTCTCATCTTCCTCGGCGATTTCTGAAGTCAGTATAGTTTCCGGGGAACCGTCGCGTTCCCGAAGGCGTTCCAGGCGATCTCTCGATGGATCCCGGGAATAGACGCTGTTGTGTCGATCACTGGCGATGGAGCTCCGTGCAGTGACAATACTGCTTCTTTCCGTGCCACTAGTCTCGAGTACACTGGAAGACGCATTGGTCCAACCAGATCTGAAACTGGCCCGTGGCTCCTCACCACGAAACGGTCGAGGTGGGGGAGGGTAGTAGTCAGTGTGGGACCAGTTCGGAACACCTCTGTTCGGCTTGTAGGTGCCGGATAGATTGGAGCGTTCGTTGCCTCGGTATTGGGCGTAGTCGGGGATCGAGGTCACGGATCTCAGAGGCGGTGTTGGATGGAAATTTTGCGAAGAGTTGGTCATTCCACGGGGCCTGAGAGGGGAGCTGGGTGAGCCAGACAGGTCTTCGTTGGAAGAGTCCCATGATGGCCCGGTCGAATTGACGGGATTGCTGGCGAGCGGGTTGAAAATAGCGCGGAGGTCAGGCGAGCGAGGGCCGCTGTCCTGGCGGGCCATGGCAGGAGCCATTATGGGGGACATTGGGGCAGATGCCATTCCCGCTTGCACGCCGTTGGGAGGGGGAGGTACGGCGGCATGGCGAAGTAGGGAAGGAGCGCGATGGCGCTGGGAAAAGCCGGGGGAAGGCAGTGCTGCAAGCGGAAGGGTCGGGCTGTCTGCAGGCGAGGGACTGTAGGCGGGCCGCTCGTAGGGTGGCGCGTCTGCTGTGTCCATCTGGAGCTCAGCTGGGTGCTTGGCCCGGTGCGCTCCAAAGCCTCTTCTCGCCGCATACGGGAGCTGTGGCTGGGGCGATGTCGGCGGCGTGTATTCCGCCGTGGGAGAGCGGTAGGGGACGTGTGGTTCCGGCTCGGCTGCTGGAGAAACGCCTGTAGCGACACGTAGGAGAGCGTCGCCCATGGCGTGGTGAAGGGGTGCGGGTGTGGTGGGCGTCGGCGGGACGGGCGCTCATTCGACCGGAGAACAGGACAGCTCGGAGGTTGAAATTCGCGGTAACATTCTCGGGTGCAGCGCAGGTGTGGGCGGTGATTATCGTGAATCGGGTTGGTGGAGGCCTGCTCTGGGGGCGCGGCGGCGGGTCGACGTGGGCGAGCTCAGAGGTCTCGGTGTGTGTGAATGGGGTCAGGTAAAGAATGAGGGCATGCGAAGGATAAGGAACGTGACGTGCGGCACTGGCGCGGTGCAATCAGACGGTGGTGAGGGATGGGTGCCTGCAACGTGTAGCAGGAAAGTCTCCTTCAGCTCCCGCGCCTGGATCCGTCCGTTCACTGAGTCGCTGCCAAGACGCGGCGCTTCCCTCATCCCCGATTCCTGTAGGCTGGGAGGTCGCGGGCCGGTAGGAGCTTGGTGGACCTCAGCGGGCGTGTCAGAGGAGTTCGTTACTCTGACATGCAACGGCACAAATTAGGAGAGTTGCATAAGCGCTGCAACAGGTACCGACCGCCCGCCGCCTCGAGCAGGAATTCGCGAAATTGACGCGCTCCCGGCGAATCAGCGCCGCCGGGGATATTCAGCCCGGGTGCAGTCATCACGAAGCAATACACC
Organism: Alternaria arbusti; assembly: GCF_024043155.1. Taxonomy (NCBI): domain Eukaryota; kingdom Fungi; phylum Ascomycota; class Dothideomycetes; order Pleosporales; family Pleosporaceae; genus Alternaria; species Alternaria arbusti. The sequence goes on along the minus strand of NW_026249953.1, from coordinate 140,062 downwards.
GTCGACGGCCTTGTCTAGTCGGTCTTGTGCCCTGGCGACAAGTCCTCGCAGCCATCACACTCCGCGCGCGCTGCACGCCGGCTCTCTCGGATTACATGAATGCACTATTTGCTTTGCTGGAACACTTGCGAGGCGCGTGCCACACGCTTTGTTGCGCTTGACTCGCTAGCTTGGCCCTGCACTCGCTGCCAGCACTGCGCTCGAGCACCACTCGCATAGAGAATAAACTTGGACAGCTGACAGCTAAGCACGCAGCAATCTCAGTTGGGAAGTGCACTAGGCGTCGAAGCCTCTTGCGGGCTTCGAGAAGGAATTTCCCAGGCTCCCCCTTGTCCTGCCCTGCGGCTCGCTTCTACAGCACTGGCACAGACGACGCTGGGAGATTGGGACATGACGACATGTTGCGGTTGCACTCATCTTATTTGGCGAGCCCGAGTAAGTCTACCCTGCATAATCGCCCGATGCCTACCTAAGCTGCGGATGCATCGCGATCTGCAAAACATTGGATGCTTCTTCGCCCACACCGGTCAAGACGTGTTCCGTCCGCGTGCAAATTTCGCCGAACGCCAAAGATGCAATATGTATCCGACGAGCCCTGTGCGACTGCCTACTCTAATCGATGCCCATATTCGCCTGGCCGGTAGAGGACCCGTGACCCCTCACTTGGCATAGCGCTTGACCCAGTCCTTTACGTTCTTCTCAAACTCCTTGCGGTTCTCCCGGTACTCGTTGGCGATGGACGGCTCGATAGCGTCGTCCGGGTTGGGCTCAATGAGCAGCGTCTGGATGAGGCGCAGGACGGACACCACCTTGTTTGGCGGCTTCCACTCGTCAGCGCGCAGCAGACCCAGGCACATGGACCCCTTGTCGTCGTTGCTGACGTTGGGGTGGTAGATCTTGGTTCGGAAGCTGACGACGGGTGGCTTGAAGGGGTATTCGGTCGGGAAGGTAATCTCGAGCTTGAAGTGGCCGCCCTGCAGGCTGTTAGCAAGCGCTACCCACGCCGCACGGAGGGCGCATGGATCAAACCTACAGCGTACGCCGACTGGGCTGGCCCGTCCATCAACACCTCCCACTTGGTCATGTTCTGCTCGTCGAAGTTGATCTTCATACCCGGCGGTGTGTCAGCCATGCACTCGCCGTACTCCTGTGGCCCTGTTAGCATGATTACTTCTGCGCCGGCCTCCATATAGTGGCTTGCCTTCATAATACGCTTCTTCGCTCCGGTGCTCATGTTTACGGTTGGTTGAGTGAGTTGTTTGTAGGTTAGGCTGTCTCGTGCAAGAGACTCTGGGACTGCACTGGGGTGAGCGGTGTGGTTAAGTAGCCAGGTAGAAGCTGGTGCACAGATAAAGGAAGCGCGGACAGTAAGAACAGACTGCAACACCGTAACTGCGCTCGTGGGTAGGCGGATGCAGTGCAGTGGCAGGTGATTGACGTGAAAAGAGGGTTGTAGATGTGGGGAAAGTTGCCTATGGATGACGAGGGACCTCGATTCCTTAGTCAAAGCTCCGCACGCGGCCCGGTAGACGATCGCCTGCACACGTTCTGGTAGCAGGATCACGCTAGCATTCACACGCTGCCAGTTCATTCTCTGTCTCTCTTCAAAAGATGTCTGCGACACGTTGTGACTCCACTTGACGTTCGAGCAACGTGACGACGTCATACTATCACCAAGGAACACTCTTCTCGGTTCTGGTGCCTCATTCGCGAGTGCCGAACATCAAGGTGCACCCCCGTCCTGATATCTTATCAAGCCACCCCGGTCCATACCGCACGTATATCTCCGAGACTGCACATCCTCGCGATCCGTCTAGAACATGTGGTTTTGACCGCTTGACAAGCTATCGTGTTTCAGCTTGGGCCTGACAGCAACGACAGCTTGCGACAGGCACGTAGGCACGCTTTCACGCTTTCACGCACCATCATAGCGCATAAGCGCTGCATTATACTTCGGAGCTCCGAACTTACTTCTAGGTTCTGTCTCCGTCGGAGGACGTCTTCCTAAACTTATGCGCTATGCAGGGCTGCAAGACTGGAAATTGGGCTCATCTCATAGGCACACTCACTTTTGTTGTGAGTCACCGACTGCCCAACACCCAGATCACGTTACATCGCGACAGAGACGCGACGCGCACACCTGACGGCCCGATCAAAACGGCTATGAATTCAAAACACAACTTCCCTGCCCATGCTAACTTATTTCTGCGCTCCATATTGACGTCGCTAGGTCCAACGTCATACCGCTTGCCGTTGATGCTCGCTTATCGTCACTCCTCGAGCCAGAAATCCATCGTCTTCCATGTTTGGGAAAGCCTCGAATGAGCACTCACAGCAATCAATGATGGCGCCTCGCAGCCTGACATCTACTGCAGCTCGCATGCAGCAATGGGCGAATAGCGATAACAATCTGCGTGACACAGCCCAGCGTGCCAGCGCTAGTTGTCCCAGGCGACAGGGGCGGCGACTTGGCATCGCCAGTATTTAACAGGCCGCAACCCCACAATCTTCAGCCTTTACGCCTCACGACAAGCTTGAGTTCGACAACCAAAGCGTGCTTTATCTTCACCACCAGTGTTGGTAGACTCGCTTAAGCTCTTCGGATTTTCAACGACTTTTCTCTCCCGAAAGGTTTGCGAAATCTGAGAGTTTCCGGAGCTCCATTTCTCTTACTTGCTGCTGCGTCACTAACCTGTCCACTCTTTACGAGAAACTTCGTCGCTCGCTACTTCGATTCCGCTCTTCGGTCAACATGTTCGGCAAACGCTCTTTCGCTAGCTCGAAGGAGAAGGACCGCTCAGGCAAGATTACCAAACAGCCGAAGAGATCGTTCCGCGATGCGTCCAAGCAGAAGGTGATGGTCGAGAAGCTGGATGCGCGCAAGGACAGTCCAATGATGGACGGTGGGTCACCATCGCTCACCTCTGCCATTGTGACAGTGATCGTTGGTTCCGACCAGCGACTGTTCGCTGCGCACGAAGACGTCCTCTGTCATTCCCCGTACTTTGCTGAACTGCTGCGGGGCCAGTTCTTCGAATCCGCTAACCGCCGCATCGATCTGCCTACGGAGGAACCTGAGATTTTCAGCTGCATCCTCGAGTACCTGTACAAAGGTGACTACTACCCGCGCCTTGTCCACGACAAGCGACGCCAAACCTGGATGCTCGAAGGTGCAGTTGCCTCACCCGACCCAAACAAAACCGGCGACCGCGCAGCCGCCGTCGAGCCAACCTTTTTCCACTCCGGCGTGGGCGACGTCATCCTGCGCGATACAGCCGTGTACTGCGCAGCCGATAGCTACGGCCTCGAAGAGCTCAAGAAGCTCTCTCTGCGCAAGCAGGGCCTGCAGAGCGGGATCGAGGTCGGAACCATCTTGCGCAGCGCACGCTATGCGTACGAGAACACGCCGGACAGCGACTCGCGGCTGCGCGCTCATTACCTCGCTCTGATTATCCGCAGTCGGAAAACTTTCAAGCGTAGTGGCACCATGCAGATGGAGATGGAGATGGGGGGAAAACTGTTCTTTGACCTGTTCGTGGCTATGTGCAATCATGTCGATGATCTTGTGGACGCGAGGTATGCCTTGCGCATCTTTTCTGTTCAATTCCTGCAAACTGTGTTTCCCCGTGATGTTAATTTCATACTGACAAACTCGCAGCGCCAGCGCCCGCGGCACTCCCAGGACCATCTAAAGACCTCTGATTCGCACACCCACTTACCCGTCACCGTAACACCCGCAAACAAACACACACTCGCATACAACACCGGAGTACACACCAAGTTGCCAAACCATACTCCGCTCGCACACCCCAAATTGCCGACCCGCGACAAAACGTGAAAACAATCACAAAAACACGGAGTAATACCCATTCTCCCTGCTTTCCCTCGGCGTACCGTTGTATCATCCCAACTCATCTTTATCTCATCTTGCTCGCTCTCTTTAACTAGTGGAGTTTGCTCACCCCCATCGCGTCCCCCTTGGCCCTTAATTCCAACGAACAAACAACATCAACGAACCTATTTCCCCCTTCAATGCTTGCAAAGAAGGAGTACTCGACGACGACGAAACTGCGTTTCCTTTGTTTTGTGCTTTTGGGAATCAAGGCTTGTTGTACGAACATATCAAAGGGAATAAGAAGGGGACATTTATTTTCATGACGCATTGGTGCTGCGTGGATTAGGAAGACATCGTGCTGGAGGACACCGCTCTCTGGTGGAGACGTGTCCGATGCGGTGACTGATTGGTCCGGACCGCTTGGAATGTAAGACTTACTGTGGAGGATTTGGAGCGGTGGTGGTAATGAGACATCAACTTTGCCGCCGCTATATATCGTCTTGATGTTGATGTGATGTTTGATACGTCCTCTTCTCCTTCACCCTTCACGACTACCCAGATACTACTTTGGCTTCATGCTGATGTAGACTGCAAACTGGTTTAGTTTCTTCATCGTATGAGTTTCTCTATGTTTGGAATGATATTAGGGTAAACATCGCAATGCCATCCGCTGGAGGCCGCCGTTTCCCCACGTGGCGGGCCCTGCATACACCATCCCGCTGCTGCCCCACCGAGGGGCAGTCAGGTAGCTCTGACGTTTGGAAGCTATACAACACAACACAGCTTCAGCATTCTCCACTAACACACTGAATCTCAAATCTCTCCCCTCACAACAAAAGCCGTCGAGGAAGACGACAAACACAATCAGCATGGCCGACGTAAACCTCAAAGAAGTCCACGACTTCATGATCACCATCGCCAAACAAGCCGGCTCGCGCATCACCTCCGCAACACCCACAACACAAGGCTCAGGCTCAAAGAAGAACTGTACGTAGCACCTCATCATCCCAGAACCCGATTCAATCCACAGAAAACCTCCCATACTAACCCTCCTCACCCCACAGCTGTCGACCTAGTAACCGAAACCGACCGCGCAGTCGAAACCCTCATCTCCACCTCCCTTTCCACGAAATACCCAGACTACGCGTTCATGGGCGAAGAGACATACAAGCCAGGCGACACCCTCTCCGCCGACCCCACCTTCATATGCGACCCCATCGACGGGACTACAAACTTCGTTCACCGCTACCCCTACGTCAGCATCTCGTTAGGACTAGCCACAAACCGGGAGCCGGTGGTGGGAATCGTGTACAATCCGTTTACACAAACGCTGTACTCAGCGATCAAAGGGCAGGGTGCATTCTTGAATGAGACGACGAGACTGCCGTTGAGCGAGCCGACGAAGTTGGATGGCTTGAGCAGCTGTTTGGTAGCGGTGGAGTGGGGGAGTGATAGGAGTGGGAATGATTTCAAGGTTAAAAGTGAGACATTCAAGAAGCTTGCTGCTACAAAGGAGAATGGTGGGGGTATGGTGCATGGATTGCGGTCATTTGGTTCAGCGGCGCTCAATCTTTGTGGTGTGGCGAGTGGTGGATTGGATGTTTACTGGGAGGCTGGGTGTTGGGCGTGGGATGTTTGTGCCGGATGGGTCATTCTGAAAGAGGCGGGCGGCATTATGGTGGACGCAAATCCGGGGAATTGGGACCCGAAAGTTGAGGGACAGAGGTATATGGCGGTCAGAGGAGGAGAGGGGCAGAAGGAGATTGTTGAGGAATTTTGGGGGTTGGTCGAGGGGGCTTTTGAGGTTGGTACGTAGAGAACACATCCCTAAGGTCATGTAGACTTCTGGGTTATTTGATTTTGACAGGTTTATGGTTCTCTCTTCGAAATACCTAGGTAGATGAGGTTCATGACCAGACTTTCTTGCCAAGGACGCCCGGTTTGAAACAACCCAAAAAATCTTACTATGCGTTTAATTGTAGTTTGGGACGAAAGATGCAGGAAGGTGAGCGTTCTTCCCAGACGCGACCCCGGGACGCGTCCTTATCTTAGCGCAATCTCACACCTGGGTAACACACACCTACGTCATCGGGATCCTTCACCCAGAGCCTTGTATTTTACCTCTTGAACTCCTATTGACAATCTCACAGCATTCGTTCTTTCATTCCTACCACCAAGATGCCTACCATACTCGTTGTAGGCGCAACGCGCGGCCTTGGTGCGAGCATCGTACAAAAATACGCAGCAGACGCGAACAACCATGTTCTAGCGACCGCGAGGGCGTCAGAGCCTCCAGAGAACAGTAGGCGAATTCCTACTCTTTGGAGATGCTCTATTGGACTAACCCATTCTAGCAAGCAACATAACATACATCCCCAATGTCGATCTCGAATCCCCACACGTCGGCAGCGATCTCGTCCACTTTCTTGAATCAAACCACATACCACATCTGGACATCGTCATCATAACAGCAGGATACTTTAAGACAGAATCGCTTGAGGAGCCCTCGTTCTCCGCGCAACAGCGCATGTACACCACCTGCGCAATCGGCCCCACCATCCTCGTTACCGCCCTCGCAAACTACAACAGCACGCTCCTCTCCTCCGCCTCCAAGATCGTCTTCGTCTCATCCGAAAGCGGCAGTATAACACTGCGACACGAATCTGAAGGCGGCGGCAACTACGGTCACCATGCTAGCAAGGCAGCACTCAACATGTGCATGAAGTTGTTGAGCATAGATTTGAGGGATAGGGGCATTACGGTTGTCTCTGTTCATCCGGGCTTCATGCGGACGGAAATGACTCGTAATGTGGGCTTTGATAAGTTCTGGGATGAAGGAGGGGCTGTTGAGCCGGATGTTGCTGCGGAGAGCCTGGTGGAGTGGATTAAGTTGTTTGATATTAGTCATACTGGACAGTATTGGGCGCCGAGGGGACCTGGGTGAGTTGTCGTTGCTCTGAGGTGTATGAAGTGAGCTAACAGAGGATGTAGTGATATTGGTACTGCTGAACCAGTGTTGGGGCCGAAGAGCAAGCTGTCTACTCCTCTTCAGCTGCCTTGGTGAGCGGTCTGACCGGCTGGTGTTGTTGGATCGCTAGACATGATGACTGATGAATTATCGATATCGTCAAAGAAGTTGCGGACGAAGTTTTGAATGACACTGGATTATAAACTAATGTTCTACATAAATGACTTTTCCAACGCCTCGCTCCCAAAACATCACTCTAATTGAGAAAGAAAACGCTATACGCTATGCTAAAATACACGGAAATCAGCGCTAGAGTCACTCGACTCAGTCCTCGCCATGCTTGCGCCGTCTTCCTTGGTCTCTTCCTTGGTCTCCGCCGGAACCCACTTCTCCGCATCCCCCAGCCGATCCGCCGTAAGACCCGCAGAGCCCGGATTGCGCATTCCCGCCTCCAACTGCCTCTGATAACTGATCTGCCTCAACCTCTGTGCTTCCTTGGGCGTAAGCTGCAAGTAGACCTCGACACCAAAAGCGTGCAGCGCAAACGACACCCACAGTGCCATACCGAACGCCGCATTCAGTGCAGCCCCAGTGTTCTCCGGACCGCCAACCGCAAACGTCGCTGCGATGCTGGAGACAGCCTCAGGATCCGTGCCGTTGACAAAGGCCGCGCAGGCAGGGTACGAAGACGCTAGATCCACGTTGCCGGCAACTGTTGCAGCGAGCTTTGCGCAGGACCAGACGACGTGGTAGTTTTGCTTAGCGATGACCTGCGCGGCGATGATCATAATGAGTCGAGTTGTGATGATGCTACCGGCGTAGAACCAGCCCCGAAGCATCCATGCTCTGTGCTGCTCAATCTGGAGTCTCTTGACGTTGATGTAGCTGACGATGAAGCAGCCCAGCGATGCCAGTCCAGCGAGTCCAACCCAAGCTTGCACATCGAGCCCGCCGCCGAATGCATGTCGTGCGATCATCAGTGCGCCAACGAGACCGACGATGTACAGCAGGAGTGCAGCATACCCGCCGATGCGATGAACGACAATCCACCTCTTTCGAATAAACGGCGTGAACTGAACCACAGCGAGCAGACTAGCGGGTAGCACGCCAGCGAGATGCAACAAGATTCCGATTTTGTACTGGCTGAAGTTGAGGTAGTAGTAGCATTCTCCTGGTGCGGCGCCGTTGCCGCTGGAGCTGGGGCCTGAGGAGGGGCAAAAGTTCCGCGAGAAGTCGAGGTAGGAGAGGCGGGCTAGGACGAAGCCGACGAGTGCGCCGCCGAAGATGAAGTAGAGCCAGAAGTTGTAGGTTTTTGTGAAGCCGAGGGGGTGGATTATGCGTTTGGTGAAGAAGTTGGGGGAGGGGGCTGAGGCGACCATTGTGATGGTTGATGCCGGAACCTTGGAGGGGAGTGTGGTTTGGTAGGTGGTTGTAGTGTACTTGATGGAGACGATTGATTTCTAGTGCTGGATGTAGAAGCTGGTTGGAAGTAGTCGAGGTGATGATGGTTGCTGGGTGTGTGCCGTCTTCGAGAGAGATTTGGCTTCATGTTATACCAGTTGACCACACACTGTGCAGACGATCACCATGCCGTATTGAGAACATTTCGCGCTGGTATGCAAGAGAAGACGTTTTGTCAGCGGAAGGTACACAGCGCGCATTAACCCCGCAAAGAGTCCCCCATGCGACAGAAGATTCTTGGCCGATTGAGGAGGCTTCGATGAGATCGCAATGGTAATCAAGATATCGCATGGCTACTTCGATCTACCCCGAGCTTTCTGCGGTGAAAGCTGGGGCCCTCTGCAGCAGCGCGAGTTGTCGCAGAATCAACTGAAAGGGGTAACGCGTGAAAGACTTTCATTGGTTGATTGAGATGACATAGTGGAACGCCTGATGCTTAACAGCGTGGAAGTCATACAAGCCACCTCCCAAGCATTCTGACCGTCGTCATAGACAAATGCGCACCAATCAATAGCTAGCCCTACAGCTACTACAGGCGCTTCACAGCCCTACGAGACTGCGCTTCTTTACCGTTACGCTAGCAGGCAGACGATGTATGTCCATATAGGGAACATTCTGCGCTGAACAGGAGTGACAGCGGACGAAATCCATCGTGCATGCGCCTACTCTAACTTTACGAGATGGTGGGAGTTCCAGGACGCTCCAAAGGCTGCGTGACGTGCCGAAAAAGAAAGAAGGGCGTAAGTGCGAGCGCCCACGAGCAACACCCAAGATGTGAAGCTGATGTGTTTTAGTGCGATCTAGTCCAGCCTGAGTGCGGTCAATGCAAAGAACGCGGGATAGCCTGCGGAGGCTACGACTCGGACCGCATCTTCATCTACCAGAAAGGAAGCGGACCTACCCGTCCTGCACCAAAATTAGGACGCCATGCGACGCCTGAGAAGTCTCCCGGACAGCCACCTCGGCAAGGCATGCAGATAATGCAATTCAACCCTGTATCGACTCCAGGAACACAGAAACCATGTTCCATGTCGATACCAATCATGCTGCCTGATGCGCTCGCGAGATCCGCTTACAGCGAGAAGACTATGGCGACTTTCTTGAATATGTACAACCCGCAGGGCGTTATCCACACCACCAACACAGACGCAAAGGAGTTTGTTAGCTTGCTACCCTTGCTTAGCACGCGCGATGAAGCATTACAGATGGCTGCTCTGGCAGTTGGCATAACACAGCTTGGGGTAACTTCGGATAACGAAGCTCTCACGCGGCAAGGAAGGACACTGTATGGGAAAGCGCTCAAGGAAACAGCCGTGGCTTTACAGAACCCCGCTCGAGCGAGTAGCGAGTCGCTGCTTGTTGTACCGCGAGTCATGGCTCTCTTCGATATGCTGTTCGGCGCGGAACCGAACACGACCAACCAGGCGAAAAGCTGGCTCAGTCACTGTGAAGGCGAGCTAGCTATGATAGTCAGCCGTGGTCCGGAGATCTTCGCGGAAAACGACGCAGCGCATAGGCTCTTCACTAATGCAAGATACCGGCTGCTTGGTCCTGCCATCCGCGGCAGGAAACCAACCATACTCAATGAGGAAGAGTGGAAGACGATACCTTGGAAAGGGCGGACCAAGTCATCCGACGACGTTCTCATCGACATCCTCTGCGGTATACCCGAGCTTCTGGGCGCTATAGACAAGTTACAATTCGGAAATCTGGGCGAGCAAGAAAGAGAAGGTTTGCAAGTATACACCATAGCAAAATGCTGGACACTGCATTTCGAGCTCGAAGCTTGGGTCAATGCAGAAGCAAACGCCATCTACACACCCGAGATTGTTAGCAACGCAACGCCAATCACCTTTCCCAGCATAGACATTGCCTGTGTCACGGTACGCTACTGGTTGACAGCCCTCTTCTTATACTCCACCCTCGATGTCGCAAGCGGCATCAATCTTTACACTGATACCTCACTTTCCCACCCTGATCGCCCGCACCCTCGACCGTTTGCCCGCATGATCATGAAGTCAGTCGACTACTTCCTTCAAGAGCAGTTCGGGGTCACGGGTATCATGGCTATTTGGATGCCTCTAGGTAACTCGCTGTTCTATCTGAATAGAAATCGGATCCCTGACGAGGAATACATAATGAGCATCATGCGGACCTGGCATAAACCCAAGCTGCCGAGCACGATGAGAGAGTTTTTGAAGAGTTTTAGGGAAACGGTTGATTTTAGGACTTTGCTGGCGAAGCCTATGAGCGAGTTGTGAAGGGAAGTGCAAGAGACCTGGGCCGTCGCAAGTTCAAATGAGATTCACACATGAGCGTTAAGGGTCAAGATGGGCATGAATAGAGAGATACAAGACATTACAATTATCTACACACCAGAAACCCTGTCCTCAGCGCAAGACCAACACCATCGCTATGCACAACAAACACCTCACCACCCTCAATCCAGCTCAATAATCCCCGGTCCAAACACCGTCTTCTCAGCAACCTCACCCGCCCCCTCAAAAGAATCCTTACCCATCGTCACCGCCGCAATCGTCAACCCCTCCATAACAAACTCCTCAAACGGAAACTCCGCCTCAAACATAACCCTATCATCTTTCATCTCCACATTCTGCAGCGCCTTGACAACGGGTACATTCTGCCCATTAATCCAAACCAACTTGAGCATATCAATCTCAAACATACCCGCGTCCTTCATCGAGAACGAAAATTTGATGTTTTGGGTCTGCGCTTTGATGTCTTTTGTTTCGACCGCCAGGGGCTTGAAGCGCTTCAGTGGAATGGTGCCAATGTTCGGACAACTGCCTTCGACGACGAATTCTTGGATAGCGGTGAAGGCGAAATCGCGGGATGAGGATGTGAGGAAAGGCTGGGCGCTTGGCCGCTTTTTTTGCTCGGCGCGGAAAAAACCTTCTTGGGAGCCTTCGTTTCCTATTACTGATGCTACCGCGTGTACGAGACCGAAGTCTTGGGAGCGAGCGAAGAGTTCGGATACTTCTTGTAAAGTGCCGAGGACGAGGTCTGTGAACGTTGCTGCAAGGGCAATGGCGCCTTCGTAGTCGACGACCGGGAAGTTGTATTTGCAGCCTTCGATTGGGGCGGTGTTGAAATGTTTTAACGCGTCGTTGGCGTTTAGGACGTGCATTTCCTCTTGATTCACGATGGCTTTGAGGGACTCGATTATGTAGCCTTGGCGGTCGCCGAGGTCGTAGCCGGGGAGTTTGTTCGTGACGTTACTCATCAGTTCGGTGAAAAAGGCTACTTCGAAGAGTTCGTTGAGTGCGATGAGTTTGAGGTTTGTGGTGCCATCGGGGCTGAGTGTTGGTGGTGGAGGCCCGTTGGGCAGGGTGCCGTGGCCGTCTTTTTGGATTTGGAGGACGGCTTCTTGGGAGGGGTTTGGGAAGCCGTTTACTAGTGGGAAGGGAGCGTAGTCGCGCTTTGTGAGTGGTGCTGCGGATGCCAAGGTAATTAGGAAGCCTGCGGTCGGTATTATTGAGAAGCGCATGTTGTGTGGTGGTTGGATGAATGAATGAGAGTTGGGTGATCGATGCAGGGGAGGAAGACGTATATCAGATAGAACACTGGAAACGAAACAAGGGATTTGATGTGATACCCTGGAGCCCAAGGCACATGTTTGTTGTTATACATCAACCGTTCCCGCGTATCGTCTCTGGGTGCTCAGGTCAACGGATGCAGCTCTTCCTTGACTTAGCCTCCCACCATGTCCCACTATTCCCATCTGACATTCGCGCTGCACCTTGAACTTCTTTGATGTGGATAGCCAACTAAAGCAGTTCACGTCGCGCCACACGTGTTCGGCAATATTCGTGTCCGATATGGATCTCCTGCGCATCAGGACCGGATAGCCGCCAAGGCTCAAACAGGGTGAGGCTATGCAGGCGACAAAGGAAACAACATGTGCCGGCACAAAAATAGACCACTGAACGTATTAGTCGCGGTTGTATCCTGTAAGCGCCGTAGTCAAGAAAAGCTTATCTCGCGTTTGAGAAAGCTTGGTCAATACTTTGTTTGAGGAGGTAAGCAGGATATTGGGTCTCGAGTGTTGCAGCAAGAGGAGCGAATCGGATCATAGCTTCCGGACTAAAGACCATTAGTTTTGTGGGTTTGTATCGAAGTAGTTGATGTTTGGGTGGTCGACATGAAGTGTTTGGCTCGTTTCGACAGATCTACAATGGCTTGGCGTGAAACGTGGAAAGAGGCACATCGCGACGCGACATACGTTTCTTTCAGCAACCTGTCTGCAGTAGTTCAGTACTCCTTCGCAAGTTCCTCTTACCACCCTCAGATATTCCTCGGGCCCCGCAGTTGCACTCTCATCAGTGCAGTATGTGCGCTAGGTGATGGAGTTGTCGTGAGGGTATGCAGTTGGATGGAGGGGATGGTTTCGTGAACTTTGCCGGATCCGACCGGATATTTGGTAGCTGCGCTAAAAGGCGCACAACAACATGGCATCAAAACATTTGAGTTAAAATCATTACTACATGTTATCGCTGATATATACGATTCGCTAAGGTATCTACAGTATAAAGGAAATGTATCATATGCATCGTTCAAAGCATCGTGAACGCGGCCGCGCACAACGACAATGCAGCCATCAGTCCAGCACTGACCCTCAGCCCACTCGCCGCATCCTCTTCAGCACCCTCACCCTTCTGTCCCTCCTCAAATCCATTACCCAAGTACAGAGCACCAAGCTGGGTCAGACCGCCATCATCATCAAACAGCGCGACGCCATCGCCCGTCCACTCGTTGGCATCATCTGTCCTGAAAGCACCGAACCACGAGTATCGTTCAACGTAGTCCAGCTGATCGAGATACGGCAGTGTCCGGTTCATCATGCCCACTGTATTCTCCTCATCTTGTTGCGGGAGCGCCATCTCGGTGATCCAAAGCTTCAACGGCTGATCCCTGGTCGAATTCGTGTTGTAGAACTCATCCAAGGTGCCTAGCCAGCCTGCAAGACCATCAAATGCGCCGTACCAATGTACAGCAACGAAATCCGCCGGGCAGCCGTTTTCGGAGTCAATGTCGTAGCAAGACTCGTTGAATTTCCGTAACCAGTCAAGACCATTTGGACTACCCGTCGTACTGGGATGGCTGATCAACCAGTTCCTGCCACCTTTGTCGCCATTCCGAAATGGCACAACGAAGTCGATATACGCTTTCGCAGCATCTTCAGGCTTGATACTGCTACCGCCGCTTCCCTCGGTGCCGTCTGGTTCGTTGAAGGAGAGAAGGTGCTTGCTACTTTGGGGCAAGCCTGCAATGACACGTTCGGTATTATCGTCTTCCGTTGCATCTATGCCGTGAATCATAGGCACGAACTCTAGGCTATCCGCGGGAATGAGGTCGCTGTTCGGGTATGGTGACCAGTTGTAGTACCATGCCAGTGGTGAGTTGTCGGAAGTAAGTAGCCGATTGTCCGGTACGTGTGAGTCGCCAATGAATGCGAAACCTCGTTTTGAGTCTTGCGCATATGCGGCGGTAGCGAAGAGTGCGTAGAGAGAGGCGAGGTATGGGGTTTGCCGCCTGTGGCGAGTGGATTGGTGTAGCCGAGCCATGGTTGTGTAGTAGGTGCGAGGTGAAGACTGGTATGCAGCGATGCACGTAAGAACGACTGCCGTTACCAGTAAAGAAAGAGATCTGTGTAAAAGGACGTTTGACAGCGGATAGATCCCAGTCTATACATGACTACTTATCTTTCGACACATTTTGTGGCGAGGTACATGCCCATGCCTGGGCTTGCTGGGCCTGCGTCATCGATCGTGGGAAAGTTGGCTCGGAGCAATTGCAGCAAGGCAAGAGATCGTATCTGACCGCAACTGACTCGAAGGAAATGATGTGGGATTTGCAGCCAGCCTCATCTCAGATATTAGCGGCATGCATGCTTAGCTGGCCGTTGGGCCTTGCTTAGCTGGTATTCTGGGTTCGAGCTGCCAAAGTTCCATAGTACGCTAACGCTTATTGCGACTAGCGCAGCCTGCAGTCAGCCCCAGGCACACGACGGGAAATCTTAGAATCTCAGGGTCTATCGATGCATGTGGAGGCCAATTCGAACATGCGTTCATAGTTGGTCAAAGCAGCCCATGTTGCTGTACATCGTACCGCAAATTCACTCTAGTAACATTCCTGAAATTCCTGGTCGTACTTACGAGAATGTAAACAAGCAGCGCATTCCTTCAGAGCTCGTTCTGAGCACGCGTAGAAGACTGGCTCCATTGTAAGAAATAGCATGTCGATGGCTGCGGCCGGACCTTGGGAGAGATGTACTGCTGGAATCATCCAGCGTCCTGTCATCGTAGAGGAATCAAATACACTGGCGAACATCGTGAACTTGCGACTTGGAAGTCTCGGCTTTAAACATTTGGGAACAGGCCTTGGCCCTATTTATTTTTACGGACCAGACACCGCAGAAATCGAAGTGCCATATCATGAATACATGACGAGTGTGGAAAGACCCTGAATATTCATCGCTCATTGACTCCCAAACCGTGCCCATGCCTTGACCGTTTTCTTCGCCGGAACATCAACTTCCCCTGCTTCCTCTACTCCTCAGAAGCAGTGATGGCCTTGCGGACGGCGCGGCCACGCTGCCTGGAGTTCATGCGGCGCTCGAGGGTCTGGGGGGACTTCTGGACAACTTCGGCGGCCTCGGTGAGGATGAGCTCGATGTGGGAGGGGTTGCTCATGTACGGGTTGATCTAGGTATGTTAGAGGGGAGTGCGACTGTAGGCCGGTGTATACATACACGTCCGTGAGCACGGTAAGTGCGCCTTCGCTGCTTGGGGGCCTGGTTGACCTGGATGTGCTTGATGATCAGGTTGCTGGTGTCAAGACCCTTGGTGTCGGCGTTGGCCTCGGCGTTCTTGAGGAGACCGATGAGGATCTCAGCGGACTTGACGGGCCAGCGGGCCTTGGAGACACCGAAAGCCTTGCCTGCGGAAGTCAGCCCGTATTCCTGCAATTGCCAACATAATTCCATCTCCAACGCCCGATGGCTCCTCCTCCCGTGCCAAGTTCCATCTGCGCATTGTGCGAATCGTGGGAAGGGCTACTCACCCTGAGCAGTGCGTCCAGTGCTGCCGGCGTACCGCCTCATGGGGATAGCCTCCTTGTGCTCCAGGACATTTCCGAGGTAGGTAAGGGCGCGGTCGAGCTTCCAGCCGTTGACAGCCTGGGCGGTCTCGCGGGTGTTCTTGAAGGATACGCGGAGGTAGCTGCCGCGGGCGCGAGCAGACTTTGCGCCGTCAATGGAGGAGGCACCGTAGCGAACCTGCAAGAATTAATTCCATGTTCGTGCGTGCAAGGTCCGACAGTATATCGCGACGGGCAACGTACCATTTTGTCGAGTTGTGCTGTTGTTAGTAGTGGACTGCCGACGTGGTAGGTAATTTCGACGACTTCTCGAGCGAAAGTGGCCTTGATGACTAAGTCGCAGACCCAACCGAAAAAAGCCAAAGTCGCGCCCACGGCATTATAGCGGGCCGCTTGCGCCTCCCGCACGTGATTGGCTGCGCAGATTTGGCGCTACTTTTGAAAAAATGTAGCTCTGCGAACTTCAAAGCTGCACCCATCGCATCTACCGCGACATACCGTACCCACAGCCACTTCAACGCGCACAGTCAACGCGCATATAGTGGAACAGAGCACCCAGAGGTACATGGACTTATATTTGTACTCTGCCATCTCAAGACTAACCTCGCGCAGTAGCTTTCGCATTCCATAACCTACTCGAACTATCCCGACAACTTTCAGCAATGGCTTTCACTCCCAGGTACGACTTCCGCAAGCCTCGAAATCCCATCGCAATATGAACAATGCGCGAACCGCGGCACGTTGAGCAAGATGTGATTGCAGATACTACATATCTCGACGTCTGCTCGCTCAGCATGCGCGCTCCACGCTACGGAGAAGCTTGTTCTTTCTGAGCTGTTTTTAGAACAATCCAGGAACTACGAGCTTCTTCGTACTCATATACGAACATTTATCTGCAGCGCAGTTCTAACTTCTCACAGAGGCGGTCGTGGCGGCGGCGGACGTGGTGGATTTGGTGGTGACCGTGGCGGTCGCGGTGGCTTCACCCCCAGGGGTGGACGTGGTGGCTTCGGCGGAGGTCGCGGCGGTGGTGACCGTGGCGGCCGTGGTGGTGCTCCTCGTGGTCGCGGAGCCCCAAGAGGCCGTGGTGCGCCCCGAGGAGGTGCCCGTGGAGGAGCGCGCGGAGGAGCCAAGGTCATTGTTGAGCCGTAAGTTAAGACGACTCGAAAGCGCCCAAGACAGCTACTAACCACCTCTCTAGCCATCGTCACGCCGGTGTTTTCGTCGCTCGCGGAAAGGAGGATCTCCTCGTTACCAAGAACTTGACCCCCGGCGAGTCTGTCTACGGCGAAAAGCGCATCAGCGTTGGTGCCAGCACCGCGCCCAAGGACGGCGAGACCGAAGCCCCCTCCAGCACAGAATACCGTGTCTGGAACCCCTTCCGCTCCAAGTTGGCCGCTGGTATCTTGGGTGGTGTCGACAACATCTACATGGGCCCTGGCTCCAAGGTCCTGTACCTCGGTGCCGCTTCCGGAACATCAGTCTCCCACGTTGCTGATATCGTTGGACCTGAGGGAACCGTCTTCGCTGTTGAGTTCTCCCACCGCTCCGGCCGTGATCTGATCAACATGGCTACCCACCGCACCAACGTCATCCCCATCGTTGAGGATGGTATGTACTTCGCGTTCCATCTTTCTGACATTCGCTAACAATTCGCAGCCCGTCACCCTCTCAAGTACCGCATGCTCGTCGGCATGGTCGACTGCATTTTCGCCGACGTTGCCCAGCCCGATCAAGCCCGTATCGTCGGTCTCAACGCCGGACTCTTCCTCAAGGTCGGAGGTGGTATCGTCATCTCCATCAAGGCCAACTGTATCGACTCCACCGCTGCCCCCGAGGCCGTCTTCGCACAGGAAGTCAACAAGCTACGAGAGATGGGCATCAAGCCCAAGGAGCAGCTCACCCTTGAGCCCTTCGAGCGTGACCACGCCATGGTTGTCGGTGTTTACCAGCGTTCGCAATAGACGGAATGTTGAGCTACAATGGGCTGACGGCGCTTTTCTGATTTCAAACGATTGCATGCATGTGGTCATATACCTGTACTTTGACGGAACTCGGTGTTCACTGGCGTCAGGAGGGATTTGGTTGTCGTGTTTTGATAAAAGATCTATGGATGCGATTTTTACGTTCACTCAGAGGTGTACTATGGTGACATGATTCTCTCCATCAAATGTTTGTCGATTCTTGCTTTCCTTTCCCCGCCTTGCCATCTTTCAAAAGTTTGCGCATATCCGTTTGAAGTCGCCCCTTCCTCATCTCAATACACAGCCAGGGATATTCCATTCGTCAGTTTCCGAACGCAGACTCGATGGCGACGGCAAAGAGGAAGCCACAGGCCTACAAAGAGTCAGAATGGTAACACACGTTCTACCAACAGGACTTACCGGTAGCAGAAAGAAGGAAGACCAGACCAGTAGGTAGCCTGTCGGGATTGCTAATCGAAGCGCCGCACACATCGATATAAATACCAGTAGGTGGATGCAACCGAGCATGTATTGAAGCCCGGTGACGATGACATCGTTGAGTTTATACTTCTTGGAGATCGCGTTTACGTGGTCGCTGACAGTGCATGTGAGGATAAACAGACAGACCTGAAAAAGTATTAAAACCGATCATTGCTACAGAACCTGATCTTCAGATGTACGTACCGGAATGAGGACTAGCCACGCCAACACTGCTGGGTACTTGTTCTCGCCGGTCATGTTGAAGAAGGCGTCGACGGCGAGAAAGGCATAGATACCGAGACCAGCCATAAACCTGAGAATGTGGTCGGCGACCATGACGTGGATGCACTGAGAGTCGGCGGCTGTAGAGGTAACCATGTTGCAGACGTATTCTTGGTGGTGGTTTGCGTAGAGTTGATGGGGCGTGTGTATGCAAATAAATTATTTATGGGTGAGTGCGTTGCCCAGTTCTGGTTCAGATGGGAAGGTACCGATCTTCTGCCACGTGGGCTCGTTACCAAGCGGTGTCGTTGGACTGAGGCAGTAGCTACCTTCTCATCACTCACTCTCACCTCTCCGACTGTGTTGACAGACTGGGAAGGAGCGGTTGCACCAGAAAGGTACTATGGGGGTGGCTCTGGTTCATTCATCATGCCGCGTCTCATACACAAAAAACACTGAACACTCTAGAGTCTACGTTCACGCCGGATCTTTATCTACCTTATATCTAATCTGGCCTATCAAAGTGCAGTCCGCGCATCTGCTCAGGTTCTTACTTGTATGAGGTGGCCGTATGCTCAAAATACTGAGCTTCTCTTCACTCGATGTATGAATAGCTAAGGTGGCCCCAGATTTCACGAGAATGTGATAGTATCAAGCACTGGTAACATTATATCACGTTTCTTGCGAACTGATTTCGATCATCGTACTTAAAAGGTCTGGTTTATGGTTAATTTATACTCTAGTCCTGATACATTTGGAAGGTAAACTGTCTTCCCTTAACAGACTGTAGAACACAACACGATGTAAGTCTTTGGCCTACAGCTTTTAGTGAGGGTAAGACCCGCAAAAATGAGATCCTCGTAAAGATTTCCGATTTCAAGATCTCGTGCAGCACACGTCGTGGCGATAAACGATGTGTTGAGGCGTGACGTCAGAGCAACGTACTTAAACAAACAACACCTACGCGAAGTTCACACCCCGCGAACACGTCTCCATACCAAACAATACCAACTCCATATTTCAAGACCCTCAAGATGGCAGGCCAAGCACCAGCACCCGCGCTATACAAGAACATCATCATTTCAGGTGGTGCACGAGGCATCGGTCGAGCATTGACTCGGATGATGCTCGAAGCTGGCCACCACGCCTACATCTTCGACATCGATGAGGAAGAGCTCGAGCACACCACCAAGGTCCACCTCAAGCAGTACTACGCCGACGGTAGGCTGGGTTCGGCGATCTGCGACCTTCGTGACGTCGAGGACATCCGTGCCAAAGTCAAAGAGGCAGCCAAGTTCTTCAACGACCGCATTGATGTGTTGATCAACAACGGCGGTATCGCATCTCCACAGTGGAAAGATGGTAAGACCATGGAGGACCTCTCGACCATTGATGAATGGAAAGCGTACATCGACACCAACCTTACTGGTCCCTTCGCCATGTCCCAAGCTTGTATACCCTACATGAAAGCCCGAGCATCTGATGTTGAACACGGTGCACACATCCAGAACGCCAACAACTCCAGTCCTGCAGGCCCATGCATCATTCACATCGGCTCCTTCCGTGCGCATCAGTCTGATCCGAACCAAGAGGGCTATGCTTCAAGCAAGTCAGGTCAACTTGGTTTGATGCACTCCATGGCAATCAGCCTGGGTAGCCTGGGCATTCGAGTCAACCTTATCGCTCCCGGACGCATCAAGGTCGCACACGAGAGCAAAGAGGGCGACGAGAACGGGGCAGACTGGGCAGGCCAGATTAGTGAGAAGGACGTCTCTGATCACCCGACCAACAGGGCTGGAAGACCGAAGGACATCGCTGATGCTGCGTTGTACCTCATCGAGGCGGGCTTTGTGACTGGTCAGGACATTACTGTTGATGGTGGAGCACTCCGGAAGAAGAATGCCTAGGATGTGTCAAGCGATGAGTGTTTGAGGCGCACGAAGATTCAACATGAGGAACAAAAATTAGTATAGTTCAGACGAATAACGATACCCGATAAGAACAGCGTCTTGATCAAGATGGAGTGATGAACAGAAAGTTAGTGTGTCGCGGAACAAGTCCGCTCGGGTTTAGTTCGCACGGGCCTCTACTTCGCCTAAATCTAGCCTTGATCGTTGACGCATCGCGAAAAGTGACGCGCATCATTTCGACTCGTTGCACGCGCTCTCTCACCCCGATGCTTCCAGGGTTGTACATAGTTGCTTCTCGTGTCATTCCTTCCCTTCGTCAAGTTGGCTTCCTTAATTAGCGCCACGGAGCGAGCTACGACCATTACGATTCATGTCCCATTCTTCGCATTGCGCCCACGATACGGTCGGCCCATAGCCCATACGAATTTCGCTGCCTTTACTCTCCGCTCCAGAGCTACTCCTCGGTTTCGCCCCTCCATTCGAACGTATTCGAAGATCTACCGCTTACCCCTCGATCCTGAACCAGTTGCATCTAAACACACGAAAAGCGGCAAGGCGAATCACCTAGCAGAAGCGAAGGTACTCACACGTCTGATATATCAGCCCCCCAAAGCTCCAATCGGATCAGCCTCATGCTACCTTACGCAACCGCCGAATCCTGAACTCTTCGAGCCCAAGAACAAACATACAAAGCCTCCTGCGGAGTTCAATAGAACCGAGTTCTTGAGAACAAAAGACATGTCGTGCAGCGTTGAGGTCGTCACAACGCCTACGGCCGATACGCCGGGAACAACGCTCGTGCTGCGGACGGCAAGCAAGCACTATGTTTTCGGCAACCTGGCAGAGGGCACCCAGCGGGCGATGGTGCAGCAGGGCACACGTCTGCTGAAGGCGCAAGATTTCTTCATGACAGGCAGGACAGAGTGGAAGAACATGGGTGGATTGATTGGCATGATGCTCACATTGGCCGACTCGACCACCAGCTCTTACACCACCGCCATGGATACCTTTCGTCTGGCCCAAGAGCGGGGAAAGAAAGGCGAAGCACCCGCAAAGCCGCACTTCGACATATACGGACCACCGAATCTGAAACATACACTGGCAACGTGTCGGAGGTTCATATTCAGGAAGGGCATACCCATCAATGCGACCGAGTACGTGAAGCAGTCACCCGAGAAGGACGCCAATGGTGCTATAGTTCCGACGTGGGAGGACGACAATATCAAAGTTTGGGCTCTCTCAGTAGCGCCTGCCAACTCTGAAGTCGATGCGCAAGCGGAGGCTGATTTGGAGGCGCGGCGACGGTATTTCGATGAACACGAGAATACATTTGACGGACTCCAGGCTCCCGAAAATGAGAGCCCGGAAGACCGCGAGTTGAGGTACGACCGGATACGAACAGCGACCATCAAGTACATGTTTGATTCGAATTGGAAGATGGATACACTGGCAGAACGCCACATTTCTGAGGTACAAATGCCTGCTGCCATGTTCGTTCGTAACCCCGACACACAGGGATTCTCGACCTACCAAGGTCCAAAGCCAGGGGGCAAAGAGCCTCTTCCTGACATTAAAGTCTGGACCCGGACGCCGTGGCCTGGCGCTATGATTCTAGCGCTACCACCGACTAGGCCAGCACCAGAGTGTGTTTCGTACATCGTGCGGTCGCATTCAGCTCGTGGTCAGTTCGACGTCGCACGCGCGAAAGCGCTAGGTGTCAAACCAGGACCGGATTTCGGAAAGCTCACCAATGGCATATCGGTACCGAACGCGGAGGGCGAGATGATCACCCCAGATCAGGTCATGGGCGCTGATAGGCCCGGTCAGGGCATCGCCATCTTGGACATCCCCTCAGTTGCATACATTGAGAGCACTCTTCAACGCGAAGAGCTTAGCTCTCCAGAGGTTATGACTGACATTCGAGCTATCGTTTGGATGCTTGGTCCAGGCGTCATAGGTCACCCGGATCTACTTAATTTCATGAACAAGATGGACAACGTAGAACACGTAATATCGTCTCTAGATACTGCGCCGAATCGCATCGCAAACGACTCGGTAGCAGGACAAGCTACGCGACTTGGACAGATTGATCCTTCAAGATATCGCACACCCGTTTTCGACAACACTACCGTACCGCAGACAAGTATATACAGGACTGGCATGTCGACAGCGTCGTCGTTGCCCTCCGAAGCCATCCGCGCTGACCGAGGCTTTGGCTTTAATCTCATGCCACAGTTTGCCACAAAGAAAAATACCATATCTAGTCACTTCGTGCCCAACGAGGTGGAACTTACAACCCCGCCTGAGGTTCTCGAATTGGCCAAAAAGGCTCAAGCAGAGATCAAAAGCAAAAGCAGAGAGATGCAGATATGGGGTAAGCTACTAGCGCGTCGTGACACTGAGGTAACGACGCTCGGAACAGGTTCTGCCCTACCGTCCAAGTACCGTAATGTATCTTCCACGTTGGTGCGTGTTCCTGGCATCGGCAACTACCTCTTAGATTGCGGAGAGAACACATTGGGTCAGCTTTCAAGGGTCTTCCCCCACGAAGAGCTTGTCGATATCTTCAAGAACCTGCGTATGATCTGGATCAGTCACTTGCATGCCGATCACCACTTAGGCACAGCAGCAGTGATTCGTGCTTGGTACCAAGTAGCACACAATGCTGTTCCAAACTCCCAGCCCCTGGACCCTTCCGCGAGCAACATAGACCCTAGCGCATACGGTCTTGCCGTCATATCCCACAGCGGTATGCTCCAATGGCTTAACGAATACTCAGCCATCGAGGACTTTGGCTACAGTCGAATTCTTCCTCTTCAGATCACTCCTAACGAATACAAGAACGGCTCGAGGTTGTCTATATTAAACTCATTCGGGAAGACACTATCTGAGAACGCGGCCATACCGAAGGAACAGTATGAGACACTATTTGGTTTCAATGAAATTCAAGCTTCCAGAGTAGCGCATTGCCACGGTGCCATGGCTGTTTCGATCACATTTCCACGCGACCCAGCAGACCTTGAACAAATCAAACCACTCAAGGTCAGTTACTCAGGCGATTGCAGACCAAGCGGCCACTTCGCCAAGATCGGAGTAGACACCACAGTCCTCATCCACGAAGCAACTTTCGACGATGAACTACAGGGCGACGCGAAGGCCAAGAAACACTCCACCACTTCCGAAGCACTCGGTATCGGCGCGGCGATGAACGCGAAATCCGTCGTCCTCACTCATTTCAGCCAGCGCTACCAAAAGATCCCCGTCCTCCAAACCGTCACAGACGGCGAGGAAGAAGACCCTCTGCTCAAACCCGAAGTAGTCGCCGAAGACGTGCCCATGGAAGACGACGACGCCGAAGTCGACCCCACAACCGAAAACGCAGACAACATGGACATGCACCCCTCCATCCCCTCTTCCACAGCCCCCGCTCCCGGCCCCGCAAAACCCATACCCTCTCTCCCCAAGGAAGCCTCGTCCTCGCTCCAGGAAAACGCCCGCGTCATCAAGGTGCGCAACAAGGATATGAAGGTCGCTATTGCATTCGACTACATGCGCGTCAAGATTGGCGAGATATGCGAGATGGAGAACTTTAATGATGCGCTAAATGAGTTGCTGGTTAAGGAACAGGATACGGATGCGGCGTTGGAGCCGGCTGCGAATGGGAAGGGGAATGGGAAGAGGGCGAGTGAGGACGATGGGGAGGGGAAGGGGGGAAAAGGGAAGAAGGCGAAGAAGGGGAAGGAGAAGAGTAAGAGGAATAACTGAGATGGATGAGAGATGATGGTGATGATGATATGGGAGGAAAAGCATTGCTGGCGTAGGGCTGATGGTGCATGATATAAGTATGACTGTACATTATGAAGTCGTTTAATCATTACCACTATTCCTCTGTGGTGATGTTCAACCCCCACGATCACCGCATGAAATCCCGCCATACACTGAGCTCACACAAACTGCTGACCATTCTCACCCCCATGCCTATCTCGGCTGCGCGAGAAACCCGTTTCCCTAGCGTACCTGTAGATGACATACCAAGCCAGAAACGTGAGTGCCGTCAAGGGCAATGTGATGGCGAGATAGGTCTTCAATCCGCCCGTCTCGATGTTACTGTTGCCGTTTTCGTAGGAGACGATGTTGGTGCTCATGAAGGTCTAGTGGGAGTTAGCTGGTGATGAAATTTGGTGGTGGGAGCTTTGAATGGGGGATTAGCTTACTGCAATGAAGGTCGCTGGCAAGAAGAACAGGGTCACCGATGTAATGACCTTCATAGATGTGGCTTCCTGCCTCGTCTTGGTTGCTGTGTCCTCGTTGGCTTTGACGCTTCGGTACTGGAGGATGTCTTTGAGCTGTAGCGTCTCTGTCAGTCACCGTAATCGTATGTGTAACTCCTCTTGGTAGACAACGAGGTCAAAACCACTCCATCTGTAGCTGGGTGTTTGCATACGGCTTTTGAAGTACGTACTAGATGTTTCCGGTTCTCAAGTAAATGCAACAGCGATTTCAGCTGGGTTTGCGATGTTTTGAAGTCCCGAATCACTTCGTCTTCGCATGGATGGTATAACGCCTCTTGGGTATGGGGGGTAAGCTTTAAATACGAGTTCATAGCTATCGATGGCATGCGATCATGCTGGTATTTAGCAAGCGAATCCAGGACCTGGATGTTCATTTGCGCCACCAGTAGAGCTTCTTGCACTTTCTCTTCCAGAAAGTGAATTTGCTGGAGATCGCTGAATGTTAGGTCTGAGTGGGGATCCGGTTCAGAGTGTAACAAAATTTCTGGATGATCTCGCTGATTTCCTGAAGTGTCTTTCGTGACTGCGTATTCTCTGGTTGGAGGATGAAAGGAACGGGGTTTCAGCTCATGACTGAAGCGCGTGCGAAGTATCTTTTCTGTCAGCACCTCAGCTCTCTCTTCCATATCGTTTAGATACCAGCGCCAATTCTCGCCTGACCAGTCGAAGATTACCGAGTGTACCGAAAGAGCTGCACGCCAGCTGTCGATGACGATCCCAGCACCTGAGGACGACACAGAAATATGAGCTTTGTGAAGTTCACTTTCCAGACTTGCGGAATCCTTCAATATAATCCATAAGGTCTTGCCAGTATCTTGGTCGAAAGTATGGTAGACTGCAGTCTGCCGGATACACCAAGGAAACGCATGATTTACTGGCAGTCTTTCGGCAGACCATAGGTTGTAGCAAACCCTTATTTCTTCCTGCGTTTGAACAGAGTGCTTTGTTAGTGTGCTCGCCCACCACGCAGGTAAGCCCTTCTCATCTTTGAATCGGCTGAAACGGAGGCCTTGCTGATGTAGCTGGCGACCGAACGAGAAGACGAAATCCAGAAACAACGGCATGACTTGATGGTAGGTGAATATGAACATGAGCATATCTAATGTCGATTTTAAGGGTGCTCGATCATGTTCAGCGTGTAGATATCTAGTTAAGGTTAAGACATGTTCTCCTTGTTGGTTGATCTGGCTTACATGAAACGAGACCCATTTTTCTTGTGCTCGCTTTGGAAGGCTTCTCCCAGCTGCTGCTTGACATCACTAAGGCTGTTCCAGGTTTTTGCAGAGGTATCTAGGGGATTTCAGTGGTCGTATCTCAGTCACGGCAATGACAGACTCAATCGACCTACCTGTCGCACTGTTGGGAAGATCCAGGAAGCTCACAGCAGCATCCTTTTCATCCACGAACAGGCGATCTGCCTGGTGCTTCAATCTAGTATGATATGCTTGCAGGGTATGGGTACGTACGTCCGACCCTAGAAAATTGGTCGGATAGTGGAGGAAGGCTTCGCATGATTTCACGAATGCATTCATTGTGGCAAGTCCAATGAGTTGGTAATAGATCGTTCCGCGATGCCTTAGATATACGAGATTATATACTGGTTCTCGGGCTCAGCCTTGCGAGGTCCAGCCAATGTGTAGTGGAGGAGGCTGTGAAAAACCGGTGAGCGATGCAGAAGACCAATAAGAGGCTTGCAACCGCACAGCGCATTCCAACGAGTCTGTCCTGCAGAGTACATTGAAGGCTCGTTTTTGCGCTGAGATCCGCATTATTGACAAAACAGGACGGAGGAAGAGATCATCGCACGTATCAAGGAAAAGAAACGTTAAGATAGGGTAGGCGAGGATGCGGAGAATGCCCGCCATGACGTCCCTGCCTTGGTGCCTGCCGTGCCACCCCCACTAAGGTCCATTGTGTCATCCAAAGGTTGAGATCGTCAAACTTTGGCTTTGACAATATGCAGGCATGATCGACTATCGGACGTGTTTTACGAAGCATCTAAATTACCTTGGTCTCTCTGCCTGTCCAGCAATCTTCCATCGCCGCCCCCACGTAACAGCTCGAAGCTTTATACAGCGGCCGATGACGTCGCGACGGCAGTTGATGACTTTGCCGCATCTGGCGTTCCACCCTTCTCATCCCAAGCGTAGACCTTCTTAACCCACGCTATATCCTGCGCAGACGGATGCAAGTTCGGCGTGATCTTTGTAGTCCCTTGGCTATGGTCCTCAAAGTTCTTGTAAACTTGGATAGGACAATCAGCAGTGTCCTCCTCACCGCTGTACAGTTGGCATTTCTGTGTACCACCAAGGGCACTTGGATAATGCATGATGCTATCGAGGTCGTATTTGTCGAAGGCAAAGAGGGGGAGATAGAATTCGGCCATGCCTTTGATGATCTCTCTGCACATGCACTGGTTCCGAAGTGAATATCGCAGGGAGGCGCATACATTTTCTTTGGTGACTCGAGAGTTCTTTGCATGGGCGCGCTCGTAACACTATTCTGAGTCAGAAATGGTTGGTCATGTTCTGGCGGTATATACTAACCTGTTCGAAATCGTCCAACAACTCGGGCTTGACAACAATATAGTTGTCTCTGTCACCACGCTGGTGTTCATGCGCCATACCTGGCTTTCGTCAGCACCTTCGTCAGCGGCCTAATCGAACATGGCTACTCACCCATGACATGACCAAGCTCGTGCATAGCCGCCCACTCCACGTTCACAAGATCACCGGTATCCGGGACGTAAAGCATGTTTCCCCAGGGAAACGACTGGTCAGCCCGTAGACCTACACCAGCTCCCCAACCGGTCGCTCCCTTGCTCACCATGATCGTTACGATCTCGTTAGTGAGATGTTTGTTATAAAACCAAGGGAAGTCGGGTTCTGGATCGTTCGGATGCGGCTCGTAACAGTATACTGGCTCTCCCTTATCCAAGAGCTCTTCGAAACTGATGGCGTGACCGGATTCCTTTCCAGGAGGACCAAGGTAACTAAGATCTCATTGTCAATGATCAATCGATGGTCGTACTGGATGTACACGCACCTCATCCACGACTTGATAGCGGCCTCGATGACCTCGTGGGTCGCATCGCGATCATGCTCGTTATAATAGCAGTAAGGGATCTTAGCCAAGTTCTCTGAGTTACGAGGCCATTTCATCGGAGCTTTACCGGCAGGGCCACCAAAGTGATCGACAGCACCCTGACCGCCCGAATCGAGATCTTCGCCAGTCTCGTCGAGATACTGCGCCCAGCTCGTGACCATGGTCCCGTTGGGGAGAGGGGGAATGGGAGTATCGCAGGAGAAGACATAGTCGGAATCCGGTTTATGCTTGATCACAGCTGCAGTCGCAAGCGCTGCGAGTTGCAGGAGAGAACCGAACAACATCTGACTAGGTGCAGAATGGGTGACGTGTAAAGGTGAAGTTAGGAAGTGGAAGGCGCATTAGTGAGTAACGCGAGGGTAATTTCTTTAGGAAAGCGGGCGCTCCAAGACTTCGTAAGTGAACGAAGCCCAGCAAGCGAAAAACTGTCAACGTGGTAGTGAAGGTGAGAGTGAGAGTGTGTAGTGACGTAATTCCACACAAGCCGATGCGAAAGGGATGATTGCTGATACCCGTTGTTTCTCACGCCCCATCCCAGCAAAGCGATTGAACACCCACTACCAGTGAAGGATAGCGACAAGTGTTCCAGAAGCTTGCATTGCGTTAAGAACTTGCCAAATTTGGCTTTCATGCCAATGTAGACTACAGAGTATTAGGCTTCTTCATTGTATTGGTGCTCGTTATACTCGTGTGTGAACTATACAAAGCTTCAAAGATCAGGACATCAGAACAATCCTTGCTCGTCATGTTCGAGTTAGACATATCATGAAAGCTGTCAGCACAAGGTAGCCGCAATTCTTGGATTCGACTTCGAGGTATTGAGATCACAGTGCGGCAGCGCTTTCTCCTTCAACGTGGTAGGCAGCTATGGCTACAGAGATGACTGAACATGGAATCCTCATACATCGCGGACAGTCCGTATCCCAGGTCACCGCCAGTGAAGCAACTTGGTAAACCCGTACGAGAGGTCAGTATCGTAATTGTGTGAAATTTGCGAATTGAAGTAGAAGTCGGTGTGCAAGCTTAAAGAGCGGAAGTCGGGAGCGTATACACGTAGCTTGGAGATCGTTCTTTCTTGAAGTTCTCAACCGCACAGGAATGATAGAGTAGACTGCTATGATCCGGATAACCCGAACCCCTCTCGGCGGACTCTGGGCATCAGTTTGTCATCGGTCACGCCATGTGATCATCACACACAAGAGCGCGTTACTTAGATTGTGATCAATCAAGGTCTCCGCACTGGCACAGCAAGACCCTGCTCAGCGAAGGGTGTTGTCCGGATGATCGGCGGAAATTAAACAGCTTTGTCATCTCGGTCTCCGCGGCAAGGATATACTTTCGAAGTTTCGATTTATCTACGGATCGATCGCGAGATGCTGCCGGAGCCTTAGAACCAGAGCAGAATTTGCATTGTCAATTTCGCGCGTCTTCTTGGCAGCAAACGGTTTTTCGTGACTGGAGAATACGTAAGATGATGGTGACGTCGACGACGCCAACGAGAGTTGCAGCGTTCCTTGCAGGTCTGGAGGTCCGGATGACTGATCATACTGCTTACCCCTCAGACGAACTCTATGTATATATGGAAACTCGTCAAGGGTTCAAGTTTTCAAAGAAATGCGGAAGGGTGAGATTTTGGAGTTTGTCGTTACATTCGACAGGCCACAGCCTGATAAACCTGACCCGCTGTCACAATAACCGCAGTGCTGGTTTGCAGCGATGATGCTTGGGTAGTGGAGCTTGCAAGAGTATGTGTGGCTGCTCGGACCGCAGTGAGGCGTTCGTCGGACATGTGTACGGAAGCATGAAACAATCGTGGGGTCGGTTAGCAGGGCGGTGCCTGGGCCAGATCTGAAACCTGATCAGGTGGTGGGCAAAAGTACCAGCGCGTGGGCGTCTATCAACATGGCGCTGGAGAGGATACATGTAAATACCGTGGGCGCGTCCCTGTCGCGTATGACGGGACGGTGTTAGCGAATAAGATACTGCTGTCTCACAGGGCTGGAGTGGCGCCGATCCTACAGCAATTTCGCGGACGGGCTGGAGATGATCATCCACAGCGTACAACGGCAGGCGGCGGGTGAGGGGTAATTTGCTTACCTCGTGGCACCGATGCAATCGATTAGGTCCAGCCCGGGCTATTCATTTCGGAATCCAGGTTGAAACTTGCTGAGAACTTAGTATGCAGAAGCTCTCGGACTGACTGTGGCGGTTGCGTATGCAGGAAGAAGATGCAGGTATCTGCAGTAAGCTCAGCAATGACTGAAATACAGCACAGCCGGCTGGCCTTATTCGCCGACGGCGAGGAACTCACTCTGCCGGCATTTAGTCTGCCGATGCGAGTCCAACGTTCCGAACAGAAGGGGAAGGATGGCCGTTCGGATCAGCTGCCAGGGGCGGCCTGACGGTAGACAGACGGCCACGCGGGAGATGACACGACAGTTGGACCAGGTCTCCGGATGCGAGTCTGGCCGGGCCCCGTATCGCGAAAACACAAGACCAATTGAATCCTGCTCCTCGAGAGTCGATCAAGAGTACATGTTGGAACTTCGGAGTGTTGGAGCATAGTTTTGCGCTTACCGTAGTACATGGAAAGGGGAGGTATGACAGCGCCAGGCGGTTAGGCCAGGGGAACACAGCGAAAGGCCACCGGGACCATGACTAGGGAGCTGGGTGATTCGCTCGCTTCACTGTACGTCCCGAGGTTAGCGGCTTCAGGTACGCGATGGGCGTTTGGTACTTCTGGATCGTCTCCCCGCATACTTTGGCTACCCATGTGTGAGGTAAGTGATTGGGCAGAAGACGGAGTCGACGCTGCAGCGCTGACGGGCGGAGAGGCAAAGCTGACGATGCGTCGTGGCGCGACGAGAAAAGCAAGTCGCGGGCGCGGTGATATCGAGGATGCAGGGATGGACCAGCCCCTCCCGACGCCTGCAAGGTACCGCTCAGGGCAGGGCGCTGATTGGGCGGGGTGCTAGTGGAGCGCGATGTCCCTCGCAGTGTTCATGATACTTTTTGTCGTTGCGGCAGCTGCAAAGGGCGGGCCAAGGGCTATCATAAGGTCGTGCGTCGTGGTTTTCAGACTGTGGGGGGAGGCAAAGTTTGTTATTGCAAAAGGAAGGCATGACTCTGCGACGCGAGTGACGAGGCAGGAGCGACGTGTGACGCGGAAGGAGCACGTCTGACGAGCTGCGAGGCAGCGGCGAGGCAGCAGAGGGCGCTAGCAAATGCCGTTGGATCGCGTCGACTCATCGTCGTCGACTCTGTCGCGCTGCCAGTCGCCCGCATCCCCTGGGACGGCGCGGGTTTGGGCTCAGCGGCGCAATACTGCAAGTGGCCGTCCGACCTCAGTCAGCCTATCGAGCGGATATTGGCCCGCGCTCTATGGCTTCTCTGCTCCCTGCACCGCGACGCCCATGCGCGACGCGGAAATGAGGCTAGTGGAAATTGATCCTTGTCCCATGTGCGAGTGCTTGTCACTCCCCCAGAGGCCCAAAGAGTGCATACCCACGTCGACCCGCTCCTCGAAGCCTCTTTTCGGTCGGGAGATCTGCTCTCTGCATTCTTTTCTACCACCACGCCAGCACTCCGCAGCGCGCGTGCATTCACTCCTTCACCTGTTTGCTGCCAGCTACACACGCTCCTTAACCTTTGCCATAATCTATTGTTTTGTACTTTTTGCCGCCAACCGAGCCATCCAGAGTCGAGCGCGCCCGATCCCGCCTGCAATCGCTGCACGCCTTCCTTTTCACCTCCAGCTCGCTCCCTCCTTCGCCTCTTGCCGACATTACTTTCCACTGTGCCTAGGACACACTTTCGAAAAAGACCGCCCGTGACTGCCCCATTGTTGTTTTTGGCCCCGCTACATGTTCGCGTTTGCTCTTTCCTCCCACCCCGAGTCGCCTTGCTCTCACCTTCCCCACTCCTCGCTCGAGTGCGCCTGCCCGCTCACCCCAGCGACACGACAGTCGAGATTGGTCAGCGCACAGTCGTCGCTATAATCCAGTCTAATCACTTTCGCCAGTAAGACTACACTCCCCATCCCCATTGCCAAGGCGCCCTCCCATTGCCTCTCGCCCACTCCGGATGCAATGCGGCGTACTTATACGTTTGCTAATAACTGCCAGACCATCATGAACCGCTGGTTGAACAGAAAGAAGGATGGCGCCGAGGACGCGGCCGCCGCCCCAAAGAAGACGAAGAAGGGCAAGAAGGGTCAGGAAGAGCCCAAACCGGAGTTCGATCTCAACTTCGCACTGCCCAAAGCAGATGACTTCCGGACAAGTCTAATCATGCCTGGCCTGTCCACCCGCTTCAGCATGTTGAGAGAGCAGGACGACCCAGACTCCAAGATTGGCAAGGCCAGCGACGACAGTGTACTACAACCGAAACGCCAATCGCGGCTCCACGAGTTCGGCTTCGTTCCAGGAGGTCTTTCCGATATAGCTGAAGTCTCTTCGCTCAATGGCTCCATCCGACCGCCCTTCGCAAGCGAACGGACCAATTCCTTCGACAGCAGTAGAGATGACGACGGCTCTGGTAGCGTTATGAGCAGAGCTAGACCCGGCGAGGGTAACGTCTTGTTCGGTGGACGACAAAAGATCTACATGATCTCTAATACAAACGCGAAGGGCACTGGACGGACACTCTACGACGACGACGTTAATATGTCAGCATACCAACGGCTTAGACAAGAGGAGAAGGACAGGCTGAGGCAGCAGTCGGATTATGAAGACGGCCAGAACTCTGAGCCGTCCAGCCCTACTGAGCTCAGCCGTAAGAGGGAGACTTCGTCATCCACCAACTCAGGCACATTGAACACCCGCACATCCACAGCCGCGACTTCGATAGCGTCACAGGGCACCAACTCTGTATCAGCCTCCTCGCCGGCGTTTCCCCCAGCAGGTGCCCCGATGACATCTCCAGATCTAGGCCGGTCGACGACGAAACGGAGACTCTACGACCAAGGGCTGGACCAGCAAATCCAAGAGCAACAGTCCTCAGCTATGAACCGTCTCAACTCCATACAGCGCGCACGTGCGCCGACCGGACGATCAACGCCACCGATTCCCATATCTCAGGCACGTTCTGCTACCAACCTGAATGACCGGTTCGCTCGGGGACCACCCGCCTTCCGCTCAGACAGCCCAAACGCGCTTGGATACCCCGGCATAAGCAGGAACAACTCCT
The DNA here is from genome assembly GCF_024043155.1 of Alternaria arbusti. Classification (NCBI taxonomy): domain Eukaryota; kingdom Fungi; phylum Ascomycota; class Dothideomycetes; order Pleosporales; family Pleosporaceae; genus Alternaria; species Alternaria arbusti. Next base: position 107,519 of record NW_026249953.1, on the reverse strand, counting down.
CGGGCGCGTCGAGCCCCGTCCTCGCCCGCCCGCAGTCGCCTGCATTGACAAGTCCCGTCATCAGTGACAGTGAAGAAGCTCATACCCTCAATGCTGCACTTCAGCCCAACGATCGGGGCAAAGCGACCGCCATGGGTGCTTTCAACAAACCCAAGGCGGCGTTCAGCGAAGAGCAGTATGCAGAGCGCTTGCGCCACATGCAGCAGGACCGCGAAGGGCGCTCAACACCACCTCAAAAGGCCGAGAGGTCCCCGCCTCGTAAGCCCACTTTGAGAGAGCGTGCAGAACAGCAAAGGCGTAAGCGAGCTGAAAGTGACGCAAACGAACGGTCAAGCTCTGAATCAACTGCTGAACCAGCTCAAGCACCCTCTGCCTTCTCCAGGTTTCAAGCTGCTGCCAGTCAGATGAGAACCGCAGGCCCAGGTACCCCGACTTCGCCACCGACCCAGCGCCTCCCAGCCATTCCACGCCAACCAGCAGCGTCTCCAGACAATTGCAACAAAGCCACCTTCTTCAGTTCCCCAGATTCCAGCGAAGCAGAAGATGAAGCTCCCAGGCCGCCGACCACGCGCGCGGCAGAGCCCACTCGTCGATTTGACAATCTCCCCGTAGCAACCGGACCCGCACCCTCAATGTTCGAGCATCCCGCATTCCGCTCGCGGACAACATCGGAGGAAGAGGTTTCTCAGAATGGCCCTTCTTCGTACAGCCCTGCTCTTACCCAAGAGGCGTCTCCACGCCCCGACGAGACAGTGAAAGTGGACGGTACCGAGGTTGACTCACCAACACTGGGTCCTGAGAGCAGCGGACTGAGTGGAATGATTAGGCAGCATCTTCGCAACGTCAGCAATGTTTCTTCCAACTATGGTGAGCCAGGTCCTCCAATGATGAGCCCACCTATGGGGCTCGCCATTCATACACAAGGGTCTGGCTTCCAGCGCCGCCAACCGGGGTCGGAATCGGCTACCCCAGCTCCCTCAACATACAGCCACTCTAACCCATGGGATCTGGACGACATTGACAACCCCTACCGCGATGAACTCGTCAAGATGAACTCTGACGAGCAGGCCAACGCACAAAACGCCACACCACTGATCATGAGCGCAACCGAACCAAACCCTGCAGCTCCCTGGGATCTTACTCCGCGAAGGGCCCATGAGCGTGTCGCGAGCAACGAGACAGAGGCCGACCATGAAGCTTTCCAACGAGACCTCGCTCACAGGCAGCGCTTGATACAGGAGAATCTTCGTGCTAAGGCCGAAGGCCGTTCAACAAGTCCAGCACCAGCACCCGCGGGCCCATCCAACGGACTGAAGACAGCTTTGAACATGCTCCGTGCAAAGTCGAGCCGTGAATCTTTTGCTACAGTTGATGTTTCCAACAAATCAGTAAGGAAGCTTGCTCTTGGAGGAAGTTCAGCGAATGTCAGCAGCACCTCGCTCGTAGGCCTTCAGGGTGATATGCCAGCGCTGCGACCAAAGCAGTCCCGAGTATTGCAGCAAAGTGAACAAGACGCACAGCGGGAGCACGAGAATCGCCAACGATCGGCAACCGAGAGCAGCCGCACTGGTCGTCCATCGGGTAGATCTCCACAGGCATCGACCAGAAGCTCCACGCGAGAGCGCTCGAGCTCTGGAACATCGTCAGGCCGTTCCCGGAGTCGCCATGATCAATACCGCGATGACCTGGACCAGGCTATGGCAGATGGCACCCGCGGCGCGTATCCTGCAAACACAATGCCATCAATGCCTGGATACTCTGCTCACCCCACGCCTCCACTTCCTTCTGAGAGACCATCGCTGGATTCCCAAGGTCGCATGCGATCGCGCAGCAACAGCAAGACTGCCGCGGCGAACTACTTCGAGTCGAAGCATCTGCACCCTATTCAGACTAACGCTGGACCGGGTCAGAACACTCGTCTGCCTCCTGGGGGGAAATTCTCCCCGGGAATCCCTATTTCGCCCCGGCCTTCACCAGGCGGCTTCAGCAGTGCCAACGGCAATGGCTTCTCGCACCCAACATCTCCAGTGCCTCCGTTCTCTGCCAATCACACCCCTCCTGTCTCAAACCCCACTACACCCAACGCTGCCGCGTTCAACCCAAGTACCGTGCAGCCGTTGACCAAAACTGGAGTGCTACGGAAGAAGTCCATCGCGAAGTCGGAGATCTCGGAGCCGGTGTTCCTTTCCACAACTTCTTCGATTGACACCATCAATCTTCCAGCTGGTGCTTCTCTGAAGAATGGCATGGAAAATAACGCTCCTCCTGTTCCGCCAATCAACCCTATGAGGCGACGTTTCGGATTTGGCCGCGGTGAAAGCCAAAGCCAAAGCCCAACGGGGCCATCACCTTATGACCCTGCTGTCCAGCATGGAATGGATGGACCTCGAGCCCCTTACGCCGAGCCACTCCGCACCAACTCGTCCGACGCAGTGATGAACCAACCGCAGCAACCAAAGGGCAGACTGCGAAAGGCGTCCAGTGAAGGCAGGAGCCTGCGCGGTGACGCACAAAGCCAAATGGGACCCTCGCCAGCAATGCCTCAAAACGGCTTCACCGGACGCAATGGGTCACCTCCACGTCCTACCAACGGTCAACAGCCCATGGAGGGTGGCATGTTCTAAACGGCACCCCAGCTATACGAGCTATTGCTCTGTCAGCACCTCAACATTCGTGATCAAAAGCGATCCTTTTTCAATCTTTGGCACATTTGGAAATCTCTTTTCTTTTCTGTATGTCTACTTTCGGTCCACGGATCGCCGTGTCTGCGATCACGGCCTTTTCTTTCCTTAATCTCTTTCGGCTTTCGGCTTAGCAATATACCTCCCCGTTCTGCGACTGCGACTTCTCTTTGCAAAGATCTCATTTTACGATCAACGATAGGGTTCTGGCTAGATTACAACCTTCACCGGGCTGGACACGGTGTTTCTGGAGGTTGGCAATAGCATCACACAAGTTTGAGTACATTCAGTAAGAGTCAGGTTCGGGAGGATTGCATGTTTATCGGAGTCTTCATGTACTGCTAGTCACTACAGCCTTTCCATAGGCTCACGATTCAGCTCGTGCTGCCAGACTCGCGTCAACCAATTCGTGGTGTTGAATACAATCAATTGCCTCATACAACAGATCCTATGTACAGAATTCACTCGACCAGCACACTAAATCGAGACCAATCGCATCATCACTATTAGACCTCAGCAGCGAGCGGCGACTGTTGGACGTGGGACAACGGTCGCAATATGTCTGAAACCCCCGCGCGTGTTGTTTGACTGGTTCATGTACCGTGCCGCGTTTCCGGTTTCATCGCTGCCGAATGCATGCAGCGTCAACGGCCTTGACACCTTCACATGCAACATGCAGAAAAGCATGATTTCGTCACCATGCAAAAGGAATATGAGACGACATTGCCCATGTGCATAGGCGAGCGACTCACGAGCCCTGTGTTTCAGATGCCGCGAGAAGGGCCGTGCGCTGATTCGAGAACCTGGGATCGTCGCGATAGAGGATAAACTACGAACTCTCGGCTCAAGACGAGACTTTATCGATCGTCGATACTCAGAAGAGGGTGAAAGATAACAATGGGATTGTTAGCGAAGGTTCTACGACTGAGAGATCGAAGTGCTGTGAAAAGAGAAAAGGGATGTCGGTGGGGACACTGATCTAAGGCCTGCATGCCGCTTATCGCGTACCTGCATCTTGCGATCCATTTTCACGCGTCGCCTTCCTTTGTCGGAACCAGGACGTCAGCAACACAACCCGGCGCTCTTGGTAGCGGTATAGTGGCATCGAATTCCGTGCAATCTTGTCGACATTCGATGATGTGCACACAATCTTAAGTAGCGGAGCGCAAGATGTTACTCCAAAAGACTAAGCGTTCGATGATGGAAGCTCCACGTCCAAAGTCCAGTCTACCGTAGCGGTGCACTACGCCACCGTGCCATTGGAACCGTCGACGGCATCTTCCCCATCCGCACGCCAAGGGGACATACTTTCGTCTAACGCAGGGTCGGTATCCGGTGCCGCACGAAGAACGCATGTCCCCCAAAGCGTTCGCTGTGCAAACAGAAAAGCAATTTAACAAGGCTGTCAGCAAGCGTGATATGAGAGGGCAAAACGAGGAGAAGTCAGCAAAAGCCGTTGTGGTGTTCTATCGGGTACAGCATCCCTACACAACCAAGACAAAAAGGTCTGGATTGCCAGGCGCAGGGCCTGCCAAAACAGCCCTGACACAGCTCCGCAGGCCGCCTGATTGGGCCGGCGACAAGAAATCGCACCGTCGCATTGCGCAGAGGAAACAAAAGCAAGGCGGCTGCCACCATCCATCTCCACAGCTGTGCCAGCACGCCGCTTAGCCAACGCTAAAGGACCGCAAGTTCGGCGCCATCCCAAACTCTAACTGCAACCTAACCCTCCTTCCGAGGCACATTACACACCTATGCGAAGCTCTCGCTGCGCATCCGTCGCTCGTAACTCGACGAGATACACCCCTCTAGAAGACGTAAGTGCAATCGAAGGCGCAGTAGATCAGGGAAACCAACAGCGCCCAGGGAGGGGTACTGGGGAAGATAGTCAACTGCATACCAAGGCTCTGCGACAAACCGCGGCAATCCCTGGGGACGATCACCGGGTAACTCCAATGTTAATCTCCACGAGTCTATTGCTCGTTAGGGAGCAGGCTTGGACCATGGTATTGGTTGCTAGAATCTTATTCAGTACATAGACCCCCTCTCCGTCCCATCGTTTTTCTCGCTCAACCCTGTTCCATCTCACTTCGACATTCCCTCACTCCAGTCCGTCTTTCACATATCGAATACCACCACCAATACATATTATACCATATAATCAAGATGCGTTTCCAGGCTACCGTCCTCGCCGTCGCGGCTTCGCTCGCTTTCGTTGGTGCTCAGGATTTGAGCGGTATCCCCCAGTGCGCTGTATGTTGCCCTTCGTCTCCTGTTCCCGATCGGATCGGACTTCGGAGCCCACACCTCCACTCGAAGACGATCACGATCGCGATCTAGGCACGTCGCACCTAGCATCATTAACTAACACAACTACCAACAGATCCCCTGCTTCGTCGCTGCCCTCCCCAGCTCCAACTGCGGTGTGACAGACACAAACTGCCAGTGCACCAGCGGCCGCTCTGCCATTGAGAACTCGCTCCTCACTTGCGCACCCGAGCGATGCGAGCAGAGTGAAATCTCCAGTACGTTTTGCATACCCTACATACCTATCATCTTCGTCCATATCTAACGCGACTACTAGGCCTTGCCCCCGCTGTCTCCTCCCTCTGTGCCGCCGCCGGTGTAACCCTCTCTGACATCCCCACTGCCGTTCCCTCATCTGGCGCTTCCATGACCGGCTCAATGATGTCCAGCATGATGAGCGGATCCCCCACCATGACCGGCTCCATGTCGCCCACCAGCTCCGGTGTCGCTGAGCAGACCGAGAATGCTGCTGCTGGCAAGCTTGCTAGCTACGGTGTTGTTGCCATGGGTATGGCTGCCGTCTTCGGATTGTAGATGTCGAATACCTGGAGGGGTGATGCGAACGGCGCGTTGGTTGATTAGGAATTTGTAATGCGACAATCGCTTGTATATCGCAATTGAAACCGTATCGTTCATTTGAATCGCTGAATTTCTGATGCTGTGCGCGAGTGGTTGGTGATGTTGAATTGGTCTCGGGCTATGTCCTTTGTTCACGCGGCTTCGAGTGCGCTCGCCCATTTGCCAGACCATGCCGTGAACTCATCATCTTGTCCAGCCCAGCTCTGCCTGACCAGCTCGATAGCGCTATTGGCCTCGCCACAGCATTTGTCCAAAGTTTCTTTCGCTTCGTCTTCGTCAAGATCGTAGAACGCGCCTGCGATGTCATCGACTGTCTCAGGTATCGTCTTGAGGGTATTCACAAGCGCGTCTAAATTTTTACAAGGCGGCGAGGTCGCACCGTTCGTTGCGGCGGCCGGTTCGAGCGTGGACGATGCAGGATACGTCTTCAACCTCCTCTTAATCAGCGCTTGGTAGAGCATACCAATCATCTTCAGCTTCTTGACACTGGTATCCAGTAGTTCCTTCAGCTCCTTGTTGTCCTTGCCGATCTTGTTAGATGCGCCGAAAATCTCATCTTCGTCGTCGCTGCCTTCTGCTTCGTCGTCATCTTCGTCTTCCACGTCTTCGCCCCATTCTTTCAGCTCCTCGATCGCATCGAGTAGGACTGCGCGGTACTCTTGCGCTTTCTTGACTACTAGCCCTACAACGCCGTCTTCGCATAGCTTTAGCAGCGCGTCGCATATGTCCCATAGCACACCAGTCGAGGACAAGACTTCTTGCTTCTCGCTCTCGGTTGGACCGGTATCTTTGCCTTTTGCGCATTGTCTTTTCTCTGCCATCTTCAGGATCATGGCGAGAACTTCTCCCCAGGTTCCTAGCAGTCTCCGGACTTGCGCCTTGACTTCCGTGCGCATTATGTCTCCGATGTCGCCCTTCTGGCCCTCTCGTGGTATATACGAAGCTGCAGTCACCATGCTGTTTAATGGACCTGAGGTCACATCGCCGATTCTCGCTATTATCGCCGATGGTGTGAGGGGCGGATTTATGAGGAGGAGAGACAGTGTGGTCGTGTGCGATTTCAGGAGCTTAGTCGACGCTCTGATAACATCGAGAGGATCTGCTATTTCTGTTTCAGACGTAGGCGCGGCTTCTTTGGTGGGCGCAAGAGAGGACTGGTAGTGTGTGAGGAGCGCTTGTGTGGTTTTGGTAAGGTCGATGAGACTGCGCAGGTCTTTTGGTTTCGACATTGCGCCTTGCTTGTGAGATCAATTCAATGAATACTTTGTCCTTGGAGGCATTGGAGTGGCTGACAATATGTGCGCAGTTCACGAGCCAAAGTTTGGACAGTATCAAAATTTTGGTGGGGCAGTGACTCTTAGCGGGGTACCTGTGTACATGGCTCCGTCATACCCGCACCACGGCGGACATGCTCCGCAGACGGCTGCATCCATCTCTGCCTTTACACGACTCTGTTTCACTTCTTGCGAGGTACTTTGGTCCTATACAGCGAGAGTCAGATATTTGGCCACGGTGATATACCAGGTCGTTCGTCTCAAGCGATGTTCGTTCCCACTACGGTGGCAACCGATGACTCTGCAACGAATGCGTGCACGGCGACGACTCCATTCCTACCATTATGATATCTGATCTTCTTCCAGAGGTTCATGATTTCAAGGTTGATATGCTGGGTCTAACGTCAAAGTTGTCACAATCCAATCCAGACCCCCACGATCTGGAAGGCGAAGTCGAGACAGTGAAGCCCGGCACGCAGACCTCGTATATGCCGCATCTCAGACACGACTAAACGAGGAAATGTGCCGCTGATGCATAGATTCACATGTGTGTAAGAGTCTGCCCCGACATCTGCTGAGGTCACAATGGCGTTCGTCCCCGCTCTCATGCTGCTTACATTGAGCCTCGCCAATGGGGCTCGCGCACTAGGCAATGAAGGCTGCGAGGCGCAGTCATTGCAGTTCACCGGTATTGCAGGTCTGACCACTGAAACAGTACAACTCATCATCTCATACTCACACGTTGCAAGTGCATGCATGGCGGAATGTACAGCAATTTCGCCTAGCTCAGCCATTCGTCGACTCGATCCCAACGATACTGACAGCCTCGCAACATGAAGCTGGAGGACTCGCGATGAATTCGGTGAAGCAGAGCCTCACGTACTGGGTCAGTCCAGCCTGATGGTATATCTGGCAATCGCGGTTGCGCGAAGGACATAGGTCCCCAAAGTGCACCTCAGGAATGCCACAGACCTCACCGGTATAGCCTGCTCTATCCGTTTACCTCATTACCAGTCGTACCCTAGTACACTCATCCGTCCACCGTATACCTCCTACGCAATGGCTTATGTCGAGGATACTTTTCCGGTCTATCGTCTCGATCAGGCAGATTTGGAGAAATACCTGAGCGAGCTGCACGGTTCGCGTGACTTCCACATTGAAGTAGGAAATCTTGGATGTCGTATCGGTGTGTGCTGAGCTTAGTTACAGGTCATCAATGATACGTACAGGTTCCGAATTCCGAGAAGTTTGACCACGGTATGGAATCTTTGACATGATCGGTCTTGGTTCAAATTTTGACTTTGAGTAAGGGCGAGAGAAGAACACTTAGGGGCCGTAGATGGGAAGACGACTGATGAAGGGTGTTGGCAGCGATCTTGTGGGGGCGGGCTGCATGACAGTCTGCCGCGGGGCTAGACAGGATTGTCGTGGCGATGAGGGCGACACCGGACTAGGAACTCGGTGCTGCGGTCATTTCTAGTACTGGTATATAACTCAATCTACCCACCTTTCGTAGTGAAAGATTCTTCAGCTTCTATTGCTAAATTTCGGAGCAATTGCAATGGATCAATACGCTAAATCTTGCAAAGACTTCCGAAGCTACCCTCAGAATCTCACACAGCGATGTGCCCTCAGCTATAGTTTGGCAGGATATGTCGCTCGGCTGGAATCTCAATCTGAATATCTCTTTCGAGATGATAAAGTGGAAGTGGACTTTCTTGATTATCGGGAACTTGATAATCGTAAGCAATCTATCAGTGGCCAAAGTTCATCCTACTGACCCTATGCAAGGCTTCAGCTCGGCATGCGTCAAAAACCAACGAGAATTGGAGCTTATACTTAGCTGTAGGCAGTCACTGACGCCCGAGGCGGTCGATCCGAGATGCCGTTTCATGTCAGTGGAAATTCAGTTTTTGGATCGCTTTAGCTGAAGATGATAGATTCCTCACAGCTGGCCAAAGCCGAGCGCCATTACGGATCACCCACGACATGTTCAGCTTTCTATGTACCATCTATCAGGTGTCTTCTTCGTTTCTGGATTTCGTATTCCCTTTCGGACTGAAGGAAGAAGCAAAAGACTTTCACTTCAGTGGCCTCAAGGGCGAATACCGTTTAGCGTCTTACGACAAGACATGTGTGCTACCAACTTTAGACCGTTCAGGAAGAGATCTTCGCTTCAGCTACAATCTGAGATCCGTGGAACCGACGTCACGTCGGGCAACAGATCCCTGGTCTATCCGCCAGTGCGCTGTGTACCATACATTCGACGTGGAGAACGGGAAAATGATCTGGATTATCGTCAAGGGTAACAAAGAGATCCAGAGACGAGTGACTGAAGTGTCCGGCGGATCAACACATAGCGGTAATCCCCTCAGATCTCGCAGTAATGCATTCACGGCATCGTTGGAAACACATATGTTGTTGTGCAACTGGTCCGGAGAGAACTGGCGATGGTACATCAATGATCTCGAAGATCAGTTGCAGGTTTTGACAAGAGGGGTAAATGCCCTTGAGGTTGAGAGGAAGCCATCACCGCTGTCATCACCCAAGATCACAAGCCCACGAGCTAGCGCAGGCCCGTTCGCCAGCTTGTCAAGGGCTACCACACTACGTCCGCTTCTGACAGGACCTTGGACCAGGTCAAACACACTGCGAGAAAGTCCGCAAACGTATACGCACACGGCGACAAGTAATGATGATCAACATTGCGGTGTTTGGGCGTCAGCCCAAAAAGCAAGCAGTTCGCCCGATGCGAAACGTTGGAAATCGGCCGTGAATGATATTCGCAGATTGCTAACACGGCCCTTGCGATCTGATACAGTCAACAGCAGCTCAACTTTCGGAGACGAGAAGACTTTGCTAGCATCCCCTGAAACAGCGGTATCGCCAGAGCTACCCTCTGTGTCTTCCGATGGCGGAGTAGACAAGGATGACAAGTTCACTTTCAAGAACCTTCAAGCTATACAGCATATAGAGGAGAAGGCGCAAGAAGCCATGCTCGTGCTCAAGCTGAACACTGAAGTTCTTGAGCAACTGAGACTGCATTACGATGAAGTTGCAGAGCATGCCGACTTTCCTCAGGAATTGAAAGATGGCTGCAAGGCTAATCTTCATCTGTTCAACAAGGGTATAAGTGGAGTAGAGAAAGACATGCATATGCTGCAGTCAAGAACTGAGACGCTGCTGCACCTTCTGGCTAATCGCAAGAACTTGGTAAGTACCATACTCTCTCGCATCATCATACGGTTAGGAGGATAGTGGGATGCATCAAAGCTACATCCATCAAAGCGAGAGACTGAGCATGTGCTAATACCGTGTTCTAGATGAGCGGTATACTACAGCACCGAAGCTCCAAAGCCAGCGAATTTTACGCTAAAGAGTCCCGAGAATCCGCGGCTCGCATGGAGACAATGACTGTCAAGATGCAAGATCTTGCTATGAAAACGAAGCAAGAGACGGTGTCCATGAGGGTTATCACCACTGTGACTCTCTTCTTTCTACCAGCAACCTTCATCGCCGTAAGTGAAGGATGTAACGCTCTGCTTCCACATGTCGACTAATGTTACACAGACTTTCATGAGCACCGACATTCTCAACTTCGAACATGGTAAACAAGACCTGCAAATGCAAGGCCTCCGGCTATATCTGATGATTGCTCTCCCTGCGACAGCTTTGACCTTTGTTGCATGGTACTTCATATATTATTTCGCTCGAAGGGAGGCTCGGTCGAACGATCGGTCCGAGGCTCTTGGGGAGGCCTGATCTCTTATCGAATCGCGCGTTCATCATCTATGTTACATGCGTTAGCTCTTCGTTTCCCGTTGGTAAAAGCTATGGTTTCCTTTCGCAATGTTGCTTTTCGGATAGGTGGGTGGTCTCTGGAGAGGTCTGATCTATGCGGCGTTGGACCACCACTGCACCGGACATCATAACGATGACGATGTCTCCTTTCTTATATATTAGACGTATAGATTTCTAGACGACTTTAGATATTGATCACTTAGTGTTTAGATTCCGTTTAGTGTGATCGCTCGATCTTCTCGCATACCTACCTAGGTAGCTCAGCTTGAGAACCATTTAATCGGAAAGTCAATCCTATCATATGCGAGAGTACAGCTGGCGTTTCCGATATCAGGCTCGCTGTAGAAGCCGTCGAAACTTGCGAGCGTATCATGACGCCTGGGCTGTGAGCCATGGTCAACAGCGGACCGATGCGTCTTGGCGGTTTCACGTTGTTCGACGTAAAAGCCAACGTCGTGCCCACAAGAGAGATTCTTCTTCTCATTGAATGTCCGACTATCGATCGATACCCATTGCGAACACGCGATCATAGTAATCGAAGGTAGTTACGTCGCGGTAGGATTGTAGACCGTAGCTGTCACAGCCGCTCAGCCGCGCAGACGCGTGGCCGCCATCTTTCCTGTTGTCGCCTGTCCATTGTTCGCGACAACTCTCATTTCCTTTCACCGCATGTTCCACAAGAAAGTTTATTTGTCTCTCTATGTCCGATGGCACGCTCAACGAAGGACGATGATGCAGCTGATGCAGGTCCGGTTGAGTGTGGCTTGAGGCTGTGGGCGGGGTCCTCCTCTGATGGCTTTAGCGACCAGACATGGAGTAGCTAGCTCCCCAGAGCCCAGGTGCCTGACTTCAGCCTGCCGCTCAGATTTGCGAAATCTCCAACCTCACATTGAGCTTATGCGCAAACCTCATATCACTCCTCCTTCCCTCGAAATTAGTTCTACACCTGTCGCGACTCGCACCGGACGAGAATACCTGATGCGCACTATCCCCGATAGCCAGGATGAGATCCTCCGAGCTTCGCGATTTCCTCGAGCGCGTAGACGAGTTCACATCGATCGCCGTAGTTGAGCCCCGACCACTGATTACCCGACCGATTGTATCGCTGGATAGCCTCCGATCCTGGCTCAATACGGAAAGAGCACGAAGCCTCTTGTTATACGTGGAGAGCACCCCCAGCTACGAGGACGCCGTCCGAACCAGTCATCTAGCTGTATTTTCAGTCCTACTTTCGATAAACAAGGGTATCTATCTATCTACGTTCATACGACACGATCACATGGCAGATGCCGGGCTACCTTTCCTTACCTGTGACGCATGGCCGGACGCTGTCCAGTACATATTCGACGAGTTCTACGAAGCGCAGTGGAAGTTTTGCCCCAAACGTCTCGATCCTCGCCATTTGCACGACATATGGCTAGACAAAGACATCGTTATGCCCTTCAGAAAGAAGCGAGTCTTGAAGGGAGGTGAGGACTCGGTGATCTTTAAGGTTGAGCTGTTTGAGGAGTACAACCATCTCATCACAGTACGTCAACTGCGTGCGCGCGCATGAGCCTATATACTTGTAGCAAGCGGCTGACCTCGTTGCGTTCAGGACGATCTGAACATCCCCCCTACCAACGTCTTCATCCTCAAATCGAGCCGATCGGAATACGCCAAGTTACACAACAACGAGGTAGAGGCTTACAGGACACTACTGAGTCATGCGAGTGGTCGAGATGCGATGCAGCATATGGCCCGCTTCTATGGTTCGTGGAGACAGAGTGAATGTTGTAACATATTGCGCGAATATGTTGGTGGTGGCACACTGGCGGACTTCTTCGAACGAACCGATCCGCCTACAACGATGGACGACATCCTCGAATTCTGGAAGAACTTCATACAATTCATCAAGCCAATAGCGTGCATACATCGTCTTCCCGATCCGCATAATCGTCATTCGTTCAAAGCCGGGTATGTAAACGAACACCAAGTTCCTTCTCCGTTGATCCGCAACTGACTTATAAGACTACATAACGACATCAAACTAGACAACATTCTTGTGACAGAGCAACTCGGGAGCAATCCATACAGCGTCTCCTTCAAACTATCAGACCTTGGTCTCGCCGGCTTCGTGGTTGCGGATGACAGAGATGAGACGCATATTCGCGACGTGCACGGTACGAAGATGTACAGTAGGTCACCATTGAGGTTCAAATCTGCCCTAGTCTAACATACTTTCGAGGTGCTCCTGAATACTTCCGCGGCGAAACAGACAGGTCCAAGCAACAAGGCATCAAGCAAGCACACCCAGCGAAAGACATTTGGGCCTTGGCTTGTATAATAAGCGAAGCTGCAGTATGGTCAGTATTTGGCCACAGAGGGCTGGCCGAATACCGTCAGCGGCGAGTCGAAGCCACCTCCGCTATTCCAGCCCTCAGAAACACAGGTTACAGCAGCTGCTTCCATGATACTACGAAAGTTCTCGCTGCTGTAGAACAAATGCATACGGATGTCATCTACCGACGTCGAGCGAACATCGACAGTATCGTCATGTCAGTCCTTCTTACTGTTGGCGGAATGATGAATGAAGACCCGAAAAAACGACCGGATGCGTGGAAAGTTTACGAAGATCTCACACGAGCTGTAGATCAGGCGATACCACCAACACCCGGGCCAATCACGCGACCAGCACCCCACGATGAAATTACGCGACCACCTGCACAAGGCAACTACAGGCCGCATTCCATGCCTGTCAATTCGTCCCCTAATCAGACTGTGGGTCTGAACATTAGCGGGCTTTCTTTGCAGTCGCGCAGAGACACACACGGGGGTCCAGCATATCATCCTCCAAGTAGACGATCAACGGTCAACGGACATCCTTCCCCTGCCTCACTTTCTGGTGCTTCGAGTATCGGAAAAGGAAAAGCGCCAAGACGTTATGCCCATAGCCCGCCTGCCGATACTATACATGAATGGCAACGTACTCCACTGGCTCCGCTCCGCAGTCCTATTCCGCAGCCTCATGCGCCTGCTGGTCAGAAAGCCCGGCCCTCAGCATCCATCGCTCAGGTCTTGGAGCACATACGAAAGAAGAAAGATCACTTACCCACGACGCTCCCAGGCGAAGAATGGCTCAATCGGCTGCATGGTAGAGACCAGGTACTTCAAAAATGTCGAATGACTTTGGGCGCTTTTGCTGACGAGTTTCCCACAGATTTTTCTCATTGACGACTCCGAATCAATGCGGCAACACTGGCCTGAAGTCAAAAGCGTTTTCGAAGCTCTAGCGTACCTGGTCAAACTCAAGGATCGAGATGGCATCGAGTTACATTTCGCCAACAGTCGCGAGCAGAATGGTCAGGAGAAGCACCGCAAAGGGCTCATTAAAAGATTGGAGAAGGTGAAACCCAACGGCCAGTGCCAAATGGGTATTGCGCTCAGCGATATTCTTCCCAACTACTACCAAAATCAGCATCAAAGTCAGTCAAACAAGCGAACATCCTGGTCTCCACGAGTACCGGAAAAGCCTCCAGTCAACATCTACATCCTGACCGACGGTGTTTGGCAGCCAGGTCAACATTGTGTTTCGACCATAAAAGGACACATCACCCGCCTAGTTCATCATTTGGCTGAAACAGGCAGGCTTGAGCATGTCGGCATCCAATTCATCCGCTTCGGCAATGATGCGATCGGGAAAGAGCGCCTCGAATATCTCGACAACGATAATCTGAAGCATTATGAGGTTCCCGGGGACATTGTCGATACAGAGCCATCCACTGGCAACGTTTTCAAAATGCTCCTCGCGAGTACTGATCCTTCCTGGGATAACGACGACGATGAGCCGAGCGGCTGAAGGAAACGACGCTCTCGAGGCATCTCGACGGTCGCGCCACCACGACCAAGCGGAATACAACTTCGACCAAACACTGAATCCACCATGCCCCGGGCTCTGGGATCAGATCTTTTGTTCCGAGGTGTCTTTCTTTTTGATTTCGTTATCTTGGAATACTGCGTACGATACCCGGTGCATTACGGCGTTTTGGTGATATCGGCGTCGCATTTAATTAAGGGTAGACACGGCAAGCGCACGAACACACTGTTCAACTCCCACGGCTAGGCTGGCGGAAACCCCAACTTACGCGAAACAAATCGCTACGATAATAACGGAAAGCCATGTAGAGTATTTCTATGAGGTTCATCGACTAGTCTACGCACATTGAACAAGACCCTTCTACAAATAACGTAGATCGACGTGATAGTCCTCACTTCGTGAACCGTCCTCTCGTGTCATACACACAGGCGGGGAAAGAGAAGAAGAGCCATGAGTGACGAAAAATACACTTGCTGAACAGCGACAGGCGCGTGTGCGCACTTTCTTATATCAAGACCAGAACCACGATACGTCATACCGAGACCAGCAACGGGCCATCAACCAAGCGTACCGCCCACCCCTTCTGCATACACCCTCCCCTCTAGCCCGCCCTTACCTCCACACCCCAACACCCCAACGTCATCTCACCACTGCATCCACCCGCATCCACCCATCTCTCCCTCCCCTAAACCCAACAGCCGCGCACTTCCACGTTTCTCGACCCCTACTCAACAACATGCACGCTACGTAAGCCCATGCAGCTACCCGCTGCAGGTCAGCCTCAACTGCATAAGGGAGCCGCCTGCCGCGCAAAACGGCTAACAGCGGGGCAACCAAGAAACTGCAGTGGGTGTAACCAGACCTCAACAATATGCATGATGTACCCTTTATGCGGAAGAGGGTTTGTTTGTTGAGGTTATCTCGGGACGCGCAGATGAGGGTGAGATAACGAGATAATGTTGCCTACCAGGTAAGGCAGGTGGGAGGCGACAACACCCGGACAACTTCATCGTCATCACACATTGTGGTAAAGCCGTCTTGTTTGAACATGTTTTTGTTGCATTACAATACATAAATCTCTTGCGAACCATGGACATATCTAATCTTGATGCGCCTGGGGACCCAAACACGCGACGCAGGGGAATAATGTTTCCTTCTAAGAAGGATATAGGAACCGTTTTTGCCCCTCTTACTCCCAACTATACTACCATGCATCTAATCGTCGTGAATATTGAGGGACATTGCCCGCCGGTGTTGACACGTATATTTAACACTGCGCGATGGCGACGGAAACAGCCTGGTCATCGGAGTGGCTGATGCTGATGTTGATGTTCTTGACACCTACGCGCTTGGCCTCTTCGTCGGCTTTGCCGTAGAGCTGCGAATGCGTCAGTATATGATTTCAGAGTTGGTAATGTTAGGAACATACCTGAACAGTTGGCGCGCCAGACTCGTCGTTGATGATCTCGATATCCTTCAGCGGAGCGCCGGCGCCTTCACCCTTGACACCGAGAGACTTGAAGACAGCCTCCTTCGCTGACCACTTGCCTGTGAAGCTAGCCTGCGGGTTTGGTGACTTCTGACAGTATGCGACCTCCTTCTCGGTGAAGTTACGCTCGATAAAGGTCTCGTTCTCAATGTTGAGCGCACTGAGGCTCTCCACATCGACACCAACCTTGCTGTTGGAAGAAGCTGTGGCTTGAGTGAGCTGCTCAACCATCTTCATCGTCTCTTGCGCCTTCTTGTCCTTCTTGGGAGCAGGAGTCTTTGCATAGCTGTATGTCGAAGTCTTCTTGTTCATGGTGACGCGCGCTTGCGGGTTGAGGAAAACCTCCTGCATCTTTTCGTCCTCGTATGGCGCCTTGTCCTTGGCACGGAACATAGTGTTGTTGATGAGACCATCGTGGAAGTATCGGTATGCCCTCTTTTGGCGAGCTTCAACCTTTTGCTTGTAGGCAGCAAATTGGTGGTGCTCAAGAGCGGCAAACAGGTACTTGGGGTGAATACCGATAGCTTGAGTTCCCTTCTGACCGAAACCAAACGAAGTAACGGAGAAGGCCTTGATACCATCGGTCTGGATGGCCTGGGATGGGTAGACGATGTAGTCGTATTGCTCCATGATCTTGTCGATGTTGTCGGCGTTACGGTTGCCAGGCACAAGACCAGTGTTGAGCACCTGCAAGCAACCGTTGAACATCCAGGCACCGGCAGCACCCTTGGGATGACCAGTGAGGTACTTCTGCCAGATACCAAGCAGCGCATTGCCCTTCTTACGGCCGAGGTGGCGCATCTGGTGATTGATGACGTCGGACTCATTCTTGTCGTTCGCAACAGTAGAGGTTCCGTGGAAAGAAGCGACGTCGAGATCGTCGATAGTGAGGCCCCAGGTAGCAAGTGCACCGCGAAGAGGAGCGATGCGTGAGTCTTGCTTCCAGAAGCTGTTACCGAGACTGTTGAGCGCGTCCTTCTCTTGTCGCTTGGCTTCCATCTCGATGTTAGCAGCACGCTCCTCGAGATAGGCAGCCTCGTCGAAGTCCTCGCCAGTAGCGTCCTTCATCGCCGCGACTTCTTCCTGGAGGTAGAGGACTTCCGACTCCTGCCACTGCTTGATCTGCTTGCGGCGGAGGTCCATCTGTCTCCTCCTGTACTTGATGTCAAGAAGAGGAGATGGGAACTTGGACGGGTTCTCTCGTGCGGTGGTCAATACACCCTTTCCTGGAGCAGGGACAGAACGACCAATCTTGTCGGTTGCCGTGGCCGTGAAGCCGAGGATACCGTAGATGGGGACTCCCATGTCGAGGGCGAGCTTGGCGTCCATGATGACTTGCATACCGCAACCTTGCGATTCCATGAAGCCATTTCGGGTTGTGGTGGTGGGGCGCGACATCTCCTTGGGTGTACGTCCGTGAGCGAATTCGTCTTCAGCGTTACTAGTGGCCTTCATGTTGGCGAATTCGTAGGAGCCTTCCTCTTGGAAGTCATCGAAACCACCAACGAAGCAGACACGGGCCTTTCCTTCGACGATGGTGTCGTAACCGATATCGAGAGACTCAACAGCGGTGGCGCAAGCACCGACGGGTGTCTTGATAGGTCCAGTGGATGAGATGAGCAACATGTTAACCCAAGCGCTCATAGTGTTGATGAAAGATTCTTGCAAAATATCCTTCTGGACTGGCTTGTCCATGAATCGGTCTTTGTACATTCCTCGAAGGGCGGTAGTACCACCAATACCGGAACCGACGCAGTTACCGACTTGAGACAAGTGGACATATTGGTAGAACTCGTATGGGTCGGTGATACCACTGGCAAGCAGACACTCGGCCGTGGAGACAAGCACGAAGAGTGTGACAGGGTCGACTTGGGAGATGATGTCGTCGGGCACACCGTACTTCTTTGCATCCCAGCCAGTCGGGATTTGACCAGCTACGAGACGGTCGAAGCGAAGAGCCTTGGGAAGGAGGAGTGTAGCTCCCTTCTTCATGCGGACAGTGTACTCGCTAGACTCCTCGATCGCAAAGATCTCAACCTTGTCGCCATGCTCCTTCTTGAACTCTTCCGCAAGTTCCTTGGAAGCCTCGAATGGATCGAGATCCTCCTCAATCTGGATCTCTTGCATAAGCTGCTTCTTCTTGGGGTCGTAGCCATTGAAGAGCTCGGGCTCGATAAGGCGGATACCGGCGTGCTCGAGAATGTACTTCTCGTACTTCGGCTTGACATCCTTGTCATCGATTGGCTCGTTGGTCTTGGCGTCAACCCATCCGGAGTAGCTCTTGCCCTTGAGAGGACCGTTGTGGTTCTTGATGAGACCCATGATCCAAGCCATCTCGACACATCCCTCAATGGAGAATTCGCCGTACGCTTCCATCTCCCAGCGTGTCCTGGAGTTACCCCAAGGACCGACTTCAGAGAAACCAGTGACGACGACGACCTTCTCAAGGTCGACCATACCCTTAAGGTTATCGTTGAGAGGCTTGACCTCTGTGTCCCAATCAGGTAGGGTGGGGAAGTCGAACTTCATGTTTGCACGTGGTTCGATCGTGGCCTTCTTGTATAGGGCCTCGCTGGCCTCGCCGTTGACAACCTTGTTCTCGATGGCATTCTCCTTGATGACGGCACGGCGGATATCGCTGGTCTCTGTGAGTTCCTTGCGCAAGTCGGTCATCAAGTCCTTCAGGTTAGGAATGTACTGGAAGCCGCCGTTGAGGTCAGCCCATACAGGCTCGACCTGGCAGAGGTTGACGATCGGTGGCGCCATCAGACCAAGCAAGTTGAAGGCCATCTCCTGCTGAGAGAAGGTGCGTACACCGTACTTCTCGATTCCCTCAGCGACGATGTTGTTGGCGCCCATCAAACCAGTGCCACGAGTCCAGCCGATGACGGCACCACAGATGGTGAGGTAGTTACCCCAGCTCTCTGAGTGCCACCTCGAGAAGAGTGTCTCGAGCGACATCTTGGACTCTGAGTAAAGACCATCGTTACCGAAGGTTCCGTGGTTGGGTGACAATGGTAGGATGACTTGTGCTGGGCGGGTCTCGTAGCCGTAAGCTTGCTTTTGCTTCTTGACAGCTCCGAGCATGCGCAACAGGTTGGTCAACATGATGCGGTGAGCGAGCTCAGACTTGGAGTCGATGCTGTCAATTTCGCGGCCATTCTCTGGAATAGCAGCGAAAGGAACGATGAGGTCGAGATCCCATCCAAGGCCCTTCTTGGTGTCGAAGATGTAGTCGACCAAAGCCTCAACATCTTGGTTGCTGCCCTGGTTGAAAGGCACAACAATGAGCTGAGAACCGCGGGCGCCGTAACGCGAGTACATGGACTGATAGTACTCGGTGACCTCACGGGAGAACCTGGAAGTTGTGACGACGACCTTGGCACCACCGCTGATGAGACCCTGAAGGACTTGCGCGCCGATAGAGCCCGCACCAGCGCCCGTCATAAGAGCGTACTTGCCCTGGAAAGTGACACCAGACTTGGCGGCATCCTCTAGGCAGTCCAGGTAAACGCCAGTCAGCTTCTTGCTGTACTCCCAGCCATGATCATCCTTGCGCTTGAGATGTAGGAAGGGGATAGTCTCAACCTTGCCCTGCTTAGCAGAGGGATTGACGCGACCGTTGCGGCCCCTCTTGCCGCTAGCAGCCTTGCCGTTCTCGCTGGGCATGATCTGTCCCTCGTTCATTGACAACGAACGGATGACATTGCTGTAGAGGCTCTTGATCTGAAGTTGCGAGGACTTGGAAAGCTTGTGTTGTTGCTTGATGAGCTTGTAGATCCTTTGGAGGTCGTTCTGGACCTTGGTGCGGTTGCCGTACTCGGACAGCTTTCCGCCCTCAGCCATCTCGCGCACGTAGTGTTCAAGCTTGCGAACGCTCGCTCTTGGCGCTTCCTTGTAGTTCATGTTGCCCTTGGCATCAATCTCTAGGTGTGGCGCTGTGGGCACTGCGACATCCTTGTAGACCGGAGCCTCGTTCAAGACCTCCTTGCAGTTGTCGATGAGCTGCTGACCGAGCTCCTTTGCAAGCTCATATGTCTCACCGCGCTCGGTAGGGCAGTGGTCCATGTGGTACTGCATAAAGTCGAGAAGGAGAGGGTTCGAGCGGTTCATGATGGCGATGCAGCGACTGACAATCTCACGGTCGACAGCCTTCAGCTTGCCAAAGATAATATCGTAGTACATAGTGAGAGCATCCTGACGCGCCCAGTTCCACGATGAATCGTAGACGCGCGCCTTGAGCGGTGTGAATTGGGGCTCAATGCCAGAAGCGTAGAATTCGCCGTGCTCAGTGTTCCAGAGGTCAAGCTGGGCCTGGAGCGCGGATTGCGCCTTCTGTGAGTCGACAAACGACTTGTCACCCGCACGAAGATCGATCTTGAGGTATCGCGCGAAAAGCTCAAGTTGCTGCTTGAACAATTGGCGTTGGTCCTTTGTGAGCGCGTCGATGGCCGCAGGGTCCATCATCATGCCACCACCCGAACCGCCAGCGTCTCCGCCGGCTGTAGGAGCAGACAGGCTGATTCCAGCGACGCCCGCGTATTTGTTCGCTTGCTCATCGAGGAAGGCCTTGCCGTCGGCTTCTGAGGCAAGACGGGCTGCTGGCTCGTTGGTGATGGCGAGCAGCAAAACTCCGTCCTGTCGCCCTTGGGCCAGTCCCCATCTTGTCTCGAGGTGCTTTCGCACGGCTGTGATGTTGAAGCCACCGGGCATCTTGGCGGACACCATGCGGGCAATGAGCGAGGAGGATTGCTTGCCAAGCTGACCATTGAAGGTAGCCTGCATCGAAGCACCGAGCTCGTCGAGAGGGGTATCCTCGGGCTTTTCGGGAGTTGAGCCAAACTCCTTGCCCAGGTCTCCGAGGATTTCATTCTGAAGCGTGGACTTGCCTGCGAAGCTTGTTAGTCACAGTTTTACGCTAGACGTGCAATTGACGGACCTCCGACTAAATCCTTGATGGCCTTGCTCAGTGGAATGTCCATGAGCGGCTTCTTCAGCTTCTGAGCCACCAGTGTCCGCAGGATGTCGGTGGCTGTGACGGGGGCATCTGGCACCTGGGCTGCGGGCCCGGCACTCGGTGGTGGAGGGGCTGCAGCGGCGGCGGCAGGTGCTGAAGAGGCGGGTGCAGACGAGGGCGCTGATGAGGCCGCCGCGGGAGCCTCTGGTTCCTCCTCTATTGGGTCTACGTCGTAGTAGATGTCCTTGGCGTCCTTGTTGTAGCACAGGATCTGACGCTGCAGCGACCGCGCCGCATCGTGTCCTTCGTATTTGCTGGCGAGGGTGCGCTTCGCCATGACACCGAGCGTGTCTGCGGGGCCGATCTCGACGATGCGCTCCGTCGTCTTCTCGCCGAGGACGACATCCTGCGTCTCGATCCACCTGACGGGCGAGGCGAACTGGTATGCGAGCAGCTCAATGAGCAGCGTGTGCGAGAGCTCCTGCTCGACCTCGGGACGCATGGCGAGGGAATGAGGGAGCAATTGGCGGAAAGGAGGGTGGTTGAAGCTCAACGGAGCTCAAAGGGTATCTCTATTACAAAATAGAAGACGGGTATCGTGGGTCTAGGGAGGGAGGAGCGGCCAGGAAGAAGACGCGCTATTAGGTGGGTGGGTAGTGTATAGTGCGGTGAGAGCACGAGAGACGATTCAAGGGTCCGGGAGGGGTGCGTTGGCTCCCCGCGAACGCAAACTTTCTTCTTCTTCGCGAAATAAGTGAGGGAAGGGTCAGCGGGCGTTGCAGGAACAGGACACTCAACGCATTGGCTGTTTATCTCTTGTTGGACAGCAGCACGCGGCGTTGATATGGCCGGGCGTTGAGGATTTCTCCCGCTTCGGGCTGGCGGTACTAAAATTCCAGACCCCTGCGACTGCAGCTCGTTACTGCTTTGGCCGGTGCTCAACGAACTAATCTCGCCTGGAAGAAGATGGGCTTGCGAGCGAAGAACAGGCGGCCACCGCACGAAGGGGATTGCGGTTCGACTTGCGAGTGGGTGCCAGCCTCGCACCGAAACTTGGAAACTCGGCCCACCGTGTCCTCAACAGCTGCGTGGGCGCGGATAAGCGCATGGCGGCGACTTGTTGAGTGCCTCTGCCCCAGCATTTGTGTAGGAACATACCGCAGACCCCTGCCGCCGCTAGTGACCCATGATATGCGGGCCAAATCTGAGCTCCTCTCGAAAAAGTCGACCCAGACGGCGCGACCATAACCACGCCAGCGCACCGCTTCCGACCCATTCCTCACCTTCTCCCCGCCCAATTGCATAAGCACTCCCTTCTGATTACTTTTCTTAAACCCTGGGGCCGTTCGTAATCCTGCTGCCTGCGGTATTCTCTCCACGCCCCTCGCACACCGCACCGCGCATAGCAAGGGAGCTGCTACACACTACTAGCAGTACGGGCCCTATCCCAGCACACCGGCCAGATTAGCTTCTGTCTGAGTGAAGAGGTACGCATCGAGTCTTTCTTGCGAGCAATTCAAGACAGCTGTCTTCCGGACGTCTTTTGGCCCGGGCCATTGCGTTGATTGCACCTTCCCCGCCATACCAGACGAGAGCTCACACTGCTCAGACGCTCCTTCCTGCCCACGTCGTTCCTTCCACACCTATAATCTGTCCAAGGTACGCGCCTTCCGGTGCTCGTCACTCACCTCCAACCCTCAGCTAACCACCTCACCAGTAATCGCACATTCCCACCATGTACGGTTCCGGCCAGCAGACGGGCATCTCCACGCCCCGCTCTGCCGCAAACCTGCGCCCGCTCATCCTCTCCCACGGCTCGCTCGAATACACGCTCCTCATCCCGACCGCCCTCCACTTCAATGCACAACAATTGAGGGACACGTTCAAGTCGACGCTCCCAGAGCCCACCGACGAGCTCGCCCTAGACGATGAGCCATCATCGGTGGCGGAGCTGGTGGCGCGATACCTTGGCTTTGTTGCGAAGGAGGTAGAGGAAGGGGAGGACCCTGACTCTTTCGAGGAGGTGCTCAAGCTCGTTCTTACCGAATTCGAGCGTGCCTTCCTCCGCGGCAACGAGGTGCACGCGCTGGCTGCATCTCTGCCCGGCATCACCGAGAAGAAGCTGGTCACAGTCCGGTCATACTACGCTGCTCGCGCGGCGGTAGAGAGGCCGATCAAGCACCACGAGTCCGCTCTCTTCCGCGAGGCTTCCGACGAGAATGCCTTCATCTACGCTGTTCTCGGCGGCCAGGGCAACATCGAGGAGTACTTCGATGAACTCCGCGAAATCTACAACACCTACCCCTCATTCGTCGAGGACTTTGTTGCAGCCGAGGCGCAACATCTCCTCGTCCTGTCGCGTGACCCACGCGCTGAAAAGCTCTACTCCAAGGGCCTCGATGTCATGCGATGGCTCAACAACCGAGACTCACAACCCGATACCGACTACCTGGTTTCGGCGCCTGTCAGTTTGCCCTTGATTGGGTTGACTCAGCTTGCACACTACGTCGTAACGTGCAGAGTGCTCGGCAGCCATCCCGGCCACGTACGCAGCCGCTTGTCTGGTGTAACCGGTCACTCGCAGGGTGTCGTTACAGCCGCTGCAATCGCCGAAGCTAAGAACTGGGAATCTTTTGAGCGGTCTGCCAAGAAGGCCATTGAGATCCTCTTCTGGATCGGTGCGCGGAGTCAGCAAGCCTTCCCCAGAACCTCGCTGGCACCTACCGTCTTGCAAGACTCTGACGAGAATGGCGAGGGTGTTCCCACGCCTATGCTTTCCATCCGTGACCTCTCAAGAAAAGCAGTTCAGGACCACATTGACGCGACCAATGCCCATTTACCCCAAGATCGACACATTGCCATCTCTCTAGTCAACAGCGCTCGCAATTTCGTAGTGACTGGTCCACCAATCTCTCTGTACGGTCTCAACCTTCGTTTGCGCAAGGACAAGGCACCGACTGGATTGGACCAGACGAGAATTCCCTACACTGAGCGCAAAGTGCGCTTTGTCAACCGCTTCCTACCCATCACTGCTCCTTTCCACAGCCCATATCTGGTAGATGCGACCAAGCAGCTCGAAGATGATCTCAAGTCAATCAAGATCTCCACTGCCGATCTTGGCATCCCCATGTATGACACACATACAGGCCAAGACCTTCGCGAGACCGAGAGCGACAACATCGTGCCTCGTCTTGTCAGCATGATCACTGCCGACTCGGTCGAGTGGGAGAAGGCAACTGTCTTCCCCAAGGCTACCCACATTCTCGACTTCGGCCCCGGTGGTATCTCAGGTCTCGGAGTGCTCACCAACCGCAACAAAGACGGTACTGGTGTCCGTGTTATCCTTGCGGGTGCCATCGACGGACAGAATGCCGAAGTTGGCTACAAGCCTGAGATCTTTGACCGCGACTTCGACCATGCTGTTAAGTACGCTGTCGACTGGGTCAAGGAGCACGGACCGCGTCTTGTCAAGACATCCACTGGCCAGACTTACGTCGACACCAAGATGAGCCGCATGCTTGGTTTACCTCCAGTGATGGTGGCTGGTATGACGCCTTGCACAGTTCCATGGGACTTTGTCGCCGCGACCATGAACGCCGGCTATGAGATCGAGCTTGCTGGTGGTGGGTACTACAATGAGAAGACCATGACCGAAGCTATCACCAAGGTCGAGAAGGCGATTCCTGCTGGTCGTGGTATCAGCGTCAACCTCATCTACGTTAACCCTCGCGCTATGGCCTGGCAGATCCCCCTCTTGGCCAAGCTCAGGGCCGAAGGTGTTCCCATCGAAGGTCTTACCATCGGTGCTGGTGTTCCATCCATTGAAGTAGCCAACGAATACATCGAGACTCTTGGCATCAAGCACATTGCCTTCAAGCCTGGTTCCGTCGAGGCTATTCAACAGACCATTAACATCGCGAAGGCGAACCCTACCTTCCCGGTCTTGATGCAGTGGACTGGTGGTCGTGGTGGAGGTCATCATTCCTTCGAGGACTTCCATCAGCCCATTCTGCAGATGTACAGCCGTCTGCGCAAGTGTGAGAACCTGATTCTCGTCGCAGGTTCCGGTTTCGGTGGCGCCGAAGACACATACCCATACCTCACCGGTCAATGGTCTACCAAGTTTGGATACCCACCCATGCCATATGACGGTTGCTTGTTTGGCAGTCGCGTAATGACGGCGAAGGAATGCTACACGTCAAAGATGGCCAAACAAGCTATCGTTGACGCCCCTGGTCTTGACGACGAGGACTGGGAGAAGACCTACAAGGGCCCAGCTGGAGGTGTCATCACTGTTCGCTCTGAGATGGGTGAGCCAATCCACAAGCTTGCCACTCGTGGTGTCATCTTCTGGCACGAGATGGACCAGAAGATCTTCAGTCTCGACAAGGCCAAGCGTGTCCCCGAACTGAAGAAGATGCGCGAGTACATCATCGAGAAGCTGAACAAGGACTTCCAGAAGGTCTGGTTCGGCAAGAACAAGAAGGGAGAGTCAGTTGACTTGGAAGACATGACCTACACTGAGGTTGTCCAACGTATGGTAGACCTCATGTACGTCAAGCACCAATCCCGCTGGATCGACCAGAGTTTGAAGCGCTTGACTGGCGACTTCATCCGCCGACTGGAAGAGCGTTTCAGCAAAGCTAGCAGCGAGTCACTCATCCAAAACTACGATGAGCTCAACGACCCCTTCCCAATGCTCGAGAAGGTCTTCAAGGCTTACCCCGATGCCGATAACCAGCTCATCAGCGCCCAAGATGTGCAACACTTCCTGTTGCTCTGCCAACGTCGTGGACAGAAGCCTGTACCATTCGTTCCCGTCCTTGATGAGACCTTTGAATTTTTCTTCAAGAAGGATTCACTCTGGCAATCCGAGGATCTCGATGCTGTCGTTGACCAAGACGTTGGCAGGACATGTATCCTTCAAGGACCCATGGCCGTCAAGTACTCCACCAAGGTTGACGAGCCCATCAAGGAGATCCTGGATGGTGTCCACGAGGGTCACATCAAGCTCCTTATGCACGACATCTACGGCGATGACGAGTCCAAGGTTCCCGTCATTGAGTACTTCGGTAGCAACCTGCTAGCACCACCCCAGGGACTAGAGGTGGATGGTCTTACCGTCTCAGAGCTTGAGAACAAGGTCATTTACCGCCTCTCCGCTGCTCCCAACGCTACGATGCCAGAGGTGCACTCATGGCTGCAACTTTTGGCAGGCTCCAGCTATTCATGGAGACATGCTTTCTTCACTGCGGACATCTTTGTGCAGGGTCAGCGTTTCCAGACTAACCCTACTTCGAGGGTCTTTGCTCCCACACCAGGCATGGTTGTCGAGATTCAGAACCCCAACGAGCCTGCCAAGACTGCCATCATCGTCAAGGAGCTGCACCACGGCGGCAAGCTAATCAAGACCGTCGAAGTCAGCCTCACCAAAGACAGTGAGATCCTGCTCAACATCTACGAGGAGCGTACCGCCATTGGACACGCAGTCGCATTGCCTTTCCGCTTCACCTACCGTCCTGACGTAGGCTACGCGCCTATTCATGAGGTCATGGATGCCCGAAACGACCGCATCAAGGACTTCTACTACAAGATCTGGTTTGGAGATGAGGCATGCCCATTCGATGCGTCCGTCACTTCACGCTTCGATGGTGGCCGCGCCACTGTAACAAGTGAGGCCATCAACGACTTCGTCCACGCAGTCGGAAACAAGGGTGAGGCCTTTGTTGACCGTCCTGGCAAGGAAGTCTACGCCCCCATGGACTTCGCCATCGTTGTCGGCTGGAAGGCCATCACCAAGCCTATCTTCCCTCGCGCAATCGATGGTGACCTTCTCAAGTTGGTCCATCTTTCCAACGGGTTCCGCATGATCTCTGGCGCTGAGCCCTTGAAGAAGGGCGATGTTCTTGACACCACTGCACAGATCAATGCTGTCATCAACCAGGACTCTGGTAAGATGGTAGAGGTCTGTGGCACTATCACCCGCGATGGTAAGCCAGTGATGGAAGTCACTAGTCAATTCCTCTACCGCGGCGCATATGATGATTTCCAGAACACGTTCCAGAGGAAGGTCGAGAAGCCCATTCAGCTCAACTTGGCTACCAGCAAGGACGTGGCCATCCTGCGATCAAAGGAGTGGTTCAACTTCGAGGAGCCTGAGATCGACCTGCTGAACAAGACCTTGCTCTTCAAGCTCGAGACTGTCGTGCGATACAAGAACAAGACAGTCTTCTCTGACATCGAGACTCAAGGAGAGGTCTTGCTCGAACTCCCGACTAAGGAGGTAATTCAAATCGCTTCCGTGCAATACAGCTCGGGCACCGCATACGGCAACCCCGTCCTCGACTACTTGGAGCGCAATGGAGCTGCGGTTGATCAGCCAGTGCTGTTCGACAACGCTATCCCACTTCACGGCAAGGCACCGCTTCAGCTCAAGGCACCTGCTTCCAACGAGAACTACGCTCGCGTCTCTGGCGATTACAATCCCATTCACGTCTCACGTGTCTTTGCTAGTTACGCCAATCTACCTGGTACAATTACCCACGGCATGTACTCCAGCGCAGCTGTCCGAAGCTTGGTAGAGACCTGGGCCGCCGAGAACAATGTCGGTCGTGTTAGGAGCTACCACGTCAACCTCGTGGGCATGGTGCTTCCCGACGACATGCTCGATGTCAAGCTTCAGCACGTCGGTATGGTGTCCGGTCGTAAGATCATCAAGATTGAAGTCAGCAACCAAGAGACCGAAGACAAGGTCCTCCTTGGTGAGGCTGAGGTCGAGCAACCCACTACCTCATACGTCTTCACTGGACAAGGATCGCAAGAGCAGGGTATGGGTATGGAGCTTTACAACAGCAGTCCTGTCGCCAAGGAAGTCTGGGACCGCGCCGACAAGCACTTCATGGACAACTATGGTAAGTCTGCACCAATCATCTATATCATACCGTGGCTAATTCACAACAGGCTTCGCCATCACCAACATCGTGAAGAATAACCCCAAGGAGCTTACCATTCACTTTGGTGGCCCAGTCGGCAAGGCCATCCGCCAGAACTACATGTCCATGACATTCGAGACTGTTGCCGCGGACGGCTCGATCAAGTCTGAGAAGATCTTCAAGGAGATTGACGAGAACACCACATCGTACACCTACCGGTCGCCGACTGGTCTGTTGTCAGCGACTCAATTCACACAGCCTGCTCTGACACTTATGGAGAAGGCATCGTTTGAGGATATGCGCGCCAAGGGTCTGATCCAAGTCGAGAGCACATTCGCTGGACACTCTCTTGGTGAATACTCTGCCCTTGCTGCCATGGCTGAGGTCATGCCTATTGAGAGCTTGGTCTCGGTAGTGTTCTACCGTGGTCTTACCATGCAAGTCGCCGTCGAGCGTGACGAGACCGGACGCTCGAATTACTCCATGTGCGCTGTCAACCCCAGCAGGATCTCCAAGACCTTCAACGAGCAAGCTCTTCAATACGTTGTTGAGAACATTGCCGAGACAACCGGATGGCTTCTGGAGATTGTCAACTACAACATCGCCAACATGCAGTACGTTGCTGCCGGTGACCTTCGCGCTCTCGACTGCCTTACTGGCGTGACAAACTACCTCAAGCAACAGAAGATCGACATTCAAGCGCTCATGCAGACCCTGTCGCTAGAGGAAGTTAAGAACCACCTGGTTGAGATCATCAAGGGCTGCGCCGAGCAGACAGAGGCCAAGCCCAAGCCGCTCGACCTCCAGCGTGGCTTCGCTACCATCCCGCTCAAGGGTATTGACGTACCCTTCCACTCGACCTTCTTGCGATCCGGTGTCAAGCCCTTCAGGTCTTTCCTTCTTAAGAAAATCCACAAGACCTCCATCGACCCCAGCAAGCTGGTCGGAAAGTACATCCCCAACGTAACTGCGAAGCCCTTCGCGTTGACCAAGGAGTACTTCGAGGACGTGTACAAGCTCACCAACTCACCCAAGATCGGCAACATCCTGGCCAACTGGGAGAAGTACGAGGAGAGTGGCAAGGAGGAGACCAAGACCGAGGCTGCTGCGTAAGCAAGTCGGCATGTATGCATAGACAGATAGATACGAGATTCCTTGATTGGGGCGTTTGGCGGTTCAACAAGTAGATGATTGCCCATTTGATATCCAGGTTGGAGGCTTCGATGCTCTTCTTATGATAAAACTTAGTAATTCATTCGTTCAAAAAATGACATTTACAAACTATATATGACAGGAGTAGAAAAAGTGTGGATATTCGTAAGATGACCTTTGTTCCACCGGTTCGCCAACCTATGCTACCTTTTGCGAGCCCCAAGCCTACCCTACGACAACCCTAAGAACATGTATACAAATCGAAAGAATGCGCTTATACAGATCAATCATCAAGAAACATACACAGAAAACTCATCAAATGAAAGAGTGTCTATCGGAACAACCCCCGTTTTCTGGGCGTCCTCCCCCCATCCGCCGTCGCCACCCCTTCCTGCGTCGAACTCGAACTCCCCAACGCAGGCATAGTATGCGCATGCACCAGCGGCGGCGCCTCAATATGTCTCTGGCCCTGATACGGCGTACTATGACTCTGATACGGCGTTCCCTGTAATTGCTGCTGCTGCTGTTGTTGATACGCCGGTAATTGCTGCCAATTCTGCTGGTAGCTTTGGTGGTTATAACTATCGTTGTAACCGTTGCTGATCACTCTGTGCGGCGTTTGTGGGACGAATTCGTTTGGTTGTTGGTGGTGGGGTTGTGTGTGGTGCGTTTGTTGTTGTTGCTGGGAGCGGAGAAGGCCGAACGCCCAGTTTGAGAGGTTGAAGCCGCCGAAGATTATTATGGCTGTGAAGATCTGGGTGAATGGTGTTAGTCTGAGTCGGGATATATATTTGGATTTTGGTGGTGGTGGTGGTGGTGGGGGTGTTGGGGGCTGCGGGTGCGGGATCTACTGCGCTGAATGCAATCGCAGGACTGGGTATATTGGTTGTGCGAATGCGTATACGCAGAATCAATGTGCTCGCGCCGTTCGTAGGCAGGGCTATGCACACTAGCAGCCCATCTTCTAACGACGATGAGGAGGATGCAACATACCATAGACTTATAACTAAACTCCTCGACAAAAGAGTTAAAGATCATAGCAAACGTCTTCGCCGTCACCGTCGCTCTTGCAACTTTCTTCGGATCGCGGTTCATGCACGTCTCCCAGACACCACAAGCCCGCTCCATAGCCGGCACGACTTCCTCCGGCCGGCAGCGATTCCGGTTGTATTCAATAGCGCATCCGGCGATTTCAACCATGACTTCGGATGCGTGTTTGGAGGATTCGATGTCGACGTCCGTCATGACGCCCGCCCAGGCGGAGTAGACGATGTAGATGAAGAGGCTGCCGAGGAACATGTTGACGGTGAGTTGGAGGTAGTAGGACAGTACGGAGGGGAGGTTGGGATGCGCTTCCACCCATGAGAGGAAGCCGCCTACGCTCATGGCGAGAGTCTGCTGGACGGGCCCCGCCTCTTTGGGAGGGACCGCTGGCCGTCTCTGTTCGTTGTCGGAATCTTCGCCGTCGTCGTCGTGTACCGTGGCGCGCTTCTTGGACCGTGATCGCTCTGACCGGCGCTTGACTATGCGGTTCTCGGCTTTCTTGGAGTAGTACTTTTGCGATGCGTCCTTGTCCTTGTCCCGCTCTCTGTCCCGCTCTTTGGTGGGGCTCGGCGTGGACATGAAGGTCCGCTTGAACCAGCTGTCTCGCCGCCCGCCCTTTACATCGCCGTTGCCCAACCGCCCCATCTTGCTCGCCAATTGTGTGTCTGGTGTGCCAGGGTCGCTGTCTACCTGTGGTGTGCCGGGTGTTTCCCCGCCTGAGC
Organism: Alternaria arbusti; assembly: GCF_024043155.1. NCBI lineage: Eukaryota > Fungi > Ascomycota > Dothideomycetes > Pleosporales > Pleosporaceae > Alternaria > Alternaria arbusti. The sequence continues at coordinate 76,725 of NW_026249953.1, read as the reverse complement.
TGAAGTCGAGGTCGTGTGAGGGCGTTCGCATAGACCACGGGCTCGGTTGGATGTGTGCGGGCACCGAAGATGCGGGTGTGGACGGTAGCGGCTTGCTGGGATCGCGGCTGAAGTATGTCATGCGGTTGTCGGGGTCGCGCAGCCGATTTGGAGTCGCGAAACCGTTCTTGGAGGGCGAGTCTAGGACGGAGTGAGGACCTGGCTGGCCGAAAGAAGGCCCTGAAGTCAGCGGTTGTGTTTCCCCAAGTGTGTCTCGTCCGAAAGGGAAAGAGGGGCCTGGGGACTCACGCTTCTTTTGTTGGCTGGCAGCGAGGAAAGGCGATTGAGCGTCGATGGGGCCTGTTTGGTTTGTCCACTCAAAGTCCATGGGCGTCGTCGAGGGGCGGTGACTTCGCGACATGATGTTTGCCAACGAAATTGCGGGACAGGTGGAAGGGAAGGTTCGGTGCGTGCGTCGTGGCGTGTTGCGCTGTTGTTGATCAACACTTGTGTGTCTAGGGTCACAGTTGCGGACTTCCGGCACTAGTCTCGATTCGGGTCACTACAGTTGCAGTAATGTTGTAGGTTTGATTGCCGCTTGCGAAGAGAGTACTGTTGTTTTGTATGTAAGCACGAAAGTGAGACGTTCGAAGCATTGTGAATTAACCGAATGCACGAGCATGTCTTCCAGTGCTTTGGGATGACTTCCACTAGAAAGTCACCCTCTCTGCCAGCTTCCTTAGAGTTCATAGAATTTCATAGTAGTAGGTATAGTACAGTGAAGATCAAAATGCAATGCCTCTGAAAGGGTCCCATATGAACAGAACTCCCTAGAACAATGATAGCCGCCTTTTCCTGATAGGTCCCTCTCCTGGCCAAAAAGGTGGCATGACGGCTGAGACCCCCAGTGATTCCGCAAGCAAGCACAACTCGTCGTGCTGGATTTTCCCACCGCCCTCCCCAATCTTACACCTCTCGAAACAGCTGTGTCTCAATCGCTGACTACGCTCCTTCTAGGCAGGCGTAAGGCCAACCTGTGTACCGTTCATTGAGGCCAAAGTCAGTGTGAGACCCTCTCGCCATGGACCTGGGTCTCGGCTCTCCATGGTCTTGAACTCCTGCACCAAACGCACAGTCACGTAGCTCGCCTCGGTAAGCGCGTATTGCTGTCCGAGACAGATGCGTGGGCCGCCGTTGAAAGGCAGGTATTCCCAGCCTGGACGGAGAGTCTCCCACCTCTCAGGCTTGTACTCGTCTGCGTCTGGGCCGTAGAGGTCGTGGCGGCGGTGCATGGTGTATGGTGAGTAGCCGACTGTTGTTCCCTTTGGTACGAACAGAGGTGCTTGGCCGTCTGGACCACCTCCTCGGGGCAGGACAGAATCGCGGATAGCAAGGCGAGAGTTACCGGGAACGACTGGGTGGAGGCGGAGAGCTGGTCATGATTAGCATATAAACGACGTCAACTCAGTGGCCATTCTTACATTCATTGAGGCACCACTTGACGTATTTGAGGTTTCTCAACTCCTCGTACGTCGGTGTGCGACCTCCAAGCGCCGCAACCTCCTCCCTCAACTTGGCATAGATATCAGGTCTCTTCGCAATCTGGAAGAACATGTTGCTGAGCAAGCTGGCAGTCGTGTCACGTCCGGCAAGCAGGATGTTGATAAGTTCCTCACGAATCCGCTTCTTGTCGGTAGTCTGCTTAGCTACTTCTTGAATAAAGTAGTACTTGTCGTCCTTGCCTCCAGCGCTCTTCTCAGCATCCAATTCTTCCCTGAAACGGAGCGCATCGTCGACGAACTTGTCAACGTAGGCGTGGCAGATGTTGATAGCCTTCTTGCCCTCGGGGTTCTTGCGGAATCGGTCGAAGATGCCCCAGCGGGTGCGGGTCGTGATGTCGTCTTGTGCGGTGGTGAATGCCTTGCTGAAAATGACGTCCTCGTTGTTTGCGTCTTCTTGGCCGACCATGCGGAGCGAGTTGGTGGAGTGGTTGAACAGAAACTCTGTTGCGGTGTCGATGGTCAAACGGAAAAAGAGCTCTTGCAGATCGACAGTAGCGCCATCCTTGGGGATGTGCTTGAGCATAAGCTTGAAGTGCCTCTCGAACGCCTCAATATCCGCCACTTGGTCGCGAGCGAAGTTGGGTCGCAGCAAGTGACGGCTATTAGCCCACCGCTCACCATCCGCGTTGAAGATACCGTGGCCCAAAAGAGGAGTAAAAGCACCCTGCCTATGACCAAAACCGTAATCCTTGAACTTCAAACTCAAGATCGTCTTGACGTTCTCCGGCTCGCACGTCGCAATGAAAGGCATGGTAACCAGCCTGTTATGGAAAGTGTTACCGAGCCGTCCAAAGCGCTTTCTGTTCTCTTCCAGCAGGATGTGGTGCTTGCTGTTGTATGCCATGACCTTCACATTATCAATTCCGAAAATAGGGTCTTTGTGGAACTGCGCCGTGCAGGGTTGGCAGCCATTCTCTTTCTTGAAGCGCTGGCGCGCGAGGTACAGGGCAATACGGGTGTATAGGATATAGGAGATGGCGGCTCCCGCAACGATGAAAAGTAGTGGCGATTGCGCCATGGTGTCTGTAGGAATTGTGTTGTTGGAGAAAGGTAGTGGTTTTCGGAAAAGGTTTTAGTGATGACGTCGAGGAATGTCGATAGCGGGTAGCCGCGTCTTCGTGGGAGCTATTTGTATGCTTTATTCGAGGAAGTCGCGTTTATTCCACGGGGTGTTTAACCGGTGCCTCGCAACGAACCCAGTTGTTGATGTGGAAAGAGTGATTGCAGGGTAATAGACACAGCCGCTGTCAGGTCCGCCTTGAATCCACAGTATGAAGCGTCTGTTGTTGAGCCAAGCCCAGGTAACAGACACCCAAGTCCTCTTCCCCTTGTCTTACGTCCGTATGCAATCAATGTCTCTTTTCTTACTCGCAGAAAGATTTGTCGTGCGACTGCTCGGCCGAGGTCCGATAAACTGTTCGGTCTCCGTCGTTGTCCCGCTCTCCGCGGTGTTGTCCAAGAATCCCGGTATTACCACCAAGAGGCGGATGGTCGTTCAGTATAGCCACGGGCTTGGCTGAATAATCCCAAGGTTTGTCGTAAAATGTCAACACAACAAAAATATATCATTAGTCACGGGGCCAGCCACTCTCTTATACCACCAACACTCGTCCGAAATTCTAGGGGTTCCACAAACGCATCGTCTAACAAGCCCACGGCACACTTACAATTTGAGCATTCAGCTCCGGACACGGTGCAAAGCGGCGCCCGACTGCTGAGGTAAACGCCCATTCGGAAGGGAATGCGCTCGCGGAGGCTAGAGCATAGCGTGCGTAGGTTTTCGGTGATGCCGCTGCTGCAGCATCCCTGCTCTGCCCCGTTACCGAGGCTGATTCGCGGGGGTCGTGATTCGCCAAATCTGATACAGCAGATCTGCGAATTCGCATGTTGGACCTAAACGGGTTACTGCCCGATGGTGTTGTATGCATGCTCGGAGGACTCGGAAGTTACTGTAATGAGGTGGGATGGGTAGTCATGTGTTGCAGGCGAGAAGGGAATGTTGCTTGTTGCGGGAATCATCAGAGTCAGCTAGCTAGAAGGAAATCATAGGTCCATAGCGAAATTGTTACAATGTAACACAGGCTACGATAGTGTGCACAGTCAGCTCATAACTTTAATTCGACGCTTTGCACTTGGAATACGATGTATACAATGTTGCTACATGCCAATGTCTTGGATTGCTGATGGTGAACTCGATACACGTCACCCGTGTGCGCAAGCGCAAAGCCCACGTTTGGGTCTGTCCAAACGGCCCGCTGCACGAGGCAGACTCCACTTCACATGCTGCCTCCGAGGGTACAGCGTGGATCACTAATCCGATGAGATCCACTTCATGTGGTTAATCGTTTCCTTCTCTAGGTATTGATATACCTGTGTGTAGTCTTTGCACACATGCCTCGCATCCCAACCGTCACTCCCACCTCGATCTTCTCCATGCTCGTCACCAGGGAAGCTTGTCGCAGCCCCTTCCAGCGCCACATCTCCCGCGCACATTATCGCCTGTCTGATGTATTCGAAGCAGTGGTTGATGTGCCATGGCATCTTGACAGGGTTTGCTGACACAGGTGACGCGACCATGAGCTTCATGGAGTTGTACGCGCCCAGTATAGTGTAGAGGCAGTGCAGCTGATGCGTCACGGACGTGGTGAAGACGGTGTGATTGGGATAGTCGTGTATCGGGTGCGGGAGGTTCGAGTATTCGGAGGGATTCTTCACGTTGACGTAGCCCAAGCCCTCTACGGAGATCGTCAACACTGTTCAACTGTGAGAACTCAGAATGATGCACATACCTGGTACGATGCTCAACCATGCATGCTGTGTCTCGTTGCTCCAGAACTCTGACGCATCTTCCGGGGCGAATACAGAACTGGGCTTGAAGCTCACAATCTGTTGCGAGAATGTTGGCGCGAAGCCTGTGATGTCTCCTGCGAGCTCGTATTGATGAATTTTTGTATGTCTTTGCCATCTGTTTTCCACCAGCAAGCCTACAATGACGAGGAGAAGCGCTGTGTCTAGTATCCATCTGTAGCCCTTCAGCCGCTTCCACACTGTCTTGTTTCTTTGTCTAGGTCGTACTGCATCTTCTGTATCCCAATCGTCAACCTCTGTACTCGAATCCGAGTGGTCGTCGGTATTGCGTAAGGCGTCGTATCGTTGGTCGGGCTTCAATGTGTCGTTCGTCGCGAAGGCCATAATGGACACGTCGTGAGTCGATTTGTGTGGTGCGAATGCCGGCATTACTGTAGCTGTGGTTTGGTAAGGATGAATGGGTAAGCGCATAGATACAATGGCGTTGACGCGGCATCGTGTCAATCTGCTTTGGTGCTCAAACGTATACTGCGACGCCAATCGTTAGATGATACGTGATCCGGCTTGGAAGACGACGATCGGCACGCCGAGCCCTGGATCGTTAGCATAGATCGAACGTCTTGTTAGAAGTATCAGCTTCCGGTTCGCATCGTAATAGCATGCGCGTATAGGTACGGCGCGTTGCATTGCCTTTCCTGACGTGAAACAGGCATGAGTGGCAGACGCGCCGCGATAGATATCAACGCAGACATTACGATGACGCGAGATCAGATCGAATTTCACATCGAAGGAAAAAGGCAACGCAACAATTTCGTTCATATTCATGATGGAGTTAGAGGTTTGGCGCCGAAAACGATGCTTTGGACGCGATGACGCTAATCGGCGCCTATCGATAATCACGCCAAGGACTCCCTAGCCCACACCACCCGCCACTGCATTCGGCATCATCACCGACCACCCTCTGACCATGAGATTGAGATCAACGCGCTCCGATCCGAGTCGAACTCTACAGGTTATCGATGTTCTTAAGGGAAATTAGAAGATGCCATCGCCACATTACCTCCGGCCTATACGTCTCCTCGGCCAGTATCAGCCAGCATCATCCACTCGCCTTCGCTTCCTCACTCAAGGATCCGTATGTGGCGTTTATTAGGAGTCTGCTGTGGTGGATGAAGGATGGAAGGTTCGCTGCTGTTCCTGAGCGCCTGTGCGGCATGCTCCTTGACGGTCGGCAACGTCACCGTTGAAATATCCTCGTCAGTGAAGAGACCGAGTGCCTCGACAGACAACTCCTTCCTGCGCGATGGCGACCGCGCTGCTGATGCAGCATGATTACGCGCGTGCATGCGCTTCTTTCCCAGCGACACAGAATCCCTATGAGCAAACAGTTCAGGCGACACACCACCCGAATGCACGATACGAGAGTGCGCGATCGTAACAGAGTCGCGATGGTCGCGGAACTTGGTATCTGCTTCTTCGAGGTTCGAGAGCTTTCGGATCATTGGCGATGGCTTGGTGTTTCTTCCTCTGGTATGCGGGATCTCGACATTGGGCACGACAAGAGTGTGCTCGGAGGGTGGTGATCCTGCTCCTGGAGCGTGCGGCGGCGTCACCTGTAGGGCGTGCTGAAGTGATATTTCCTCACACGACACGCTCCTGGTCAGAGGCGCGCTTACGGGACGTGATGAGACGCTAGAATGCGCTCCGCTTGTGATACGGCTATTTGGAGGTACTGTTGCTGCCAGGTCTTCGTCGTCGTCCACTGCGCAGTCATAGCGAGTGGCTCGACCATCATCATCAGGGAACACCACAATGGTGGGCTTGAAGCTGTCTGACTGGCTATTCCAGGTTCCCGACCATCCTGCGAGCTTCGAGTTGACTCGGTCAAGGCCACCACGTTTGGCGCTTGGGCTGGCAGTTTCTAAGGCATGGCTTGCTGACGAGCTTCGTCGTCCCCTTGTCCTGATGGTGTGCTCTTCTGGCACATCGTCCCAGATTACCTCATAGCTGCCACTCTTTGTCTCGATGATTTGCATTGTAGGTGTTGCTGGGTCAGCGCTGTCGTCATGGGTGAGTCCTTGCGCGTCCCATGAGGGAGCTATGGCGATGACATGTACGTCTGTCCGTGTAGTAGCTGGCTCCGCTGCAGCGCTCTTCGCTATGTTCATCGTGTTCGGGCATGATGGGCATGACTTGGCGAGTTCTGTATGATTGCTGGCCGACCTGGACCTCTCTCCGGTATCACTTGCTAGAATCCGAGTCGAGACTTCTTCCGTGATGGGTGCCGGGGGTAACGTAATCGATTGCTTCGAACCACTTTCTTCGAAATCGACAGTCTTCACGCGGCGCAAGGTCTTGAGCTCGGCGTTGATGCTTTCTTGTTGCAATCCGGTCGGTGGTGTGGTTGTGGTACTCTTCGCCTTCTTCTTTATACATGGCTTCAGTTTCGCGTTCCCATGGCGCGTCTTTGGGTTTGCAAACGCTCTTGCTGGGTCTGGCTCTGACTTTGAACGCACAGCAGTGGACCTGATGGGACTTGGCCTTGCACCCTTCTTGATCTGGTTCTTATTCGGCTCGGGTGTTTGAGATCGCTTGGCCATGGACTTTGTCTGCTCGACGAGTTGCTTCTGAAGGCTAGCAGATGAAATGTTTGGATCGTGGTACTGAGATTTTAGTTCGTATCTGGAGTTGCTGATGGAGCGCTGAGAGCCGGGTCGTGGAGGCCGTAGCTGGCTACGTGTCGGAGATGGGATCGGACGGGTTGTATGGCGCCCATCCTCCTTCGAGCGCACCGCCTCCAACGCGGCAATCGCAGTCAAGCGCTCATTCCGTTCTTGGCTCGGTATAACCAGTTCGCTCGCGGATCGTTTCAGCGACCGCCTAGAACCCGCCTTCGAGGGCTGACTCGCTGACGTGTCAGTTCGATCGTTGCTCGTTGTCTCGGCATCATGCGGCGTTGTTGTCGCGAAAGCAAAGTGGGGTTGGCGCTCCTGGTCAGGTGTATAAGGAGGAGTGTTGAGGGCTGCCTCTTTATCGGTTGTGAGGTACGAGGTGAGCTTGGTGATTAAGCCATCGCCGGAGGTCCCAAGCATGGTAGTTGCAGATTACGATGAATACGTCAACTGGACAGCAAACATTCGTCAGCGTGTGAGTCGTAGCCTGAAGAGCGGTGGCAAGTATCGTGATATATAGATCGTGACGTAGGAAGTTCGAAAGTCAGTGATAAAAGGATTTAGGGTGACGTTCTAGTCGCGAGGAACGTGTGTGCAGTAACAGCCAGGGCAACTGTACAATAGAAAGATCTGGATATGCGGAAGGAAAGGTACAGCTTGGGACGGGAGCTCTTACCCTCCACAGAGCCATCATGTTTTGGCCTCGGGAAGTTACACTCGCATGAGCATGACTCAATCGCACTGCCATGAACAGGCAGGGCATGCTGAAGTTGAGATAGTAGAATGCGATACAAACTCCGGTTTCTACAAAAGACATGCGGAATCAATCCACTGTTGACGTTACACTGCTCATGCTCTTTTGTAGCTTGCAATGATTACGTATCCATGAAGGCAAAGGCGGCTTCTTATGTGTCCACCCCTCACCTGGGCAATGACGGTCGACTGAATACCACTTCCGGTACCGGCCGAACTGGGCAGCTCACTCCATTACTGATTCCGACGTCAAAAGACGGCTTGAGTGTACTCTCTAGAGGCTGAACTATGTTGAACTAAGTACCCGCCCGCCAATGTCGCATGCCCGATCGGGAATAACGCCTGCCTCGGCACCATTTCCGATCAGCGACTCACATCATGTTCTCGAGCAACGTGCGCATCCATCTCCACGAACCTCGCGTCATTATTGGGGATTCCGCCAGGAGCTTGCAGTCCACTGCGCTCGCTGGTATGACTTAGTGACATCCATGGCAGAGCATCTGTTCCTACATGCCGCTTCTTCGACGCCATTTGCCTGTTTACACAGCTTCTGCGAACGCCATGCCGCTATTGCATTTGTACCCTCGTCGGTCGCAGCCAAACAGACAGCGCACGTGTGTCTGCTGGTATGAATATGCATCAAGATGGCCTCGTGTGCCTGGCTGTCGGGTCGCGTCATCGCGGGATCATCCCGGTCCTGACGGGCATGTATATAGGCTGTTGACATTCTTCAGAAAGCATCTGCTCAGGCACGCGACAGTCTACCACCCTTCGCAATGTTGATTGTCGCTTCGCTCGGCGTTCTGGCGCTCTCCGTCAACCAAGCTTTTGCTGGTCCGGTCATCACTCGAGATGATAATGCTGCAGCAGCAAATGTCACCACCTGCAATGGCAAACTTTTCACCTACGAAGAGCTAGCGGGTTATGGAAAACTTGTCAGCGACGCTCGTGACAAGTTCGGCGACACCATTGGCGGTATTGGAAGCGCCATTGCATTCGAGAAGAAGTCATGGAAGTACAAGAAAGGCTCTTACCAGGGTGTTGTTTGGGGTCTGCCTGATCGTGGTTGGAACACTCAGGGTACCCAGAACACTCAGACCCGCATTCATAAGTTCAGCGTTGTCTTCACGCCGGTTGAAGCAACTCTTGAGAAACCGGCCAGCCCGAACTTCCAGTTCTCTTACGTCGACACTCTGCTTCTTACTGGACCTGATGGTACGCCCTTGACTGGTCTGGATCCTACAGAAACCATCACCTACCCTGGCTTCCCCACTCTTCCTTTAGCTAGATGTAAGTTCTAGATTCACATGTCAATTATCAGTACTGATACTTGCAGACACCGACAACGGCTTTGGCCAAAACGGAACAGGTGGTGCTCGCGTTCCGCTCGACACTGAAGGCCTGGTCCTCGGAGACGACAAGACTTTCTGGATCAGTGACGAATACGCCGCGTACGTCTACCAGTTCGATAAGAAGGGCAAAATGATCAAGGCTGTTCGCACCCCCGAGGCTCTTATTCCCCGCCGTAACGGAACTGAAAGCTTCAACGCAGCTTCTCCACCCATTTACGACCCGGATGTAGAGATCACGCCCGAGGATCCCGACAGTGGCAGAGGCAACAACCAGGGCCTGGAAGCTCTGACTGCCAGTCCAGATGGCAAGTACCTCTACACCATGCTCCAAAGTGCTACCATCCAGGACGGCGGCAGCTCCGCGAAGAAGCGTCGCAACACCCGTCTCCTCAAGTACCGTGTCAAAGACGACCAGACCACGCTAGAGGCGGAATATGCTGTTCAGCTTCCTGTGCTGCCAACAGGCCGCGTCGCCAGCCAGTCCGAGATGCACTACATCTCCGAAACCCAGTTCCTTGTCCTTGCGCGCGACTCCAACGCTGGTCACGGAGCAGAAAGCACGTTGTCCATCTACCGCAACGCAGATGTGATCGACATCTCCAAAGCCACGAACGTCGCAGGTACAGCGGCCGATGACGTCAAGGGACAAATTGCAAGCAAAGATGGTGTGTTGAAGAGCAGCATCGTGCCTGCTACTTACTGCCCATGGCTGTCTTTCAACAACAACGACCAGCTTGGCAGATTCGGTCTTCACAACGGTGGCGAACAGGACGCGAATCTGCTGAATGAGAAGTGGGAGAGCTTCGCTATGTTACCCGTTGACAAGGACGACAAGATTGGCAGGAGCGAGAGGCAAGATGAAGACGAGGGAAAGCAGTACTACCTAGTCTCTTTCTCAGACAACGACTTCATCACTCAGAACGGTAAGATACCTCTGTTCAACTTTCAAGGCCCACACTAACGTCGCGTAGGATACATCAACTTTGGTCAAAACCAGTATGTGGATGCGTCTGGTTACAACCTTGACAACCAGGTTTTGGTATTCAAGGTCAAGCTTCCAAAGGGAGCGAACCCCTTGTAGAGTTCCATAGATGATGTGCGCTGTCGCCAAAACCAGCATACATGATGTACAATTCATTCACTACAATCAGATGGCTTGACTACGCCCTCATTCCGAGTCCGAGGCAGAGCTATCTTCCTCATCAGAAGAAGACACTGCATCACTATCACAAGAATCCTTTTCACCTCCCATATCCCTATCTCCAAGACCACCCACAACCTCATCCAAACTCTCTTCGATGACGTCATCCATGGTACGCTTCTTCGGGACAAGGGACATGGTACAGCCTCCTCTCGAGTTGCGACTCGTGGCGGCGGAGTCCCTCCTCGAGACACTAGCAGAAGTGCTGGCACCCTCAACCGCATCTGAGTCTCCAACCTCCTCTCTCGCTTCCTGTCGTTTCATCTTTGCCTCTTGTTTCTTGTCGAGCTCACTGTCCACTCTCTCTATCGCAAGCGCCAAAGCCTCTTCTGCTTCGTGTTCTTGAGCGAGAAGCTCGAAGTACACCTTGGCACACATTTGGTTGTGGCTGACCGGTTCTCTCTTCGTAGTAGCGGGTTTGCCTATCTTGTATGGATTCCTGGGTTTCCATATGGAGAGGCCTGGTGCTTCCTGGCGAACGACGACACCTGACGGGAGATAGAAGTCCATATCTTCGCTTTTGCCCAGACTAGTCCGGCCGGCTCCACAGCCTGGACAGGTCTTCTTATCACCCGCTAGGTAGTATCGTCCGAGACCATGGTTGACGTCGCATCGCCAGGCAAGTTTTTCGTCTGCTTTCTGCTTCTTCCAGTAATTGCAGTCGGGGATCTCTTGACCGTGTTCCATAGTGATCGATCCACTAGGATGGGGACCAAGGTCAGGCTCTGGCTCTGGTTCTGGCGTCGGCTCGGGTGTTGGCACTTTCGGCCGTACCTTTGGCCGAAGGTAATGAACTACTGCATCGACAGCAATCTGCCGAGCCACTTCTTCAGTCGCACCAGTACCCACGGCCTGCCAATATGCGTCCTTCGCCACAGCATTGTGACAGGGTCGGTCTGATTTGCGAAGTCGAGTAGTCTGTTTGCTAGGCTTCCAACGCATGTCCGGTGCGGGTTGATGATAAAAAGACCTCAGTGGCATGTAAAAATCCATCTCGAAAGCATGGTTGCCACTGAGTGAGGTGTTACAGCCTCGACAGTTCTTGCGGTTCCCGGAGTTGTAGTAGTGGCCCATTGCATGTTTGCAACGACAACGCCAAGCGTACTTCTCATCCACTGAGATCGGCTCGAAGTAAGCGTTTGGGGGGAGGTGTTGATGCAGTTCCAAAGTTATAGATCCACTCGGATGGAGCGATAGTGACTTGTTCGCCGACGGACTCTTCACGATTGACTGATAGGTCGATTGTTTGCCTGGCTTGGGTGCAGTCGATTGCTGCTGGGTAGAGTGACTTCGCATGACTTGGTTGTTTGCGGCTTCGTTCTTCCTCCTCTTCTTCTTTGAGGGCTCTGAGGGTGTCTTGTCAGATTCAGAATTGCTCAACGACCCACCAATATCTCGTCGATGGATCTGTGGATAGGAGAAGGAAGAGGACCCAGGAGTATTCATGTCTGAGTCCATTGGGAGACATTGCGATGCACGCGAATCAGGGGTGGTAGTTTCAGTTGACAGACTTTCACTGTTCTGCTGTGATCGAGCAGAACTTCCGGCTTGCTCTCGAAGTCGCTCTCTAGCTGCGATGGCTTCAAGCTTTTTCTGGTAGTCGTTGGCGGTGGGACGAATACCCATAGACATGGCTGCTGCAACAACTTGCTTGAAGTTCTGGAATGCATGGTCGAGAGCCTGTGGTGGGTTTCCCCACTTAAGTGTCAGCCGGCGCTTGTGATCATTGATCAACCTGGTTCGCCAGTGGTGTACCTTCTCTACGTGCTCGGAGCCGTTGCTTTGCTTGCATGCACCGGCACGGTCACTGATGGGTACTCCAGCATCATGGGAACCAAATAGATCTTCGTATCTAGGGAAAGCTAGATGGGATTCTTCTTCCTGTGCATCATCTGGAGACAAGGCATCTACAGGGTCTTGATACAGTTGGGTGAGATCTGACAGTATCCGAGGCTCCTGGTGAACATCAGACGCCTTTGCTCCATGACCGATATCGAGTGGACTGTTTGTAATGGGTTGAGGGTCATGAAAGTCCGACATCGTGGCCAGCTGCGGGAACGGAATCCAGTTTCGACGAGATGAGGCCATTCTGTCATCTCTGGTTGCTGCTCCAGGCATGTTCTGACCTTTACGCTTCTTGGATGTTGAGAGCTTGACAGCACGACCGATGGGCAAAGTCATACTGAAGTTCTCTTTTCGAAACAGTGTCTGGGATACAGCGTCAAGATCCTCCAATGGACCGGCCTGATAGCCAAGTTCGTACTCCTTGGTTGAGTATCGTACCATCGTAGGATGTGAGCTGGTACGGTGCCAAGACACGTTGATCCTGTCTGCTACAGGAAAGAGATTGCCAGGACCGTACTTTGAGAAGGGTTTGGTGTCGAGAGCATGTGGATCGAGGAACGGTGCGCCATCCATGCCGTCTCCAGCGAGAAGGTGTACAGTGCGGCAATGGCCATTCCAGATCATTTTCTTCGTGATACTGTTGACCTCATGTGATACAGACTTCATGTACTCGGCGATGCTTTGGCGGCTGCTGTTTGCATCTTCAGAACACTGGGCGAGGCGGTCGGGATGCAAGGCATGCGCTATGAAGTTGTTCAGAAAGGTGGCTTCGTAAGTCTTCTGGCTAGCTTGGTAAAGCACGTAGTTGATGTAGTCGGCCTTGGAAGGTATACGACGGTTCAGATGAACATCGGCACGAGCTCTTTGAACACGCGTAGGGTTCTGAAGGTTGTCATTGCTGTTTGAAGGAGCTGGGAAATGTAAGCGAACAGCCTCTATGCAGAGCAAGCTTCTTACCAGCTTGAAGTGTAAGACCACTGGGTATCCGGTGTTGGTCATATGTTTCCGATACAAAAAGCGAATCTTCTTCCTCGTAAGCGTCCGCGGTTGGGTTGTGATGAGTTGATTGGGGTGTAGCATCGATGAGTATTCGAGGTGGAGCGCCGAAAGAGCCGTCGCTCCAGTCGATTTCATCCTCGTCAGCGTATACCATGATGTTAGAGTAGGTAAATGAAGTTATGAGCAAATGATGGATATCGATGTTCACAGATAGAATGATGGGATTCGAGAAGGAAGAGAATGATACTCTGATGACCTCGCCGCATAAATCCTGACGCGAGTTGGGCGCATATGCAAACAAAAGACATCATTTTAGCGTGCGAATTCAGTCATACTAGAGCTGAATGTGGATGTCCAAGATTCAAAGACGGAGCAAATCGAATGTATGTACAGCGTTTGTTAGAGACCGGAACATAGACGGCCACCCAAAAGCCGCGCCGTTGGCCCGATGGATGGCCGATTTTGAGGAATAGATCCGCCAGGTTGGCGATTGAATGATGCTAGTGGGGGCATATTTGGTAACGCGGCCTGGATAGGAGGCTACTGTTCGTTTGATGCCGAGGAATGCTGGTATGTCCGAGCTGAGCGCCAAACGCACTTTTGGGCGCTGAGGACATTGGGTGACGCATAATTCGAAAAGACGGTAAAGTAAACGCGAGGCAGTCATGCCATGGACAAGGTTAGTGTTCGCATTCCATTCGATTCACACAGGCTATGCGGAGTTGAAGTCATAGCCGACTGGACGCGATGCCGACACACATGTGCGAGTGCCAGTCGTCATTGCGGACAGATGTGTGCACCAAGACGATAGCGAGTAAATACGGAGTCGCGAGTTACGGCCTTGTAGATTGGGCGTGCGCTGGAGTTGTGGAGTGTTGGGTGGAGGTGAGGGCTGGGGCAGCTCGGATGGGGGCGCACGGGCCAGTGGACCCTGAAACTATGTCGATGTGGCATTTCGAGCATCTTGAAGCCTCGAGCTCCAATTGCTCTCTCCACATTCAAAATGGGAAGGAAGCACGTGTCTTCGCTAGCCTTCATTCTCCCTATCTTAGCCAGCACCGCAGATGCGGCGTCAGACCCCGCCCGGCCGCGGGGTGTCGCTCCGGAGTGTAGGTTGCACATGTTACAGCTCATGAAGAGCTTCCACGTAGACGCCTGAGCATAGCTGACAGCAGATGTGCAGTTGCAAAGTACTACAAGGATGCCGAGGCATTCACTTGTATCTCGAATCCGGCAATCAAACTCCCAATCGCACGCCTGAACGACGACTACTGCGACTGCCCCGATGGCTCTGATGAGCCAGGCACCTCGGCGTGCGCCTACCTCTCGCCCCTCTCCCCGCCCCAGCCTCTAGGCTTCCAGGGCAAGGACGTCAATGCTATGCCTGCCCTTCCTGGCTTCTACTGCAAGAACAAGGGCCACCAGCCGAGCTACATTCCCTTCACCAACGTGAACGACGGCGCATGCGACTACGAACTATGCTGTGACGGCAGCGATGAGTACGAGCATGTGGGGGCTATCAAGTGCGAAGACAAGTGCGCGACCATTGGGAAAGAATGGCGGAAGGCGGACGAGGCGAGACAAAAGAGCCTGACTGCTGCGAAGCAACGGCGGAAGGAGCTCATCGCTGAGGCTGGTCGTATGCGGAAGGAAGTCGAGGACCGCATTCAGACACTCAAGACGCAGATAGAAGGTGCGACTCTCAAGGTCGACGGGCTGACCAAGAGCCTCGCCGAGATCGAGAGGGCCGAGCGAGGCAAGGTCGTCAAGGGCGCAGGCAAGGGCGGCAAGATCACAGTGCTGGCCAGCCTCGCCAAGGATAGAATCCAAGAGCTTACTGATAACGTCAACCGCGTGCGAGACGAGAGGAATGCGGCACAATCACGGGTTGAGGAGCTCGAGGGCATGTTGAAGCGCTTCAAGGAGGAGTACAACCCCAACTTCAACGACGAAGGCGTGAAGCGTGCCGTCCAGGCCTGGGAGAACTATGCTGCGCAAGAACGCCCGGGACCCAACAACGCTCTAGACCGCGACCTCGACGAGATTCTCAAGCCGGACTCTGAGAGCGCCATCAAATGGCACGAGTTCGAAACAGTCGAAGAGTCTGACGTGGAGCTCCGTAAGCATTGTTTCCAAGACGCATCTAAAGCTATCTACTGACGATCGCATGCAGTCTACAAATTTGAGGAGTACCTTCCCGACTCCATCCGTAGCTGGGTGGACAGCAAGCTGCGCGACTTGCGTGTCGCGCTCATCGAGAACGGTATCCTCGCGGACCCCACGACCGGCGACGCCCCGGAATCCAAGGCCATTACCGACGCCAAGTCACAACTCGACTCCGCGAAGAAGGAACTTGAAGGCGACAAGTCGGAACTTACAAGACACGAGGAGGACCTCACCAAGGATTACGGACCAGACTCCATCTTCCGCGCCCTCAAGGACCGCTGCACCTCCACTGACTCTGGCGAATACACATACGAGCACTGCTTCCTCTCAAAGACCACTCAGAAGCCTAAGAAAGGCGGTGGCCACACTGGCATGGGTAATTTTGCACGCATTGAATCGATCACCGTCGATGAAGAGCTTCCTGCCGATGGTAAGGGCTTGGGCAGTGGAGAAAGGATTGCAATCAAGTACGAGAATGGCCAACACTGCTGGAACGGCCCCAATCGAAGCACCATGGTCATTCTTGCGTGCGCCGAAAATGACGAGATTTGGAAGATTGTCGAGGAAGAAAAGTGCGTCTACCGAATGGAAGTAGGTACGCCTGCAGTCTGTGGCATCGATGTACAAAAGGCCGTGCCGGCGCACAATGAGCTTTGAAGAAACGAAATTACGTAGAGACAATTGGGCCGGTAGACTTGACGATGTTCTGGAACATGTGTCGCTGTCTTTGCTCCCCCACATCATCTGGAGCGCGTTTGGAGTAGATAGCAACCCGATTATCACCAGTTAGCGTGGAGTTAATCTATCCCCAATTTCCCCGCCTCCGCACCTTCCCGCCTCCGTCTACTACGTCATCCGCATCAGGGTCTCCTTCTGGAGAATGATATACTTCAAGCCGGCCTGAACTTAAACTCATGGGTGCCTAGGCATGCGGCTTAACATCAGCTTACTTTGTACACCAGCCCCGCGGGTCGGGTCCGGCAGTTATTGACAACTCTCTTCGGCCCGTATGGAATCTTCAATAATATAAGACGCGGCGTTGCGACGCAGCCACGGAAAGGACGGCGCCTTGAACAACGACCAATCATCAAAGAATGTCCGCAAACGGGTCAACTACAGCAACCTTCCAGAACCACAATGGTCTTCCGATCGCAATCGTTGGCGGCGGACTTGGTGGTGCCGCGCTCGCCATTGGTCTTCTCAAACATGGTGTCAAAGTGCACATCTACGAAGCCTCTCAGGCCTTCGCGGAAATAGGTGCCGGCGTTGGATTCGGTGCTAACGCCACGACTGCATTGCACCTTATCGATCCTCGACTGCTGGAAGGCTACATGAAACACGCCACGATAAACACAGACCCTGAACGCGAAAACACCTTCAACACGATCAGATGGGGTATGGACGAGCGACGACCCAATGGAGCCAAAGCTGGAGATCTCGGTTTCCATCAGGCTGACGCCAAGAAGACACCAGATGCACCGACTGGATTTTGTATGCGAGGCCGTATACACCGGGCGCGTCTGCTCGATGAGATGGTCGCGTTGCTTCCCAAGGACATAACAAGCTTCGGCAAAAGCTTCCAGAGTGTCGAAGAAGTGGGTACTGGTATGCTCAAGATAAGCTTCGCCGACGGAACGACTACTCTAGCCAGTGCACTCATTGGCTGCGATGGCATCAAGAGCAAGGTACGAAGCTTTGTATGTGGTCCAGATGTGAAGCCGGCATACGCTCACGAGGGCGCGATAAGGGCTATGGCCCCAGCTGAAGTGGTCAAGAAAGCGCTAGGAGAAGAAAGGGCGCTGAACGGTACACTGTACTGCGGTTATGGAGGAAGTTGCATCACCTACCCTGTCGACCATGGCGAACTCATCAACATGGTTGCTATGCCACACGATCGATCCCTCACCAGCACTTGGGACCAGGATGACTGGATAGTACCCACGAGTGCGGACGAGGTCCGTGAAAAGTTTAAAGACTTTTATCCGCCACTCATCGATCTTATCGCGAGACATACTCTACCATCTAAATGGGCACTACACACTCTTCAACACGATAAGCCATATTTCAAGGGTCGTATGTGTCTACTGGGTGACAGCGCACACGCCACGACGCCTCACATGGGAGCTGGAGCTGGCATGGCTATGGAAGATGCATTTCTCCTCAGTCGCTTGATAGCTGATGTCGGAAGTTCTGATAATATTGAGGCTGCCTTCAAGGCCTATGATGCTGTCAGACGACCTAGAACACAGGGATGTATTCAGAGGAGTATCGAAAATGGTCTAGCATACAACTTCATGGTGGAAGGGGTGGAAGATGATATGAATAAGCTTGAGCAGAAGCTCAATGAGAACTTTCGGTGGCTTTGGTATGAGGATTTGGAAGAGCAACTGCGCAGGGCGGCAAAGGTTCTAAAGGAAACAAGCGGACATGATGTTAGTCAGCTTTAGCGTGCTCGGGATCTAATCTCGCGCAACTGTTCTAATTTCTTGCAATCAATCGCTCTACTTGCATCTAAATCCAGATGGCGTCTATCAATACACACAATGAAGTGTCGGCCTTCGCTCCTTCAGTTTGACGATCCAGACCAATGCAGCTTACGTCATAGGCCCGAAGGTTTCGGCGATACCGCCGCTCCCGCCAACAAGTTCCGTCTCCTGCTAAGTCCAGGTACCATCTCGCTTCCAGCGGCTACATATCTCTGTGCGGGCACACTTTACCACCTAAAGCCTAGATCATCTTTAGGAAGATGCCCGTCAGGGTCTACACCGGCGTGGAACGCCTTGGAAAATTCTACGAGCCAAATACCGCGCGGATGCCGAGATCGACCGAGCTCTGATTTCAAACCATCGGACGGGATGTGCTTAGTAGGGGCGTATATAGCCTTTTTGATCCGTCTGGAGTCTTGTTATTCAACCCTCACAGCTGCTGTTTTTTGTTTCCTTCAATATCTTCCTACATGTCCGAACTCTCAAACTTACCAAAATCAAACACCCACAACACTAAGATGTCCGCAGATCGCCTCTTCCAGCCGCTCAAGGTGGGCGCCATGGAGCTCAAGAACCGTATTGCCATGGCACCTCTGACACGATTCCGTGTCAACGACGACCATGAGATCCTGCCCATGGCTGCACAGTACTACGGCCAGCGTGCTTGCGTACCGGGAACCCTCCTCATCACCGAAGCCACCCTGGTCTCGAAACAATCTGGTGGTTACCCCAACGTACCCGGTATCTACACTCAGGCTCAGATCGACGCATGGAAACCAGTAACCAAGGCTGTCCACGAGAAGGGCTCGTACATCTATCTCCAGCTCTGGGCCCTTGGACGTGTAGCGAACAAGGACTTTGCTGCCGCGAACGATATCACCATCAAGTCTTCCAGCGCAACATCCCTAGGCGAGGGATACGCTACTCCCAAGGAGATGACCGTTGAGGACATCAAGCAGAGTATCTCCGACTACGCACAAGCAGCCAAGAACGCCGTCGAGGCTGGCTTCGACGGTGTAGAGATCCACGCTGCCAACGGCTACCTCATCGACCAATTCTTGCAGGATACCTGCAACAAGCGCACAGACTCTTACGGCGGCTCTGTTGAGAACCGCTCCAGGTTCTGTGTCGAGGTCACCCAGGCTGTAGTAGAGGCCGTTGGCGCCGACAAGACCGGCATCCGATTGAGTCCGTTCTCCGAGTTCCAGGGCATGAAGATGAAGGATCCTCTGCCTCAGTTCACGGACATCATGAAGAGACTGGATGCGTTCAACCTAGCCTACCTCCATCTCGTCGAGGCCCGCGTATCTGGCAATGCAGATGTTGAGGGCTACGACTCCCTCGACCCCCTGCTGCCTCACTACTCTGGCAAGCTGCTCATCGCTGGTGGACTCAAGGCCGAGGATGCGAAGAAGATTGTTGAGGAGCACAAGGACCGCGATGTCGTGGCCGTGTTCGGACGCTACTTTATCAGCACACCCGATCTCGTTTTCCGGATAGAGAAGGGCATCGAGCTTACTCCTTACGACCGCGATACCTTCTACGTGCCCAAGAGCGAGAAGGGATACATTGACTACCCTTTCAGCAAGGAGTGGAAGGAGGCGCACCCTAACTTGTAAAGACAGCGCAAGAAGATACCCAGTAGCGTTTGCGAGTTTGATAGAATAATTGGACAACGATTCTGAGACGCATTTGTGCTATGGCTGCTCTGCTCGATTTCGGTCTCACGCAATTTCGGATGTAGCCGCTGGCACGTCCTCATACTAACGCATGTCAGCCCCCATCTTTAGTGCCGTGATTGCGCAACCTGCGGACCCTCAAAACAGACAACGTTCATATATTCGCTGGCTCCAGGAACGGATATCGGGATGCATAACGGCATATGGATACCATAATGCTCAATGGCACGCCGAAAGGTTGCAGTCAGGTGTCAGTGCCCGGTAAACACTCACGGTAACCGTCACAACCCAGCATAACAAGTGACGTAGATGCGAAAGTAGGCAATGCCACATGTTACGTGCGCCGGAGCAAAGCTCGGTAGTAGGTTAATATATGTGGCGGGAGTTCATCCGGGGTAATGATCCAAGATCCCTGATCCCGCACAGTTACTCCACATCATTCCCCTGGTGGCTAACCTCTGTTGGAACAAAAACCTCCATCGTCCGACGAAAGCAGTAGGTACGCCGTTTCGGTCGCATGTCATTGGAGAAGGAAAAGTGTTTTGAAACAACGCACGAACTTCATCCTCTCGCATGCGCATAGCCGTGCCTCCTCGCTTCGGAACTTTTAGATTGACACCTTAACATCCGTTTGTGTCGGCTAGTATTCACGGGGAAACAAGCTTAATATGTTTAGCTCTGGCGACGATCGCATGATGAGTGTGTGGTGTGGGTATAAGAAGGGGAGGAGGATGCAGGAAACTGTGTGTTGCGGACTCTCACGACACTCACGATGCACTTCTCCACCTCAGTACTCGGCAGCGTTGCTGCGCTCTGCGCAACTGCCAATGGCGCCCTTACTCGTGTCAACGACTTCGGAGCGAACCCATCCAACCTTCAGATGAACATCTACGTTCCTGCCAAGGTTGCGGAAAAGCCTGCGATCATCCTCGCCGTACGTCTTCCCATTCCGTCCACTTTACAACGATCGTCTTTCTGACCATTGAATAGCTGCACTACTGCGGTGGCACCGGAGAAGCCTACGCGCAATCCACAAAGTACAACAGCCTCGCCGAGCAAAAAGGCTTCATCAACATCTTCCCCTCGACCAAGAAAGATAACAACTGCTGGGAAGTCAACACAGCCAAGGGTCTCTCCCGCGATGCTGGCGGCGACAACCAAGGCCTAAACAACATGATCCAGTACACCATCAAGAAGTACAATGCCGACCCCACCAAGGTCTTCGTCACTGGAAGCAGTTCCGGATGCATGATGACCAACGTCATGATGGCTACCTACCCAGACGTCATCGCCGCAGGATCTTGCTACTCTGGTGTCGCAGCGGGCTGTGTTGCAGGCAGCCCCGGCGCCAGCCCCAGCACCGCAGACCCGCGATGCGCAAACGGCCAGGTTATCAAGTCGCAGGCTGAATGGGTCGCTCAGGTCAAGGCTATGTACCCTGGCTACAGCGGCACTTACCCTCGCATGGCGACTTGGCACGGAACTGCTGACTCGCTCGTCAAGATTCCTAATTTGGGCGAGCAGTTGAAGGAGTGGAGTGGTTTGCTGGGTGTTTCGTTCTCGAAGAACGAGACGAACACTCCGCAGAGTGGTTACACGAAAATGGTCTATGGTGATGGGACGAAGCTTGTGGGTTACAGTGCTCTGAATGTCGGTCACACTGTGCCGGTGCATGAGGCGGAGGACCTCAAGTGGTTTGGACTTTGAGTGGAATGATGAGACTACGACACGATTTGTTAGCCTAGCTTGAATGTATATATCTTTGGACATCGGTGTCAATCTTGACATGATGTGAGCATGATTCTTCGTATTCTTCGTATTCAAGTGTCGGCATGAGGATTACTGTGTTGCTACGAGCTGCGAGCCGATGCTTTTGCCGCTCTGATGCCTCTGAGATAGTGTTGGTGTTATGCGAAAAGACAGCTAGACCTAGATTGCAGGTTAGGTTGACTACATTTGACGGATTAGTAGTTCGGATAATGGGGTATATTCATGACTTCGTGCCGACCAGTAACTACCTCATAACCGGCGGTCTTGCCTCTTTATTGAATGCCATCCTACTACATAGCCATTCCACCGCCTCTTGCACACCAGTTCCTGTGAGCGCACTGCAAGGAAGCACTCTACTGTCTCTAACATTTCCACCCTTCTCTCCCTCAAACACTCTTCTCACAAAGCCCTCTTTAATCCTCACCACTTCGACGCAGTCTTCTCGATCTTGCTTGTTCGCCAGTATCAAGATGGGCACGCCGCTGGCATCTTCGTTCGCTAACACGCTCTCCAAGACCAACTTGCACTCATCCAACCGCCCAATATCTTCTATGCTTGCAGCATTGTTCGCGCTCATGTCGGCTAGCGTGGCGTTGCCCACATCACTGCTATCTATGACGAAGACGATGGCGTGACAGCTGCTGTAATACGACTGCCAGAGCCCGCGCAAGCTATGTTGGCCGCCGACGTCCCATATCTTGAGGTAGATGGGTGGATTTGGAGGTGGGAGGGCGATGGTAGCGACGTTTTGGCCGACGGTGGGGACGGTCTTGAGGTTGGGGTGCGAGGCCGAGTAGGTGCCTTTTATCTGCTCGAGGAGCGTCGTCTTGCCGGCATTGTCGAGGCCTAGGAGGAGGACGGAGTACTCTGCGATACGTTAGTTGCAGTGCGCTGGATGCGTCGAAGGTTGGGATGCGTACCTTCCTTACTTGTCGCATGGAGATATATCGACTTGAAGAGGTGATACATGGTTTGCGCGACGCGTTTTGTCGACGCGCGCTTCACATGGCCGGCGGGTGAGGGTCTACGGCGCGCGGTTGATGGGGAACGTGTCATACCGTTGTTATCGATAAGCCCCAGACATTATCAGAAATGCGACCTTCGTCATCACACGTACAACGTTCTCCCCACCACCTACTACGACATTGGTAAGGGCGAGCAAGGCAGTGTAAGCGTTCAAAATTACTGATAGGTGTATGTATGCTAACGATCACAGTAACCCACAGGCGAGCCAAGCAGTGAACCCGAGCTTATCCCAAAAACCCCTTTCGACCTCTAGGATGTCATCATGCCTGGCCCATCGCCGACACCACCCTAGCCGAAAAGCTTCTAGATCTAATCCAGCAAGCCACGCACTACCACCAAATCTCCAAGGGCGCCAATGAAGCAACCAAAACGTTGAACCGAGGCACCTCCGAGCTCATCATCATGGCTAGCGACGCCGAGCCCCTCGCCATTACACTTCATCTTCCACTCTTGTGCGAAGACAAGAACGTGCCGTTCGTCTATGTGCCCAGTAAAATGGCACTGGGACGGGCTTGTGGCGTCGGTCGCTCGGTTGTGGCAGTCAGCCTCACTAGCAATGAGGCGGGTGATTTGATGGAACAGATCAGGGCTATGAAGGATGCGGTGGAGAGGATTGCGATTTGACGATGAAGAGCGGGTCTGGAAATGGCTCAGCTCTGAGTTATTGAATCCTGGTACTGGCTTGGGATGGGGATGGACGGTAAGGTCTGCGCGACGCGAGACGCATGATAGTTTCGGAATACACTCTTTAGACATAGTAATGCCAACCCTTTCTCCAGATGTCGATCAGTCTCCGAATGGCTTTGATCTTGTCTTGCAAGATCATTCCGTCCTGTCCTTCTCCGCTCCGCCATGTATCAATGTTGGCACTCCATCAGATACATCGTCGGGAGAAAGGACGTGGCAGGATAATAGCACGCTTTGAGATCTATAACACATCAAGCAGGACGGAAAAATCAACATGAGCTTTACCGGCTACATTCGTATCAAACCCAAAATCCGACAAGGTGTTGAGGCAATGTAGGCTTCCGAGTACATTTCCAGTTTTTCTCATCAATCCTCTACCACTTTGTAGCCCTCAGGGTTCCTGGCGACCAGCCACGCCCATGTCTCATGATCAAAGGTGTCACGTCCTGCTTTCCATAGACCGTCTGGCATCTCCAATGGATTACGACCGAGTGAACCTTTGATGTGGTTCTCCCAGCGCAGCAAAAGTTCTGAGATCTTTTCGAGATAGAAACGGTTGGTGTTTTGCATTTTCTTGAAGACCTTGTCGTCCTTTCTGGAGCTCTTTTTGATCGGTCTCTTCGCCATAGCGTCATGGAGAGCGATTCGAGGGGTCTTACCACTTCCATCCAAGAGTGTTGGGTCGGCGTTACATCTAAGCAGAATGTCAATTAGGGCGTAATGACTGAAGTCCAATCCATTGTGGACCCTAGGTGCACTACACAGGGTGCGCAAGAAGTCGGACAAGACATCTCGGTCGGCATATACCGCCAGTAGCATGAAACTCGCGAGATTCCCTTCGTGACGAAACGAAAGTTCACGTGCACTCATCAGGTCCGGCTCTGCTACAATGGTCCCGCGTATCAGAAGAGTCTCGAGATATCTCAGTCTTCTCTTTCGCTTCTCAACGACCTCATCCATGCCCTCCGAGATCGTAAACCTTAGGAGTGAGTGTCCTCTCTTATCTTTGACATTCAACATACGCTGCAGCATGTTCTTGTCTTTTTCCGTCGCTATCAACTTCTCCAGGTCCTCTGTTGACGCATTCGTCGCTGTAAGCACCACCTCAGACCAGTCGTGGGCGCCGCGAGGGCTCAATGCAGTTCTGATAGCATCTTTCTGTCCTTCAACTTCGTCGTCTAGGTTACGGGTCGCTGGTACTTCGAAGGCAAGGATTGATTCTAGCTCCTGTGGCTCAATCGCGTAGTCTTCTCGCAGAATATCTTCCCATATGTTGTTGGCTGCTTGCTCTGGATGGGTCATGGGGAGCACCGCATGACATATGGATTGTCGAAGAATTGCGGGGATATCAATTCCTAGGTCTAGCAGAATGTCCAGAGCTTCGGCGTTGCTAGTTGTAGGGGAACCCATAACTTCATCGATTATGTCAGTACGTATAGAGTCGATAGGCTCTTGAAGGTGATCCAGAATAATCTCTAGGTAGCCACCGGCCAATTGAGACTTCCAGATCATGTCGAAGATCTTGCGGGCATTAGGCTGTCTTCTTGATGTAACGGTAGGATCGACAAGCCGATAGGCAGATTTCTGTTTACCCTCGTCTATGGCAAAGCGCAGTGGAGTCGATTTAGAGGTCTTTCCCGTCGTTATCTTCAGCGCTCTCCATTCCGGCCACAGATGCTGTAAGATCTTCAAGAGTCCCTCCCTCTCATTTACAATAGCCAGTTTGAATGCTCGAGTAACGGCTGCTTCGGTTTCTTCGTGCCCCTGTGGGAGTTCACCCATTATCCACTTCACGGCCTCGTGTGCATTTGCGCTACACGCGATCTCTAAAGGGGTTTCGCCAGCTAGATTTCGAAGTAGAAGAGAGTCTCGGCTGTATATATCGTCATCAAAGGTGAAGCGCGTTCTCATCAAGATATCGATGTCGTTATTGCGGGCAGCTAGATGGATGGGATAGTCGCCCTCCTCATTGCATCTATTTGATGGGGCTCCATGAATCAGACAATCGAGGACGAGGCCAGGCTCAGTCGAAGTAAAGCTTTTCATCAGTTTTTCCCAAAGCTCTGTTGATACTTCTTCAGTCAGGTAGAGAGGCGGATCCAGGATTCGTTGCAGTTCACCTTCGTCTACTAAGAGATGGTCCAAGTAGTCTAATCCCAGATGGAAAGGCCACCATTTCGCGTTCCAAGGCCAGTGCTTCCATGCCTTCCAGCCGTTTGGGGGATAGGCCTCACTGATTGATTGCCCACTGAGCCCAGGAGGCTGTGAATCATTATTCCTGCTCTCAGCAACGAACAGCCTATAGATTGCGTATATGACATGACCGACGGCAAATATGGCGATGATGGCGTTGGCACTTTGGCCCCACTCGGTCATCAAGGCAAGCCATGACTGTTCGATAGTGTTCGTTCCGCGCAAAATGTTGTAGATAGATAGTCCGTGGAGTAGTACGAACGACCCGTAGATCAGATAACTTGTCGCTAAAGTGGCGGGTAGAGACCTCCATAGTGCTGTGGCTTTGACTCGTGAGCTTTGTGTATTATTGTTCTTATGTTCAATCTTGTTCAAGTCCGACGTGAGACGATGGGCTACCGGGATTGGGAGTATCGATGCCACCACGCGGAGGGACCAGTAAACCCAGTAGAATGTCGAGTAGGATTTCGGCAATGCCTGATTCGTTGTAGAGGAGTTACAGCGGAAAGTGTCACGCCGCGAGTATTCATCGAAAGCCGCAGCCTGTACGCCGTAGGCAACGAGCTGTGTCAAGAATCCAAAAAAGACCAGCTTCCGCGCAGCGAGCACATCCTTATCCGAGAATGCCATGGACATCGAAGTACTGACCGCATCAACACTGGATATGGCAATACCAAGCTCTTGAGCGTTCAATCTTCTCATCCCCTTGGCAAGATTGATTGTGAGATAAAACAAGTCTATGCTGTGTTAAACCCGAAATACGCTTCATTGCTCTTCGCAACTTACTCGCAAACTGAGCTATGCAAAGCTCTTTCGCACCTGAGGTATGTGCTGTGAAATGACCTAAGATTAGTACCAGGAGGAGTACAAGACAAGGTAGAAAAAGGCCAAGCAGGACACCAATGCCCCCAACATCCGGATTGATTTCGTTGTTTTCTGGCAAACAGGCTTCAGATCTACTGTTCCTTGGTAACAGTATAAGAACAAACGCAATTATAGCCAGTATCGAGCAGACGACCGGTCCCACTCGGAGATGCCAGGCACGCTTCCTTGATTTAGCTTCTTCGACAATTTCGCCCCGTAGGCGTGCACTGTCCAAGTAGACAAAATGAACGGTGTAGGCAAATGCAACAACGCTCGTGGTTACGAGGAAGATATTCAGGAGGTCCATATCTCGGTACGATTGAGACGACAGGAAGTAAAGAGAGACGTCAGGGGTTGACTTCCGAGGTCGGCTGCCAGAAACCAATCCAAACATATGGGAGGCCGGCCTTTTCAAGCATTATCCAAATTCTGGTTGAGTGCGGCTGAGCGTACCCCAGCTGTGGCTGCGTCTATGGCTGAACCAGTGCATTGCGCTACTGGCACCAGGCGCGGCCAGATTTCGATTCACGCATGTGTTGCTGAATACATACAACTAAATGTTGACCACTAGATACATCCCGAGGCAACGTATTCCTCTACCTAGATAGAGATAGAAATTTCCATCATACATCGATGTCTTGTGAATTGCGACACGACTGGTGTACATGCCTAGTGCCGGATGAGGGGTTCGCGGCTCCACCTGGGCAGGACTGCAGCATCTTAGATGACGGGGCGGACTGGTCCCGTAGCTTCTACAGCGATACTGTATAAGAAGCTGCTACATCTCAATTAATGATCGGGCGAACCGATTCCGTACTGTAGGACCAGATGCCGATGGAATATTTGCCAGCTCAAGGGTGGTACACGTGCCCGACGACACGCATGTGACATTCGAGCTGGGCTGAAGGCTAACCTTTGAGGACACTAGTGCGTGGAGCCGCATGCAGGCGTAGATATCGAAATGCTCGTTGTTCTAGACTGCAAAGGACCTAGCTATCTGGGCGTTCGCGCCTTGTTCTAGCAGCAGCAGATGTCTTTTCTTATGTCGTGTGTCTTGGGTGGGTGTGGGATTGGGACGTTGGGGTGCAGGAGACTACCTTAGTACCTACTACTTCTCCAGCCACAGCTCAGATGACATCATGCCGGCACCGCCACGCTCTGCATTGTAGAATAGCACTAACAGCGACCGTTATTTTAGGCGGTTCTTGACATTGACATTCAGTTGCCGCGGAAGCCGTGAATTACGTGCACCTTGCCTGGGTAGTGGTTATCTTATCTGGAGCAGGGTGAGACATTGGGCGCTAAAGTCATGGATCGCCGGGGAATGGGACGTCTAACAGGGTCATCTGCAGCTTTCTCCCACCCACACGCATACTCCAGAGGGGCACGACGAGCGCGGTAATGCATCTTTGCCCTTCCCTAATAGCTGTCATCGTACGGCGGCAGAATCGTGACTTGTGCGGAGAGCTACGTAGTTTGAGCATTTGAGCTGTGACCACAGCAGCTCCCAAAACAAGGTTGAACTACAGATAGTCTGACAGCCTGCCCTTGCCCAACCTCACAGCTCCCTCGCACAGCGACACCACCATGGAAGATCGCACGCCCGCCGCGGGTAAAGCGAAGCCGTCGCCCGAGACGTCGCGCCGCAGCAGCACCTATGGCACCGGCAGCGACACGCCCACCCCGAGCGCGACGCCCAGCGACTCGGCGCGCAGACGGCCGCAAGCTGCGATGCAACCTTCTGGCTATGGTAGGCCCATCATCTGGCGACCCAGGTAAGATATCACGATGCTGACCCCACTGCAGGCTCCATCACGTCCGGCATCGAGCGCCGCCAGCAGGCCGCAGCGACGGCGCACGAAAGCTCGACCAAGCCCAAGAAGCCGCCCATGAGCCGGCGCGCCACGTCGTCGAAATGGCCGCAGAAGGGGCAAGAGTTCAGTGTCGACGACGCCGAAGAGGAGGTAGAGCTGGACCAGGCCCAGCAGGACCAGCAGAAGAAACAGCGACAGACACTGCGCCGCAAGCCCTCGACCGTCCGCCGCCGCACCGCCGCGCCCCCGCCCAACCTAGCCACCATCGACTCGACCGAAGACGACGAGGTCGAGCAGGAGAACGCCGGCCCTCCGACCGGCGCCGATGCAGACGCGACGCCCTCGTCCAGCGAGGAGACGGTACAAGCAGAGGAGGAGGAGAGCGGCGGCGGCGACGAAGACGACGACCTGAGCGACGCTGAGAGCTTCACCCTGCGCGACCGCCAGGACGCCATCAACGTCACACATCCCTTCGGTATCAGGATCTGGAAGCCTGCCCTCTACAAGAAAGGCCGGTCCGTACAGCGCAATGCTGAAGAGGACATTCACTCGTCGCCAGGCCTCTTTGTTAGCCGATGGCTGCTTCTCTTCAACATCGTATGGACCCTCGTATTCGGATGGTGGCTGGCTGCTGTTGCTACGGTGGGTGGTTTGCTGTGCGCGCTCCTGGGCTTCAACGAAAGCTGCAAGGAGTACTCCCAGTTGCTTTTCGCCCTTGCTGGCTACCTCTTCTACCCCTTCGGCAAATACGTCAAGCTCATGCAGGACGAAGCCTACATAGAAGAGGACGAAGGCGAGGGTCGCAGCATCAGCGAGTACGAGCAGTGGCAGAGCGGCGACATCGAAGAAGGACGCCTTTTCTTCGGCCCAACAACCGGCACAAGCTCCTTGATTGGCCGCAGACGCAACAGCGTAGATTCCACAGGTGGAGAGACGACAAGCCTCCTCGGCAGAGATGGACGTGCCAATGTCAACCACACCGACACAGCCAACACTAAGAGGAGGCTTTTTGGCCGTGGCAAGTGGAATCTTGGCCGCGTCGTCTTCTTCTTGTTCTTCTACGGCTTCCTCACACCCTCGCTGTTCCTCGTCTCAGCTCTGTGCTGGTTCCTCGTCTTCACCATTCCCATGGGTAAGACTACCCTGCTGCTGTTCGACCATCTGCGACGCCATCCCCTGGCGCTCTCGTTCCACTCCGACAACGGCAACGTGCGCCGCCCCGGAGAGTCGTCCTCGATCCTGCTCTGTACCTACCGCGCAGTTGGAATCAAGTACTGGAAGTACACTATTGACGGAACCAACATCTTCCTCATCAACCTCCTGGGCCTGGTCGCCTTCACCATCTTCGACTACTTCGTCTTGGCCGAAGCTTTGGAGATGAAGTTCTGGCTGACGGACCAGTTCTTGTTGTTCTCCCTAGCACTGCTGTCAATTATTCCGTTGGCATACTTCATTGGTCAGGCTGTAGCTTCCATCTCAGCTCAGTCCTCCATGGGTGTTGGCGCTACTATCAACGCTTTCTTCTCTACTGTCGTCGAAGTCTTCCTGTACTGCGTAGCCCTCAAACAAGGCAAAGCTCAACTCGTCGAGGGTAGTATCATCGGCAGTATCTTTGCAGGTATTCTGTTCCTACCAGGCCTGTCCATGTGCTTTGGTGCTCTCAAGCGTAAGACTCAGCGTTTCAATGTGCGATCCGCTGGTGTCACTTCAACTATGCTCCTATTCGCCGTCATTGGCGCTTTCGGTCCGACATTGTTCTACCAGATCTATGGAAGCGTAAGTATGGTCCAATTGCACGTTGATCTTGTGCTAACCTAATCTAGCATGAACTCAACTGCCACTCATGCGTGCACTCAAATCACCACGTTCCCCTTGAGCGAGACTGCCGTAGATGTTACTACTCACAAACACCAGCACTCAATGATCGCTTCTACAACGAAGCTGTGAAGCCTTACACCTGGTTTGCGGCTACTCTCCTGTTCTTCTCCTACATCATTGGTCTTCTGTTCACCCTTCGTACCCATGCCGCGACAATTTGGACGGAGCCAGATGCTCAAGAGAAGAAGATACTCGAGATGAGCGCCAGCAGTCTCAGTCAAAGCGGGCACATGGACTTCCCACATGCTTCATTCGTCAGGCAAGCGACAGGAAACTCCATATCTCGTGCGCACATACGCGACAGCCAGCTGTATAAGCGCATGGTCAGCCAGACCTTGCAAGAAGTTGGGCTTGGACCTGAGCACACTGCATCAGACACCGGGCGGCCTGGATCCAAATCGGATAGCAATACACCGCACATGGTACCGCCAAAAGAGAGTGACGCGGTCTCGCACCACTCTTTCCACGTCGAGGGACTTACAGATGATGCTGCAGAGTCACTTGCGCGACAAATCACAGAGATCGCGGCAACGACGACCGCTTTGGCGACGCGTGACGTTACCAGGGCTCCACGCAAGGCAGCGCAACTTGCCCATACATCAACCAAAGCGCATGCAGAACGCCCCGTTCACACGCGAACGAACACAGAAGCTGCACCTGAGGAGCTTGATACAGCGACTGGGCATGCCTCTGGTGGGCACGATGCACCAAACTGGAGCCGTCAAAAGAGTGCTGCCATCCTGTTGACTGCTACTGTCGCATATGCCATCATCGCAGAGATTCTCGTCAATACCGTTGATGGTGTTCTCGAGGGCTCTGACATTGATGAGAAGTTTCTGGGTATCACACTCTTTGCACTGGTTCCCAACACGACTGAGTTCCTGAACGCCATCTCATTTGCCATGAACGGCAACATTGCGCTTTCCATGGAGATTGGTTCCGCATACGCTCTCCAAGTGTGTCTCCTTCAGATTCCGGCTTTGGTGTTTTACAGTGCCATCCACACTGGATACATTCCCGCTCAGGACGTTGCCAGCCAGACGTTCACTCTCATCTTCCCGCAATGGGATATGGTTACCGTCATCCTCTGCGTCTTTCTCTTGTCGTACATGTACGGCGAGGGTAAGAGCAACTACTTCAAGGGCTCTATCCTTATATTGTCGTATCTTGTCGTCATTGCCGGCTTTTACCTCTCCGGATTCAACGACTTCCAGAAGATGGGCGTCGATCCGATGGACACGCTGGCGCTTGGGGGTTTGGTCGAGCAGCAGGTGCAGTCTATGACATTCAAGACATCTGGAAGAGGTCGCAGTGGTGTGGCGTATTGAAAAGCTTTATTTTGATATTGAGTATGGAAGGGGGAGGTTAGAAGAATGTTAATGAGTGTTTGCAATGGGCAGGTTTCTGCACAAAAGGTACATAGCGCAGGCGTTTGAGGAGAACTTTGTATTGGGAATAATTAGTTATGAAACGCACAAATAGTGGCACGACTGCCACGTAATCTAACATGAAGATGCTCTGTTGATCTGTGAAGTATATTTCATATTGGGCTGCACGCAAGTCAAGCGGTGATCGATGATGAGCCCATGCAGCGTGCAATGTTCTTCCGGTGCGGCACCAGAGAAAGTATATGCATGAGCTCCTAACTCGGACTGCTGACAGAAACTTGATCGGGATGTGCTCGAACATCGTGTTTCGCATAGTCGTCTACGTGAAGCCTATATCTTCAGAGAACCATGAAGTCGGTCCGTGAAGGCTGCTCAGCCATGC
Organism: Alternaria arbusti; assembly: GCF_024043155.1. Classification (NCBI taxonomy): domain Eukaryota; kingdom Fungi; phylum Ascomycota; class Dothideomycetes; order Pleosporales; family Pleosporaceae; genus Alternaria; species Alternaria arbusti. The sequence continues at coordinate 45,221 of NW_026249953.1, read as the reverse complement.
AGGTGACGACGGCTTCACAGCATTCTGCGATGGGCGTGCGAAGTCGAGATGCGCGGAGTGAGGCGGGTATATCTTACAGGTCACGATGCGACGAAGTCCGCAAGTCGCAGCGCATGGAGTGGGTCCCCCGGGCGATCCAAACGTGGGAGGATTGGAGAGGAGGGTGCGCGCACATGGTGCGGCAGTCTCGGAGTGGCAGATTACAGTGGGTCGCCGGCGTCAGCGGGCGTGTGAAGATCAATCGATACGCCATGGCAGTCCGCGCCTCTCCGTCGAGGCTTCAATCGACCCTCTCTGCCCCGTCTATTTCTATGTCGCGGTTTGGTGTTCGCGCGCGAAATGGTAGTGCGCAGTCGCGGGATTTGCTTTGTCGTATACTCGCTTTGAACCGCCTGGGCTTTGCCAAAGACGCGCGACAGCGGAAGCCACACCCCGCGCTCGAGATCTTCTCTCCATGAGGCGCCGGGCCTGGTGTGCTGGTCATCGATAAGGCCGACGGTCAGCCGTTCGCTGCTGAGCGAGCGATATTGTTACCCAGTGTTGCATCATACATAGCATAGACCCTGAGATGCTGCTCGTGCGACCGCGCCGCCTGCCGTCGCGATTGGCGTGGCTCTTGTTCGCGACCGTCGCCACGGCCACGATATCCTCGTCTAACACGTCTACCGCGCGTACAAATCTCTACGACGGCATTCTGCCGCTCACTAACGCTCAGGGCGACGACGGGACCAGGATAGCCGACCTGATCCCATTGACTAAGGATGCCGCCAACTCAGTTCGTCAAACACTATTCGTCGCATCGCCTTCATGCACTGACAAAGCACTAGGTCCAGGGCAATCTGTACAATACCAACTACACCAGCGTCGTCGGCATATCCAATGACGAAATCGCATACATCAGCTGCGACACCACCGACTACAACGGCTACGACACTGCGCAGGGCGTCTTCGAACAAACCTACTTGCAAGGCAACATCTCGGCAGTCATACTGTATAGCAGGACGTCAGACTACTGCAACTACACCCAGGACAAGACACAGGTCATGATGGACGAGTTCGCCATATACTCGATGACGAACAGAGCAGACTCGGCAAAGGTGCGCAACGACATCATCGACATGCCGGCAGCCATGAAATACTTCGTTCAAGTCAAGGCGCGGGACGAGGGCAACAACGACTCCGGCAACGGCCAATACCAGCAGAACCCGTTGGGACCATCGCCTTCGACCGCCGTCGCCATGATCATTCTATACAGTATCACCGGCATCATCACAGCCTTGTTCCTCGTCATCATCATCACCGGCGCCGTTCGCGCGCATCGTCACCCCGAACGATACGGACCTCGAAACGTACTCGGACGACCAAGGCAAAGCAGGGCAAGGGGCTTGGGACGAGCTATACTGGATACCATACCCATCGTCAAGTTTGGCGAGAAGGAGCCGGCGAAACCCGCTGATGTCGAACTGGGATCGACGGCAGAAACACGGGATGTGAATGGCGTGAACACGGACGCGGAAGCGCAAGCGAGCGGAGGAACAGCTGCGACCCAGCACGATACGGCTCCAGCGCCGGTATCTGGTGCGATCGAGACAGCACAGGTCGTAACATCGGACCCCGCGGAAGAGCAACAATCCGGCATCGCGCCGGCACAGCCTGTTGCCGCAGGTGCGACGACAGGTACCGACAATGCTTCACCAGATGAGGGTCTCGGGTGCTCGATATGTACCGAAGACTTTGAAAAGGGCCAAGATCTTCGTGTTCTTCCATGCGACCACAAGTTTCATCCAGAATGCGTGGACCCGTGGCTACTGAACGTATCCGGCACGTGTCCATTATGGTATGTTACTCCTCAACCTCACACACACAAACATTGTACTAATGTCTACCAGCCGGGTCGACCTCCGCCCAGTCAACTCGCGTGATTCTACCGGCTCGCAAGAAGATGAGCTTGCTCCCCCTCTGAACCCCGAAGGCGACACATCCCACCGTCGCCGTACCGCGCTCTTCGATATCCTGTCCCTGCGTCAACGGCCGAACGCCTCACCCGAGGAGCGCATCTCTGCTCTACGACGCCTAAGAGAACAACGGAGGAACCAAAGCGGTGATGTCGCAAGTGGCAGTGCAAATGCTAGTACCGAGGACGTCGACGGCGCGCGCGACAGGAGGAACAGGCGCATTAGTGCCAGACTAAGCGATGTCTTCAGTGGTCGCTCGAGAAGAGAAAGAGCTGATGAGAGTTCAGTGCAACCAAGTGCGCAAAACAGGAATGAGGCGGATGCTGCTCCTGGTGCTAGTGGGCCCAGCGCATGAACGTGGAACATGGATTGTATACGAAGATGATGATATTTGTACAGAGTATCTGTATTGGCGTTTGGGCTCTCGCGCATCCCGGTCAAGAGCTTATGGGCTGCGCATCGTATGGCGTTGCGGGATACCAGGCTGTCTTGATCATTGGCATAGTGCTATATTTGAGGATGCAAAATGCTATCTGTTGTACTGCCCATCCAATTTTCTTTCGGCCTGGTGCTTCTGTAGTTGTGATGCAACTTCTCACTCACCTTGTTCTCATCGCGTCTTTAGCTAAACTGATATCAATCATGGGCGCGTTGGGATGAAGTACGCAAACCTCTTAGTGATATCACGGTTCAACAGCTCTGTTGCCAAGCTTTCGTAATAACAAGATAACAAATTAGACAGTGATGTGACTTATTTCAAGACTTATACGTCCACAACCACTCCAGTTTTTCGCAACTAGGCTCTTCACAACCTCCTCCTTGGTTCATGTACAATTAGCCTACTGAGTACTGTCCAATCTCGTCGACGTATGCACGCCAATGTATGACGTGCCGGGAGATCCTTCGTTGGATTGCCAAGTGCCAACATGATCGCGATCAGCACACATGATGCGGTTTGTCAGTGTGGCTGTTCACCGGTTCTGGAATGCTTATCTGCAGCACACCTGCAAACTGAGCAGCAACAACTCACCCACACAACTCAAACACTACCTCACTTGCTTTCTATCATCAAAAATGAGTACAGATACTCCATCAGAGCCCACGCCATCAGATCCACCCCACACATACGATCGCAACACACCCGATCAGAAAGAAATCACCGCGATCCTTGCCAAATTTAACAAAGATCCTCTCGCTCTGAGCGTCATATCCCTGGGCAAAGATGGCGTTCTGCGAAACCTGTCGGCGGATCGCGCCGTTCTCGATGCTGTTGGACTGAGTCCGCGACTTGTGAAGGCATTCTTGGATCGCGTACCTCCAGACTACCGCGCGCTCACGCCAGAACTTGAGGATGCTGATGGGTCAAAGGCGACCGATGAGGAAATGTGGCACCCGAATCCTAAGCTGCTGCCACGACCTATGGGCGAGGAACAGAAGAAGAAGGCGTTGGCGAGTTTGGAAACCAATTAGCGACAGGAGTTTCAAATTAGCGATAGCACTTGAACAGATGCTAACAAAATGTATCTTGGCCGAACCTCTTTGATACTACAAGCTGTAGAGTGCAACTGCCCATACCTGATGAATCCAAATGTATCTCCCACGGTATACGGTGGTTGTTTACATGCAGTCTGCACCACTCGATCTTTGCTACGTATCCTAGGCCAACAAACCTTGCTTAGACATATTGTTGTAGCATCGGTAATTCTCGAACGCGCAGGACTTTTTGCTGTGCTGACGGCCTAATTGGTCGGGTAAGCTCCAGTTTGGAAGCGTCGTCCAGCCTCTCTAGGCAACAGCACTACGTAGATGCACAAAGTTCCGCACGCCGAAATATACATTTTACATTCAACGCGATCTTCAGTTCATTTTGATCGCCACGGTCACACCTTGCGATTTGCATGTTCTACCTAGGTACCTAGGTAGGTATAAGCATGCCTTGGAAATAGCGAGACTTCATGAGATAGAGTGGGTGGCAAAGGTTGAGAGCTATTTGGGCGTGCTGGTTAAATACGAGGCAGCGACACGTCGCGTGTGTAACACCAGGTACCTAGGTAGCTAAGCGACTAATCAATGATCGCGCAGCCAACGTAAGCACGATAACATCTATGCATGCCCAGTAACTCATGGTCAGAGCTGGCTCTACCATATATGCTTTCACACAAATCTGCACTAAGCTTTGTCAGAGCGGCCGCCTCTGGATAGGTATTCATAACACACAGCGACATCGTATCACCTGGGCGCCCTCTCGTGATGGCGGTTCCAGCGTACATAGGTCCCCTCTGCGCGAGTCTACTTACCACTACAGTTACAGACACAAGCCCAATCGCGTGGCTGCTCTCACCCAAAGGCCTAATGTACTCGAAACCCTAGGCTAATATAACAGATGAGGCTCAGGATGGCTGCAGGCTCTGCAGGATCCTGAAGGATTTCATAGATCAGGCAGATGAAAAGTCACGAGCTCGACGTAATCGACTTCAGGGCGCCGCCGCTATAGTCTCAAATACGCCAGAGGAAGAAAGAGCAGTTCGCTTCGTGCTACGTCTATCAGGAAGACATTTGATGATCAACACCCCGGACGATGTTTTTGCAGGCACTTTACAGTACCGAGCGACAACGAATTTTGGTACAGTCACAGCCTAGACGCCTTGTCGCAGCTAATAAAGTCATTATAGGTGATCTTGCGGCGAAGTATCTGCCACGGACAACCACCAAGTTGAATCGAGGAGACCCAGTGACCTTCGGTACGATTCGTTCGTGGATCGTGGAGTGCGACCATCGGCATGACGATTGCGCGAGCCTCCAATCTAGTCTTCATGCAAGGTTGATAAATCTCTCCAACATTTCGGCCGAGGAACGAGACCTTCGACTATACATCCCCAAGCATGGAGAAATGGGACGTTATGCAGCACTGAGCTACTGTTGGGGCTATTCACAACCGGTCACTACAAGCGAAAAGAGCCTGTTGCGACACTTGCGCAAAATCCCGTACGACAACCTTCCGCAAACGCTGCAAGATGCAGTCAGAGTTACCAAAGCTATGGGTTTGCAGTTCCTTTGGGTTGATGCCTTGTGTATCGTACAGGATTCGGAGCGCGACAAGCGAACGGAGATAGCGAAGATGGCCGAGATTTACCAGAATGCATGTTTCACCATAGTGGCCGCTTGCTCCACGAGTTCAGCTGAAGGCTTTCTTCAGGTGCGGGATGGTCTGCCGCCAGCCCTGGAAATACCGGTGGGTTGTGGGAACGGTAACGTCGGCAGCATTGCTCTGCTGCCAACATACAAGGGCCCCAGGCATGAACCTCTACATGACAGAGCCTGGACTTTGCAAGAGATCATCCTCTCACGACGCCTTTTGATCTTTGGCAAGAACTCCGTTGGATGAAAGTGCGAGCAAATGGATCGTGGTATACATGGCTGGACGGACTGGAACGGTTACTGTGCATCTACAGGCTTGACGACCATTCGCTTCGCACCAGGCGGCAAGATAGTACGTCCATCGCTGAGCTTTTACTCAGCCAACATCAGCTCTTTCAACAACCCTTCATCGTTGGCTGAGACACAGCCGTACATTTTTCGACTTTGGAGAGATGTTGTCAAAGACTATTCGACTCGCTCGATGACAAACGAAGGGGACAAACTCAGCGCCATAGCAGGAATAGTCGCGTACTTCCAAGATGTTATGAAGGACACGTATCTCGCGGGTCTGTGGAAAAAACATCTGTTGCACGAACTATGTTGGCAGGTTCATGGCGCGAAGCGACCAGCAAAGACCAGAGCTCCGTCTTGGTCATGGATGGCCTTGGACGGGCGTGTCGCGTTTCATACAGAGCTTTGCGAGTGGTATAGCCCTATGGTTGACGTCCTCTCCTGCACCGTCACCCCTGTATCTCCGACCGCGCCCTTCTCCAGCGTCACCGGTGGAGTCTTGGTGTTGGACGGCCCTGTCAGCTCAACTCGTCCAAGCGTGTTCGCGAAGAAGCTGTTGTCTCCAGAAGACTTCTCCGGTTTCGGCATAGACTGCGATCAACAGATAGATAGAAATGACATCTATATGGGCGTTGCTCGTTGCCTCGCGACCACCGCAGAACGCAGAATTGTGTCGACGGGACGGGAGTTTGTCTGGGGCTTGATTCTTAGGCCGTGGAATGATGAGCATGGCAGGACAGATGTGTACAAGCGTGTCGGGTGGTTCAACACCGCTATCTGGATACCAAAGCAGCAGCGCGTAATTACAATTGTTTAGACGTAGAAGAGTAAAAAATTAAAATTATAGTTTTATAGAGCTAACTACTACTTCTAATATATAGATTACTTACTTTCTAAAGCTTAGTATAATACTATAAAGGTTGTTCTAGATAACCTAAGAGTTAGTTCTTAGAGAGTAAGTAAGTAAGGTAGAATAGGTTAGTATACTAGCATAATTAGAAGATTAATATAATAGTATAAAAGTATAATAGCACGTTTAGTAAAATAATATAATATTGTAAGAAGTTAAGAAAGAAGTATAATTTTTAGATTAAATACTAGAGTCTTATATAAAGTTAAATATACTAAGCTATAAGAGTTTAGTACCTAAGCTATATACTTAATAAGTATTACTCTACTTAGTAGTACTTAGTTATACTAAGAGCACTAAGCACTAAGTAGTTCTATAGTTTAATTAGTATTACTTAGTTATACTAAGAGCACTAAGCACTAAGCAAGTTACGTAACTACTTATAGCTATTAGGTTAGCGTTTTAGGTACGCTAATACCTGTAGAACCTTAGTTTCTAAGTTCTTTCTTAAAATTGTAATAAATACTTAATTCCGGTACTTATAAAGCTATTAAGAAAAAAAACTTATACACTAATTAGAGCTTCTTTTTTATTATAAATAAAGTAAGTACTAAAGCTATAGTATTAAATAATATAAAGCTATAGTAATTAACTAAGAGTATAAAGTATAAAATCTAGAAATAGCTCTATATATAGTGCTAAGATTCTCTATAAAACTAGCGTAAAAGGCCTTTAGAGCCTATACTACTAGCTAGCTAGTATAAAACTCTATTAGCTATACACTTACTTATAAAAGTAATTATGTTATACTTTATACTATACGCGTTTTATTTACTTTTATCTAAAGTTTTAATATATCATACTTTATACTATACGCGTATATTACTTTTATTTTAGATTTTAATATTTCCTACTAAGGCTTAGACTTACTAATAGTAGTAAGTATATATAATATATTATACTAATTTACTATAGTAAGCTTATAAAATGTAAATTCTCTAAACTATTTAAAGTTATAATATTTTTTAGTAGCTTACGCTACTATACTAAAATACTAATCTTTATAATTATCTTATCTTAAATAGCTAATTAGTACTTATACCTTTATCTTATATTATTTAGCTTTAAGACGTTACTTTATAGAGAATAAGCTTCTATTAAAGTTAGAAAGTATTTATAATTAGCTAATAATAAGTAAATATTTACTTACTACTTAGGTATCTAGTAAGAGAATGCATTTCCACTTTCTTATATAGTAGTTAATTATTATAAATCTATTTTTTAGATAGTTAGGTAATCTTACTTAGTATAAGTATAAGTAATTATAAAGAATTATAGCTAAGAAAGTAATAATTTTTCTATTCTTACTAAATAATATACTTATACTCTACTGTTACTTTATTCTATATTAATTAGTAGTTACTTATCTAATATTAATAAGAGTATACTAAAATAATTATTATATTTATCTTTCTTAAGCTTATATAGTTATAAGTCTAGTAGCTTAATTATAAAACTAATTTATACTATATATTAAAACTTACTAAAAGATAAAGTAATTTATTCTATCTTATTACTCTACTTATAGAGCTTCTTAGATTATCTTTAAAAGAATAAAAGTATATATATTAGTTAGCCTAACTAGAGAAATATATATTTAGCTAACTTACTTATAGTAATTATAAAGATTAGTAGTTTATATATACGTAAAGTAACTCTATATAATACATTTTATTAACTTACTACTATAAGTAAAGAGTAAGAAATATTAAAATTTTAAATAGCCTCTACTTATAGTAGTAAGCTAATATGAGGTATTTCGTTAAGCTACTTTATATAAGAACATAGCTAATAAGAGCGCGCGCTAGCGTACTAGCGCAGCGCGCAATTAAAGAAAAAAATTAAATACTATCTACTAGTTAGCTAGAAAATAGAGTAGCTTAGCTTTATCTAAAGCTATATATAATTTTATAACCTTTTTTAATTCTAAATATCTTAATATAGAAGTAATATAAGTAGATACTTACTATAGCTCTTTATAAAAAGAATCTTAGTTTTAGTAATTTATAAAAGTTATTTACGATTATATTTTAAGTAGTATTTCTTAATTTTCAAAATTAGTAAATATAATCTTAGATACTATATAATACTAACTTCTTACTATTTATAACTAGTATTATTAGTAGTAAAGCTTACTACTAGTAATCTATTAATATAAGCTTAATTATAAGTACAACTAGAAGCTTATTAATTATATTTAATTATATATAGTAATTATTAAGTTTTATACTTTTAGTATTATATCTATAAAGCTTGTTATTTATTTAAAGTTAAGAAGTATAAAGTACTAGTTCAAGAAAAAAGTTAAGGTAGTTTTAAAAAAGATATTTAAGCAATTAGATCTTAAAATAACTATACTAGCTTAATACTTAAGAAATAGAATTAAAATAGTTCTATATTTTAGAAGCTATTTTCTAACCTTAGAATATTTATATTTAGTACTATTCTTAAGCTTTATATACTTTTAGCTAGTATAATTCTTAATTATATAGCTATAGTTTACTTAGTTAATAATAAAGCTCTAATTTAATCTAGCTACTTCTTAAAATTGATAAGAGATAGTAAAAGTTAGTAATATATTCTAGATTACTATTAATATTATTTTAGTAATATAAAAAGAGACTTGGTTAGAGTCTTTTAACGGCTTTTAATATCTATTAGTATCTTCTTACTATAAGAATAGGTTTAAATTAGGTTTATAATACTAATTTTTAACTTATGGTACTTATAAATAAACTAAAAAAGATTATATTATATTTACTAATCAGAAGTATTATCTTTAAACTTTAAAGAAATACTAGATAATATTAGATGTTAAGTAATAGTATTTTATACTAAGTAAGCTAAAACTATATAGTTAACATAATAGAATTTAAAGTATTTCTTATATTTATAGTTTTTTAGTGTAAGTATAAGCTTCTTTCTAATACAATACTTTATAACTATATATACTACTAATATTACTTTAATAAATATTATTACTTACTTATATATTTAAAAGTTATATATTACTTTATTAGGTGTACTAGTATAGAAATATAAACATAACGTAGTTAAATGACATAGTATATAATTATTATTTAGGTATAGCGTCTAGATACTTTATTCTATAGTAGGTAGTAGTATATATCTTTTTTAAAGTTCTAGTAATTAGAACAAGGCTATAAAGTTAAAAGCTTTTAAGCTTTATAAGCTTAGATTTTATAAAAAGAAAAAATAGAAAAGTATTTACGCGTTTTATATACTCTATTCCTAGACGTATAAAGGTACTAAAAAAAGTATTAAAAAGTTATATAGATATTTTATCACTCTTTAGAAGCTGAATATAAAAGTAGAAAGTAAAGAAAGCTATAACTATAAAGAAATAGTAATAAACGTCCAAAGAGTATTTAAAGCTATTTCTAAAATAAGGTTATAAAGGAAAGAGATAGTAAAGTATAGTAGTTTATAACTTTTAGTTAGTAATAACTCTAAATCTATTACGTAATAGCTATTTTAAGAAAGTAGAAAAGTCTTGTATATATGATTATACTAGACTCTTTAGCTATAGTTATAAGAAAGTAAGAATATTTACTTTTCCTTTTTCTTTTTTCTTCTATCTTCTTTATTCTTTATATCTTCTATATCTTTTATATTTTATACTTACTAATTAATATAGTAGTATTAATAATTAGAGCTAATATTATCTCTAAGACACGTATAAGTTCTTCTATATCTACTATAACTAAGACTACTATAGTTATTACTAAGTATAAAAATAGTAAGTTTAACTTAATAAACTATTTTATAAAAGATTACTAGTTTACAAATATCATACTTAAAGTATACTATTATACTAGGTTATTCTCTAAGTTTAAAATAGATAATATAAGATAATACTATATATTTAATATATCTAAGAGTTATATCTAAAAGTGTTAATATCTACTACTTAAGCTCTATCTTTATTATACTGATAATCAGTTCTATAAAAACGTATACTAAAGTATAGTATATATACTACCTAGACATTATTACTACTAGTAGAAGTTCTTAATAGACTAATTATTAAAAGAGCTTTATAAATTATAAAGTACTCATTTATTAATACAAGAATTGAATACTATATATTCTAACTATAGTAGAGAAGCTATTTAAGTTTAAAGCTCAGAGATCTCTTACTTAATCTACTATTAATCTATTTACCGCTATACTCTAAGCTATACCTATAGTAGCTTCTATATCAGCTAGTAATAAATAATAATAACAATAACTATAAACTTGAAATTAGGCTAATAATATAAGTAAAAAAGATAATTTAAAAAATAGACTGATAATTTTAGCTTATAGATAAGCTGTTATCAAAATATGTAACTAGTATAGATAATAAGTATATTTAAAGTCTTTTTAAAGTACTTAGCTCGCGTATAAAGCTATAAAGAATATATAGCTCTTTTATAGCACTATAGATATATTACTACTACTAATTCTAAAATTTGCATAAGCTATTAGGTAATTATAAATAAAAGAGAAGTAGTAGTAGTAGTAGTAGTAGTAGTAGTAGCGCTTACTTTTAAGAAAGACTGCGTACAATATAGTAGTAACTACTAATTCTAAGTATTATCAATATATTATTAGTAGTAATAAATAGGTTAATATAAAATAATAAGACTTTATTATAAATATACAAGAAAGAGAAGTATAAGTAAATAGTAAGAGGCTATAAGAGATGCAAATAATAATAAATATATTTAATAGAATATAAGCTATTTTATAATATACAAAGATGCGAGAGCTTTATATATAGAAAGCTAGTAGGTAGCCTAGCCTAATTAGGCTGGGCTAGTTAGGCTAGGCTAGTTACGTAATAACGTAATAGAATATTTACTAGGTAGAACTATAGTAGAGGTATTTAAGTTTAGGCTTAGTTTTAATAGCTTAAAAGTTTATTTATCTATTATTCAAAATATAGTATTATATTATAAGATCTAACGTAGTAGGTTCTATCTCTAAGGTCTAAATGGAAAAATTTATATAGATAAGTAATACTTGTCTTTTATTTTAGAATTCTTAAAATAACTTAATAAGCTATAAAAGCTTTTAGTAAAGCAACCTATAGTATAAGAATTATTAGTATATACTTTAAAGGTATAAAAATTATATTACTTTTAACTTTTATTAAGTAACCTAATTAGAAATTTCAAATCTATTACTATATAAGTTTAAAAGTATTATATAATACAAGAAGAGATAATAAACATTATTTTAGTTGCGATAAATAGAATAGAAAGTATAGGTATATTTAAAATAAGTTAAGTACCTAGAGCGTAGTAGAGATTTAGACTAATTTACCTTGTACACTAGATTATTATTATAGATAATCTGTTTTTTATCAATAAGCTAAAAGTTCTTCTTGATACATAGATATTCTAGTTTGAAAAATTATTTTTTATAAGAGGAAGTTACTATAGTAGATATATTTTCAAAACCTATACTTCTCTTTAAGTTAAATTTATGTAAAAAAAGAAACAATATCTACTATTTAAGATATAATTATTCTCTATTCTCTTAAGAACTACTATTAGTATTAAGTTAAGATAAATACGTAATTATTAGAGCTAGAGAGACAATTAATAATTAGAGATAATTAAGTATATTATTATGTAGTGCTCTAAATAAAAGTTAAAATAAAATCTCTAGCTATACATCTAAGAGCTAATCGATTACGTACCTATAATTAGCTAATTATAACTACTCTCCAACCTTAGTAGTAATATAGCTATTATATCGTATTATATTCTTAAAAACTAAGTCTAGACTTTACTTATATATACAAATTAAAGTAGAGTTAATAGAAATTAGTTTTAGAAGATAAAATCTATACTTTTACTATTATAAAAAGTAAAGTTAAGTTAGAATATAATTAAAACTTGCTATTTATATAAACAAATACTTACTTAGGTCTTAGAAATAAAGCTAAAAGCTCTTTTTATTCTTTTAGATATGATAGATAGTTATGATATTTTTTAATATTACTAATCTTTGTTTATCTCTATAGCTTTGCAAAAACTTTTATTCTTAGAAATCTTCTTAGTGTTACCTTATTTAGCGCTTACTATCTTAATAGAAATAACTCTAAACTAGTTTAGAACTCTTAGTTAAATATATAATAAAACATAGCACTAATCTTTACTCTAGTTTTGTTAAAGCTAGAAAATTATTAAAGATTAAATATATTTAAGTACGTTATTTTTTTATATTATATAAAAAAATTAGAAGTACATTCTATTTATTTACTTATAGGCTAAGCAATTACCTAGTTATAATTAGTAAATAAAAACTACTCTCTAACTTCTATAAGGGTATATATAATCGTTTCTTCCTTTAGTATACTTATTTCTTATTTATTCTCTTACTTATATTAACGTTTTTAGCAGAATATCAAACTAATTTGTCTTAAGTTTTTCTACTAGACTTCTAGCCTAGAAAGTTACTTTTATTTATTAGTTATCTTTTCTCAAGCTTACTTAAGTTCTACTTTAACTTTTACGTAGTACTAGTAACTTTTAATAATATTTATACTATTTAACAGCTATATAATTACTTAGTTCTCTAGAATAGATTTAGATATTATAAGGTATCTAAGATCTACTTTAAATATTTTTTTATGATATATTTTTAAGTATTTATAATAAAAGTCTTTAGTAGGAGAAAAAAACGTTATGAATTAGTATATAATTTCGCTAAGTTTACTATACTACTTTTCTTATATAGTATTAATCTTTCTAAAAAGATATCTTTAGGTATATTATTAAATATCTACTAATTCAAAACGTCTAGACATATTTATAATACTAAATGTTTTCGTAGTAACTTTCTAATTTTAGTATAATACTTAGTATCTAATTTATTAACTAAAAAAATATATTATAAGTTAGTTATTAAGCTATCTCTTTTAATAGTTAAATTTCTTTACTATTAATTTCTCTATAAGTAGGTAGCTGCGTAAGTAGGCGCCTATAAGTAGGCTATTTAGCTTAGAATATATAGAATAGAAGTAGAGCTTTTTATTAGCTAATTAAAGCTATAATCTTATTAGCTAGTTATACTAACCTTATAATAGAGGTTAGCGTTTCTAAGCTATAGTAGTAAGCTAATATAATATATAACGTCTATCTACTATAAAATATATTAGATAAAAGTAAAAACTTTATGTAGAAATTGAATGATTATATATAGCGTAAGGTATAAGACTATATAAGTAAATACGAAGAGCCTAAGAGTCTACGTAACTCTTCTACCTTAAAGAATTCTACTACCACTCTTTAGCAAAGCTAGAAGAGTAGAGTTACTTTAGATATTAGCTTATACTTATATTTATTACTTATAATTCTAGTAAAAAGTTCTATTACTAGAATTCTTATATATTATAATAGATAAACTTAGTATTCTAACTTATATTATTTATTTTCTACTTATTTAGGTTTTTAAATATAGATATTAGTTTAATGTAAGAAGAAAGAAGTAGTAAGATATACTTAAAAAAAGTAGCTAAAACTATACTACGCGCTACATTTAAGTTATATAATTCTTATTAGAAAATATTTTTTCATCTAAAGTACATGTTTCAGTCTTAGAAATAGCTTTAAAGAAGGAGTTTCCTTTGTAAAACTTATTAGTATTAGTATATTTAAGAGAAAAAGACTTAATATTACTCCAACTTATAACTTTCTTAACCTCTTACTAGCTTGAAATTAGTTTATATCTTTATTACTTCTCGTTAGACTTTAGTTTAGTTTATAGTTAAGCTAATTTTATTCTAGCTTAAATTTTACTTTATAAAAGTAATAGTCTATTCTACTAAGTTTTCTCTTAAAACCGCTTTAGAAAACTTTTTAATAAAAGGGATTCTGGAAATATTATTAATTAACTATAATAATATAAATAAGAAAAGACTAACTTTAAATTAAAATATAAAAACAATAGAAATATCTACTAACTTAGAAGATAAAATCTTTCAAGAAAGCTATATACTTTAGAAGATTTTCTTTCGCTTAGCTAAAACTAGACTAGCTTTTCAAATCTTTAAGCTAATACACATTTAAAGTGTAGGCTATAATAGAATTATTTAATAAAATTATCTTAATTTAGTTATAGACTATGTAAAAGTATAAATAAATATTTTATATTAATACATAAGTTGCTATTAAGCTATTTAGGTATAAAAAAAAATTAGTTATTAGAAGTAAATTTTACCTATGAAATGCGTCAAGAATTTTACTATTAAGTTAAGTATTTAGTACTTCTTCAATATATAGTATTTAAGTACGAAATTAAGTATTCTTACTTCTATTCTTTTTTCTTAGAAAAAAGATTAAGCGTAAAGACTATACTATATAGTCTAGTATAATACTATATTTAGTTTTAGCCTATTTATAAGACTTAGAAAATAGATATTCAATTGAGTTAGTATCTAAATTTATTATTTATGAATTATTACTTTACTCTTTATATGTTCTTTACTATCGTAAATCTACTAGTAAGTATAAGTATTAGTTTTTAGCTATTAGTAAAGAACTACGTGAATTTACTTTTATAGCTTATAAGTCTTAGCGCTAGATATTTAGAAGTAATAGTATATAGACGTAAGATAAGAACTCTTAGAGTAGAAACTGTATAATAATAGATAGATTAAAAAGTCTACATAGAAACATAATTATTAGTAACCTTTTTATCTAGAAAGAGTTTTTAATCTAGCTAAACCTTTACTATATTACTACAGCTCTTACCTAGATCTTATCTTAAATTTAGCTTATAATAAAAGCTTCTAGTTCTTTTAAGCTCTATACTTATTATAGTATAATATATAGCTATATTTTAGTTTTGAAACTTAGTACTAAGTAGTTCTTTCTCTAAGTATTATACAATAGTACTTTCGCTAGAAAATATTAAGTTAGCTTTAGTATTAAAATAGTCTGTTAATTTTAACTACTGTTTATACTTAATATTTAGTAATTAAAACTACTAACTACTTTAATTTCTATGCTTACTCTACTTACTTTAAAATATGTATTCTATCTATTTTATAACTATATTATGAATTTTTTACCTTTAAATAGAAATAAACAGCTACTCAAACACTTTCCCTACTAATACTACATTTTATAGTACTATTTTTCTTTTTTTTTACTTTATAGTTTAAAGCTATTACTTTATAGAGTAAATTTCTTTTCTATTAAGAATATTAAATTAAAAGTAAAAATACTTGCTTTACCCTAGACTTCTAACTTACATTAACATAACCAAAAGAATCTTGTTTATTGATATATAATAGATAGTACAACTTGAATATATACTTTTAGAACTTTATCTTTTAAATATTATAACTTTATAATATTAAGTACTAGCTTAATATTATATAAAAGCTTTGTATATGTTTTACTAATAAAAGCTATATAATACCTTAGTAGAAATAAGACCGAACTACTATACTACGAGAAATTGGAATATTGATAACCTTATATATTTCTTTAGCTAGTAAGTATTAATAGAATTCAAGTATAATCTTTTTTCTATTCTATTAATTAATAATTTATATAATTTTTTATATATATTCATTAACTTAAGTAATTAATTTTGTATATCTTAGCTTAGTAGAAATAAATTAAAAAATTAAATAACTCTATAAGCTAATATATATACAATAGCTATAACCTTTTCTATAGTTAAGAAGAGTATAGCTATAGAGGCTATCTATAGAAAAGAAAGTTTAATTTATAAGCTTTTTCTAGTATATTATCTAACTTTACCACAAATATAACTTAGAAAAGGCTTTAATATTAGATGTATATACTATATATAAGAAAACTTTAAAGTGTATAATTTATACCTATATTTTAGTAAGTACTCTTACTTAGTTTCTACTTTAACTTAAAACGTTAACTATTTTTTTAAGTCTTTACACTACTTTCTAACTTAGTTTAAGTTACTTTAACTTATAATTAAACTTTATATTATATATTATTATTTATATCAAGGCTATAAAGCTTCTATAATACTTAATAAATATAGTCAAATGTAGCTACTTTAAGTAAAAGCTTAAAGACTATATAATATTACTTTATTAAATATACTAGTATAGAAAGATAGATATAGTATAGTAAAGTACTATAGTATATAATTATATTATAGGTGTATTTTCTTCTCTCGAGATAAAAGAGACAGAGTCTATAGCGTACCTTTTTCAAAGATTAATTAATTATATAACTATATAATTACATATTAACGCGTTACTATATTAGGCCTTAAAAGTAAACTTAAAAAATCTTTACCGTAAGCTTAGATTTATAACTTATAATACTTATACTTATACTACTAATATAATATCTACTTTATATAAAATTATAATAAGCTAACTACTTTATATTATTATATATAACTAATAGCTATCTAGACTATTCACTAGTAGTACTAATAGTAGCTTTATATAATTAGGTAACTCTATAAAGTAGTCTAGTAAGCTTACTACTAGTGGAAAGTTACTAAGATAATCTAAGAAATCTATTATAGTAGAATGTTAATATAGAGTAGAGTAACAAAACGTAGTCTAGTAACTCTATATAGTAATCTTAATATAGGTATTTTTCCTAAACACCTTATATTCGCTATAATGTAGTAGTACGTCTAAGAAATCTATATTTTAATTATAATTACTTATAAGCCTAGCTATATAAGCTATATTACGCTATTCTTTAGTATACTAAATAATCATTTTACTTATTATTACGCATTTATTAGTATAGCCTAATACTATACTATATATATACTACTTTCTATACTTAGTAAAGCGCTACTTCTCTTTAGCTAAGAAAGATATTACTTACTATATATTAGAAGAATTTACGCTTATTCTAGATTACCAGCGTATTTACTAATCTAGCTAGCTTTTTATTTAATATATTAAACTAATTATGTAATTTCTTTATAATTAACATAACATTATAAGAAAATATTATTTAAATAAGATAGTATGTGCATGTAATATATAAAGCTGTAAAGTCTCTTCTATTAGTAGTAATTATTTTTATACACTTTTGACTATCGTAATAAAAGCTTGTTTCTACTTTTTTTTTATAGCTATATTTAATAAATCTTTTATTTTAGAGTCTTAGAAAATAGCTAAAAAGTTAAATATACTACGCGTATAGCTAGTAAAGTTTACTAAAGTAGAATATTTTATTATACTCTTTGGTAGGAATATCCACATATTTATAATAACTAGAGCTTTTATAATAAGTATAGAAAAAAGGTTTAGTATTAAAGAGTTTTTATATTTAGTAGATATATTAGTAGATTCTTTACAAGAATATAAGAATAAGTAAATATATAAAATTAAGAAAAGTATCTTCTACATATAAAGTTTAATATAATGTTTTTTAGACTACTATTCTTTATACTATATTTAAGATTTTATACTAACTATAGTCTACTTATATAGCACTAGAATTTAAAACTACTTTTCCTATAGTTTTCTATTTACTTTTATAGCTAATAGAAAAGCTTCTATTTTATATTATACTACGCTTCACTTTTTACTCTTTTCACGCGCTCTACTTTCCAATCTTTCTACTTAGATATTTCTATTACTACTATTAGTATTTATACTCTAGAAAGCTTTTTTCTATATAAAATCTTAGAATTAAGAATATTTTAATATTTCTATAGTCTAATAGCTCTATAGCTTACTTTTTACTACCTTTTAGTCTATTTATAAGTCTACTAAAAAAGCTCTTATTACTATTTCTCTTTATAAGTATATTATTATTACTATTAAAGTACTATATTTATAGAAAATATTTTAAAGAGAGTTCTTTTAATTCTTATAGTTATATAAAGTAAGTATAAAGTATTTAGAAGATATACTTCTAATACAATTACTATATAAAGTTACTAACTACGTATTATTACTCTACACTATATTAATACTCTACTATAATAGAAATATTTTTCAAATATCTTATTTCATAGTATATAGTAGTAAATATTCTTTTAAAAGTCTTAGAGATTGAAACTAAGTTATAAAGTTTAACCCTTTAAGGCTTATTTACCTAAAAAAGAGATAGAAAAGTATTTATATACTCTATATACCTTATACTAAGATTATTAAGGTACTTAGAAGAGATTCTAGAAGTTATAAATATGTTTTATTACTTTGTTAAAGCTTTATGTAAAGGTAAACAGTAAAAAGAGCTATAGCTATATAGAAATAGCTACAAATATCTAGGTACTTAAACGTATTTCAATCTGTTTCTAGAATAGAACTATAAATTAGTAAAGTAAAATATATAGTATTTTCTAACTCTAAATATAATATATTAGAAATATACTAAGTAGATATAAGAGTCTTACTAAAGAGTTTTTGGAAAAGAGTCTTATACGCGTACATATACTAAACTCTTAACTATAGTTTAAAAGTAAAAAAGTATATAGTTAGCTTTTTCTATTTTCTTGTTATCTTTACTCTTCTTATTCTCTATATTCTATATTATCTAGATCTACTTCAATATCTGTTTTCTAAAGCACTAATCTATAATTATAATAATAATATATTAGACTACCTTCTAATCTACTTTTCTATTTACTTTCTTTTTAAGATACCTTCTCTATTAGTTATTAAGGCTATATAGGATAAAGTAGTATAGTGAGAAGAATATTTTAAGTATTACTATAGTAGCTATAAGTAGAATAGATAGTATAGATTTAGTAAGTATAATATAGATAGCTTAAATAAAGTAAAGATTCTATATTAAGTTAGTAAAATATATTATTAGAACATAACAGCTTAAGAGCTAGAAAGAGTAAAAGAGCTTAAAAAGTAAAAGCTAAGAAAGTAGTATAGTTATAAGAGAGTAATAGTAAAGAAGTATATAGTAGATTTGTATATTACTAATAGCTTTAATCTAGAGTATTAGTAGTAGTAGTAGCTTATTAAGTCTTCTATACCTTACTAGAGCGCTTTATTAATAAACTCCCTTACCTTCTATACTTAAGGAGAGGTTATTACTTAATAGATATACACTCTTCTTCTTATTAATATATTAGATCTTTGCTAATTTTCTTAGATACTTTTAATTATATAGTTAACTAATATAGATACATTTAAGTTTCTATAATAAGTAATAAAAATTATATATACTAAGAAGTAGTAATAGAGAATTAAGAAGAAAAGAATAGTAAGTATTAATATAGATAAGTAGATAAGGAATTTATATTAGTAAAATTAAGAGAAGGATAAGTATAAGTAAGTAATAGTTTTTATTTAGTTATATCTATATAATAAAAGTATAATAGACTTATAAATCTAAATACTAAGTACTAAGTACTGAGTAATAAGTAGGTAACACTATCTTAACATGCCTAAATTTGTAGAAATAAAGCTATAGTAGATATCTATAATCTGATTAAGTAGTTTGATAAGTTTTGATTTTTTTTATTCTAACTTTATATATTCTACTAACTTTTCTAAGTATTAATAAAGTAATACTATAATATACCTTTTTAGAAAAACCTACTACTACTTTACAGAAATAGTAGCATTAATATTATAAGTAAGTCGCTTATAAGCTTAAAGAATAATCTATATTTAATAAGAAATACATTTAAAAAAGCCTAAGCTTTATCAATATTATGATTATAGAAACATCTATAATTATCATTCAACTTATAAGCTATGTACTACTATAAAAGCTTTTTTTTTCTATATTCTATTAGTTTTAGCTAACAATCTAAAGTATTAATATCTTTTAGAAATTAAGTTATTTACTATCGTTAAGTTACTTACAAAATTCTTATTTCTAATTATACTTCTTTTACTTTCTATATAGAACCTTCTTTTAGTTTCTATATATAGAGGTTTAAAGCCTAGCTATATTAGTATCTCAAATTATATTACTACTATACCTATACTTAGTGAACATTAACTAGTAATCAAATTTTGTAGTAGTTTCTAGAAACTAAATAATTAGCTTACCTTTTTGCTTAGAGGCTTTTTCTTATATTCTATTTCTCTTTTACTAAGCTTTTATAGTTTCTTAACTTTAGAATAATATTGATAAGTACTAGTATTTCTATTCATAATATTACTACTACTTTTTCCATTTGTACTATCTTTGTATAAGATAATATCTATATTTAAAATTCTTTAATAGCTAAAAACTAGAATAACACATTATAGAAAAAAAGAATATTAGTAAAATATAAAGATCTATATATTAGTTATCGATACCGTTACTTAAGTAAAGTATAATACTATATTTAAAACATATTGTACTATAATAATAGAGTAAGTTATAATAACTCTAAAGCTATATATAATCTTTACTTAAATTATAAGACTATAGTACTAATATAAAGTAAAGTATTATACTATTACTAGTATCTTAATATACTAATCTTTATATAAATATACTCTCTAAATACCTTATAGTTACTATATATAGCTATATAATATTTAGAATAGAAAAGTTATTAACGTTATAAACGTTAAAAAACGTTTTATAATTAAACTTACTATTTTAACTCTGTCTATAAACTTATAAATTAGTTCGAAAATTCTTACTAAAGTAAAATAATTCATATTCTATAGAGTCTTTCTTAATCACTAATACTTATATTACTATTAGGGTAATTTTTCTCTTAATATTCTATTTCTTTCTCTTCTATTAAGTATATAATACTTTCTTTTACAAATATCTAATTATCTTTCTTTACTCAAAATAAGATTTGTATAGTATCTTCTTATAATAGCTTTAGTCTTACTACTTTTATTAGTATACTAGGTTTGGAATAAATAACTTATAACTTATAATTAGAAATATTTTAGCCTTTCTTATATATAGTAATAAAGGTTTTCTATTTGTATAAATTATAACTCTACTTATTACTATAATCAGCTTCTCTATAGAGTTCTAGAATTCTTACTACTTAAAAAACTATTGGAATTCATTTTATACTTTTAATCGTTCAATCCTTTACTAATAATCTTTTTTATTTAGTATATAGCTTATAGTCTCCTAACTACTACTTAATTTAAAACTTTCAGTTAAAGTTTTTTCTTATTCTTTATATATAGTAGGATTAATTATTACTACTTTTTTTTAATATTATAATAGATAAAGTAGACTTTAAAAAGTATATTAAATTTTATCCTTACTAGTATGATTACTTTTTAAAACTTATATTTTTAGTTTCTCTTATACAATTCTAGACTATATAATTTATAAATAAGATAAAGTCAATTTTCAAGCTTTGTACTATCTGTTCTATATAGCTCTAGTGTTTTCTAGTACTAGTAGTAAGCTTACATCTTCTATTCTTACTATAATCTAGCTATTAAGAGTTAGTAAGATCTAAAAATGTTCTCTAATATATCTATTACTAGAACAAAAGAACTTTAAACACTACTACATATTTTACTACTATTTGATATTTATTTTCTCTGAAGAATGAAAATCTATATTTATACCTAAAAACCTAGAGGCTTACATTATAAAATAGAATAAATTACTATCTGTTATTAAAAGATACATAATTAGACATAACTATACTTAGTTATTCTAGTAATAATTAATACATTTTTAGAAGAAGTTTTAATTTTATTACTTATAAAATAATATTCAAATCTTAACCTACAAAGTATACACTAAGAAGATTGTAAACTTAATCTCTAGTTAAACGTCTATTATTTATTAGGGATAACTTATAGATAAGCTCTTATAATTAGAAACCTTTGTTTTTATAATATAGAAATATAAAATTGCTATTCTCTCTTATTTCTATAAAGAGATATTCTAGCCTAATATTTTTAAGTAAGTAAAATTATATTAAAACGTCTTTAGTTATAAAACTATATAAAGTTTTAGTTAAGCTTTTTCTTAAATTATAATAAATCTATTAAATTACAATATAGTTAATAATTATTCAAAGTAAGAAGTGCTTTGTTTTTTTTTTAATGTATATATTAGCTTAAGATATCATATCTTTTATTATCTAGAATCTACTATAATAGCTTCTACTGTATTGAACTAAGTTTTATTCTAGAACGGTATAGTAGATACTCTAGAATAAGGTAATTATAGTAGATAATATAAAAACGTAGATATAAATAAGTTACCTTTTTTAAGCTAGATAGCTAGACTAGCTAGATAAGCATCTCTAAAACTATTATAGATAGTTAATAGTTAACTAATTTATAGAGATAAATTAGATCTTCTTATTAAGCTTATAAAGTATAAAACACTAGTTCTAATATTAGCTTAATAACGTAGCTCTTGAAATAAACGTATATTCATTTATTTAGTATAAGAAAGTATAGATTTTAAAAGATAAGTTAAGTATCTATATACTTACTATGTATATATTAAGATATATATATAGTAGCTACATTTATAGAGTTTCTTTAATTATAATCTAAACCTCTAATTTAAAAGTATTTTATATTTCCTAGACTTATAAAAACAGAAGTCTAATTATATTTATCTAGTAGTTCTAGCTTAAGATTATATTTTATTTTTAAAAAGATTTATATTTTACACTAAGCATAGAATAAAAAAGATGATAGCATTAAAATAGCTATGAAAAGCTCACTATGCTAGGAATAAAACTCTATCTATACTAATAATTTGTATTAGTATATATTATAAATTTACATAGAAAAAATATTCTTAAATTAAACTTTCTATTTTAAGGGTAATTTGCTTAAGAGTAATATACCTTTGCTTAAACTTATAATAGAAAGCTAGAATTCTTAATTTAATCTTTAGAGAGTAGAGATATCTATACTATAAGTGGTTATACGATAGAGATAAAGTTTTTGACTAAGCTTTTTCTTAAATCTACTAATACCTTTTTAAGCGTAATCTATGTGATTCTACTAAAGAGTACTAGAAATATTAGTAGATAATAAAACTAATTTAAAGAGTAAAGATTATAGTTTAAAGCTTACTTTTAAGGCATAGCTAAGTCAACAAAGATTCTTCTATTACTTTTATTTCAACGCTTGTTTCCTAGTACTAAGAGCTTACTTACTAAGTAGAAACTTTACTAATATTATATAGAGAAAAGGTTTTAAGCTTACTAAATAACTAATATTTCTAGTTCCAGATGATTTAGCAATCTAGATATATAGCTTTAAATAAAATATTTTTCTTACTAATCTTTTTTCTTTTTATTACTCTATTATAAAAGTCTCTATATATTAGCTTTAAGGTAAATAATTTCTTATGTAAAGTAAGTTATACTTTTCTTCTAAAGTTAAGATATTAAATATAAAGCTTTAAGAAAGCAGAATACTTTTATAGTAAGCTAATTCAATATAAATATATTTACTTGACCTTTACTTAGATTTACTAATATAAAGAAAGAAAATAGCTAAAATAACTTTGATTTTAATATTAGCTTAGTATTCTTATCTATTCGCTCGAGCTATAAGATTGTTATTAGTACAAGCTCTATTTATCTATTTTCTTTGTCTAAGTATTTTTTATTATACATAGAGTATACTATACTAAACTCTCTATAGTGTTTATATACTTTATTTATATATAATTAGCTAATATTTTAAATATATGTTCTCAAAAGAATTTTTGTAAATTTTAATAGCTTAAAATTAATAAGCTCTATAACTATAAATATACTTTGAATTTTTCTTAGTTCTAGACTATTATAAGATAATACTTCTGAGACTTTAAGCGTAGAAGTTTTCTTAGTATACCTTATTCTATTTATCTCTTAATTATAATTTATGAGTAGTCTTCTATATAATCTAATTAATACGTATAGTGATAGATTTCATAATAAGAATTGAGAAATAACTATTTCGTACACGTTTACAAGAAAGATATAGTAAAGATTATTAAAAAAAGTTTTTAACTATTAATTATAACACTTATAGATTTTATAAAGTAGTTTGTTTTAGTTAAGTAGTACTACTAGTATTATAGTAAATAATTAATTTAACATTTACTTTACCTCTAGAGGTATAGTACAAGGCTAGAGCTTAGAGCTTAAGTACTAATATTTCTTATGTAGTGATAGCTTTTTCTATCTAAATTAGCTAGTAAATAAATTAACTTTTTAAGTAAATTATTAAACTAGAATATCTGAAAATATAATTAGTCTTTAAATAGATATTACTTAATATTAATTTTCTACATACCTAGTTTTAACACTATAAATTATTTAATCAAACACATTTCTATATTTTCTTATCTTAATACAACTTATAATCTAATTAACTCTAAGAATTATAGCCTTTTTGTATATGTCTTAAGAATTCAAACTCTAGTTTTTATTAAGTTCTTTTTTAATAGTATATTACGATAAAACTGTAATTTATATTCAATCTTTATAGGCTTAGTAACAAATCTCTACTACTACTATCAGTTAATATAATAGTTATTAATAATATAAAAACCAATATCTATATAAAGTATTGTAGTTACTATACTAGAGCATCGTATAGTATATATAAGAGAATCTATCCTTATCTTTTATTTATTATCCTAATACAACTAATATATATATATAGAAGGTCTTAAAGTTAAAGATTAAAGTATTAAATAAGTCTAGATAAAGCTTGATTATTATATTGAGTAGAGAATATAGTACTCTTTTCTATTACTATATTTAAGATAAAGTTACCTCTACTGGAGTTCTAATATAGTATTTGATCTAAAATCTACTAAAGATTTAAGTTAATTTTAGATCTTATACTCTTAAAATAGTTACCTTTCTTAAGAAATAGTAAAAAATAATCTTTAAGTAGTAGAGTTAGTATTTAAAGTAATATATAGGCTCTTAACTATTATCTCTAAACTATTATCTTCTAATAAAGGTATTAAGGTAATATCTTTTAAAATACTACTAATTACTAAGAAAAGAAAAAATACTATATAAGATATAGACTTTAGAATTAGTGCTTACATACTAAATGTAATAATATATATAGAAAATATACTACTATAAAGATCTTTTGTCTAAGAGAAGTAAACTATGTAGTTTATTAATATTATATGTAATTATAAAGAGATAGATAATATAAGTAGTTGAATAATAATATTAGTAGTAAAGGATCTATATTAATATTAAATATTTCTTAACTTACTATAAAAAACATAATAGAAACGTATTATTAAATACTATATAAATAGAATAACATATACTTTAAGTAGTAATAATTATCGCTTAAAGTTATAAGAAAAGAAAGTTCTTCTTATCTTAATTTCTAGCTACTTAAGTCTAAACTATTATCTATTAAACTTCAAAATTAACACTATGTATCTACTAGTTATAACCTATTATACTACTATTATACGTAATCTATTTTCTATAGTTGTATACAGCGAGTATAAGAGATTTAGAAAATATACTAGTATTAAGATTACTATATAGAGTTACTAAATACGTTTTATTACTCTACTCTATCTTAAAACTCTCTATTGTACGTAATTTCTTATCTAAAAATAGCGTGGTGTAGAACTATTTATAAAGTAATTAATTTCTTATTTTATTATAGTTTAGAAAAAATAAATTTATTATAAATACAAATATTCATCTTCTATAATTTAAGATGTAATTTAGCTTAATCTATAAGTAAGTTATAAACATTTAATTGATATTAAGTCTAAAATCTAACTCGCTATATATATTCTATAAGCTAGAATTAGTGTAAGAAATTTTAATAGTAAAACTTAAACTTTATAAGATATAAGCTATTATATAAAATAAAATAGTGTAAGAGTTTTATATATAGAAGGCTAGTGGATTATATAGTCTAATTAGGCTAGTCTAGTTATATAATAGCGTTTAAGAATAGAAACTAGTTAGAACTATTATAATAACTTTATTTTTTTCTTCAGAATAAGTTTCTATATAATAAATTGTAAAATAGAACTTCTCTTGTACTCTTTTACTACTTAATACTTAGAGTTTTTTCTTAAATATAAACTATAATACTATAGTTCTATCATAAAGCTTAATTTTTATACTATTTATAATAGTAGTAGTTTTCTAAATATCTTTTTTATAATATAGAAGTAATTAAAAAAAAACTTAGACCTAGTATTATTAGAAAGCCCTTCTTTGTAAATATCATATATATTTCTATCTTTTTATTACTTTAGTATAGTTTATTATTTCTATGTTCTTGATCAAAAAACAAGTTCTTAAGATTTTATAGTACTTGAACTTCTTATAGAATACAATATTAATATCTAATTTATGTAGGTTTATAACTAACAACTATCTTATATATATTTGTAGTACTTAATCCTCTACTTAATTTTTAAACATTATAGAATGCTATAATTTTATTAACTTAAGAATAAATACATAAGAGGTTCTATATATAAGTTCTTTTAGTTTCTTTTTAATTAGAATTAGAACTTTTATAATCAGTTTTCTTCTTAATTAATTCTTACTTTAGATACCTACTAAGCAGATCCTAATATGTATATCAATAGATACGTTTAAATTAATTACTAGTCTACTAGACAAATTCTTTATTAATATACCTTATGCTATAGTTTACTTAAATATTCTTAATCTTAGAGAAGATTATATTTTAAATAATATATATTTGCTATAATATAAGCTCTACTCTACTATAAATATATAGCTCTTTAGTATTATATAAATTTTATAATTCTAAAGCTCTTTTCATTTTCGCTGTATAAGTTACTAGTTACTAGTCTTATATCTATTGATTATTTTTCTTCTTAATCTACTCTATATCTTTAATACTTAACTTTTACTTTCTATGATTATAACTTATATTATACTTATCACTACTAGATTTAGTTTTATAGCTTTTTCTTTACTTATTTTATAAAGTAATTTATGTTAAGTAATTTCTTAGACATATTGATATCTTATCTTAGAATATACTATATATAGTCTAAGTAGTGTATATAGATTACTCTAGTATATATTACTATAAGAGGTCAACTCTTAGAGTAGATACTAGAAGATTTTAGATAAGTTTAATAGTCTAGAAGAATAGACCTTTCTAGATATTAATATACTTAGAAGAATTTTCTAAGCTTAGCTAAACTTAGACTAAGTGTCTAAAACTCTTAGCTAAGAAGTTTCTCAATTATAGCTTTATATAATAGCTTTTTTCTTATTAAAGCTCTTACTTTATATAGTTATAAAGTCTACTATAGTATAATCCTCTAAGTATAGATACTATAAAATCTTAAATCTAAGCGCTAACTACTAGCGCTTTAGCTAGAAAAAATTAAGTAAGCTATACTATAATAATAATTTGTCTATTATAACTACGCTTTATTCTTAACACGTATTAACTAGTAATTCTCTTTTTAATAAATACTTTATCTACTTTATATACTTTACTATTTTCTTTTCATTTTTAGTTTATCTATTTTACTTACTCTATACTACTTGAAATACTTTTTATCTCTACTCTTTATAATAAGACTTATACTACTTTTAAACTAAGTAATATTTCTTTTAGCTTATTAGTAAGTTCTTCTACTTCTTTCTCTAGCTTTACTTATTATACTAAGTTATATAATAGTTTACTAAGACGTTTAAGCGTCTATAAATTAGGATTAAAATTTATAAGCTTAATCTTCTTAACTTTCAAAGTTATTCTATAAATATTAGTTAAAAGCTTAAAAAGCTTAAAGTTTATCTTTACTATGTTCTACTTCTTAGAGAAAAGAACAAGGAGGCTATATATATCTTTAAAAAAGATAACTTTAGAACTTATAACTACTATAAGAAGTAGCGTATTTAATATATAGGTATAAGTTTTTTTCTCTTTTAATTCTCTTAACTATTACCAAGTTTTTAAAGTACTTCCTAAGCTTAAGAACTTTATTAGTTAGTAATATTAACTTATATATAATAATTCGTTTTGAATTTATTAGTAAAGTAATAACTCTACAGCCTGTAAGCTAGTCCTAAAAGAGCAAGGTATATTACTAGTACACTAAAGAATATATAACTAAAGGTTTTAGCACTCTAGAGGTAGATAGACTAAGGCTTAGAGCTCTAGCGCTGCTACCTTTAAGGTAGTTAAAGCTTCTAAATTTTTTAGGCTAGCTAAGAAGCTATTCTAATACTAAAGCACTCTATAAGAGGATTTCAATACTAATTTCTAAGAAGATTATATTTTAATTATACGCGCTTATTAGCTTATAACTAATAGAGTAATACGTTTTAAAGATTTATAGTTAGAATACGTATAATAAAATCTTAGTAGAAGCGCGCTCCTTCTATTCTTTAAATTTCTATAACTTTTAGAACTCTAAAGATATATTAAAAACGCTAATAGTAACTTAAAGCTAATACTAAAAGCTACGCTATCTAAATGACTCTTTTATAAGTCTCTAAGGCAATTACAAGTCTAAAACTAATCTTATTACTAGTTACGTTGCACTTACTAATACTTAACTAAATTATTTTATTATTAACCTACTTTAATTACTTACCTCTAAATTGCGTTGCTATTACTATATAAGTTCTCTTAAAATTATTACAAAAGATAGTATTGTAGTAAATCTTATAACCTTCTTTATTATTCTTATAACTACTATTATTATTTCTGCTCTTAAGGCGTACTTTACTTATAATGTAGTTTTTACTAAAACTATTAATAGCTATTACATTATATGCGTCCCTTATAAGTACCTAAAGTAGCTAGATTCTACTATTATCTTTTACTAGGACTTTGCGTTTAAGACTCTTATTAATAAGATAGAGTAGTTTTTTAATAAGCTAGATCTTAATATTATAGATTACCTAGTAGCTAGAGATTTATATATTACTAGAATTCTAGAGAAGTCTATTCTAGGTATACTGATAATTAAGTACTTTTTCTAAAGTAGAGATACTATCTATATCTACTTTACTACGTATAAAATTAGAATAGAGGCAAAGCTATATCTAAGTAAGGTAATAGAGAGTTATATTTACTAGTAGTAGACTGTATTAGGAGAAATTCTTAAAAAAAGTAATAAAAAATAAAATAAAGATAAAAAGACGTTTATAGATTATTTCTAGCAGGCAAATACTATTATGTAAATAGTAGTAGTATTAAAGTTTTACTAAAGCTATTAAAAGTATAAGAATAGTTATTATATTACTATTATTAGAGGATAGAGACAACGTTGTAGTTGCAGTTAATAGAGAATAAATATAGTAAGTTCTATTAGCAGCGTACCTATTACTATATATAATATTATTTCTAGCTATTTCTAGTTATAGTATAAACTAGGAAGTTGTATAGGCAAGTGTAGAATTAGTCTATACTATAGGCTAGTAACAACCTTACTGCTATAGCAATATCTAAATTAATATTAAAATCGTCTAGCGGCTCTAAAAGAGCTAGCTTAGAGTCTTTTAATACTTTTCAACATCTTTTAACGTCTTTTTACTATGAAAATAACTCTAAATTAGGCCTAAGGCACTATTATCTTTAATATATATTATATTTGTTACTATATATAATCTTATGCTTTCTACTTTTAATATAGCTTAGAAAACTCTATCTAAGAGATTAAAGCTTAGCTACATTAATAAGATAGTTATTAATTACTACTAAGTTTCTTCTTACTTAGCAACTTTTAGTTGTAAATTCCATTTCTACTTTATATAATAAAATCATAGAGCTTATATATTTCTTATACATTTTTAGTCTTTTTTATTAGCTTTTTCTACTAACTCTTATATAGCTTTATTTCTCTAAAGCACTATCTAAAGCTTTTAGTATCTAGCTCTATATAATTATCTTTACTACTATTCTTAAAACTAAATTTTTTAGAACTTTATTTACGTCTCTAAATATAATATAATAATTAAAGGTAAGTATTAATAAAAGATTAAGAATCTTACTAATAAGTATTATAACTACTTTATAAACGCTGAAACTCTAGTTTAAAAAATATTCTATATAGCTTTTATAAAGTATAATACTTCTAAGAATAAAGTTTATTATTATAAGAAAAGTTAAGCTTATAGAGTATATAATAAAGCTAAGAGTCTTGATATTCTTAACTAGAAAATAAAAATATAATCTTAATTAGTCTAGTAGTTAAGGTATTATTACTATCAGTATTTTTAAGTTAGTTTGTTAATCAGAGTTTTCTTACTATTATTCTACTCGTTTTTATTATCTAGCGTTTTGTTT
Source organism: Alternaria arbusti (assembly GCF_024043155.1). NCBI lineage: Eukaryota > Fungi > Ascomycota > Dothideomycetes > Pleosporales > Pleosporaceae > Alternaria > Alternaria arbusti. The sequence goes on along the minus strand of NW_026249953.1, from coordinate 14,737 downwards.
TATTATAATACTCTCTACTTTTAAGTAATAAATAAAATTCTACCTTTTCTTATTACTATTATCTTACCTCTATTATAATACCTTTTTCTTTTTAGTACTCTATTTTTCTTACTAAGAATAACTACTTTCTAACTTTTACGAAAAAAAATTTTAGTTTTACTACTTTTAGTAGTATAGTTCTTTAGAATTCTTTTTTTAAAAGGTTATTAAAAGAGATTTATCTACTTCTATAGCATATACTAAGAAGCTTTTCTAATTTATTAAAGTAATCATTTTACTTATTCCTATAGCAAGTTTCTATAAGAGTTCATAGTACTTAGTTTACTTTATAAAGTATTCTAGCTTTAGTTTATATTCTTTTTTTTTTATTTACTAATATTTTATTAACATATTATATAGCTTATAGCTCTCTATATACTACTTTAGTCAGCGCTTTTAGCTATAAGTTACTTACTACTTAACTAGATAGTAGATTTTATAAGTTAAGTCTTTATTAGTCAATATAGAAAATAGAGTATACAGTAAATAGTATATTAAGCTTTGTATTTCATAGTAAGACTACTTCTATAACTTTAGACTAGCTATTTCTCTTACTTAGCTTTATTCTAAGATATTTATTTATAAAATTAAGCTTAAATTAGAGCTATACGCTATCTTTTATACGTAGCTTTAGAGCTATTTTACAAAAGTACAAGTAGTAGTTAGTTTAATAAGATCTTAAAGCTTATAAATTCTACTCTATATATAAGAAGAATTTTATTTACTATAATACTACTCTAAGTTTATCTAACTAAGCTTAGCTTTATATAGAAGTTTTCAAACTTTTCTTACTTTTTACTTATTAGTTTTACTATCATAAAGCAATAATTACTTTTTTAAAGTTTTTATAGATACATAAAAAAACTAGTTCTTACTTTAAGACAGCTAAATATAAACTAGAAGTAGTATAAGCTTAAAAATAGTTATTTAGATCTATCCTATAAGATTTTCTTACGTACTTTAAGTACTTATACTAGTAGTAGGTTTAAGCTTTAATACAACTTGTACTATACTCTAGTATATTATATATTATTACTTATTACTTCTTAGCTTAGAGTAATTAGAAGCTCTTAACGCCTACTTTATATCAAAAAGAAGATATATATTAGACTATTCTAATATTTTCAAGAACTAGATCCTAAATTTAAGCTATATAAACTACTTAAACTAAACAAAGTAGCTTAAAAGAACTACGCTACTTAATAAGCTAAGTATCTAGCTTATTAAGATTTATAGGTACTTATTACTAGCTATAAGTAGTATATATACTAGTAATATGTTTAGTATTATTAGAAAATGCTTAGTAAATATTAGTATAGATAGTTACTATTATACGAACTAGTACGAGCTATTAGTAAGAAACCTTAGGTTAAAGTACCTCTAGCCTTAATTTTATACTACTTGCTTTTATACTAGTATATTATTACTCTACTATGTATATATTTTGCCACTCTTATCTAAAAGAATCTAAGTAATAATTCTAGTTTTTATTACTTAAATCTATAATTTTTAGCTTACTTCTTCCTATATTAATATATCTAACGTTTGCAAGTAAAAGTATTATTCTCTTTATATAACATAATACTATAAATAAGATTAAAACTTACTACTTCTCTAATCTTATATTAAAATCTCTTCTTAATATAAGTAAACTAACTATATTAGTATTATCTATGATAACTTTCTTTATTTTCTTAATAACTTTAAGACTAGTGTATTACTTCTAGACTTTTTATACTTCTAAGAATACTATAAAAGTAAGTAATCTTTATTTTCTGATTTCTCTTACTCTAGGTTTCTTTAACTTAGCTTTAATATTATTACTACTAGTATTAATAGCTCTTCACTTATTAGATTATATTTTAAGTTCTCTAATAATAGAAATTACTTTTATAAGAATAGAGTATAGCTTTATTTTCTAGTTAATAACTATATTCTTAATAACTAAGTTATTATAACTATAGAAAGGTTAAAGATTAACAAGTTCTTTATTAGTTAGATATTACCTATAGAGAAAATAATATAATACTGATACTTGTATTAGTTATTATAAGTATCTTTATTATTCTACTACTTATAAATATATAGAATTATATAGTTAGTAAGAGTAGAGTTAGATATTACTAGTACTATACTATACTTTATATATTTCAACCAGCTTATTAGTTGTATATAGAATTATAGTAGGAGTATTAGATATAGAGTAAGTATAAGTATAAGAAAAACTAGTAAACTTCTTAATCTAGATCTTTCAGATAGACTAGTGTTGTATATTAATATTACTTTTAGTACTTCTATATAGCGTAATAATATAAAAAGCAACTACTTAGCTTTAATTTAAAGTAGCATCATTAATATCTACATATCTAAAGTAGAGTTATATATTAGATCTAGTTTCAAAATAAAATGAAATCTAAAAACCTAAACTCTAATAAGGTAATAGGCAAGATAGCTGTATAATATATCTATCTAAAGTATTTCTAACTTATCCTAGTACTTCATAGTGTCTAGTAAATAGTTTTATACTACTATACTTATCTATAAGCTCTAGAAATACTTTCACTATACAAGGTACTTCAAAAATAAAATTTATAATTTTATTATATAGCTTATTATAATATCTAAAAAACTACTAAGAATTTTTTTATTTCTTTAGCGTTTTATACTTAATATTAGTAACAAAGTCTAAACTTAGTAATTAATATTGTAATCTCTAATATTCTTATATTAGACTAAAGAGAAATTCAATATCTAAGATAAAATAAGATAAGTTTTAATAATTATAGAAGTATCTTTCCTGAAATATAAGGTAAAGATAGTGGATATAGAAACGCTAGTAGCACTTTAAAAGACTAAGTCTTAAATACTATAAGTAGTAAAGCTCTTAAATAATCTAAAATTATAAAGTAAATATAGTAACTTTTGCTTAAAAAGATTTCTTACTAAGAGAAACTTTATTTATTAAAGAAAAACTATTTGATTTTGTAATTCTTAGTTTTTGTTTACTTTCATTACTAGCTATCTTTTACCAAGCTTTTAGTAACGTAAGTATTTTTTTTCTAAATTCTAGACTTACTTTTCTAAAAAGAACCCTCCTAGACTAGCTTATTATATAGAACTAATAATACTAAGCCTCTATATATTATATGTAAAGATATATTTATATACTTATTTATCTTATAAATTATAGAAATAGTAAACTAAGTATACACTTTTATATATAGTATAAGTAGTAACTAAAGTTTATAAAGAAGATTTAAATAGCTTATAAGCTTACTATACAACTCTATATTAAGTTGAATAATTATATTTATAGCTATAGTTATAAAAGTAAAAAATATAGTCTACTTCTAGAAGAAAACTATAGTGTATAAATATAGAAAGAAAAAAATTAGAAGGTTGTAAAATAAAATATAAAGTAAGAGATAATATAAAGTATATATATACTACTAAGAATAGCTATTAATCTATTATAATATTTTAAAATTAATCAATAGAGTTTAAAAGTAAATTTGAAGCAAAGGTAAAGTAATAAATTATAATCATAGTTATTAGTAACCTAATGTAAATAATAGAGTTAATAGATAAGCATATTATATTATTATAAAAGTAGAGTATTGATATTAAGTAAAGTAATAAGACGTAGTTAGTAACTCTAGATAGTAATCTAAATCTAGATATTTCTTCTAAATACTTTATATATACTATATATAGCTCTAATTATTACTAAAACTTCTTTTCTAATAATTACTATAAATAGAGATAGTAATTATATATTTGTTAAAGGTAATAGTAAAGAAATATTTTAAGTAAAGTTAAAAGTATACTTAAAAGTAGTAATAAGTATGTAAAGCTATAAAATTATCAAAAAAGATTCAAAAATAAACGCAAAAGCTTTTTAAGAGAAAGCTTTTAGTGTCTAAATAGTAATCTTAGTAAAAAAAGTAAAAGTTAAGGTAAAAGTTAAAGTATAGTATAATATAGCCTTTCTCTTAGCTATAAAACTAGATAAGAAGAAGTCTAGGCTAGTACTATATAATTAGACTTTAGGTTTAGAATAATGTTTAATTATAGTACTACAATAGAATATAAAAAAATATTTATAAGAGTAAAATATAGTATAGACAAATGTAGTGTAGAGAAAATTATAAAACACTTTTTATATAAAGAATTCTTTCTTCTTTTTTCTTTTTTTATTATTTAATATTTTTCTATTTTAAATAACTTCTTATATCTCTAAAAACTCTATTCACTACAATACTACTCTAATCTTAATACTTAAACTAACAATACTGAAAACATAAAAATTCTTATAGTAAAAAATATTATAATTAGTACTCTTAATAATACTTTTAAGAAGTATCTTATTATTAAGTATATAATAGCTTCTACTATACTAATTATAGTAGTAAGTAACTATAAAAATAGTTTAAGTAAAATGTTAGGTAGAACTATTCTTTTTATAAAAAATAAAGTAATATTTACTATTAGAAATCTATAAGAGAATCTAAGTACTAGATTTAGTCTATAAGTATAAAGTATACTAGAGATACTTAATATAATTTTTAGAGTATTAGTTATTCTTCTTATACTAAGTAAACTACTAATAAAGTAAAAGCTAGATCTTTCACGCGCTAGATAGAGACTTAACAATACATAATTTATATAGCTTTAGTAAGTAGAGAGTAAGCTTTTTAAAATACTAGTAGTAGCTTTAATATATACTAAAAGAATATAACTTTGTAAAAGCTGTAATAAATAGTGTAAATAATAAGTAGAAAGTAGAAATTCTTTCTATCTTTATTAGGTTTATTATTATCTAGCTAAAGTATAAGTAGTATTCTTTAATAAAGACAATACTTAGCAGGTATAATATACTATTATAATAAACTTTAGTATTATTATAAAGTATAGAAGGTAGTTGTAAGAGCTAGAAACCTATTAGTATAGAAAGAGAATAAGTAGGTTATAGTAAATATAGAGTGTAAGTATAGTAGTTATATAATATAGCTACTATAGCTAGACTTATAGATAATTATGTATAGAATATAGTTTATAAGTAATTATATAGATATTGAATGATTATTATATAGACATTATATAAATATCTTAAGTTATTTTAGATCATCTTAGAAGCTACAAACTAGTAATAAACTTAGTAAGTTTCTTTGTAGTATTAAGTATTTATATAAGACTAGTACTAGTACTAGTTAGTTATCTAGATGGCTATTAGTAATAAATAATAATTATAAATTTAATAGACTATTATAATTATATATAAAGTAAATATTATATTAGTAGTAAAACTAGTATAGGTCTAAGTATTATAAGTCATAAGTCTAGGCTCACGTTAAGAAATTTCAAGTTTACTCTTAGAGTCTAATACATTAATAGATTACTATATAATTATATGTTTACGTAATTATAGTAGAGTAATAGTCAGAAAAAAATATTAAAAAGTTCTCTTGTTTACAGCTCTATATCTAAATTACTAGACTAGCTAAACTATAACTTTTCTTATATTAAAAAAAGAATAGATAGTACACTACTTTTTTAGTACTTAGTAGTCTAGCTAACTAAGCCTTTAAGCTATAACATATAAGCCTAAAGATTAGCTCTAAAAGTATAGCTCTCTAAATTATCGTATATCTTTTTATATAGTATAAGAAAGTTTAGTTTTTCAACTTAAGTAAAGTCTAAATAGTTTTACTAATCTTATACTAAAATATATAAGTAGTAGCTGTTTTTAATAATTTTAAAATTAAGAATTTCTACATTAACTTTAAAGCTTTCTAATTTGCTTCAACTTATTTAGAAAACGAGAATTTAATAATAAATATAAATAGTTTTAGCTTAAAATTATGATTGTATTTTGAAAAATATTTTATACTGTTTTTAGTACTCTGTTATACTATAATAGTATAAAAGTAGCAATAGAACCTTAACTATATATAATTAAGTAGAGTCTACTTATTAAAGTATTTTAAATAAGTATATACTACTAGTTTATATAATAAAGTTTTTAAAAATACATTCTTAATACTTTAAGAGTTTTATACTTTAAAGTAGTATAATATAGCTGAAACTAAAGATAAAAAGCTAAAAATTACAAATAAAGCTAAAGATACAATAAAAATCAATATTACTAGGAAATTATATAATAAAGCTAAAGTTTTACTTTTACTTTTTTTTTTAAACTTTCAATAACTTTTAAAGTATAACTCCTAAGATTTTAAAAAAAACTACTAAGAATAGAAAAGAACATAAAAATACTATTGAGAAAGAGAATTAGTAGTTTTAGGCTTAGTTAAAAAGATGTAGCTAGTTTAAGTAGAGTTTCTCTGTTTTCTTTACTTTAACGTTAGTATACTAACGCTAAGAGCTTACTACATATAGATCTTAGTGAAGCTAACTTAAAAAAGAAGCTTTTACTATTCTATAATACTAAAGATTTTAGTTCTAGCTAGTCTATTTGTCTAGATATATAGCTTTAGAAAAAAGAACTTTTTACGTATATTTTGTTTTATTAATCTACTATACGTAATAATCTAACTTTAAAAGCAAGTACTCTATAGACTCTATATCTTAGGTCTATAAAAGGTATTATATGATAAAACTAGTAATAAATAAACCTTAAGTATGTATTGTATTTTATCTAGAGTTTTATACTAAAATAATCAAAGTTGTAAAGTATTAATATTATAACTAGATGATAATTATAATTATAAGTATTAGTTTAAAAAAGACTTGAAGCTTTATAGATTAGTTGGATAAGTATAGTAATATTATAGATGTAATTATATCTACTTTCTAGAGCTATTAATAAGATTAGTTTCTAGCTTATTACTAGAGAGTAGATTTTCTAGCTTTCTCTCTTAATACCTTAACAAATTAATAAAGATAAAAGAAACATAGTTACTAGAAGTAAGATAGTTATAGTTATAGTAGTAATTTGTTAGTAGTTTATATAAAGTTTATAGCTTATATATATAGTTATATATAAAATTTTAGCTACTATATTTTTCTAAATATTTTAAGTTTATTAAGATAGTAGTCTAGTTAATATAAATTAAAGAATATGATATAGAATAAAATAAAGTAAGATAATAAGAATAGTAACTATTTTCTTTACTTCATTCTAATATTTATAGTTCTTATACTTTACTAAGAGTACCTAAATATATACTACTTATAACTAGTAAGTAGTAGTTTTTTTATTATAGTAGACGTTTTATCTATATTATTTTCTATTAATATAGTAGTAAAGAAGTTAGGTATTTCATTTTGCTCGAAGAGGTAAGATAGTAGAGAGATATAAGTTTATCAGAAAGAGGAAGAAAGAAAGAGAGATAGTTAGGCTTATAAAAGTTAATTATATACTTAATCTTATAGAGATTATATACTCTCGATTTTTAAAGTTCTAAAACATTTTATTATCAAAAGGTATATTACTTTTCTTTAACTTTTAGAAAAATTAGTAACTAATTTCTACTCTATCTACTTTTTAAAATACTTTTAAGTATCTAAGCTTTTTTACTTTTAGTCTAATTATTTAAGATTTATATACTTAGTACTATTCCTATTAGTTTTAAAGAAAGGAGTAATAGTATAAAGCATTTTTTTTTAGTCTAAGGTTATAGTATCTAATATATAGTTATAGCTTTTATATTAGAATTTCTACATTAAACTATAGGTACTCTTATATAGTTAGTAATTTATCAAACTATTAGATGGTTTTCTTAAGTATTTAGAATATAGAAAAGAGAAGATAGTTTTTTAAGACTTTGTAATCTATACTAAATTAGATTTTAAGAAGTCTTTACTAAGAATATATATAAGATAATTATTAAAATATGCTTTTAAAATAAAGAAAGAAAATTTAATAAAAAGAAATACACAAGTATGCTTTTTAGACTTAGTTATAAAAAGAGGTAGTAAGTAGAGTTTTAGTAGCTATAGATTAGAATAAAAAGTATTATTATAGTACGTATAAGTTAAGTAGCTAAAATATAGTAAGTTTTTTAATTTAATAAAAGTTATATACTAAAGTATAGTTTTAAAAAAAAAAAAAAAAAAAAAAAAAAAAATAGGATTATAGCTTAGTTATGATAAATTAGTAGTAAGAGCGTATATAGCGCGTTTAAAGAAACTTCAAAGTAAGAGAGAATATTCAAATATCTTTTAAAACTCTAAATATGAGAAAGTATTAAATTAACTATAAGAGAGTAATAATGTAATACCTTCTTTTATGTTAAAACTATTTATAACTAGTAAGACTTTTCATATTTTATGTATTTAAAGCTAATAGTAGAAAAAGTAAAAAGTATATTAAATTAAAATTATAAATAAAGTAGACTTTAAGAAGAGGTAGTAAGCGCAATTATAGTAGCTATAAACAATATAGAAAGTATAATTATAGTAAGTCTAAGTTAAGTAGCTAGACTATAATAGGTGTTCTAAATTAATTTAAGATATTTTCTAAAGCGTAGTAGCTAAAGAGCTAATAGGTAGACTTTCAAATTCTAAACGTACAGACTATATTATTTAGACTAATAGGTAAGATTAATTAAGGTAATATAACTATGACTAGTATATTAAAGGTAGAGTTAGAGGTAGTATATACGCTATTTAAATAGCTTTTTAAGAATATAAAAAGCTAGTTAAATATATAGTATATATATTTATTTATCTATAGAGCGTAAGCTATTAAAAATAGAAAATATAGAAAATATAGAAAATGCTTTCATAGTAAGATAAAGAAATCCACTAAGATTAAAATATAAGAGAAGGTTTAGATACTAAAAAGCTAGAAAGTACTTAGGCTAAGTTTATAGAGAAGCTAGAGATAGAAAATTATTTAGAGATATACTTTTATATTACTTAAGTAATATCTAAATAAGATCTATTATATATTAGTTATATATTATATAAGTATTAGTATGTATATAGTAGAGTAGTTATATGTAGTAAAAGTAACAGTATTATAATATTATTAGTAATAGCGTTTCTAAAGAAGTAATTAAATAAAAAGCGATTTTAAGTATAATAGTATATACATGAATATAATTTCACATAATATAATATATATAGTAAAAAGTAATTACGCAGTATATAAAGTAGTGCGTAAAGTAGTATATAAAGAAGAAATAAGTAGATAAGTATAAGTATAAGTATATTATAAAAGTACTAGCTAAGTAGCTACGTAAAGTAGTAGGCGCTTAAGATAGTATATAGCCTTAATAGGATTAAAAATTATATTTTATAGGTGTTTATAAATTAGTTTTTCTTATCTAGACTTGAGAGTTTAGATTAAGAGCTCTACTTAGTAGTAGTTAACTTTATATTTTTACAGAAGCTATTAGATAAAAGAGAATAGAGTAAGCTTTCTTTTTCTTTCTAAAGAAATAGCTATTCTATAGTTTAAAAACTTTCTCTTTCTTAAACTAATAATAAATAATATAAAACATAGAAGTAGAGTTTAGTCTAAATACTCCTTTTTCTGTTGAAGTTATATATTTAGTAACAATTATACCTAGTTAACTAATACGTTTTAGAGTGTTACCTACTTTATTCTTTCTAAGTTATTCTTAACAAGTAATTTTTTTATCATTCTTTCTATTATTATTAATAGAGCTAGCTAGTATATTAGTAAAGATATTAGTATTATTTTAGTTTTTAAGATTCTAAAGCTTTATTAAACTCAAATCTTACTTCGTAATATCCTTTAAGGTTTACTAGTAGAAGAGCTTTAGTCTTTTACCAGAGATCGTATATAAAAGAAGTATTCCTTTAAGATTCTTAATTTAGTATACACTTTATTCTAGCTATATGTATAAAATATAATAAGAAATTATCTATTTTGTATTCAGCTTTCTAACATTAAAGATATAAATCTCTTAAATAATATTTAAGAGAGAAACTAAATTACTAAAATAAAAAGTCTTACAGTATATTGTCTTAGTATTCTTCTAATAGGTTTTTTAAGCCTAACGTAGTTAAGTACTATATATAATAGTACTTCTAGCTTAGAAGTTTTAGAAGTTTAGTTATATTACCTGTATTTCTAGAACTTAAGTATAATTATCAATCTTCTAAAATAAAAGACTCTGCTATACAAGTAGTTCTAATTTAAATAGAAAAGCTAGAGGTTAACTAGTAGTTTAGTAGTATAGTAAATAGTCTTTTTAAAACTATACATAAATATAATTTATAAACAGAATAGTAAGAAGATTGTTTTCTTATAAACTTAGAAGCTTAGTAAAAGTATTCATAATAAGTTCATATCTACTTCTAATCTTATATATAGCTTAAAGATTAAATAAGAATAATAGAATATAATTAATATTTTAGTAAGGTATTAGACACTTTACTATCTTAGTAAAGGCTAGACTTATATTAACTCAAAGCTTACGTATTATACTCTATTAATAGATAAGATTCTTAAAAGAAAATTAAGTAATAGCACTAAGTTTACTATAAGAAAGCGCTCTAGCTTCTAGCTATTTACTTAAGTACTTTCTAGTAATAATAAAATACATTATACCTTTATGATATAGTATATAGAGTATAGTAACTAAAACATCTTTCTTAAATTAGAAAGCTATATATGTTAGTTAATATATTAACTTTTGTCTTAGAAAAGTAAAGATAGTAGGTAGAGAAGTACTATATTCTTTCTCTAATTCTCTTACATATACAAGACTACCTTTAGTACTAAATTAGTTAAAGGTAAATAGTATTTAGTTCTTAATAGCTACTAAGTTTTCATACTAGCTTTAAAATTCATAAGTAAGTATTAGCATTATTACTAATGTAGTATAAAGTAGTATTTTAAAGAATTCTATAGAGAAGTATTTAATAATGTATAATGAATTAGAGCTTTCTTCTCTTATATTTAAAACTATCTTAGTATTATAGTTTTAGAAGATCTTAAAGTTAATAAAAGACTTAGTAATCTACCTAGATTATTTAGAATACCTTATACTAAAGTATTCTAGAGAATCTAATTGGTAGTGGTTCTTTTTTTGTACTTTTTATTATTTAGTAAATAAACTTATAAGATTATTTTCTACCTCTTTTAGTAGTACTTAACTCTTTAGCTTAAAGTAGAAAAACCAAGTATTAGTAGTAATTTTTTTTTCTAGAGAAAAATATATCATTAAAGTTATTAAGAAAAACCTTTCTTTCTAGATCTAATAGTTGAAGCCTATAGCGTATATTTTTAAGAATTAAGTAATTATATAATTTTGGAATTACGTATTAACGCGTTACTATATTATACTCTAAATGTAAACTTAGAAAATCTCTAATATAAGCTTGTATTTAGAACTTATAATACTTATACTTATACTATCTCTACTACTAGTATAGTAATTAATACGTTTATAACTATAATAGGCGAAGTACTTTATAATTCTTATAGATTCCTAATAGCTATTTGGACTATAAATCAGTACTAATACTAGCTTTATATAATTGCGTAACTCTAGAAGATAACTTAGTAAGCTTACTACTAGTATAAAGCTTCTAACCTAATCTAAGATATCTATGTAATATCTATTTAAATAATCTATATTTTGTATATAATTACTCTTATAACTATCTATATTAGTAGCTATATTACGTAACTACTATACTTACTATCTGTATTTACTATTACTTATCTATCTATTTTTAATCTATACTAATTAGTCTCTAGCTCTTACTAAAGCTTTTTATACTAATTTCTACTACTTATTTCTTATAGTTTATAGTTATATATATTATAAAAGATATTAAAGAACTTTCTGCGTTTACTTATTATACTACTACTTTAGAGTAAGGTTTTCAAAGTTCTATTTTTGTTTATTAGCGCTTAGATCTTAGTATTCTTAACTTCTGGAGCCTTTAGCTACTTATACTACTATACTATATAGGTCTCTTTAGTAATTAATAAGTTTAGACTTATTAATATAAATAGTCTACTTACTACAAAGATAGTAATTACTAACTACTTCTTATATTAGAGCCTGTTAAATATAAGTTTGTTTTTAGACTTAAAAGTTATACTTAGTAATACGCGTATATACGTAGTAGAATATAATACTTATATATATTTAAGATAAACTATAGTTTTTTATTTTATACATTAGTGATAGTAATTGATATTTATTTTATTATTTGATATAATATATTGTCTCTACTAGATTGTTAAGTAGTTAATAAAGAGCGCGCTAAAAGTAGCTACTGTAGTAGTAGCTATAATAGTGGATTTTATAGTAGGAATAAAGTTAAAGTTAAATGTATTAAAGAAGATATTAGCTAGTATTAATTTAAAAAGTAGTATCTAGGTATTTAGAGTTTATAGAGATATAAAAAGCTTTTAGAGATATAAAAACATTTTTTATTTAATAAAAAGAAAAAACTAAAGAAGTAGTCTATTTATATAAGGTATTTTATAATTTTCTTTAAGCTACTATGCTTTATATTAAATCTTTTCTATATTTATATCTTTGTAGAATTTATAGTAGTATAGTACTATAATTTGAAATTATTCTAGATCTAAAATTTACTTAAACTAATTTACCTAGACTTCTACTTATCTACTTTTATAGCTAAAAAAAGGCTATATTATATTACGCTCTAACTTCTACTTTAACTTTTACTCTTTTTTACTAAGATCTCTACTTAGATTCTAAAAGCTTTTTATTAGTTCTTAGATTAGAGATAATTTTAATAGTTCTTTAGCTTTATAGCTTATCTATTATTACTTTTAAGTCTACTTCTAAGTCTACTAAAGAAGTCTCTACAGTATTACTATTACTTGCTATAAGTATACTATTATTATTTATATATATAATAAATATCTGAGAAAAAGTTTAAGTAACTTCTATAGCTATATATAGTAAGTAAAAAGTATCTAGAAAATATATCTATATTAAGCTTATAATATAGTGTTACTAACTACGTTTTATTACTTTACTCTAAATTTATACTTCACTATAATTGAGAAAAATAGTAAAAGTCTATCTATTTATATCTAATTATAGATTTTTATTTAAAAATTACTTAAGTTAGACAATAAGTGTTATAGTATTAGAGTGAATAGTAGAGTAAATACTATATAAGTATAAATAACACTTTCTTATAATCTATAGTACTATATTATGTTTTAGCTTTAGAGAATATTATAAGCGTTTTCTTACTAACTAAAGTATTTATTTGAATTAAATAAAGTAGTGTCTACTATTAGTTTAGAAATACTTAATATAGAGTTTTGCTCTATCTTAACTCATATTAGTTATAAGAAAGACCTTATACTTAAGGATATTAGAGTAATTAAAGCTTGTTTAAGCTAGCGCTAAGTGTATTATACACTTAAGTATATGTATTAATTATTTCTTCTCTAAGCTCTATATCTTCTTTATATCTTCTAAACGAAGATAGAAAAGAGATTTTATAATAGAAGTTGATATATAGTCTAAGAATTATAAAGATACTAAGAATATTATAGTATAGTAGCTAGTGTCGAAGCTTATAAATTCTCTTAATAATAAAATAATATCTATTAAGGCTAATCTTATAATTTACACATTATAAGCGCTTTGTAAGAAAGTAGTACCTCTTACTAAATATAGTTTATTTAACGCGCTTAACATTTATAGATATATAGATAAGTTAGAGAATATATTTATAGATATAGTAAGAAATACTAGATATAGCTATCTTACTAAAATAGTATATCTTAGAACTACTATAAGTATTAATATTTATAAATACTATAGTTTATAGCTTATAATAAGAAGAAGCTAACTCTAAAAGTGGATGCTAGATTATAATATATAAATTTAATAGTCTAGAAAGACAGAGCTCTCTAGAAAGCTATATACTTTAGAAGAGTTTTCTAAACTTAGCTAAGCTTAGACTAGATTTTTAAAGTTCTTAGATAAGAATTTTCTTAAGTATAGTTTATTATAATAGCTTCTTTCTTACTTAAGCTATTACTTTTTATACTACATAGTCTATTATAGTACAATTTTATAAGTATAAATACTATAAAGTGTTCTATTTAAGTACTAGGTACTAGTATAATAGCTAGAAAAGGTTAAGTAAGCTATACTAAAATAATAGCTTATTAATTATAACTATTTTTTCTTTTAATAATATATAAATCAGTAGTACTAACTTATATTATATATTTTACTTACTTTTTTCGCTTTACTATTATTCTTCTTTCTTTTTTTATTTACTAAATTTATAATATACTATTTAAGATTTTCCTTTGCAATCTATCTACCTTTTATAGTTAATGCTATAATTCTAGTAAAATAAGTAAGACCTTTTCTAGATTATTAGTAAATCTTCTTTTTTTAAAACTTTATCTACTATACTAAGTTATTAAAGTATTTATATATTAAGTTTCTTATTAATAAGCTTAATCTTTTAAAGTCTTAATGTAATACTACAGGTATTAGTAAGAAGCTTTTACATAACGTAGGTGCATACTTCGCAGTCTAGTATGCTTCGCGGTCTACTTATACTAAGACCCTACTAAAACCCCCCTCTATTATAGCCTATTACAACCTACTTTAATATAATATAGTATAAAAGATACTAAAATAGTATTAAGAGGCTACCTCTACTTTATAATTATACGTTTACGCGTTATATCTTATATTATTATAGCGTCTATAGCGTCTTTAGAATAGTTTACTCTTTT